>NW_027508908.1:18635000-19835000 GCF_051911475.1 Siphateles boraxobius | reverse complement strand
AAAATGTTCTCTTTGATTGAAGTAATCTTTTTTGTGCTTGGGCCATACATGGGTAGGACATTTGTGTCTTAATTCCAAAAAAGTTGTTTCAATCAAAGAAAAAACTGTTCAAATGCAAAAAAAAATTACCCCGTGAATAAAAGAAGTATTGACGAGAATGTGTTTTTTTCAAATTGTTATTTTTCAAAGTTCAAATTGTTTTGATTGAATCATTTTTTTAAGTGAAAAAAGTTTTAAAGTTCAGATTTTTTCGTTTGAATCTCTTTTTTTTTGAAGTGCAAAAAGTTTTGAAGTTCAAATTTTTTTGATTGAATCATTTTGACACAATAGTTCCGCAGTGGGCGGGAGTGACGATCTGCGGCTGGAGTGCCCGCTTGAGCCTCTAGGGGGCACTCCGTCCTAGTTTATTGGTTCCTTTATGTTTTACCCTGGACTGATTATGGTTTATTTGTTGCACCTGTTTTAGATTTAGCGTCCCTGATTTAAGCCTGAGTTTTCCCTTGGTTCGGGGCTCAGTATTGTAAGTGTCTGACTGCATCAAGTGTTTGCCTAGTTCCTTAGTGTTTTCCAGTTTCGTGGTTCCTTAACTCCTTGCCTGTATCTGGTCTTCCCGTTTGCCTTAAACCTGCATTGTATGTTTGCTGATCTGGACTGCTTACCTGGTTTTGACTACTGCCTGTTCTCTCGTACCTGTTTCTGGATCTTCCTCTCAATAAAGCCTGCATTTGGATCACCACTGTCTGTTTACACCGAGCAGTTCATGACAGAATACTGAGCCACTACTGATCCAGCGGCTGAGAGGAACACGGACCTCGTTATGGATCCCACAGCGCAGATCGTAAGCCTCCGTCAAGGAGAACGTCCTCTCAAGGTTTTTGTGACAGATTTTTTGAAGCTCTCTCGTCAGTCCTACTTAGATGATTTCTGTTTAATGATTTTCTTTCGGGGAGGACTGTCTGAACCGCTCGGCTCTGCTATACCGTTTCCGAGTTCAAACTGGACTCTTACCCAATATATTGACCTGGCCCTTTCCATGAGCGGTTCGCTTTTTACTGTGGAGTTTTTGGAACTTTTGCTTCACAGAAGACCCGACGATTCGCCATTTTACAAGGTACCAACTGAATCCACGCATCAAGTGTCTCCCGGTGAACCAGCGCTTCACACGTGCTCCGCCGAGTTTGCGCTACATGAAAGCTCAGTTGAACCAGCGCTTCGTAAAAGGTCCTCCAAATCCACGCAACATGTGAATCCCGTCGTTCTAACACTTCACGTGAGCTCCGTTGTATTCCTGCCTCAAGAGTTTTCTACTGAGTCTGAGTGCGTGCCAGCCGAGTCAAGTGAGTCAAGTGCCGAGCCAAGTGAGTCAGGTGCCGAGTCAGGTGCCGAGCCACGTGAGTCAGGTGCCGAGCCACGTGAGTCAGGTGCCGAGCCACGTGAGTCAGGTGCCGAGCCACGTGAGTCAGGTGCCGAGCCACGTGAGTCAGGTGCCGAGCCACGTGAGTCAGGTGCCGAGCCACGTGAGTCAGGTGCCGAGCCACGTGAGTCAGGTGCCGAGCCACGTGAGTCAGGTGCCGAGCCACGTGAGTCAGGTGCCGAGCCACGTGAGTCAGGTGCCGAGCCACGTGAGTCAGGTGCCGAGCCACGTGAGTCAGGTGCCGAGCCACGTGAGTCAGGTGCCGAGCCACGTGAGTCAGGTGCCGAGCCACGTGAGTCAGGTGCCGAGCCACGTGAGTCAGGTGCCGAGCCACGTGAGTCAGGTGCCGAGCCACGTGAGTCCAGGTCCGAATCTAGCCTAGTGAGTGAATCTAGCCCAGTAAAGAGCCGTCGCAGAAGGAAGAGGAGGACTCGCTTGCCTCGCCAGGCTCCGGAGGGCGTCCCCAGACTCCTCGCCCTGCCGGCCCCGCCTCTGCGCCTCGCCCTGCCGGCCCCTCCTCTGCGCCTCGCCTTACCTGCGCCTCTCAAGCTTCGGGAGCCTTTTCCAGTGGCGGTTTCCAGCCTGGAGGCTTTAGCTTCAAATTTCCCCAAGAACTTTTTTGGGGGGGGCAGTAGGTACCCTAAGAGGGCCATGGAGGTGGCGCTGACATTGCCTTGGTTCTGCTATCTCCACCAGAGCGTCCCATGCCGCTGGTCCCGTCCAGTCCCGAGCTTCCTATGCCGCTGGTCTCGTCCGGTCCTAAGCTTCATACGCCCTGGTCGCCTTCCAAGTGTGCTCCTCCCTGGTTCCCTGCCAAGTGTGCTCCGCCCTGGCCATCGACCCTTCCTTCTCCGCCGTGGTCTTCGGTCCACCCTGCTCCGCCCTGGCCTCCGCCTCGTCCTGCTCCACCGGCCCAATTGGGTCCGCCCACGCTCTGCGGCCCAGGCCCGCCGTGGCTATGTCCTGGTCCCGTTCCCCTGCACGGGCCTGGCCCTCCGTCCCTCCCCCAGGGTCGCCCTCGCTCTACCCCCCGCCTGGGTTGTTTTTGGAGCGTATGGAAGCCGCTCCTTAAAGGGGGGGTTATGTGACGATCTGCGGCTGGAGTGCCCGCTTGAGCCTCTAGGGGGCACTCCGTCCTAGTTTTTTGGTTCCTTTATGTTTTACCCTGGACTGATTATGGTTTATTTGTTGCACCTGTTTTAGATTTAGCGTCCCTGATTTAAGCCTGAGTTTTCCCTTGGTTCGGGGCTCAGTATTGTAAGTGTCTGACTGCATCAAGTGTTTGCCTAGTTCCTTAGTGTTTTCCAGTTTCACGGTTCCTTAACTCCTTGCCTGTATCTGGTCTTCCCGTTTGCCTTAAACTTGCATTGTATGTTTGCTGATCTGGACTGCTTACCTGGTTTTGACTACTGCCTGTTCTCTCGTACCTGTTTCTGGATCTTCCTCTCAATAAAGCCTGCATTTGGATCACCACTGTCTGTTTACACCGAGCAGTTCATGACAGCGGGTGCTTCTCTATTGGTCAGACATGTTTGATTGACAAGTGTCTACACCAACGACATCTTTCTGACAAAGAAGTCATGTTCGCCACTCGCCAGCAAGCTTTTTGCCAGGAGGGAGTGGAACTTCACGTTGAGGAATTTTTGTGATGGTGTTAGGTTAGATATCTAAATATATTCAGACAGGATGGCAAAGTGCGCGAACGGCTAGTTGATAATGTTCGCCGATACACCCCCCCACCACCACAGCAGCTTGCTATGTGCTAGTGCTGTGTTATGTTCTACTAAGTAACGTCATTAGTGCTCAAAGAACAGAAAAAAGCGCTGTCTGTTTAGTAGATGCTTTTATTTTGAGAGCGGGATATAGGCTGCTATCCCCCCCCCCCCCTGTCCCCGTGTCGCTCACGTGGCAAATATTGCGCATGCATGTTGCTAACTCGCAACAGCTGCGCTCTCACTACAGGGGAACTACGGCAACCGTGGAAGCTCAAACAAGTCGATCTACTCTTTTTGAGCTAGTGTGTGCAGTGTGCACTCATTAGACAAACTGATATCAGTTTATGGATACGTATTTATGGATGGATAGATAGATTGATAGATAGAATTATTGCACACACATAGATAAAGAAATAAATAACAGATTGTTTAACTTGATGTATGATTGTGTATTTATTGTCATTTTCAGCAATAGACAGCTAAATACAAAATATGGAACAGATTATTCAATTCCTGAAAATAATCATGACCACAACTGCGTACATCACTTGGTTTTAGGGTGCTAGGTGCAAGATTGACTATAAACCAAAATTACAAATAATTGGAACACTCATTTGATCATCAGTTCACTACCCCCTGTACTTGGCCGCTGCAAGGCTCACAGAGATAGATCAGTAGCTTCAGGAAAATGAACTTCACGGCTGCTCCCTCCACTTGCTGGCAAAAAGCTTGCTGGCGAGTGGCGAACATGACTTCTTTGTCAGAAAGATGTCGTTGATGTAGACACTTGTCAATCAAACATGTCTGACCAATAGAGAAGCACCCGCCCACTGCGTAACGTTTGTGTCAAAATGATTCAATCAAAAAAATTTGAACTTCAAAACTTTTTGCACTTCAAAAAAAAATGATTCAATCAAAACAATTTGAACTTCTAAATTTTTTTCACTTCAAATGAAATGATTAAGACACGAATGTCCTACCCATGTATGGCCCAAGCACAAAAAAGATTACTTCAATCAAAGAGAACATTTTCAATAAAAAGAAAAGTGTTCAAATGCAATTTTTGGAGTCTCAAATATTTTATTTGCATTCAAAAACGATTTTCTATATTTGAAAATGTTTATCTTTTCATTGAAGTGACTTTTTTTTATTGATTCTGTTGTTTGTTTGTTTGAAGCAACTTCTTTTTTGATTGAATGATAAAGACACAAATGTCCTACCTATATGGTCCAATCAAAAAACAATGTTACTTCAATTAAAAAGATTGCTTTAAACAAAACAAAACGGACTTCTATCAAAGAAAACATTTTCAATCAAAGAAAAGTAATGTTCAAATGTATTTTTTTGAGTCTCAAATATATTTTTTCTTTGATTTAAAAGTTTTTCTTTTATTGAAGTGAAGTTTTTTTTAATTGAAAATATTTTTTTTGATTGAATAATAAAGAAACAAAACTACCTCCATAGTGCTGCGTCTCGCCATGTTTACTTCCGGTATATTGCACGCGGGTTTTTGAATGCGCCGAGCAGTTCCTCTACTCAAAAGACCAAGATTCCTTGTGAATAGAACATGCGCAGAACACAAATCACTATGGGGATATGCCGATACGCGTTTACATGACCAAAAATTCAGGTTAGAAAAGGGGTACCCCAGGTATCATATCCCGGTTTTAAAATCCGGGATATAAGCATATTCGGGTTTTTGCCGATGGCCGTGTGTGACCGGGTTATTGCTAATATCTCGGTTTTGAACGGGTTATTGGCTGCATGTAAACTAGGGCTGCACGATATTGGAAAAAAATTACATTGCGATATTTTTTTCCCAACGATATATATTGCGATATTGCGAGCCAACAATCCAGGCTAAAGTCAATAATTACCATTCCAATGATATCAATAAATTCACTAATAAGCAAGCTGACAAAAAGGTCACTTATGTTTTATTCCAAAATTAGAACATATTTCTGTAAACAGAAAAGCAGAACAGATTTTTAAATAAAAAAAGCAGCTTTACACCACCAACCCTCTGATTGGTTTACAAAAATATAACTGAAAATATTTTTTTTTTTTATAAAACAACTTATAAGCATTTTGGTTCACAATCTTTTGTTTTTAAGTCAACTTTTCTTAGCCAAAGTGCCAAAGTAAAACAGTGTTGGTCATCATCATAATGGCTAAATATATGAAATAAACAAAATGAAATAAAACTTTAATACATTTTGTATTAAATCTTCTAAACAGAGTATTAGAACATATTGTAAACAGAAAAGCAGAACACATTTAAACAGCAGCTTTACACCAACCCCCTGATTGGTTCAAAAAAATATAACTTAAAATAAATATTTTTTTATAAAACAACTTAAGCATTTTGGTTCACAATCTTTTTTAAGTCAACTTTTCTTAGCAAAAGTGCCAAAGTAAAACAGTGTTGGTCATCATCATAATGGCTAAATATATGAAATAAACAAAATGAAATAAAACTTCTCCTAAACTGAGTATTCTTTAGCATGATGCATGCTTATGTATTCTGTATGCTTTGCTTACTCAAGGTTTTTAGCTAAGAACACAAGTCTATCAACCTTTGCAGGCTTGAGACAGGTTCGTTGGCAGGTGATGATCGTTGGCAACATCCTCCTTTTTGTAGCCGAAATAGTCCCAAATAGCTGATTTTGACTTTCTTTTTGGTACGAAATCATCCTTTGCTTGCGGCGGATTCTCTTCGTCGCTCATTTTTAGCTACAGGATTGCCAGAGAATGTTGGCTGTGAGCGGTGCCGGTGACCAGCAGCACAGCGAACCAATCACTGTGCAGGCACGCGGAACGTGCATGTCACCCCAGCAACAAGCCATACAACAAACTCGTGTTTACTGTGTGCTACCGTTCTCTTAATACGTCCGGGTGCTACCATTCTTCACATCGCATGTTCCGACGATGTGACTATCGCGAATGCGCACATCGCGATGTCGATGCTAAAACAGAATATCGTTCAGCCCTAATGTAAACGTAGTCCTTGGTGCATAACTTGGAAATGTGCTAAAATCCACAAGTAGAATGTTTGTACATAATTTTGATTTTATGATTATTTTTTTAGTAATTTCCTACGTGTTGTGATGTGATTCACATTTGATATAGGATGGTGGTGCTTTTGCTTTGATGGTTCTGAATGTTTTTGGGATGAGAGTTGTTCCTAAATTACATGAGCAGGTTCTAGTGTTCTAATACAAGGTACTTGTTTGCAGGTCCAGTTGAAAGAGATTGCTAAGGAACTTGCAGTAGGGTAAAACGATTTAAAGAAACCTGCGCATGAACCCTGTTGTAGTTGGTGTAACTTGCAGGGGTGTGGTTTGTAGTTCTGTGGGATGCAGACAGACCCTTTTCATAGAATTAAGTAAATGTGAAAGCAGACCAACGTTGCGGGGGGCTCCGGGAACAATTTCACTCAGATTGGACCTTCCAAACAAACTCTGGTGCTGAAATAATTCAACGCAGCATGGACCAAAGACACCTAACTGAACCAAAAAAAGGACGCTATGTCACAAGGTGCAATCCAAAAATTCCCCTCTATCCCTTAATTCACTATTACCTACCTTCACCATATGTACAATGAGCGCGTTTTTTGCTTTTTTGTGTTTTTTGTAACTTTAGGGCACGGTTTTAAAAATGACAGTGTGAACTTTAAGCGAACCAGAGCTAAAGACCAAAAGGTTTGTCCTGACCAAAAGATCCAAGAGAACAGAACTACAAGTGTGAACCGAGTCTAGAACCGGCCTAAATGGTAAAGCTTTTATCCTCAGTGTGAGGGGGTTCCAATTTTATTTAGCCTCACATTTATTTTACTGAACCAAAGTTGCATCTGTATGTCATTAGGGAAATATTTGGTTGCATTTTGTTTTGTGATTTCACTGGAAAAGATTGCAAGTCAGGAAAAAGGGATAGATTGGCAATTTGGCAACTGTCTTTGGTGTGTGGGAGAGAAACTTGCATCGTGCATGTTGTAACATACACCAACAAAAAACTCTTTCTCTATAATTGAAGATGAATGACACAAGCTATTTTGAGTGGTAGAACAAAATTGACCTTTCCAAAAAGTGGTGGGGGCATAGTACACTACATGCTGCCTTGTATACGTATAGGACTAGTCAGCATATAGAATTGCATTGGTTATGCTATGCTATTGGTTCCTTGAAACTTGATGCGCTATAGTATAGACATAATTTTGGTGCCCTAAAAAGTGGCTCAAAAACCTGTAAATGACTCTCTGTACTTAAAGTACTGAAGTAGGTTAACTATAGGCTGGCTGTAGTTCTTCCATCAGATGACGGCATAACCTGAAGATAAACCACACTCAGCAGTTACAAGTTAAACCGAGTTCTGCTTAAGGGTATATTGTGTAATACAGTGTGCATTTGTAGACGGTAGTTCCGCCCTCCAAATAAGAATTAAAATCTCATGTTCACCCAAAAGTCTCTTGAGTTTTAGCTGACTCAGTATTAGTATCATATGCTGTCTCTGATACTCAACTTCTCACTAAGACTGTGGAAAACAATGTTAGCTAGTCAAGGATCCTTAATAGACTGGCCAACATTGCTTTCAGCAACTTCTCATTATAACCGATTAAACTTAATTAGTTTTCTGATATGTTTTCTGGCACTGAAACCGGATATGGATAGTCTCTGCAGCTGCAACAAATTATTATATTTTATTCTAATAAAAAAGCTGCAAGTGCTGAATTGCTATTCATACAGGTCATTCAAAGTAGAATTAGTTCTGAGAAAAGGTCTTGCGTCATTTGTTTGCAGATTCCACATAGCTAGATATTTTGTATTCAGTCACAGTGTAATGTGATTCATACATTTTGTGTGTCTTAAGTGTCCAAATACTTTTTTGGGTCACTGTGTGTTTAATAATATCCAGAAAGAGTATGCAGTCTCATGTTGCAGAGTCGGCATTGGTTAATTGCTGATGTTTGTGGTTGGTGATAAATGACGCACTCAAAGGATGTGACAGTCCTTGGCGTTCTCAAGGGAAAGAGACCGTGTCATGGGGCTACACTTGACCTGCTCCGCAGAATCGAGTCATTTCTGGAATTGTATGTCTACTACGTCTACTTTGGTCTTGAATCTGGTCTTGCTTTTATGGTGGACACTAGTCATTATGCTTGTTAATGGCTGTGTGTTGTAAGCTGGTAAAACAGCTGTGGTTAAAAATAATTTGTGACAATGTTTCAGGCATTATGGGATGATATTTTTTGCCTGTGTAGCCTACAGGAACATTAACTGCTTAAATGCACTGATTATACTGATACACCATAATACAAGATGTAAAAATGATCCCATGCACATACTGAAAACTTATCAAAATTGTGATATGTATTTGGTGTTCATCAACCAATGTTATCCACACAAAGGTACGTGGAAGAGATTGTTGAAAGTCGCTATTTTGGGAGGGTTTTTTTACACAAAAAGTATTCTCGTCACATCGATTATTTTAACTCTCTTTGCTACCTTTCTGGCCCTAAATGGTAACAACGTTGCTGTCTATGAAGGGACAGAAAGTTCTCAATTCCATCAAATATATCTTTAATTTGTGTTCTGAAGATGAACGAAGGTCTTACGGGTTTAGAACGACTTGAGTGTAATTGATGACAGAAATTTCATTTTTGGGTAAACTACTCTTTAATGTAAAAATACATGTCTTGAATATAATTTTGAATTGTGTAAATGTAGTTTCACCATAAATTCTATTCCCACCATTCACGTTATGTTTTCACAATGTAGGCCATAGGGAGGGTCAACAGCAAAAAGGTGAAGAAATGCTGCTTTAGATAAGTTTTAGGATCTAACTAACTGAAACAGAACAATACATTGTATGGCATTGGGAACAGAATGTTAGGCAATGTTTTTGGTAACCTTTTCATTTTATTTTGTACTGTCTACTCCCATAATATTGAGGGAGCATCTCATTATAATGCAGACTTCCTTACACTCCTCTCTCCTGCATGGAATTTTCCGTAGACCAATCTCTGTCCCGTGTGTGTGTGTGTGTGTGTGTGTGTGTGTGTGTGTGTGTGTGTGTGCACCCCTGTTCCTCCCCTGTGTATCACAACTATTGTGCTGAAAGGACTTTCACAAGGCTGAAGGGCTCTGGAGTAGCATGTCTGTACTGCACCAGAAGACAAGAATGGTAGAGAACCTGATCTCTTAACTTTATTTAATCATTAACTGATTCATGAAATGGAACAAACATGCCTTGCCTATTATGCCTACCTTTTGAAGGTTTCTGCTTATTTTGGTTATTTAGGTCTGATCTACCTGTAGTCTTTGTTTTCTTGAGGGTAACATGGTGTCTGGTGCTTAAAGTGTAGATAATTTGGATTTACTGAAAGAGAAAAGAAATTAAAAAGATTCTATACATTTTAGATTTCGCTGTACGCAAGATTGGCAGTTTGATGCTATAAATGTTATGAATGTTTTTTTTTCAGTGATATGACTATTTATTTATTTTTACCCCCATATCTAACAAAGTTATTTCAGGTTGTAAATTTTCATGCGTGTCAGCCCCGAAAAAAGCAATGATATTTACAAATCAATTCAGCACATAATTATTTATCTTGAAAAATATATTTAAACCTTATTGAAAATAAATAATTATTTAATATGTCTACATTAACATGTTTAAGGAAAATATGTTGTTTCTGTTTAAATTATTACGCCACATGACATTTTTGTTTTTCAAAAATGGCTTAGTTTTCTAATTTTAACGTTTTGTTGTTTTGTTTATAATGGGCATTATTATTTAACATTGACCCACTTCTCTGGTAAAATGTTTGATTCAGAGTTTTACCTGACAAAGCATATTTATTGTTTTATTACACAGGTGATTAACCTCTTTACTGTAAAACACAAATTGCAGCCAAATATTGTACTGAATTTTAGAGCAAATAGTTTACACACAGGATTACACTGCTTAAACTGATCTAAACGTATTCATTGTTATAAACCGTTTCAAGTACTTTGGTGGCAGAATAGTACAGTGATGGTATAAGATGGAAATATACTTACTGAATAATTATGGGACATGGTATAATTCTACTCTGTGCTTAATGATAACCATATTTGGATATAGCCTATACTGTACCGTGTTTAATATAGCATGATTGCAGTCCCAAAATCACAGTGTTACCATACCATATCCAAAACTTTTCTATTTCAAAGTTTCTAAAAAAAAAACTTTTTTTTTTTTGGTCAAGATTTGCTGTTCTAGAGATAATTGCTGAATCCACAAGACTTTTTATCTTGTATAATTTTTCTTTTCCAGCAGGTACTTCAATGTGAGGGGGTGAATAATAAAAGCTACGTGTGTGAGACGGGACACTGTTGTGGAGAGTCCCAGTGCTGTAGCTACTACTATGAAATTTGGTGTAAGTGCATATTCATGTTTAATATCAAGGTCACAATGTTTCATAGGAATTCATAAAGGCTCACATTCAAGAATGATGACGAAATAAAACTTCCAAACATTCATTAAACTTCAACCCTACGTAAAATTTCTCTGCCATCAGCTGAAATTCCTGATCGTGCCGATTCCCATAGATTGAGATAAATGTATTTTGCCTGTGGAATTTCGCTGTCCAAGATAAAATGTAACCCAGCCTTAAGAGGTTTAGAAGAACTAAACAATATATATGCTGAAAAGAGGAAAAGGCTGTTGTACAGGAAGTGAGTTCAGCTTAAGATGCTCAACCTTCTGCAAACTGGAGTGAGAATGACATGAGTCTCGCAAATACTTATTATGTGTGATCATATGTGCACAAGCAGTGGTTTTAGTCTTAGAGGAATTAGTCAGGTTTTAAGTAGCAAGTACAAAGGCATACTTTAAATGTTTTATTTGGTTTCCGTGTGGGATTATTCCATGTGTTTTTTTTCAGGGTTCTGGCTGGTGTGGGCCATCATCTTCATCCTGAGCTGCTGCTGCGTGTGTCATCACCGCCGCACCAAACACAGACTGCAACAGCAACAACGACAGCACGAGCTCAACCTCATTGCATACAGAGAGGTTCACAACAACACCTCTATCCCCTTCTACTTCAGTAATATCATCTCTCTTATATACACATTCTGTTTTATTTGCTACTTCCATTCATTTAACAAAGAACCTAGAAAAATAAGGAATTTAAAAATCAATGTAATAATGCCTATTATTTTAAAGCTCAAACATATTATGTTTAATAATAAACATAACATATTCTAATGCTGGAAAAGCTTCTATTGTTAATATGAATTTTCTTATATTAATACTCCATTCAAAAAAAATATTTAATTGGCTAGATTTTGTGAGTGCTTGTGTAGATTAGAATTAGTTGGCTGTCGAATGATTCGTTAAAAAATCTGGGGCGTCAATCGAATATTTTAATCAAATTAATTACCTAATATGATTTAATTAAATGAATCACTTATATCAACATTAAATATATGCGACTCTTTGGCAAAATGAGTTGTAATGTGCACAGGCTATTTTCGAACTATAGGCAAAACGAGTGAAAAATGTCTATTTTGAGGTTTTCCCAAAAATGAGTTAATTAAGTCCTCGTCTAGTGACCCCAATGCTCCAAATAGCTATTAAACATCTGAAATGATCTTTATTTTAACATTTTTTTTGGGAGGAGCACCTTTCCTTTGTAAGGAGGACGTCTCAGACGCGATCCTGATATACACACATACACAGAATTAAAGTATTTCAAAATATCTGTCTTGGCCAGTATTCACGCAAACATTATCTGTTATGTCTTATGTGAACGTTTGGTTAACTGTTGGGGAAAAACATCTGATGTGTAACATTATTTTAGATCCGTGCGGTACATTAGGTCTAGTATACAGGCTGTCTGTTAATCTATTGATTAAACTATTGTGGTATAATGGAGAAAAGTTATATTTTTGCTATAGATATATAGGAAATATTTGGTTTTGACTTGTGTGTGCCAAATTATGTGTTATTACAAGTTTTTTTAAATAATGGTTGTTAAGTGATTTTGTTTTGGAACCTTCAGAAAACTTTAACTTGATTTTTCTCAATTTACTTTGCTGACTCTATCGACTTCAAACAGGTGCAGCCATTTTTGGTCTGATTCCAACAAATCATACATCATTTTGAAAAGTTGCTTATTGTGACTCGTTTTGCCAGCACAGGTCACATTATAGATTTGTATAAAGTGAAAGTGAATGTGACATGACGTGAAGGCCAAGTATGGTAACCCATACTCGGAATTTGTCCTCTGCATTTAACCCATCCAAGTTAGTGCACACACATTAGGAGCAGTGATTAGTGAAAAAAGATGTTCTCAGAAAGCTGTCTTTGATGGTCTTGACCTGGTTTTGCTGATAGATGAGAAGATTCGCTTACACCTACAACTACCTACTCGGTAGATGCTGCCTTTTGTTTGTTTCAGTAAGAGCACGTGTGAAAGACTTATCAAACATTTAGCATGCAAGGTTTGATCAAAGTCCCTTTTTGAGCCATGTAAGCAATGTAGGCAATAGGCATGCAAATATGTTCTCTTCTTCAAATCTCCGAAACCAGTTTGTTAAGATTCCATTTCAATGTCACACAAGCAACACAATCTAACTTTTTTTTTCTTCTTAGCTCAAACTTAAGTAATAACTGTTTAGCTAAACTGGCACTCACGTTTAGCATTTATTGTCGTTTCTGCAGTTAAAAAGACAAAGTTGAAAATTCTGGCTATACTTTCGTTATTTTAATAATTTCTTTATTGTTATTTTATTTATTGATCACTTAGGGTTATCTAATTTAACTATTTGTGGCTTGCGTTTTGAATTATGTTCCCCTTCACTTTAGGCACGTTGCACACATTTGTTCTGCATCTTGTGACTTGATTCTGACTTATTTAGTTTTGGATTTTTATTTATTAGAAAGGTAAATTCTGTTCTAAGTTAATTCTGTAAATTAATTGATTATTTTTTGGTGCATTGATGTTGCATGTGAAATGCAAATCCTGTCTGCAGTGTGGCCTTTCTACAGTTATTTATATTATTTCTTAGTTTTATTGATCCGAAATGTTTTTATACATTTTCTTCTATATCTTTGTGTGATGTTCTGTACATCGCGGCTTTAAAATGTTAAAGCCCCGCCCCCTCCACAACCCCACACACATGATTCGACTATAGGGAAGACTTTGACGATTCTGATTCGACTATGAAAATCCTTAGTCGGGGACACCCCTAATATATATTAACGTTCAAATGTTTGGGATCGGTAAGATCGTTTTTGAATGAAGTCTCTTATGCTCACCAATAAGCATTGATAAAAAAAATACAATAAAACTGTACAATTGTTAAAATATTGTTAATATATTTAAAAATGTAATTTATTCCTGTAACAAAAGCTGAATTTTCAGCAGCCATTACTCCAGTTTTTAGTGCCGTGTCAACTTTCAGAAATGATCTGGAAACATTTCTTCTAGTGAATGCATCTACCAATTGAATAAATATAGATGCCATTATAAAAATAAAAATAAATTTCAGGGGGAATGATCGATGTGAGTTATAGTTTTAATCTAATCTGCCCCGACAGGTTAACACAAAAGACCTGTTGGTCATATTGTGAGCTCGTCACATGACAATAAATACATCAGTTGTTATTGTTCAAAGTTATGTGCCTTATAATTTTATGGCTTTTTATTATTAGGGGTCCAAGCACTGAAAGCGCACAGACACCCAGCCGTCTGACAACTAGGTGGTGCTATAATAAAGCAATTTGCATTTTGGATTATAACTTTGGAACCCTAAGGGCTACAGACACTTTTCTCTCCCCTGGATCATTGAGTCAAGCCAAAATCTCAGATTTTTGAAGTTTCTTAAACTACTTTTCGAACTCCTCCTAGGCCGTTGGTCCAATCTTCACCAAAATAGACACACAACAGTTAGGGACAGTGTTGGCATTTTTTTTGGCAAAAGAACCTTGATTTGTCCAAGCATTGTGAATATATAAGTTATTTAATGTGTGAGGCAATGCCCATTTTTATGAGTTGATGCAATCATTACTGCTGATCGCAATGTCCAAGCTTAATGAAACTTGATGCACAAAGACAAAAGGACAATCCGAGGACACACACTAAGTTTCGACAGTTCTGCCAATAGGGGGCGCTGCAACTAAAATCATTTATAACTTCGTACCCGTTTGATCCATGAAGTTGAAAATTGGTGTGCATCTTCTTTGGTGGACATCCTAACATATGCTCTAATATGACTTGGATAAAAAACATGGCCGTCAGCAGCTAATCAAATTTCAGTGGCTTATACCAGCAAATCTGAATGGTCTACCATTACAAACGTGGATATAGTTTTCATTTAACAAATATACCTTGTATAGCTCATAAAATTATTTTTTAATAATGATAAAATGTTTTTATCATTAAAATGAATGATAATGATAAAATGGTTTAATAATGATTAAATGGTCTGAATAATCTACAGAGAGATTTGAAAATTTGAGTCTGGAAAAGTAGAGAATTTTGAAATTGAAAATGTGTAGGAACCTTGCATTAGGATTTACATTTCAGAATTAAAATACTAAAAAGAAAAATGTAACAAGGTCAATTTAAAACACAAAAAGTCAAAACTATGACATACTACAGTATTGTCAATTATGAGATGGTGTCAAAATAAAAAAGGTTGTCATAATTTTGACTTTTGTTCTTTTGTGGCAGAAATAGCCTTCCATGTGAAACTCAAATAGGTTCGGAAAACCATGAGGATAAGATAATGATGACCATGTTTTCATTTTTGGGTGAACTATCCCTTTTATAATAGTAAAAACTGTAGTTCTTTAACCAAAACAAAAGTCTGAATTAAATTCTCACAGTGGTTCTCAGACATTTTCTTGGCTTTTTTCTCTTTCAGGATTCCTACCCAACTATCTCCTTCCAGAATATGAGGAAGCGGTGCATCGTCCTGCTACGCCCCCTCCCCCATATAGTGCCTTAAACACCGGACCTCCAGCCTACACCAGCCCCTTAACCACTGACCAGCAGGATACGCACTGCCCACCCAGACAGACCACTCCAGTGCCCCCTGCATCTGACACGCTCTGTTCCAGACCCAGCCTAGAAGAGATCCATACCTCCAACGGGTTCCACCGCATAGACGAAAGCAAGATCGAGATCGAGCGAAGCAGGTCCACGCGGAGTCCTCTTCCCTCAGAGCAGCCTCCCAGCGTCGACAAACAGAACGAGTGCAGGAAGGTGATGCCTGATGAGAAAGAGAGGATTCTGGCTAGACACCGCAGATTTACGGGGGACTCTGGGATTGAGGTGTGCATTTGTGGGCGAGGCTTGAAAAGCCAGGATTTCTGTGAGGAATGTGACCTCTATTCCTTCGAAGAGGAAAATCAGGGCCGTCTATCCCCAGAAAACAGAGTGGAGTGTGGAGCATCTCCACTGGCCCAATCTCAACCTCATCCTGTTTGCCTCTACTTGCATACTATAAATGAACAAGAGGGTCCTCACAATAACACAGAATCTTAAAGCTGAATACTAGAAAAAGCTCAATGAGATGGTGAACGAAAAAGTGAGATATAGGGAGCATACTGATGGAAACGATTAGATGTTATCTACATCTTTGTTTTATGCACAAAGAATCTATTTATGCAGTTAAAAGCCCAAAAGTGCACAAGGATGGGCTCTACTTGCTCTACGAGACTAAGTACCACATGTGCTGCTGTAATGGCACGTTCAATTCCTCCTGTGAGGTGCGTATTTATGAGTTGAGAAGTCGTAATTACAAAGTCAGGTGCGTTCAAAGTGGTCGGAGAAAGATGCCGTTGTGCCTTTTCTACACGTAAATACAGCAAAATGATGAACAAAGAATGCACATTTTATTAAGGTGCTGTAAACTGAATCATAATAATACAATACAGCTAGTTTTCGTTTTTCTCACTGACACTGGGCTCAAAGAAAATCCAGCTTCCCACTTTGTAATTACGACTGTGCATTCATCTCGTAAATATGATCTTTCAGACAATGACTTATAACCATCATAAACCACATCCACGGTGCTTGGTGAAATTCAGGAGTTTTCCGTAAGGGCGAAAAAGTTCCCCGCACAGAATCTGCTTTTATTTAAGTTGGTCGTGTGAATTGGCTGTTCTCCAACAGAAAGCTGCTTGGTTTTAAAGTGACTTTTGTGTTCGCTGTGCCTCACACATCTCTACATTATTGACAATGGACCTTTTTTGCCCATGAAATACCTTAACTGTGCAGTCTTACGATTGAGACGCTAAATACATAAACACTGGTGTGCTGAACTATCAGTTTTTTTAGGACAGTCGGAGAGAAATGTAAAAACTGACGGAACGTGAAAAAAAGACATGCTTTTGAGGCCCCTGTTGACTTTCCCTAATATAATGGGACAAATTTGAACGGTGTTTATTACGTTTTTGTGTTGCACAATCAGATTGTTCTGAATGAATCCTATTCAATTAATTTTAAACAAAGTATTTACATACAGTCTTAATTCACATATTGTCTGTGGTGTTTTTGCTGCTGTAAGCTCTGATGTATGTGTATTCAGAACCAGTTTGATTCTTAAATCTAAGCTTTCACAGCCAAAGTAGGCTATATAGATGACATGGGACAATTGTTAGCATTGCAGCTTGAAAGTGCGGCGTTATTACTTGCCATAATTTTCGGATTGTATAGAAACACTACATGTTGTATGTTCCTTTGAACCTGTAGGGATACAAGCCTTGCCAAAGGGAGTTTTCGTTAGTACACAGACTGTTGGAAGTCAGGTCTTATAGCTGCTTATCCATTGATGTAAGCTACAAAGTAAAATGAACTATTTTCTCACTGAAACATATTTAAGTGAACTCCAAAGACAGAAACATTGTGATATTTTTTTAAAAATTATAATATGGATAATTCTATTTGTAAAACATGTCTTGATGAGATTGATGCTATTGCTGACACATATGGGTACATAAGGCTGTATTGGTGTAACATGAATTGCTTCTATTCTTTTTGCACTCTGTTTAATCCACTCTTAAATGCCATTCACGGTCCAGTTGTTCAGTACCATCTTGGACATCAGCCTAATAGAATATATATTTTTATGTAAATACTTTTCTTAATGAAAGCTCAAAATCTGTGCCTTTTAATTCTCACATCATGTACTTTGGTAACAATTTAAAGTGCCTTGATTTTCTGTTCATATGCAAACTAATGAGCCATACTTGTGTAATTATAAAATGATTTATTTTTGTATTTCTGCACCAAAGTAGCTTCAGTTTTAAGTTCCTCCATGACTGAAGCACTCTTTTAACAAATAATTTATTTCGCTGTCCTAATGAATATTATTACTAGAGAGATGTGCTGCTCTTACTGGTGTCTCTGTGATGACAATCTAATGTTAGAGCTGTGCTTGGAGACAAATACATATGAATCTTTCTCTGAAATATTAATAAGCTGCTGATTTTCAAAAAGTTATAGATACTCGGAAGCATTGTGCACACATGATATGAATATGATATAATTTTGTACAGCCTACAATTCTTTTGTCTAATATTGCAATCATCCAATCATTTGAGTTCTGGCTCTATTGTTATGCAAAAAACCTAATCGTGACACTGTATATTAAACAAATCAACACAACATGTGTCATTGTTTTCCATAGTTTCCTGTTCATATTATCTGCAGGGATTTTGATTAATTCCTGTCATGTGCCATCTTTGAATCAGTTCATTTACCCGATCCGTTCAGTGACCCTTTCTGTGGATTTAGTTGGCGTGAAGATAATGGTGGATCTTTAAAAATTACAGTGTTTAGTGAGTCACAAAAATGGTTCATTCATTAGTTAAAAACACATTTGTTCTGATCATGACCAAAACATGTCTTATCAAAATTGCATGTTTACACTTTTCTAATTAAAATCGAAAGTGTTTAAGCGCTTTTTCCTATTGTTTTACAGTAGTAGGGATGACCACTATAGGATGACCACTATAGGACTAATTATGAAATCACAGCTAGAAAAAAGAGACTATAGTTGACACAATTTAAGGCTAAAATTATTTTCCAAAATTAGCTGTCTAAATATGATCTGACCTTTTTTCAGGGTGCCGTCATTTATAATTGACTTTGTCCTATTTTTGGCAAATTGCCTTAAACCTCACACTCATTCAGATGCATTTTCACTTGCTGAAAAGTAGTTCAGCTAGTTAAAAAAAAAAAAATTAAAAAGCTTTATTAACATTCCATTTAATCTTTTGTTGCTATACTACATTTGGAACTTACATGTGAAATTGTCAAAAACTTGACACAAACTGAGATGCAACTTCGCTGCCTGGAATTATCAATGATAACTGAGAGACGGACAAAGAAATGTTCCCCAAAAGCCTTTTGTGTCATATTTGACATTAACATGAACAAATGTAAAAACATTTTAACATTATAAAATTATGTATGAATGATCAAGTAAACCCAAGTTGCTTGTTCATCTTCATTATGTTGCTTGTTCATCTTACATTTACTTTATGGTTTTACTTGATAAAAAAAAAAAGGATGAATCACCAATCAGAGGACAGAATGCATGAAGTTTTTCAGCAAAGTTTTTTCATATTGGATAATTTATAGGCCCTAGACATTTGCCTATTCAATATGATACAGTAGGCTAATATATTCATAAATAAGCATTATACTTATTGTTCAACATAATTTTATAAAGAATATTTAGTTTAAGTTATGAGGAAATCAATTGTTTAAAAATGTGGCCAAAATGTAACACGACGTATCCTGGGGGATACAAACATAAAAAAAATAAAAAAATGTCCTAATTAGATGGAAAATAGCAATGAATTTTCTCATATGTCTTTATTGTTTTTTTTTTTTTTATATATATACTCCTTTTAGGGTTAGTACCGGGTTAATACCGACTTTAGTATAAATAAACCCATAGTAGTCTTCTTAATCACATTATATTAATAATTTACTCGGGCACTGGATCATCATGACAGTATTTCATCACTCTCCTATGACTTTACAGTCTCAAAGTCCCTTTAAGACTGGTGGACTACTGTTCACTGATTGGCTGAACCTCTCAAACTACCGAAACCCAGAAAGACCAAAACACATTTTCGCATAATAATCATGGCAGACGCATCTACAGCAGTCAGGTACGTTAAAAAAAAAAGTGGTTCAGTAGTTTACTCGAATATTTTACGTGTGATTTGCAGTATCATTCAAGCTGGCAAAATATGAGCTTTCATTTTGTAATAACAATAACAAAATTGATATAACGTTAACATAGCGACAGAAAGTCTTTGGGTGTCTCCCAGTTTTGCTGTATCATTGCACAACATATATTCTGTAACAATGTCAATTAGTCTCAGTAAAGTTTCTTATTAGTGTTCACAGTAACAAGGCTGTTACAAGTGTCTACAATGAGGTGAAGGTATGTAGCCTATTTCTCCAAACGTTAAAAGACGAAACTCTGTTGTTGACTTTAAAAGGGCTGTTAAAAATTGTATATACTGTGTCTGGGTATACCAGGGGAGGCGAACGTCGGTGCTGGAAAGCCACAGTCAGAGTTTTTCTCCAACTCTGATAAAAGCCCTTCAGACCTTGTTGATTAGCTTGTTCAGGTGTGTTTGATGAGGGTTGAAGCAAAGTTCTGCAAGACTGTGGCTCACTAGGACCGACCTTTGACACCCCTATATATACACACACACACACACACACACACACACACACACACACACACACACACACACTGTATTTGTATGTATGGGTGTATATATTTTGCATCTCACATCGCAGACAATTGACACCTTCTCACCATTAATACAGGAGTACTATGGAAAGACACTGAAGAATACATCTGACCTGAAAAGCAATGCCTGTGTGCCGCCTGCCAAGTCTATCCCTGCATATGTGAGAAAAGTAATAGCAGGGATCCATCCAGATGTCGTTCAAAAGTGAGGTTTACATGATAAATGTTGTGTTGATGCAATACAGGCATATATATATATATATATATATATATATATATATATATATATATATATATATATATATATATATATATCTCAGGTCCTTCTCAAAAAGTTAGCATATTGTGATAAAGTTCATTATTTTCCATAATGTAATGATAAAAGTTAAACTTTCATATATTTTAGATTCATTGCACACCAACTGAAATATTTCAGGTCTTTTATTGTTTTAATACTGATGATTTTGGCATACAGCTCATGAAAACCCAAAATTCCTATCTAAAAAAATTAGCATATCATGAAAAGGTTCTCTAAACGAGCTATTAACCTATATATATATATGCCTGTTTCAATGCTTGGCTCTTGGTGGCAGTATAAACTTGTTTCCGTCCTCTCAGGTACTATGGCTGTGGTCTGGTGGTCCCTGAGTGTCTGGAGGGCTTCAGGGTGCTTGATCTCGGCTGTGGGAGTGGACGGGATTGCTACATGCTCAGCCAGCTCGTAGGAGAGAAGGGACATGTTACAGGCATCGACATGACTGAAGATCAGGTCAATTCCCTTGAACTGCAGATTAGGGTTACAGGGTTTTGAATAATAATGTGCTACACAGTTAATAAATAAGTAATTTTGTGCTTGTTTCATATTTCAGTTCCTTTCAGTTTAAAAGACAAAACCTTTTTAGTCTTCTCCAAACCAGTTATGAGATTAAAGGCTTGTTCACACCAAGGACGATAACAATAATGATAAAGATATAGTTTTAAAAATTATTCTAAATAAAAGCATAAATAAGTAAAAGCACTGCAGAGTCCACACTACAACTATAATGACAATGGCACAGAGGAATGGTAACGATAGAGGAAATCAATGTCAAAAACACTGAATCCTGAATCCAATCAGAATCCACCCTTCTTTAATGGTAAATGGACTGCATTTATATAGTGCTTTCAACAGACCCATGGCCACCAACGCGCTTTACATATTGCCTCACATTCACCCATTCATTCACTCATTCATACATCGACGGCAGTGTCAGCCATGCAAGGCGCCATCCAGCTCGTCGGGAGCAGCTGGGGTTAGGTGTCTTGCTCATGGACACTTCAACACTTGGTCAGGTGGAACCGGGAATGGAACCACGAACCTTCCGGTTTGTAGACAACCTACATGAACCACTGAGCCACTGCCACAAATTTAAATTTAATTTGATTTTAATTTAAAAAGCTCGAGCATTTAAAGCAGACAACAAAACTGTAGTGGGTGCTTATAATAAACAATTGTTGTGGACGCTAACAGTTATTGTTATATGTATTAACTTTATAGTTATCGTTCTATGTGTGAACGGGCCTTAATAGTGTTTAATTATTTTAATAGATGGAGACCCGGTTTCACAGACAGGGTTTAGATTAAGCCAGGATTAGTCCTTAGTTTAATTAGGACATTTAACTAGCTTTTATAAACATGCCTTAGAAAAAAACATAACTGGTGTGCATCTTGAGACAAAACAATGGCATCGACATATTTTCAATGCATATTTTCAACATAAGTCCCCCTGGGTGAAATCATACTTTAAATGTTGTTTATATGTCTATGTGGTGTTTTTAATGTGCTTTAAGACAAACCATGTGCAAATGTATAAGTCAACACCATTGCATTTGAGTATTTTCTCCTTAAAACTGCTGTGAACCAAAGACCGGGTCAAAAACGGTTTGAATTCGCTGGTGTTTCTGAAATCAAAAACTACCTTGTGACCAATCACGACGATGTGATCGTCAACGAGTGGATCTCTGAGCTGGTGTGAGTGAGTGGAGGCGAGGACAATTTGCATATGCATAGAACGCGTATACTAAATGAGGCAAGGTTGTAGAGTTACATTCAAGTTATTTTAAGGCATGAATAATTTTTTTTCAAGGAAAAATCGTTTAAATGTCATTTTGGTAATCAAATATGAGTTTTAAGGAACAAAATTATTGACTACAGGGGACTTTAAGATATATCAGTGCAAGTTGCTTTCAGTTAAAACAGCTCAAACATGCATTTTAGCCTGGGACTAGCTTAAGCCTTCTTAAGTCTGTGAAACCTGGGGTGACAGTCTTAATAAAAAAAAAAGTTATTTATTTAACACATCCGAGATATAATGGCAAAAACAGTATATGTGAACTACACTTTTTTTTTTTCTTTTCTTTTTTTTGCAGCTTGAGGTGGCCCAGAAGTACGTTGACTACCACATGCAAAGATTTGGTTACAAAAAGCCAAATGTGAATTTTGTTTGTGGTTACATTGAGGCCTTGGCTGAAGCAGGTCTAGAGGAGAAATCATATGATATCATCATGTAAGCTTTCAAAGTTTCAAAATAATACCCTTAAAGTCACCATAAAATGGAAGTTGCGGTTGTATTTTCATCCCTATTGTGGAGTACATCCGAGTGGAACATGAGGGCACATGAATAACAAAATAATAAAAAAAATCATAATAAATACTATAACAAACAGATATGTCCTTTTTGATTTCATGGTGACTTTCAATTCCGAAAAGCAAACTTTTTTTCTTCATGTTAGACTATTCTTTACAACAGGTTTCAGTCTGTTCAGTTTCCACTACTAGCTTGCATAAACAGCCAATTTGGCGGTTTTCATTCTTTCTTTCAATAGATCAAACTGTGTGATGAACCTGTCCCCAGATAAAACCAGTGTCCTGAGGGAGGCTTACCGTGTACTAAAGGTAACTACTTCACACTCGTACCAGTGTTTTGAGTCATTTCAGAATTCAATTATTTAATTTTTCAATACTAATTATAAGAGTTATATGAAGCATTCATTTGAATATTTGAAATGACACTGGATAATTTTGAATATTTAGCTCATTAACAAACAAAAATAATTTTCATTTTCTTTGTTTTTAGGATGGAGGGGAATTGTACTTTAGTGATGTTTATAGTGATGCTAGAATCCCAGAAGACCTTAAGGCCAATAGCGTGTTATGGGGTAAGAAAAGGCATTGATCCTAATTAGCCTATTTTCTTTCTAATTGTTACAAGATATAGTTTAACTTTAGTTGTGGCACTGTGTTAAACATAACAAATAAAACCTGACACTGATACAGGCTTATTTGCATATGTTGATCAGGTGAGTGCCTGAGTGGAGCATTGTGGTGGGAAGACCTGATACGACTGGCTGAAGAGGTTGGGTTTTGCAAACCCAGACTGGTCACTGCTAGTATCATCACTGTGGGCAACAATGAGCTACAGAAACTTCTTGGTGAGACATTAAAATGGGGAAATGTGCAACAATGTAATGGTAATCAGAAATTAATTGGCTCAACTCTGTTCTGGAAAAAAAACAAAAAAACATAAATAGACATTTTGCCAAAAACTTATTTTGTGTTCCACAGATAAGAAAGTCATACAGTTTAGAATGACATTAGAACATTTTTATTTTTTAATGAACTGTCCCTTTAAGGCTCAATCACAACCATGCTGATCTTCAGTCAAACAACACTCTTACTCTTGTGATATTGGTTAAGGCAGCAATCTAGAGGAAATTATTACTCTTATACCACAGTTACCACGTATGTGCTGCACGTGTTAATACCAAGACATTTTTATTAGGTTTTCGTGCCACAAACATTCTTGTGTGTAGAACTAATAAGTTCTATTATTAAGTGATAAGCGCAACTGCTGTACATTTCTTTACCAAGCTTAAAATTATATATAAAGTATATATGATGCATTTAACATTTTGGATGATTTGCATTAATGCTGAACATTTTGGAGGAAAAAAAGTTGTTTATAAATTGCGCCAGTGCATAATGCATCATAACAAAGATGAATGAGAATAAACTTATTCTCTTTGCCTTTGCAACCATCTATAAGCTCAGAGAGCACAAAATGGCAGTCTATCTGGGTAAACACACACACACACACACACACACACACACACACACACACACACACACACACACACACACACACACACACACACACACACACACACACACACACACACACACACACACACACACACACACACGTTGTGTTTTCATGTTTTATTGGGATTTTACATAGACACAATTATTTTTATACTGTACAAACTATATATTATATTCCTTTACACCTACCCCTAAACCTACCTATCACAGAAAACTTTCTGAATTTTAAATTTTCAAGAAACATCACTTTGTATGGTTTATAAGCTGTTTAACTCATAGGGACCAAAAAATGTCCTGACAAGGATTTCGGATATTGCCATCATTGTGGGGACATTTTATCCCCATATTGTAGGGTTTATCAGGACGCACACAACACAACACACACCTTGCTGACACTTGATTACATTAGTAGACAGGAGGCTGATCATCTGATCTCTTGTCTCCCATTGGTAGTCATTACATTAAGTCATTCTGCATTTGCCATCCTTTGTCATCTTTGTCACATTCATGAAATGTTAAGATATTTATAGTTTCATTTTGATTTGTAAAATTTGTTTAGGTGACTACAAATTTGTGTCTGCCACATACCGGCTCTTCAAGTTACCAAAAGGTTCAGAGAAGAGGTCCTGTCTGGTCATGTACAATGGAGACATTACAGGTGTGGAGGAAAGCTTCGAGTTTGATGCCCAGTTTACCTTTAAGGTATGTAGTTACATCCAGTTCATCAGAATTTAACTACTTACTCACCAGAGCTCATAACGCATATCAGATCCTGCACATTCTTTCTCCGCTTTGTCTCATTAGTAATTATTCATATTTTTGAATAAATTAACAGTAATGTTATAGTTACATCCATGGATTAGCTGTTTGAATCTTGACAATATGTCACTATCATGTTGTCTGGAAAATAAGTGTCATGTAAGTGTGAGCTTAAAACTATTTCTTATATTCCTAGCTTTTACTTTGTTGGTCACATGGTAATAATATATGAAAATGATATGCATATAAATGCTAAACATGTAATTATTAAGTTAAATGTGCTGCATAAAAACCTTGACATTTTACAAAAGTTTCAAAGAAATTAATAGTTATGCAGCAAGGATGAATTTAATAATTATTCAGCAAGGTCGAATTGAATAATTCAACACAAAAATGGCAGTAAGGGCATTTATAATATGGCAAAAAAATTATTATATTTAAAATAAACACTGTTCTTTTGAAATTTCTATTCTTCAGAGCATTCTGAAATAAAGTAAAAATACAGTTTGCACAAAAAATATTAAGCAGCATTGATAAGAAGAAATGTTTCCTGAGCATATTATAAGGATTTTTAAAAGATCATGTGACACTGAAGCAGGAATAAGTTACATTTTAAAATAGATTACAATACAAAACAGTTATTTTAAATAGTAAAGCATAAGCTGCTTCTTAAAAAAACAAACATTTAACTGATCTTAAACTTTGAAAGACGTGTATTTTGTGAACAATCATAATCAAGACAATTCTGGGACTTTGTCTAGGTTGATGAAGTGATGGAGGTGGATGGTGATGTGGCCAGTATCTTGAGTAACTCCAGATTTGCTGAAGAATTCACATTTCAGCCTCAGGAGGTGAACACCTCCGCCTCTGGAGGATGCTGGGCCAAACCCAAGGTAAGTGACTCAGTTCCTACCATAACTCGTTTTCTTGCCCTCTATTTGTCAGCAATGCACTTATACGGTAGTATATCACACCTCTACATTCAATATTATTTCAGTTTCTGTGGTAAAATAAATTTGTTGCAATTTTAGACTCAACATCTTTCAAAACAACAAAAACTGTGTTTATCACAGAACTGACATCTAGCATTGAAAAATTATTATACTATATTTTACGAAATCGAAGAACGAACTGGTGTGACAATTTCGAACAAAATCAGGCCAAAGCGAACTTTCCAGGAAAGTTTGCTCCGGCTGGTAAACGCCTTCAAACTACAAATGGCTGTGGCGATTACATAATTGGTACGTGTGTACTGAGGGTTTGTCTTATTTTACATGAAAAAATGTGTCAGTGTCACTTTCGCAGCAGATTTTCGTGTTTAATACAGTAAAGCTACTTGCTTTAAATAAATCTATTGTATAAAGTGCCAAATTGCAGAGCTAGTGAAAACATATCTACTTCGCTATGATCAGATGCTTTCTTATCTGCTGTATTCTCACTGCTGTCATTTTGCCTGCTTGTTTTTTTTTATTGCGAGGAAAGCAAGCAACACATATTGCATATTCTTCTAAATCGTGCTCTCAGCAGTGTGGGTGGCGTAGGAATATTTGCTAATAGTAGCCTATACTGCTGAGAAGTAATTTAAACTTCTTTTTACCCTTAAGAAAAGCAAGAACTTTTACCGTGAGTATTTCTGGACTTTCAGTTGCTCTATACAGACACACAAGGTCACCCATCTGTACCACAAAACCTTGAACACAGAGGAATGTCCGCCCTTCCAAACAAAGAATGCCATCTTATCAGTGCTGTTGGCGATTCAGTCTTTGCAGACACAAAAAAAGGACCAGAATCGACTTACAAAAACACGCAAGGTGGTCATCCACCAGGCAGTTTAATGATCACTGGTGGTGCCTGGATCAGATTTACTCCATTTTTAGAAATCCTAACTAAATGTATGTTTGATCATTGGTTTGGTTTCATTCATAAAAGATTTAAAAGTTTCTTAAACTTCTAAAAAGGTTCCCGCCATGTTTCAGTGGATTTTTACTTTCACACAGAAAGCATAAATATATAATCTCATTGCCAAATATCAGAGATATATGTCATAAATCCAAATCTTTTTTTAATATTGTAAATCAAAACAAGATTTACATACTAAATAAGGTATGTTCTTTGCCCACTGTAAAAAATAAGTAATGGAAATATGTTTTTTACACTTGCTTTGACACATCAAAATAAGTTAAGCAATTTTCACATTTTATAAGTTATGCAAGATTCATCTCATTGTTTTTAAGTGAGTTTAATGCAATTTAAGTTGAAATTACTTAAACATCCAAGTTGATTGTACTTAAACATTAAAGGCAGAAATTCTTTTTTTTTGTTTTTTTTGTTTACAGTGTATTAGCTCTATTTTGTTTTAGTGTTGGTTTTGTCTGATTTGAAAGTGTAATAAGGAAGGGTTGCACCCAGATTGATGCTGTTTCTGTTGTTTTAGACCCAACGTTTTCAAACTTCTTGATGCACTTGCCCCACCAAATTTGATTTTGTTATATATATATATATATATATATAAACCTGAAGAGGTATATATAGTTTTTAAAACACATTTTACACATAATTTTTCTCTGAACTTTCCTCGGACCACAGTTTGAAAAGCCCCGTTCTATACAACACTAGTTTTCGGCCCCTGAATGCAATGAACTTTTAAACAGCAATGATATAATGGGCTGCAGTTGCATAATGAATCAGTCTGAATGCTCTGTGTCATTGAGTACTTTGGAACCAAATAGCTATACATTATGATTAATGCAAATACTGTACTTCCAACCACTGATAATGTTTCTCTCTCTTCAGGCAGTGTCAATGAATCCTTTTGAACTGGTCCAGCAGTTGGGCAGTGCGAGTGTAACCGCTTCCACTGGGGGGTGCTGTGCAGGCCAGGAGTCATGCCGCAACTGAATCTAATTTAACATCAGTTTTGCTTGTTTATGATTTGAAAACAACAAATTATTGGTTTTAATTTTTTAACTCTGATTTTTTAAAAAAATCAAAAAAATAATAATATAACATTACTCATAATTTGTTAAAGGTAACCAAAAAACGAGGACATCGGTCAGTATAGTGTTATGTTTTGCATGCATTTTTAAGCATATTGATTAATGTATAGCAATATCTTGTACATCAGAAGTCTATATAGTTGCATAATCTAAAGCATTCACCTGCCAGATTTAATCTTTATTGTATCTTTATTGTATTGCCAGATATAATCTAACTGAAAACTCATGGTTTATTGATCTTTTGTAATCCAATCACTTCTTTCCACTGCTGTAATAAAAATGTTTGAGCTGACTCCCTGAGCTTACTATCATCTGGAGAATATTCATGGTCTCTCAAATGAAAATCACCTTTTATTAAATGTAATCTAGCCCCCATCCCTTTACATTTCACAACATGATTTTCAGGTGAGAAGGGGGAACACATCAACCCTTTGCTGCGATTATAGGTCCAATTTTCTTTTCTGAATATGGCCAGAATTTGAGGTTATAGAAACTTAAGGAATCTTGTACAGAATTCCATTGTAGAGTAAAAAGTTTTTCCAGCATAGTTTTTAAAATTCTCTCCACCTGTGAAGATTTTTAGGATTGTGAAATAGTTAATAATCAATCATAATCAATAAACTCTCCTTTGGTCTGGATTGATCTCTGGCCCTGATAATGATAAAATGCACACTGTACGGAGATCTGAGTCCATGATTATTTTTACATCCTTTCATAGGTTTTGCAAAAATCCCTCTAATCCCTGCCTTATCTATATAAGGTAAATAGTTACCTATTAGCCTATAAGTTTTTGAGTAATCACAATAAATGCACAACTTTGTTAATTTTCTTTAGAATGACAAGGACTGAATCGTTGTTCAAAATGTCTGCATTGTGGTGTTTCTCAAACTTTGAGAACTTTTGTCTCAGGTGTTTATAACTAATGTTTTTCAACTTTTTTCCGTCACACCTTTTTGCTTCTCTTCAAATTATTTTTGTGTAGATTTTATTATTTCACCCTTGTCCCAGACACAAACTTTCAATCCAACATAAAGATATGAATTATTGTAAGATCTGTGGTGCAGCTGTGCACATGTTCTGGATATATGGGTCCCCGATAGCCCAACCTGGGACATGCTGTGATCCCACTTCCCCTCTTACCCATACTTTCCTGTCTACACTCTTCTGTTTATTTTTCATTTATTTAATTTGACTTTTTTTTTTAAAGGAAATAACCCCCTAAAATATAGAGATGGTTATACTTTCATAAATGTAACAATCATACAACAATTTCATTTGATGTTAAACAAATTATGATGTTCCTCAATGAGGCATAATTTCCAGCACAACCAACAATTTTGTTCACAATTGCTTAATATTTTGTATAAAATATATAGGCCTATATTTTGTATTCCTTCCAAGTATACTGGTTATTAGAAGGGAACAGTGTTTTTGATCTAAGAAAAACCAAGGCAAATATCTGTTTTAGATTTATTTTTGTTGTGTATAAATTCAGGCTATTAAATCTAGGGTACATTAAGATGCCATTTATTTTCAAAAACGTTTAAAATGTAATTCCCACCACTTTAGCACAGAATGCTATCAGACACATTTTAATTTGTGAATACAAAAGGAAAATTACAGAATTATCGTGTGATGCCAAATTACTGTTGAACATTGTAAATAGATATAAATTACACTATAAATTAAACAATCTAGTGTGAATGTGATATGTATCAGTCCATAGGTAAGGTTGTCCCTATAGGCTGTCCATAAAGTCTAGCCTACTGTTGAAGAAACTCTCAAAAATCTTGTTTAGTTATTTATTACATTTCCCGAGTGTATCTTGGCATTATTCAAAAATGCTGTCACCAAATTTCCTCAAAACACCAAAAAACAGTCACGAGGAAACTTCTGTATGCGCTCGTTTGCATTAAGTGCGATTGTTTACGGAGCTCATTGGCTGTTCCAGCAGCGAAGGCCCCGCCCAACGTCCAGCTGCGCCAGTGGATTGGCTGCCCAGGTCGCCTGTCACCGAGACATCAGTAGAGGCACGAGTTCGCGCTGCTCTCGCTGAAGTGTGATCAGTTTCAGCCGCGTAGTGGGACTCAGCGAGACCTGATGCACAAGTCAAGGCGACGCGCTGCGGAGATGAAGCCGGATTGGCTCTGATTTTTAAAAGCCCTTTCATTCAAGAGGCTGTCCATTATCAACAGTCGGTTCCAGTACCCCCTCAAAAATGGCGTCACTTAGCCGGGTCCGAGCTTTTACTTTGATTTTCTTTACTGCAAGCAGTTGTTTAATTACTCCCACAAGTGGCAAGGAAGGAGGGGGAGAGGAGACTGTCATCATCGGGCTGAGACTGGAGGACACGGACGACATTTCCTTCATGGACAGGGGCTATTTGCGGGTCAGTGAGAGGTCTCGGGTGAGATTGAGGGTGTACGGGCAAAACATTAACAACGAGACATGGTCCAAAATCGCCTTCACGGAACACGAGAGGAGTCGAGTGATTGGCAACATCGACAGCTCCTCAGGAGACAACAAGAGTCAGGAGGACACGTCGGGCTTGCACCCCTGTGGCATCAGGACTTCAGATATTCTGATCTTACCCAACATCATTTTAACCCGCAAGACGTCTGGCATCGTGGAAATCGAGGTCAAACCTTTGCGAAAGACTGAGAGGAGCAAAGCGTACTACCTGTGCATCACCACTTCCACACCTGCTGTGGCTGGCATGCACGACCCGTGGACGGAGACCACGTGGATCTATCACGACGGAGAGGACACCAAAGTGATCGTGGTGGAGGAGAGAAAGTTTCTGCTCCCTTTCTGGCTTCAGGTCACCTTTATTTCCATGTTGCTCTGCCTCTCGGGCATGTTCAGCGGCTTGAACCTGGGTCTGATGGCTCTGGATCCCATGGAGCTCCAGATCGTCCAGAACTGCGGGACGGAGAAGGAGAAGAACTACGCCAGGAAGATCGAACCTGTCAGGAGTCAAGGAAACTACCTGCTTTGCTCGCTTCTTCTGGGGAATGTTCTGGTCAACACAACCTTGACCATTTTGTTGGATGATATCGCCGGTTCTGGATTGATAGCTGTAGTGATGTCAACCATTGGCATTGTGATATTTGGGGAGATTGTGCCTCAAGCTATATGTTCACGACACGGTCTCGCTGTGGGTGCTAATACAATCTTCTTGACTAAATTCTTCATGCTGCTCACTTTCCCTGCGTCCTATCCGGTAAGTAAACTGCTTGATTACCTCCTCGGACAGGAGATTGGCACCGTGTACAATCGAGAGAAGCTCTTGGAGATGTTGAGGGTCACGGATCCCTATAATGACTTGGTTAAAGAGGAGTTAAACATCATTCAGGGCGCGCTGGAGCTCAGGACTAAGACAGTGGAAGATGTGATGACCCCGTTGCGCGATTGCTTCATGATCGCCGGCGACGCCACGCTCGACTTCAACTCCATGAGTGAGATCATGGAGAGCGGCTACACGCGCATTCCGGTATTCGAGGGCGACAGGTCCAACATCGTGGACTTGCTGTTCGTGAAGGACCTTGCGTTTGTGGATCCCGACGACTGCACCCCACTGAAGACGATAACGAAGTTCTACAGCCATCCCTTACATTTCGTCTTCAACGACACTAAACTCGACGCTATGCTGGAGGAGTTCAAGAAAGGTGAGAATGCGCTCGCGCTGAGAGATGTGTCTTTGAACAATGCGCATTGTGTGTTTTCCTACTATTTAAGCCTACTCTACGTTGCATATAGGCCCTAGGTTTTATTGTCATATGAAAGCTAGACTATCATGCATCATGTCTATATCAAGGCAGTGGCGTGCCTTTTACGCACCGGCTGTATTACGCACGACTAGATTTCATTCACAGATTCTACATTTCCTTTTCTTCAAAGTTATTTTTAGCTGTTTTGACCAACATATGTCTATTCGGTTATTTAAACATTGACATGAAAGGCAACCTATATGCTATTAATTCAGTTTAGGCCTACTTGAAGGTACTTAAATATTTAGTTTTAATTGAGTATAGGCTAATAATTATGTAATACCGTACATATAGGCTATTATGGTATTTCCCCCATCATTATTTCATCCCACGTTATCCTTTAAAGTCCTGTCTTCCCACTTTTTATCACCTATAATGGTTTTTAAACTCGCTGAATTGGGATAAAAGTTAAGTTTGAATGCCTTAAGATTTTAAGTAAAATCGGCAACTTGCAGTAGACTAATACATATTGCACTTTTTTGGATCATTTTTAATTTGGATTAGCTTATATACACACACACACACACATTATAGTGTTACATTGGTGGGAATAATTTGTTATAGTTATAATGTGAACTTTTGAGATTTAAGGTCTAGTTTGTCATTTATGGTCATCCCATTTCAGAGTTTGCTAATACTTCCTCTCCATACCCATTGCTTGCTCTTTCTTGAGTGTTCCTGCACTATTTAAAACTATTTTGAGTTGTTAGCTTTGGCCTGTTTGACCTCACTTGCTGCCCTCAGGACCCTACAAACGTATTACAATGTACCTGAGTGCAGGGAAATGCGGTATCTCGATGTGCCCTCACATAGCTAAGGGTTAATGCTTGCAGCAGTGGTGAGAATGTAGTGATGCAATGGAAATACACTGCAGGTGTACTCACAGTTGCTAAAGGATGACTCAGGGGGGTTATTAGGTGTAATACTTCATAATGCATGAAATAACATGCCAGATCAACGATCTGTATTTTGTGTTATGTGGTAAAATGGTGAGTCTTGATGGGAATTTTTTTAAGTAGGCAGACATTTCTTATACATTCTGAAAAAGAAAACTGTAGTAGGCTATTTAATAGCTTATTTCCCATATAGATTTAAAAAAGACAGAGTAGATTTAAAGTTTAATGGTGTGAATCATAATGTACAGACCAAACTTACTAAATGTAATAATCAATAGCCTACATTATCAGTTTGCATTAGACAGCCTCATACGATCTTATGACAGTATCCACACCTCTGCAAACCTGATATTTTATTTAAAGTCAAACCAGCTTACAATTAATGTCAAAATAAACTATAGTAGTTCATCTAATGCATTAATACATTTCATTTCTATTTTTTTTGCGGGAAAAGGCATCAAAATGTGACATGACTTAGCTACTACAAGAATACACAGCCATTATGAGAGGCCAACCTTGGCTATGATTGTGACTCTTTTGTTCTTGGCTTCTCTCCAGAGGAAACTCACGATTGGCTGTTGGTATTCTAATGACTGATTAGGGGAGTGGGCACAAAGTTTCACGTCAATCTGGCTGTAGTTTGGGCACTCTCTCAGTTCAAACTTAGTGCTTTGTAGTGTAAGTCAGTGTTAATTAATCTAATGCCTCTTGTGGAGCTGCACAGCCATCTAAAGTAGGAACAAAATACATCACTCCTGCCAAGCACACCTTCAAAGTGTAATTTGTTTCTCTTTGATTTTGCTTTTTGAGTGGCAAAAGTTGCTTTTATTATTTCTGCAGCCAACTTACATGATAGCATTTGAACATGAGGTAGATGATGCTCGATTCTGACAGAGGAAAATTGACTCAGATGTCTTTAATATAATAGTCAACTAATGTGGGTCCGAATGAGAAGGACTTCTGACTGCAATCATGACCTTGAAGGTCAGCACTGAAATTCCTAGAGCTACAGACTAGCTCCTTTATGATTGAAATAATTAGTGTGTCATAAAGGGACCCCTGCCAAACAGCAGTTTTGTGTTTAATGAGAATGGCATTGTTCATCATCTGAGCTTAACCCAAAGCTGTGCAGTTCAGAAGGCATTTGCTGCTGCTGCAAAGATTCTTACATGTTGAGTGGGTATTTTGGTTTTCTCTCTTAGTATGCGAGTTTATTTGTTAGAATATTTTCTATGCTAAACAGAGTTGCTTTTTCTTATTTGTGGGGAATTATAATGAAATATTTAAATAACTTAAGGGCTCAACAATAAGGATTGCCCACCATCAAGGGTTAGGGTGAGACAGTTGAGAGAACTGTCAATGCAGCGTATAACAATTTGCATTCATTGAACTTGTACATAATTATTTTTCATACATTACAAACTTTTTTCTGTAATGTATTGTACATTTTTGTTGCAAATTCTGCTAATTTGTCACCAAGATTAATACATTTGGGGGTTTTCAAATAAAAAAAAAATTTATAACTGTATAGCCTAATATTATTTTTGTTAAAGAAAATTAGTGAACAAACTTATTTAAAAAAAAAAACCTTAGATGGATATTTCACCCATGAATGAAAACTCAGTCATCATTTACTCACCCTCATGTCGTTTTAAACCCACAAGAGTTTGGTTAATCTTTAAAACACAAATTTAGATATTTTTAATGAAACGTAAGAAGTTTCTGTCCCTACATTAAAAGTCCAGGTACATTGTTGAAAAAGGTCATTATAAAATTAATCCAAATGGACCAAGCAGCTTAATCCAAGTCTTGTGAAGAGATATGATCACTTTAAATGAACAGATTTAATTTGGGTTTTATTTACATCTAAACAATGATTGACACATACACATAGACCACATAACACAACGTGTGTGATGCACGAGGACAAACAAGGTTTGTTTTAGAGCATAACGAACACGTGATGCGGGCAAAAGTTTCCGTTTACCATACCTGATGTATACAAAGTATGTGTGTTTGTATATGGAACGACATGTCGCAATGTTTGGAACAACATTTTTGGCTTTCCCTTCAACATATAATGAAAAAAAATTGTGTTTCTCCAATTATAAAAATGGTTTGCTAAACATAAAAATCATTCTTTTGTGAGAGGGCAAGTAAAAATCAGAACTACTGACCCAATTGGCCTTCAACAGAATTCCATATTGTTGATCGCTAAACTTAAATTATTAGGGGTCAATCAAAATCCAAAGGAATGGAACACAGTGCTTTTTTTTAATGTTAAACTTTTTTTTTTTTTTTACCTTGACAGGGCTTTATAACAATGCAACACTCAATGGCGCAAGATGCTGAAAAACAACAAGATTTATTGCAACAGGCAAAGGCCTTCATCAGGTCCATGCTTACATTTGAAAAAAAAACTGTGCAAATGGAAGCAAGTACGCATCCTGAGTGACCAGCCCTTGGATGCGTTCATTGTGCTTGATCATATCTCAACATACATCTAATCAGTTAATTTAATACTTAATCTAGTACAGAAAGATTACAGACTTCTTTGTAGTACTTACCTCATCAAACTGATTTAGCAGCAGAAGGATGTAGAAAACATACTCTTTGCAAAAAGTTAGAACAAAGTACGTAAAGACAAAGGTCATGAAATCAGAGCCTAACTCTCCTGAACTCACTAACCCTCAAATATGACTTGGTTCAGTGCCAGCATTGCTATCACACGCTTGAGACGATCAATCTGTTAATTTATGCGAGATAGGAAGATTTGTTATCATTTTAAATCATGCAAATGTACTCTTGGCCTTCAGTGACTCCACACTCCTCTGTATCTCCAAAATAAGTGTTTTGCCATCATGTTTTTGTCATTATAGTTATAGGAATCACAATTAATAGACTTAGAGCTCTAAAGACATATTCATGTTGTTATACCTTCAAAATATATCACAAATGTTCAATACTCCTTAAAAAGCCTGCAGTATTAGGCTACGTTCACACTGCAGGCTGAAACGACCCAATTCCGATTTTTTTGCCCCTATGCGACCTGTATCTGATCTTTTCATGACAGTCTGAACGACACAGATCCGATCTCTTCAAATGTGACCCAGGCCACCTCGGTATTTGGTCCAAATCCGATATGTATCCGATCTTTTGAAATGCGACTTCAATCTGAACGGCCAGGTCACATGTATCCGACCCACACGTCATTGATATGCGGATGATGCTGAGACCAGTCAATGGAAGGGAAGCGAGTTTTCTGATTTTAATAATATTTGGGGGGACAGCTCTATTCAGGCCAAACAACAAGTGACGTTGTTGACCGTTGAGCACTCTTCTGCGCATGCGGGTCACTTCTGGGTCATTTTACGTTCATGTTCACGTTCACACAGGAGATCACAAAAGGTCGCATTTAATTGGAAATGTGAACGGCCTTGCAAAAAAATAATTTTTTTTCAAAAAATCGGAATTGAGCATTAAGCCCCTGCAGTGTGAACGCAGCCTTAGTTTGCACCTGTCATGTTATCAGTCGTGACATCTATTGATGTCATAAAGCACAGTAGTTCATTTACAGTACAGTACTATTATTGTAACGCAGGGTCACTGAAGCTGGTTGGCCTCCACATGAGTTCTTGCACGTATTGAACCAATCCACCTGCCTGCTAATGTAGGCCAATCTATGCTTAATTCAGATTCAGCAACCTCCTTTCCCTCTTGTTTTAACGTGGGAATTCTTTTTTACTTCACTTGGCCTAGTTATGGCTGCATTATGTCTCATAATAGATGACATCCCTCCTTCTTTCACTTCTCAATCCAAATAACATCCTCTTCATGCAGCCCGCATCTTCAATTTCGACATTGTTCATCTGATGAGCAATCAACTAGTATAATGATTTCTGCTGAGATGTTGGAGCGTATACAGTACTTGGTAACACTTGCTTTTGCTGGTGGGGATTATATGGCGTCATATTGGCAGGAACTCTGCTGGATGTAGTGTGTGGGATCCCCCTTTGAACACACTAGGGTTTCACACTTATGGCGTTTTTACTCTGGGCACTTTTGCTGCAGTCCGTGTCCGAGTGTGATTGTTCCCGGCACCTCCCGCTGCGTTGGTCTGGTTTCACTCTCAACTTTAGTCTATCAAACCCTGGTGCACTTGCGTTCATCTTACGTCATCACAAACGTGCACGGGCGCATGATAGAAAAAAGAATGCGGGTCAAATATATTGTGGTTTTTTTTTTGGTGCTATGCACAGCTGAGTAAACGACACTCTGAATGTGTGTCGCATGAAGGCGTCTTTCTGCTGCTTGCAAACAGACTCTTTTGAGGATAAAAAAGTGGATCACTCTCACTCTCGCTCGAAATCCAAGGTAAATCATCAACACTATCATCCCTTACATGTGTTTTTTCTTTTATCTAAATACATCGTAATTGCCTAAAACACATGCACAGGTTTCTTTACAGTTCTTCCTGAACAAGTGTGCAACTGCTTTCACATTCACGTGAATCGCGGCACAGACCACCTCCTCTAGGTAGTCTCAGGGTCGGTACATCGGTGCACACCCTGGTGCGCATACCATTACCAATCTTTAATGAAAAAACATGCCCCGTTCCGAACTAAACTGCAAGTGTGAATATGCCCTCAGACTCACAATTCCATATTATACTTACTCTCATGTTATACTAATAGAACTAGATTAGGGATGGGCGGTATGATATATATTAGGGGTGTAACGGTACATGCATTCTTCCCGAACCGTACGGTAAGTATAATATTCAATAAGTTATGCTCATCTTTGCTCACTCCTTTGAAGGCATCTTGAGTAACAGCTCTATATTTAACGAAGCACATACAAAAGTCCTGAACCCGAAATTATTCAACCCTTTTTACAGAATACTAAGGTTTGTTGCATAACCCCCATTAAAATAACTTCCCTTCCACAACAAAATCCTGTCTCTTCTCTGATGACGTGCTTACTGGCACGAGGGCGGGACAATCTGTCATTCACATGAGATCACAGCAATAGCAAACCACAGCAATCCAATCAATTCCCGAAGGACAAAAGTCCTGTCATACATTTTCTCATTCAAGAACCCTTTTTACTCAGATATTTGTGACAATAGGGAAGAAAAAATTAGCGTTCTCAGAATTAAAGTACAGTTGTGATGTCTTATTTTGTTTTTTTCATGCTATCAGCAGTAGTAGTCAATTCTGTCAGGACTAGGGTTAAATGTTATTGAACATGCTCTCCATTGTCATTCCACGTGTGCAGCTCAAGCGCATGCTAAGACGTGGCTTTTCAAATGGCCTACATTCCTCAAATTCTGGTACATGAACATGAAATGGCCTCAAAACCGATTAGTTAAACAATTGAGTAGTGCCAGTACCTCAACAAAGTCTGTCTGATCTAGCATTACTAGCCTCTGTTGTGTCTTGTTCATTTTAACAAAGATAACAAGCATATATTGATGTTTTACTCAGTGTTACTCAGTGTTTTGAAATAGTTATTTAGAAGTTGCTTGGCAAAATCACTTCTAATAGAATCAGGTTGAGTCTTGGTCAAATCAAATATTGAGTGCCGAGTAATGGCCGTTTATTTTTCCTGACTATTATGCAATCGGATTGTTCTCTGATTCAGACGTCCGCTTGTATCCATTCCTCACTCATTAATCTGTCTCCTCTTGGAAACTGGAAACCTTCCAGACAAATACAAATGGAAACATGTACTTTTCAAAAATACTTTTTGGATGTTATTATTTACAGTTTGTAATATTTTTGGGATATTTGGGGAGAGTTTGGAGCAGTCTGGAGGACAGATTGTTCATGTTCAGAGTTTAAACGGATTTTATGTAGCTACTTTTTTAGTATTAACAGGTTTTTTTTAGTTTTCACACATCATTACTCTTTGTGAATATCAGAGGAATAGGCTATTATGTCACTAATGCTGTATTTTGAGACTCCCTTTAAGCTTCTGCCTAAATTAAGGTGTGCCACTGTACTTCAATTCTTGGAAAGAAAATCTGGATCCAGCTCTCCTGCTTTACTGTAATTAAAGATCAAGCAAATTCGACGTAACACTTCTCTTCCAAACTCTCTTCTGCCTTTCGCCCTCTTTCTCTCTGCCATCTACTTCACAACACATTCAGAGTTGCAGAACCCACTTTGGTTTCAAAACTGCCCCCTGGCATTCCCAAGGCTTCCGTGCCATGCCCCCTCCCCCGACCCCCCTCCCATATTGTCTTTTTGCCCGTTTCCCTCAATGTCGTAAATTACAAGCGACACAAACCCTTGCCTAATGCTCTGGCATGGAAGTCTTCCAACCAGAAGAGCTCTGGCTGGCAACATTGATTGCGGTAAGCAGTTCTCTCTCCCTCTCTTAGTGAGAGGAAAAACAGCCATGCCAAACGGGTGCTTCTATGGAGTATAAAATACAGTGCTAGTGTCAAATAAAGACATGACTGAACTTAACTCATGTTAAACAGCACGTCATGCGAGGCCCAACAATTCATGGCTGAAGCAGGCTTTCTCTTACTTGCATTTATTTTATTTCACGACCATTTGCATGGTGTATGATACTTGTTTTATGTCCACTTTTTACTACTGCTAAAGTGTTGTAAATTGAAAGACATATGTTGAAGCCTTAATTTACTTTAAAATAGTTTAATAGTTAATTTAATTAATGTCTGCTTGTAGAGGGTAAGGCATGACAGTTAAAAACCTTTCTTTTCTTATTTTGCTTTTAGCTTAATGGAGTCCTAGCCTGGCTCCGCCCTCCAACGTACTTCCAATCAATTTTCATTTTCCTTCAGTACTACGTCTGGGATTGTGCTGTAGTCTTTGGTTTTCTCCGGTCAATTTTTTACCAGGCCAATCAGTGAACAGAGGGAGTGGCTGAGAACAATGACGTTGATGTCGTGCGTTATTTTGAGTTGTAGTTCAGTAATGGCAGCAAGATGCGGGCGAAGCCATCCGGTCCTTTGTGGCAACTCTGCCGAATATCAAGAAGTTAAAGCCGAGAACAATCTTTGCTTAGTTTTGTTGGTGGCCATGATGTTGTGGCCATCCTCTCCATGGGGTTCGGGAAAAGTTTGATTTTCCTGCTCGCTCCGTTAGTGGTGAATGAGTTGGCTAAGGCGAACGCTAGGGATGCAAAGCCGATAGTTGTTGTCATCTTCCCTCTTGTTGCGTGACATATATAACGACTAAACGTTAGCGATTGGTTATGGCAGATCTAGAGTGACTCTGGGCAGATCCAATAGTTTTAGACTTCAATAGAGTACCCGCCTACAAGGAAGTTAACGCTTGTCAATGAAGCGGTGCCAGACTCTATGTACAAATTAAATGTATGAGAGTCTGCTGGGACCAGGGTAATGGAGTCCAGCCACAGTGAATTGTTTTTCAATGTGGCAACTTAGTTGGCTTGGATTGAAAACATGAACATTTGCATGTATCAAATAGTGTTTCGTTACCGTAGCTGATACACATTTAAAAGGATTGCTTGCCTAGAAATAAAATACTGTCTTCATCTACTCATTAGCAGATTTCAATCAAAGGAAGCATTTCATTTGAGTGCTTGAATTGGTCAGGAAGAATAATTGTTTCTTCAAATCATGGAACATGCAAAATATAGCAACTCAGTGTGCAATAGAGGGCATGTCGTCACCGTCGACCGAAGTGACTGTGGTTACGCCCACTGAGTGGCAGAAATACAGCGCGGCAGCATTTGGTTTCAGCGTGAATGCTGAGAAAAACACACAAAGTACATCTAAAACAGGAAAGAGCTTTGCGATTGACTGTACAAATAAATTTGACGAGAAATGTGAGGTATATTTTTAGGCTGCTGAAAGCTACAGAACAGAGAAGCAAATGGATCGCTGTAATTCGTAGTAACAACTGGACTCCAGGCTGCAAAAGCTGGATTTGCAGTTATCATTTTGTGTCATTATGCTGAATTTAGGGATAAAATCATACCCTATATATTGTATTGTTATATATTGTATTGACAACTCATCAATTAAATATTTACCAATGTATATTCTACATAATTGGACGTTTTTAAATAAACACTGACAAAAAAAACCGATATATGTTTTAAGACTGGACAATATGATGTTACAACAGTGATATAAGTGATCACATGGATTTAGACCTACCTTGTATTTGTATAAATCGTTCACTGGCAAGTTTGCTTTATGTATTTCCCAGCTTCAAAATCAGGCACATATACATTTCAGGAAACACAATTCCTGGCTGCATGTCAATATCCATTGATCAATGGATCTTTGTTAAGTTGTAAGGAACACTATATCGAGTCCAACCTTTAGTTTAAACTGAGAATTGTTTGTTTTACTTACGTTTTCGCAGTTTCCCCTATGAAATCCAGTCATGCAGCAGCTCTTTTGCCACTCAGTCCGGCTGAGGGCCCCCCCCCACCCCCAGTGCCCCGGTGGGAAAGTGACGTCATACCCTCTATTGAAGTTGGCGTTGAATTGATTTTGATCTGGATATTTCTAAGCATTATGGTTTTGTCTACATTTCAGTACTACAGACCGGATCTCCCAATTAATGCATTACAGACTACTTAACAAAACATTAAATGATCGTGTTAAATGATGTGCATAATCTAGTTTATATTAATTTGTCCGTAATTCTTCCCACCACTTTTTAAGGTGTGATGCCCATGATTCCCAAAATATTACAAAAAGTTACATGAGGTGTAGAAAGGCCCTCAAGTTCTTTTTCATTCCTTAACAGCGAAGTTCTTTTTGTTCTTTGCTTAGGGGTAAAACCACAGCAGCAGTTGTGCTGCACACTTTTCTCTTAATAGCACACAATAAAAATGAAAATAAACACAAAAACAACAATGAGAGCGGTCTGATCATATGTGGAAATGTTTGCAGCTCTGCAATTCAGTTCCAGTTTGGCGCTCCAGTCGTCACAGTTATTTATATAGCACTGTATACAATAGATTGCTTTGAAGCAAGCAGCTTTATAATATTAAACATGAAAAAAAAAACAGTGTAGTTCAAGTAGTATTACAACTTTAATTTCTACTACAAAACGGCTCTCGCAGTGGGTTCATGTTTTAGTCGCTGACGTTTGACCTCGAACAAATTAACTCAAATTAACTGGAGAAGATTTCCACGTCAAACAAGGCGAAGCCCCAGAGCACACCTACTAATCATGTAATCGCCACTCACCAATGGTAGTTTGAAGGTGTTTACCAGCTGGAGAAAACTTTTCCAGAAAGTTCGCTTTGGCAAGCTGTTTCGCACTTCTGAAACAAAATCCGAACAAACTTTGTTTTGGCCTGATTTTGTTCAAAATGAGTATAATGCATACCAGGGACTTTAGGTTGAGAACTGATCCTTATTCAGAACCGACTCCAAAAAACATAACAAAAATAACAAAAAACAAAGAAAGCAATACTGAAACCTAATTATATTCATAATGTGTGGTTCTGTTAACAATCAAATGTTACAGTTTTTTCACTGATGCAGACAGACAGTATTTCCTGCCCCACCGTTCATTGGCTGTTCCCCTGTTGTTAGGAGAGCAATTCAAGGGATAGTCCACCCCAAAATCCCTGTCATCATTTATTTACTCATCCTCATGTTGTTACAAAACTATATGACTTTCTTTCTTCTTTGGAACATTAAATAAGATATCTTGAGAAATGTGTCCGCTAGGTTTTTTTTTTTTTTTTTTTTTTTTTCATGGAAGTCAATGGACTTCATAGTTTGTTGGTTCCCAAACTTCTTCAAAATATCTCCTTTTGTGTTCAGCAATAGAAAGAAATGCATTCAGCTTCGGAACCACATGCAACTACCCACCATTCATTTTGGGTGGACTATCCCTTCAAGAAACGTAACTTTTCAGCTAGGGTTTCAAACATGCTATAAAAAACAGTATGAGAAGTTTCCCCCCCTCTCATTTATTATTATTATTATTTTTTTTTTTTAACATTTCCTCCCTCTGTAAATTTACCACCGCAAAAAAAAAGAAAGAAAAAAAACCCTCACTATTCGACATCATTAATCCACACAGAATAATCACTGTAGTCATAGTACAAGAATGCCTTGTGTAGCAACTTTGTATCAACTGTACTCACTTTGTCAGTCTTATCTATAACTCCTTATAGTTCAGACTGGATGTCACAATGAAACCGCTGTTAGATAAATGCACCAAGGACACCTATGAAGATGATGCTTCCTGAGTTATCCTAAGCAAAGTCCTGCAAATCCTGGGAATGGTGTGAGGGAGTCAAACCCATGGTGATAAAAAGTTAAGGGAGTAATATGTGTTCTCTATGCAAGGAAATGAACCTGAAGAATCCATGTAGTGTGTTTTATCCTCAAGTGTATTTTTTTGTGTAACATTTATTGTATGACTACTAGTGGATAACAATACAATTGCTCATTTGACCCACAAAAAAAGTCCTTTCCAAATAAACAAGCATTTGTAACCAGTAAGTGTTGAGTAGAAATGAACTGAATCAAGCATTCTCTAAAATAATTGCTGAAATAAACTCACTTGTTACACAGTGCTCTGCTGCTTGTTAACAATATCAATTAGTTTTTAAAATAGTGTAGAGATCTTGTGACTGTGTCTGTCTGTGCTTAAACGGCCCCTTAATGATGCTGAATCTGTAAGCAGCATTAACCCAGAGCTCTGGCTCCTGTAATGCAACACTCACAGACAGATCACTGTTATTCAGTGAACCTTCACTGAGGAACCAAAGATGTTGGTTGGTTTAGTTACAGAGCAAAGAAATGAATCCTTTTTTTAACAAGGAGGTCAGTGCAGTGAGTAAACTGGGTTTTGCACTCGGTAGTTTGGTTTATGTAAACAAAGCGATGAGATGAAACTGCTAAATTTGTTTTCTTCAGATGATATCAATCTTATTTGAAGTCCATTTATATTTGTCAGGAAAAAAGGAACAAGTTTAGTGGCATGCTCTAAAGGGAGCTTATATTTAGAAAACGGGCTGATTTGCAGCAGCATTGGTTGTTTTGGCCAGAGTTCATCATCACTGTGGGGGTTTGTACTGGGACTTTAAAATTACTTATAAAAAAAGATCTATAATAAACTTGACCTGATTTTTAAAAACATTTTGGGGGTTAAAGAGTTTTTGTTTTGATTTTTTTTTTTTAAATTTCTTTCTATATTTTATTCAGGGTTTTGATTACATCTTAGTATATTATGTAGCATCCATCTTTGATTAGGATTCAACAGCACATTAGTTTCAGTATTTCCTATTAAGTTAGCAGATGATTTTTCATCCAGAACAGCAGTAAACCAGTTGCAGGACGGTCCCCATTGGAATAGCCTGGGGTTAGGAGTCTTGCTCCGGGGCGCATTAATAACAGAGTAACTTAAGTTCCTTGCTGTTGTTTTTCTTAGCATGCAGATGCTCAACCATTGCTCTACTACTGCTACCAACATGTTGAACTTTTCTAATGGATCAGCATTTATTGTTGTGTGTGATCACTCATTGTAGATAAATCTAAGTCCTGCAGCCTAATTCACCCTGCGAGTGAGTAATATTGCGCATCTTATGGAAAGAAGAATGTAAATGATAAAGAGAAAAGAGAAAATATCTTGGTAGCGCTTTAGATTACAGCCTGGAAAGAATTGTGTAAGTAAAACGAATTTACCGCGTAGGCCTACCTTTCGGTTATTATAATGTACCTATTTTTACCTATAAAGTACGTATGTGTAGGTATAAGGGAACAATATGTCAAGTTTATGGAATAAATGGGTAACAACCAAGAAAACATTAACAAATTATTTATACTGGAAGTATTTTGGATCTAAGGGGATTCTACAATTATATCATAGGCAACAATCTTACGTCTGGGAGCAATTTAGCGAGAACATACACTGCCTTTTTGTAATAATAGTGTACCAATACTTATAGGCTTTTTAAAAATGATATCAGTGCATTTATACAGTAATTTTTTCATAGCAAAAGTGCAATGATTATGTTTGGTCTTAAAAAATAAAATTATGGTACATATCAGTGTATTCATACAGTATTCTTTTAAAAGAAAAAGTGCACTGATCAAGTTTGGGCTTCTGTGTTTCAAGCCAAGTAAAACTAAAACTTTATTTTTTATTTTTTATATATATTACAGAAATATAGGCTACTGTTGTTCCATGTAGTTACAGGGTAAAGGCTGATTTATTACTACTGCGTCGGATCTGCGTGAAACCCGAGGGAGGGGTTCTAGCATACCAATCACAGCACTTGTGTCCGCGTAGAATTGACACGTTGTTATATTATGTTGTTACGCCGAAGGGTACACATGCTACACACAGCCTACAACGTAGCTACGGCGTGAGTTTGACGCAGAAGTATAAATTGGGCTTCAGTGTGACATCTGCAGGCTGTAAATTAAAGTGGTGCTTGTTACCCTCTTGTTCCATTAAGTTACAGAGTAATACAGAGTAAGTACAATACAATCACACACACACACAATCTGATACCACACTGAAACAACTTAATTCAAAACACATTTACAACACTTCTTCTTATTCATTTAAAACATTTTTAATTTCAAATACTAAAGTCCTGACAGAAAGTAGCACTTTCGGAGGAAGAAGTCAAGCAAGAGAAACAGAAAAAGAGGGACAAAACATGCTACTTTCTGTCAGTACTTTAGCATTGGAAATGAATCAGATTGTGTGTATGTATTTTTTTGTCCTTACCCTGTAACTTCATGGAACAAGAGGGTAACAGACGCCACATAAAAAAAATAAAAAAAAACCTGCAATAGTTTTAGTTTTACTAAAGAAGACCAAACTTAATCAGTGCACTTTTGCTATAACAAAAATACTGTATTTAAATGCACTGGTATAATTTTTAAAAAGCCTATTTGTATTGGTACACTATTATTACAAAAAGGTATGCAGTGAATGTTCTCACTAAATTGTTCCCAAACATAAGATTGTTGCCTATCATAATAGTAGAATAAGTACCCCTTAGTTCTAAAATATATACTGTATAAAATAATTTGTTAATTTTCCTGGTTGTAACCCCTTTATTCCCCCAACTTTACATATTGTTCCCTTATACCTGTACACATACATCATTTATAGGTACACTATAATTACCGAAAGGTACGCTGTAAATTCGTTTTACTTGTGCAGTACTTTTAAGGCTGTAATTTAAAGCCTTACCAAAATCTTTTTAAAAATGTAGTTTAAAACACGTGCCAAGTTCGTAGTATGTTCATAGATAGTTTTTTTTAGTATTCATGTTGATTTCATAATTTGAAAAGCTATTTTCATACTATTTAATGACTCCCTGTCATCATAAAATAATATATTTTCCTTATACATTGAATACATTTGTACACATCTTAATCATCAAATAGGCTTTATATGTTCTTTCATTATTTTAAGGTAATACATATTTTCTCATAATATCTCATGAATTATTCATTCATAAAAATCTAAAGTTTTTGAGGAGTTGCACCACATATTATTTTACGATCTAAACTAAACTTGCTTTGTCATAAAAAGTCAAATTTGTGGATATATTAAGATTATTATTGATCTAATATTATTTACTGATCTTGACATAAAGTCTATGTATAAATATCCAGATTTTTTTTCCGTCCTTTATTTGATTACAATCTTTAAAAAAAATTAAAGCTATTTATAGGTTATGGTTATGGTTACAAGGTTACAAATGACATTTAGGGTCAAGCATTTGGATAACAATGTAATGATTTTCTCAGAAAGTCCTGACATATTTCTCAAGAAATACGTCACTTAATCTGTGATATCCCACCGCTCAATTCCAGTGTCCCTGTAGCTGTCAGAACTAAAATATTTTCTGAGAAGGCTGATCACTGTCTGTCTGAGACTGTGGCCTTGTTGCCTTACGTGACTATTTATGGTGGGAATTAGGCTATGGAAAAATATGACAAACTGCATTCCAAGACTTAAACTGGAAACGGTGGAAAAGAGCACACAATGAGTCTCAGAAGAGCTGAGGGGGAGCAGTAGATGTTCTCATGCAGGGTTGTGTGGCCATCTTACATCCACAAATTACTGCTCAGCTATTATCCTTACTAAATTATATACAATATATGTGTAAATGTCTTAATAAGGATGAAGATGACGTTGACAACGATAGTGCTGAAGATTGTAATAGTGATCAATTTTTAAAACAAATGTGACCAAATGAAAATTTCTGTTTAGCATTATATCGCAGATCTCTTTTTACCTGTATTGATTTATTGAAGCAATAATATTATGTGTGAAGTTTTTATAGTTTGGTTTTGATGGTCAATGTACGGTAATGAGGAGTGTTCATTTGGAGATTTTTCATTTCGGAGAAACCTGTGAGATTTTACAGTGGGCGTGTGAGGATGAGACAGAAATAAAATAAGTAAATAAATGTCATTGCAGTCACAACTGGTTACACGCACGCACGCACGCACACACACAAAACGAAACAAAAGTACTGATTGATGAACCATGTTCAGTATTTATTTTAGCCAGCACTAGTCATTATTTAGCACTATTATGAAAGATTACTACAGAAATTTTAATGTATTGAACTACAAATAATCAAACTTTATATAATTACCAAAACTCATTAAACACAATCAAAACATTAAACATTGATTATACTAAAAGATCAGTTAATTTTAATTCAAGTGTGCAAACAACTGAAATAATATACCATGTAGTATTTGAAACAATTGGGAAAAACTAAATTTCTGTAAATATGTATCAACAGATGCTATATAGATTCAATGTACAAACATCACAATAATATTTAAAGAGAAACTCAAGGCAAACATACTAGTTTTATATAATTTGAAACTTCTATAGCCTCGGGAAAGATGCATGGGCATTAATTTGTGTTATTTTACCTATAGCCTACCCTGTACAGACAGTGATGCACAAATGCAGACATATCCACATTCATTTGATTCAATGTGATTCAACAGTTCACCCTTTTACAGCAGATTTACTATATAATATAAATATTTTCATTCACAATGATCAATATTAAAATACTACATTAGTATCTATTAGGGATGGCCCAATACCATTTTTTTCAAACCGATACGAGTACGAGTATTTACTTTTGTGTTCTTGCCGATACCGATGATACCGAAATGTCCGTGGTATCGGCGAGTACGAGTACGAGTATATGAGGACAGTATCGACCCGATGCCAGTATCGGTATCGGACCATCCTTAGTATCTATTTTGTGCCATCAGTCATGTGTACTCTCAAGCTCCAACAATATCTTAGTTTTTGGCTACTTTTAGTTGTTGTCTCAAGAACAGCTACAATCGGATCAGTCAGATTCACAAATTGATCTTTCAGTGTGATTCGTGAACCGATTCAACACGTTAATTGGAAAGAATCAACTTGTTCACAATTCAGTTATTTTTTTGCTTCTGAGAGGGGGTTGGGGATTTCTTCAATTTGAAATTACAAGGAACGATATGTTCCCTTTTGAGGGAACTCGGCACTGCATCAGCTGCTGACGCTATGGTGACACGTCCTTGTGGAACTTCACGCCCATACCATAGGCCGATTCAGTGTTATGACGTCAGGCTGAGCGCCCAAGGGTATAAAGGGGTGCCTGCAAACACGTCACCAGCTTCATTGTGTGGAAAAGTCTTGTTTTTTCAGGAGTTAGTTCAATACAGGCAGGAAAATAAACATTATATTACAACGGGCGATGCACACAAGTTGTAGGCTATGCGATTTGTTTAGGAGCGGAGCATTCACGTTCAGCTCAACTCCTGCTTGGCTCTGTTCATGAGTGATGGAAATCAAGCCTCTGAGCCTTGTGGTTCTGGCCCTGCGTCTGCTGCGGCAGCAGGGCGGCTGCGATCATGGGGATCTCTCTCCCTCGCTTCTCTAGCCAGATCAGCGGCTCTCGTATCTGTGTAGCGGCTTCTTTCAGGTTGGACGTGAGCAGTTTGCATGCTTCTGGTTCTGAGGAACTAGATATGGAGTCAGTAACAGACATTACATCTAAGTCTGATACAATCCCCTCCTATCAAAGGCCTGCATACAATGAGCTATTCGAATATGAGTTACGCAAATATCGAGAGGATGCATGACAAATGCATTGGGTTCGAAGAGAATTTGGCAAGCTATCAATCCTCGGGGACGACTTTTGCCAGATAACATCTAGTCTGGTTGGCCAATAGTATGCAGCGACAGGTCAGGCTTGTGCTGCAGGTGGTGCTGCAGGCTTACCAGGCTGACCTACTCAAATACCTGTACCAGGGTGAGGGTCAATCCCCTAAGGCAGTCACTGAACTGCTCATAGCTACATACCTGGCCCCTCCGCACCACTAAACAGTCAGCCCACTTCATCGGCCTATCGGCGCTAGTGGTGGCGATAGAGAGGCATTTGTTGGTTAACCTGTTGGGCGTTAAGGAGAATTAAAAGGCTGTCCTCCTTGATGCCTCAGTCTCGGCTTCCATGCTTTTCGGCACTGCCGTTGAGACTGTGGTGGAGAAGTACAGGGAGGCGAGAGCACAATCGGCTGCCTTCAAAAAATATATCCCTTGCCGGGTCCAGGCTCTTCCAAAGTCTTCTGTTCCTTCTCCTTGTACGAGTTCTCCGAGGAGTAGGGGGAAAAGGCACCGTGCTGGGAAGAAGAAGGGAAAGCAAAAAATTAGGTTTTTTTCCTTCCTGGTTGCTTCTTTCTTCACTTTTATGCACACCAGGAGCTTACTGTATGAAGAGTATTAAGTGGACTTTATTTAAACTAGTTTAAAGCCAGATGAAACAGTGCTGACAAATTGGAGAAACACTGTGCGCAACGATACAATCCGAAGGCTTTTCAATCTACAAATTGCAATCAATTAGCATGGATTTGCTGTAGTAACAGTAACTGCACCATGGAATTGTGGCAGAAATGTCGGATAATCATATAAAATTGTATTATTAATATTAAATATGTTAAAGGAGCAGTATTTTATGTGATTAAGCAATATCATTTGTGCATTTATACTCGATGTATTTAGGCTCATACAGATACCATATAAACCATATAGTTACATTTTACCATTGTAGTGAGGTGCCATAATGAGTGGTTTTAACTGTGGTTATTATGATCAAAACGTATTCTACTATGGAAGACCAGTGGTTAAAACTGTCAGAATATATACATGTCATACATGATATGAAAAACTTTATCAAGTTTTATATATATATATATATATTTATTTAATTTTATTTATTTATTTTGCCATATCTCCCAGCCCTAGTTCAACTGGACATTCAAGACATTTCCTCTCCAGTCTTTATTAGGACTTGAGATGAATTAGGCGTGTTGATGTGGTCCAGATTTCGGTTTGGCCCATTTTTCCACCCTGTTAGTCCTTCATCGGGTATCAAAGCGGACCCGAGGAGATTGCCCTCCCCACTGTATTGTAAAATACGTAAGCAGGGCTGTGCTCTTTGACAGATGTCTGGTGAATGGAGCTGACTGGTGAATAGATAGAATAGATAGTAATAGTTATGTCTGAGCTTATTCTCGCTTCCTAATGGGTAGAGCAATATTGTAAAAAAAATGTAAAAGTAGAGCTGTACGGATTAAGGTTGAGGTGATTGACTCGTCAAGCGACCCACTCCCTAATATGTCGCCTTCTCCAGCATGGATGTTAAAGTAAGGCTATGCTCCTTTCTAGATCTGTAAGGTACAGCCTAGCAGACTCTTAAACAGAATGGGCTTATCATGGAACCGGGGCTACATACGTAACCCTAAGACATTTGTATGGAATGACTGAAATCACTGAACAGATACTTGGAAAATTTTCTAGCGCTTTGGGTTTAAGAAAAGCGCATTACAAATAAAATGTATTATTATTATTATTATTATTAAAATGTACTTATGTGCTTTCTTAAATAGAAAAGTAAAATCACTATCCTGTCCACCGCTGTAAACACACAGAGTAAGAAATAAAACATGTAATTCTGAGATAAATTCACAATTATGAGGAATGAAGCAATTATGAGTTATAAATTTGGAATAAAATGAATAAAGTCTGGATTTCACACTAAACGTGTTAACCATTCAAAAAAGGTTTTGTACTGTACAATTATGCTTTAACTTCTCTATGTTTTCAGTTTTTCTGAATATGTGAGTAAATAATTATCATTACTTACCATTGTTTGACAAATTTTCAGGGGTAAATTTATATTTTCAATAAGAATTTACACTATTAGGAATTTTGTGTAAGGGCGAAAGATTTCTCAAAAATTTCACAGTAGATTTTACTTGTTAGGTTTGAAATAATCTACTTTTTTTGAGCAGTGCTTTATACATTGCAACACCATAATGGACTGTTTTGCCCACTAAATTTATATGAAATATAAAAAGCGTCAAAGCAACATTAAAGCTGCTGTGTATATTTCATGATTTCATAATATCATCCGATTAAATTGCAAATATAATGTCTGTTTTCTCCATCTTCCATTATTCAAACAGATATTCATTAAAAATCACTGCAGTGATTTTATAAAAAATCTATCCTCAGAATTATAAAACACACCATTTTTTTTACAACAGTATAGCTTCAATCCAGTGAGTTTTTTTTCAAGCTGTGACCACAAATAATGAAACTGGGATAGAAATGATCCCAGCAGGAACAGAGTAGAAGCTAATATCCTTGTTTCCTTGAAGGGGTGAGATATGGTGTACTCAAGGGAACCTACGAAGGAAAATACATAAAGTAAACATGTTTTTTCCACTGTGGCCTGAATAAACCCTTCTTTTTGTGCTGAGATTTAATGCTTGAGCACTTATTTATTTTGTCTTGTGACTTCTACTACCCCTTGACCCTTGCTCTTACGTCCTCTCTTAAAGGGTGATTCATTTCCATTTGCATACAAAGGATTGACTGATATTATTTAAATACTATCTTGTGGAGTTGTTTTCTGTGGTAACACTGGTAACCTTTGCCATCAAGTTACTTCATTGTCACATATCACATAATCACCGTTTATAACTAGTGTAACTTTGTTTCCTAGTAAGTGTTCCTTCTGAGGTTTAGTCATTTGACTGACAAGGTTTATTTTACCTTAAAGTCGTCATGAAACGGAAGTTGAGATTGTCCTTTTTTCCTTATTGTGACGTTTATCCGAGTGAAACGGCTTCTGAAATTAGAAAAAAAAATGTAGGGCGGAGCTTGATTTGGTCCTTTGGGAATTGATTGGATAGTTGGAGGTTGGGCGTTGCTAACAAAATGGAGGCAGATTTGAATACCAGTTTACAGTCAGTTGTGGAGGATTTCTCTCCACCGGACTCACCACCGTTACCCTCCCATGAAGCATTTTTAATTGAGGAACCCGATGATGAGAACGAGGACGAGCAGCCAAATTTTCCGGAAGGAATCACCCCATATTTATATCAGCCTCCCGCGAACCAAGATGAGGCGGCTGTCTGATAGTCAAGTCAAAAGAGACAGACCACTATAGTTTTTGACCGGAAGAGAAGAAAAGTCGCTTCGAGGGCGGAGGGTTGGGTAACGTATTTGATTAAAGATAATAAGCGTACATGAATTTTAAAAAAATAATGAAGTGCACAGATAAATCATTTTTAATAAACACTACAATATTACATATAGAAATATGAATGGTAAAATTTGATTTCATGACGACTTTAAATGTGATTTAGTTTATAGTGTTGTGCAGATGGGGTTCGGACAAGGATTCTAGATCAGGTCATTGGCCTAAGTGACCTTTGAGTATTAATAATGAGAATGCAATTTATAATTAAATTACATTAGATAATAATACAGTTCAGTTATTTTTTTTTATTTTTTCATCAACTCCAAAATTTGGTGATATAAAAAAATAACTCATAGGATTGCAAACATAAAGTACACTAGTTCCAACATATTCCTGGATGTTTAGTGAATCAAGCTACATGCCTTAGGTTCAATGAAGTCATTGTAGTGGCAAAATAAGGAAAAGAAGGTACACTTACTCAAGTTAAGGCCACACTCCTTAAGCAGAGATTTATAGCCAATCATTGTTTGTGTGTTGTCATGGGGTTTGCCACAAGTGCGTCCCAGGCTTCCTAGTATTTCAGCAAATGGCCATCTGCATATAAACGACCAGCTCTGAGACAGATCAGATCACCCAGCAGTCGCTTTGGTGAGAATATTGCCCAAGTGGAATGGAAACTTCATTTCAGGTCTAATATTAGCCTGGCCCTCTGGAAAATTCCTTCTAAAAGTTCACAAGCTGAGAAAAGGCAAAGAATTTGTTTGGTGTTTTTCCTGACAGAATAAACAAAAATAGGTTTTCACTTTTGTCTTTGGGATATGTATTAAAGCTTCAGGAGAAACTTGAAAGTTTCACCCTTGTCATTTTACAGGGTTTCAGTTTTTATTTAGCTGAAATAAACACCAATATTCAGAAGCAGGAGCTCATTCAATCTTACTTTAAATGTTTTTTTTTAGACAGCACAATGCTTATGACATGTTTGTCCACTCCAGTGGAGATATCTCACTAAGACTGGACTACTTTTGTTCAAAGACACAATACACAGTATTTTGAGACTGAAACCAGTTACTCTAGACCTCTAGACCTTCAATATCAAAGACAAAACACTTAGGTGTTATGGGAAACAGGGTCAGACTTTTGAACTTAGCAGAGGGAGAGAGTCTGGCTTCATGCCATAGACACTCTGAGTTGTACAGGTACAGTACATATGTTGGATAATTTGTTAAGATTTGGTGTAGAAACCACTATAGGATTGTTGCTATTGCCAAACAATGTTATGCTAATACCATTATCAGGCTACAACAGCAGTTACACATTGTAGGATATGTGTGGTCAGAAATGAAAATTCGGACATTATTCACACACTTGCATGTCATTCCAAACCTAGAAGTGTTTGACTTTCTTGAGCATTTTGTAAGTGTTGTTTTGGACCCCATTGACTTTCGATCTATGGACAAAAACTGTTGAAAAATTACTTAAAATATCTTATTTTTTTATTCTAAAGAGAAAATAATCATATTTACTCTTAAGAGTAAATGATGGCAGAATTTTCATTTTTGAGTGAACTGTAACTTTAAGCTTGATTCAATTTTGATACAGATCGGAAACGCATTAAATATTCCTTTATATGCAAACAGCTTAAAGTTTAAAATAAGAATGGTGTGCGTCTTAATCAACCCTTAAACAAATGTATTATTTCCTAGGTAAATCTCACCTGGCAATAGTCCAGCGGGTTAACAACGAAGGAGAAGGCGACCCCTTCTATGAAGTTCTTGGCATTATCACCCTGGAGGATGTCATTGAAGAAATCATCAAGTCTGAAATCTTGGATGAGACAGACTTATATAGTATGTGCCATGAATGTCATGTACTTTTGCATGTTTTTACAAAGAGCAGTTTACATAGTACATTGTAAAATTCAGTAAAATGACAGTGTTATGAAGAAATGTGAATTTTGTCCTGTATCTAATGACTTATGAAATAGTTATACAATACTAGGTTAATAAAATATGTAGCATTTTCCCCATTTAGTACTTTTAGTTTAGCACAGTTTTATGTAGTATGTGAATTTCAATAGCATGGCATTACAAAAACCTTTACCTTTCATGGTAACACTTTACAATAAGGTTTAAATAGTTAACATTAGTTCTCTATCGGTCGACTCGTTTGACATCTCACTATGGGAAAGGCCTCTTGCATGGTCATCCGTGAAACCCTATGCAATCACACCTCTCAGGAAGCCCCATCCCATCCTATATAAACAGCAGTGCTGTCTCAATATTGCATCCTACCTCTCTTTACTCGCAGCATACAAGCTACGAACCCTTTTTTCCAATACACTTGGTGTTAGTTTGACAAGACTAAACTGTCCAAAAGACAAGCTACCACTTAGTCGTAGGGCGAAATGCCAAATAAAACAAGAAGTGTAGTGAACCAAGCATATTGTCCAAAACGGTTACTTTTCAGGAATTGAAAAAAACACTGTAATTTCAAAAGCAGTTGAACGTAGCGTTGCATACTTGGTACGGCATCTTTAAATGTAACCATATTCTTGGCAGTGTAATCATATAATCCACATTTGACCAAAATCTAGTTTAAATGGACATACGTGCATATTTTACAGTAACGGTGGTCGATACACGTTCTTCCGATCATTAATTAGAATGACCAAGTCACGTTTCACATTGACAGGTGAATATGCTACGCTCAGTTTATTAAATACGCTCAGTTTATTAAATAGCCTACGTCTCAGTTTATTAAATACACTCAGTTTATTAAATGTCTCTTGCAAACTATGAAGGGACAATGAATCAATACACTGACATGGCAATGCTAGACTGATACTTTGTTTGCACAGTCCTACCGTAATTTTGTGAATATATTATAAACTTGTGAACAGTTGTCAAAAACAAACGTTTGCCGTTACTTTACCTCACAGTGTTATTCGGCTATCCAATGCTGAGCTTCCAGAGACGCTTAAGATGAAACTTCACGAGACTGGCGAGATGTCTCCACAGGGTGGGAGATATGCGGCTTGATTGACAGCTTTGACAACAAATGGATATACGTGAAAATCAGATGACATGATTTCACAACTTTTCATTGGTCATTTAGATAACGTGATGCATACTGTATACGGAAATGAACCTGGACATTCTATCGGCAAAATTGACATACGAAGTTTTCATCGGACAGCGACGATATATAATAGACAAAAAAGTTAACTTACCACTTGAAACTTACCACTTCTTCTATGAAGCCTAACAAGTCCAGAGCACCTTCTAGCACTTGTCCAAGGGGATGTTCACAACTATTGCAGCTAGGGATCTACATGTCGTATACCCGGCATGTCTGAGCTCAGGCCATGCCCAAGCAGCAATACAGACACCAATCTCCTTTAAGCAGTGCAGTAAACTTTCACCTGGAGCTGCACAGGAGAGTGGTGTACATGACGTGTATTGCAATCCCTTACAGGGGAGAGACAGCACGGCATCTCCCTAGGACACGGAATCTCCAATGTCGACAACAAGTTAGGCTGACCAGCTTACTCCTTCGGATGTGCTTGGGGAACCGGTCACTTTCGAGATGGAAATCGAACCATTCCTGAAGGTCCTAAGACGATTCCATTTCCATCGTTGCCTTGGAAGATCTGTTTGTTCTCCAAACAGAGTCCCTGGGTTATTTTACAGTGGTAGATGAACAGCAGATGGCAGCAGGGTGTGTAACTCTGGACGAGGCTTGCCGTTGGGTGGCGAACCTGTTGAGATGCTGAAGGCAAGAAAGGAATTTCCTCCTTCCTAACACCTTGACAGTTCAGACACTTCCACCTTTCTAGAATTGCATGGATGAAATACTGGGCAAGACCACTGTTATCCAGAGTCCTGGTGTATGGCTTTTCCTTGCTAGACATGGGGGGAGTTCAGGATGGGCTGGTCTCACATGTAACCAATGGAGGCCTCATTGACAGGCCATCTGGATCCCCCATCAGCATTCGGATTATCCACCTTCGCCCCTAAGCCACCTCAAAGATCTGATCAGTTCTCAGCATTGATTTCTGAGAAGGGCTGGGGGATCCGTATAAACAGAATAAACAACCTTCCTCCTGGCAACGAAAGTCCTTTGATCAGGTGGCAAAGGCCAGGCCCCCACTCACCTCGGCTGTGAGGGTCAGAAGGAAGAAACAGGCTGGGTTTCACAAACCAGAATCTTTTTCTTGCTGTCTTCGCAAATCCGCAAAGACCGATTATTTTCATCACAATACTGTTACACACAAGCACCCTGTAGAAACTGTATTGGTCAGAACGCCACCCACAGCACTGGTAGAAAGCATTTCGCACTTGCTTACACAGACTTCAAGTGGTTATTAAGCAGAATCCAAAGGGGATACAGACTGCAATCTGAGAGAGAACCCCCGGGTTTCTCAATAATAAGACAGTCAAAAGTGCAGGGAGAGAATGCAAACATTGAGTCAGGAAATAAATTCTCTCCTATTCTGGACCTCAGATGTTCACAATGCTGACACAAACATTTCTGCTTCATTCTGTTCAGAGGGGAGACTGGTTCATCTTAATCGATCTAAAGAATGCTTGTTTCACACCCCCAGCACAGAATATTTCTTAGGTTTGCGTTCAAATGCACAACATATGAGTTCAGGGTTCTCCCGTTTGGCCTTTCTCTAGCACCCTGCATTTTCACAAAATGTGTGGAAGTGGCATGGACACCATTGAGACAATAGGGCATAAGGATATCAGCATTTCCTGACAACTGGTTAATCTGTGCCAAATCAAGGGAGATGGAATGGGTGCATACATGGGCAGTATTAATACATTTGTAGAGTGATCATGGAGGGAGTGGAGTATGGACAGAACTAGTCAAACTAATACATATACATTATCTGGAGTTCCTGGCATTATCTTTGGCTCTTAAATACTTTCTCCTGCAAATAAAAGACTGTTGTGTGATAGTCAGATCAGACAGCACAACAGTTGTTTCTTATAAATACAGGCATGGAGGCATCTGCTCAAGAAATATGTATGCCCTGACAAGGAGAGTGCTTCTATGGAACAGGAAACACTTGCTATCCCTCAGAGCAGCAGATGTTCCAGGCCTAGTAAATATTGGAGTAGACCTTTTGGAATCATCACCCAGGGCAATGGAGGCTCCACCCAGAGGTGGTTCAGGAGGTATCGGATAAATATGGCCAGGCAGATATGTATCTGTTTGCTTCGGATGAGAACACCCATTTCCCCCCATTCTTCTCACTGAAGGAGACAGTTGCATCAAGGGATTGATGCATTTGCACATCCCTGGCCAGAGACCCTGTTAAATGGCTTCCCACCTATAAGCCTCATCCTCCCCACTCTGTCCAGAATCAGGTTGCAGAGGGATAGAGTGCTCTTAATAGCTCCATTATAGCCATGGAGGCCATCGGCAGAGGAGATAGTTCAACTGCTATATTCAGGTCCTAGCAGAAGGGAGGATTTTTCATCCACATCTGAGGTGAAATCTCTGGGTATGGCCCATTAGAGGTTTAATCTGAATGCTCTAGACCTGCCCCAGAATGTGATTTTCCACAGCGCAATCCACTAGATCTCTATATAAGAATTGAAGCATGGTGTCAGGAAAGACAAAGGATACCATTCCTTTCCTCAGTACCTTACATTCCTTCCTTCAGGAGATACTAGATGAAGGGAAGGCCATCTCTACGATCAAAGTGCACCTGGCGGCAATTTCATCATGTCACATGGAATTTAATGGTGAATGGTTTTACAATGAGGTTCATTAGTTAACTTTAGTTTATGTCACAGTTCTGTTCTGTTTGGATGCTATTTTGATCTTAGTTTAATTTTCATGAGCTTTTAGTTTGTTATTTTCAGTCACATGTGTTCCTTTGTTCAGTTTCCCGCCACTCATCTGAGTTCGTTGTCTTGCATTGTTTGGATTGTTATTTGCCTGCATAGTTATTTAATAAATCTTGTTTTATTTCCTATTACTCTTCGCCATCTTCGGATCAGCGTTACAGAATACTGGACCCAAGAATGGATTATGCAGCGGAATCTGCCACCCTAGCCCGAAAAGGGCTTCCTCTAATGGACTTTTCGCTTCAGTTCTGTTAGCTCGCTTTAAAGACTGCCTTCAATGATGAGACGTTAAAGTCTCTCTTCTGGGTCGTGGCAAATTACTACTATCCTGTAGACCTCCTAGACACCACAGGACTTGAAAGGAGGCCATCATCCGGTGTCTGGAGAGCGCCTAACCCGATCCAGATCACAGCCAGATCCAGAGCCCAGCCCACCACCACCCCTAACCACGGAGTCGACAACGCCAGAGCCCCCCGCAAAGGGAGTGCTTCCTCCCGCCGCAAACACTGAGCCTATGACGACAGCACCTAATAACATCCCGGATCGGAAGCCGCAGCATAACTCTGACCAGGGGTGTGAGCTGCAAAATAACATCCAGGTACTAGTCCTGGTGGAGCTCAACACTGGAGACTGGCTAATTGATTGGGACTTTGAAGTGGTGCTTCCCACCCTGTCCTTTCATCATCCTAGCCATCATCAGAACTATCATTGCTGGTTCTAGCCAGTGTTAAAACCGTATCATCACCCAGCAAAAACACGGATTTACCAGTGAGCCTCCCTCTCCCACCTCCAGTGTTGATCTCAGCCAGTCCATCAGCCCTGCCTCAGCTGGTTTCCTACAGCCCTTCACCTTCCCCTGTGACGCCTTACGGCGTTGTCAAGCCTCAAGCGTTTTCTCACCAGCTTCACCCTTGGCTCTGCTTCCAGCCACTGATCCGTCCCCTCCGCCTCTGACCTTCGACCAGTGAGCAACGCCTTGGCTCCTCCCACCCTTGGCTCCACCTGAGATCCTTGCGCCCTGGGATCCATTAACATCAGCTCTGTCTCCGTTGGTCGTCCTGCGGATGTCGTCGGCCACATCAACATCTGGGCTCCTCCCTCAATCGACTCTGCCGTCGGCTATCGTCTTGGCTGAGCTTTGCGTCATCACCATCCAGCTTCTCCGTCCATCATCTCCTCCTTGGCTTCTTTCTCCATCATTGACTCCTTGGTCTGTCCTGCCTGCTTTTACCAGCCTTTCGCCATCTCCTCTCATCAGCCCTTCATTGGCTCCTCGTCCATCCCCGTTCCTCCCTCACCACATCTGTTATGGCGTGAGGTCGCCTTCCAGCAGAGGACATACTGTAACCGTTCTGTACTATTTGGATGCTATTTTGATCTTAGTTTCATTTTCATGGACTTCTAGTTTGTTATTTTCAGTCATCTTTCTTCAGTTTCCCACCACTTATCTGTTTCCATGGACACTAACTCAATTATCACAGCTGCTTATTTAGTTCATTATCTCGGTCTATTTAAGTTCCTCTGTTTGTATCAATCATTGGCTGGTATTGTTTGTGCGTAGCACACCATCTCGCATTGTTTGGATCGTTATTTGCCCGCCTATTCTTAATTATTTAATAAATCTTGTTTCCTCATGCACCTCTGTGAATAAAGGCACTGGGGTGGGTAGTGACCCACCCTCCGATGCAGCGATTGACCTGTTACACATGGAGAGCTCTGAAGGAAACGACTGGTACACACCTCGTGGATGGTCCAGCACGTTCCGTCGGGGGCTCAATTGGCTGCGGAGTGTGGGAGGGATGAGGGTTCCTAAGGGGTTGGTTCCCTGAAGGAAGCGCGCTCACCGTAACCCTCAGGTCACCTGCACCACTGCCTTAAGTAACCCCTTGTGGAGGGTTAGATCATGGCAGAGGCGCAGGTCCTCCGCCCCTTTGCAGGAACGAGAATTTCGACCGTAGCTCAGAGATGGTAATCTGCCCACAATGAGTGCATGACTCATCCACGAATGCTGCCTCAGAGTGTTCAATGCCCAGACATGCGAAACAGTGCTCGTGACCATCCCGTGATCCCAGGTTACAAACGCATCCAGAAACACACAGGTAGAATGACATCTTTGAAAAGACGCACTCTACCTGTTTAAACTCTTTTAGGGACTGGTCTCCTTGGTGCTGAAGTGAATGTGCACCTGTCGTGCGCTGTCTCTCTTAGGGGACTTTCACACTGGCAGTTTAGTTCGGAACGGGGCACGGTTCGCATGAAAAAACGCTAATGTGAACGCTGTCATTGGACCCAGGTGCGCACTGGGGTATCGAACTCGAGACTGCCTGGAGGAGGTGGTCTGAGTTCGGTTGCTCCCGAACCGTGCTCGCGTGTATGTGAAAACAACACGGACTCGGATGCGCACTTGTTCAGGAAGTAAAGTATCCTGCGCATGCGTTTTAGCTGATTATGATGTATTTAGTTAAATGAAACACACGTAAGGGATGAAGATTTACCCTGGATACGAGCAAGAGTGAGTCTGCAGTGTATTCGCGCATAGTGCGTGCAATCAGGGCAACAAATTAATGGAAATCCACTGTCTCCTCAAAAGAGTCCATTTGCAAGCAGCGGAAAGACAGATTAAGTGAAACACACACACAGTTAACCTGCTTTGTTTACTCAGCTATGAATAATAGCACCAAATGAATAAAAAAACACAATATATTGAACCTCGTCGTGTTTTCTATCATGCGACGTGCACGTTTGCAATGACGTAAGATGCACAAATGCACCAGAGTTCGATAGAATCAAGTTGAGTGTGAAACCAGACCAACGCTGCGGGGGGCGCCGGGAACAATCGCGCCCGGGTTCGGACCGCAGCAAACGAGCCCAGTGTAAAAGCCCCCTTACTGGTGATCTTACCTGCCGTGAAAACAGCCTTTCAGACTCTTGATTGTAGAGAACACAGGCATCGAAGTGCTCGGCTCCGAAGAAAAAAACTGAAGTGCAATCGCACCTGCTGCTCATTATACCCGTGCTGCGTGGCTGAACAGCTGATGCAAATGATTGCACGCCAATGTGCATTGGCTCGGTTAGTTTCACTCGTCGGTCACGACGTACGTAGATAGGGACCGACTGATAGGGTACTAACAACAGTATTTATTAATCTTTGTTAACTTCAGTTATTAAAAATAAAACAGTTAATTGTTAGTTCATGTCAGCTCAGGTCCATTAAATAATATTAACAGATGCAAATTTAGATTTTAACAATGTATTAGTAAATGTTGAAATTAACATTAATTATGACAAAAGGCTTTAGAGTATTTTTCATTGTTAGTTCATGTCAACCAATGTGGTAAACTTATGTTAAAAAATAGAACCTTGTTGTAAAGTGTTACCCAAAAACCTTTTTTAGGTGTCATTGCAAATATTTTCACAAACATATGAGGCAAGATGTTTTACACATCATTAAAGAATTTGATTAAAAAAAACTTTCTTCCTCTGTCATCCCATTTTCCCGACAGCCGACAACAAAACAAAAAAGAAAATCGCCCATCGAGAGAGGAAGCAGGATTTCTCGGCTTTCAAGCACATGGACAATGAAATGAAGGTTAAAATATCACCTCAGCTTCTACTGGCTACTCTGCGTTTCCTAGCAACAGGCAAGTGCACTGCATTGCTGCTTGATTTACCCCAGTGTGTCCTGTGACTGTAGTATGGTTAGGGTGCTCACACAGGGGAGGAGCTTTGCCTCTGGTTTTGGTGAAAGCTTAGGGGTCATGCCATTATGTCTTTTAAAAAGAAGCAACTTGTTTTTTAGTTTATAGAAGAATGACTTCCTGCAACTTAAAAACCTTGCAAGCAGCTAAGAGAAAGCATCTTTTCTCACTCTTTCTATCTTACCTTTTTTTGTTACTTTTTTTGTTTCATAGTGTGTTTCTCCAAGAAAGGAATAAGATTTGGTGTATAAGCCAGAGTAGGATTTTTGTGATTGTTAACGTTTTGTTGCTGTACTGCATTGACAGGTGTATGTTTTAAACAAAGACTGTGGGAAGCAATTTGATTAAACATAAAGATCATATTAGATAAATAACATACAGTGCCATTCGAAAAGTTGGGATCTCTTATGCTCTCCAAAGCTGTGTTTATGTGATAAAATATACATTAAAACAGTAATATTGGGAAATATTATTAAAACATTAAAACAACTGTTTTCGAATTTTAACATATTTTAAAATGTTATTTATTCCTCTGATGGCAAAATTTATTTTTTATGCATCTATTTTACCAGTCTTCAGTGTCACATGATCCTTCAGAAATCATTCTAATATGCTGATTTGGGGTTAAGAAACATTTATTATTATTATTATTATTAATGTTGAATACGGTTGTTTTGCTTAATATTTATGTGGAAACCATGATAAATTTTTTCAGGATTCTTTTATGAATAGAAAGTTGAAAAGAACAGCATTTATTTGAAATATATATATATTTTATAACATTGTAAAAATCTTTACTGTCACTTTTACCGTAACCAACATCTAAAGCAACATTTTTTTTTATAGGCAGTTTTTGGTGGAAGTCATGATGTTGATGTTGTTTGTATACTAAGGTTTGGGCTATATTTAGAGACTGGTGGTTTATTAGTGTATAAAAGAATTATCTCTAAATCCAAGCCCTGGAAAAGGCCAGCAAACAGCTGAAAGAAGTAAATAAAAACATGTTGTTGTTGTTTTTCACAGCAGAGATTATCTCTCACACAGCTACCATTTTGTTTCATGGTGTGTGTCTCCTAGAAAGCACTTTATATTTCTAATGTATAGAATACATTTGTTAATATTAGTGTAAATAAATGTTTTATCTTAAGGCATTACCTCTTCCACTGCAACAAACCAGTGTCTGTCTGAAACTGTAATTTGTTTTCTGTAAGCTGTTTTTTAGTAGCCATTTACACTACTGTGTAAAAGTTTGGGGCCACAAATTTTTCTTCTTTTTTTAAAGAAAATGTTACTTTTGTTCAGTAAGAATGTATAAAATATATTTAAAAATGACACTAAAGACATTTATAATATAAATTCAACATTCAAATAAATGCTGTTCTTTTTAACTTTGTATTCATCAATTAATCCTGATAAAATATATCACAGTTTCTACGAAAGATTTTAAGCAGCATGACTGTTTTCAACATTGATATTAAAAATAAATGTTTCTTGAGCTGCAAATCAGCATATCATTATGATTTCTGAAAGATCATGTTACACTTAAGGCTATATTAATGGCTGCTGAATATTCAGCTTTGCATCACAGGAATAAACTACTTTTTAAAATATGCTTAAATAGAAAACAGTTATTTAAAGTTGTTTTACTGTAATATTTGATCAAATAAATGCAGCCTGCATTGCTGATTCTTGCATTCTTCTAGAAATCTTCAGGCATTTGACATAGCCCATTTGGACTGAACCATTCTGACTCGTTAAATCGTAGCGAGCGGATTGAATCCATCACACCGTCACTGGGCAGCAGTAACAACCAGCTCAATGCCTTCCTGCAGATCTATGTGCCAGACTATTCTGTCAGAGCTGTGTCAGACGTACAGTACATTAAGGCATTTGCTGTTAAATGCTCCCAAGGGTGTTTGTGTATAGAGACAAATCATTCTGAGTGGTATTCCCCTTTAAACCTAATTCCAGGATTTGGTAAAAACTTTCCCCTTTGTGGCTTACGCTAATCATTGATTAACAAATACAATACTATAAGCGTTCCCTGGTCAAGGAGCGACCAGCTGCCAGGTGACACATATACTGTAAACAGAACAATGTTACAGTGAGTTATTTAGCAACAGAGAACCATCATAATAGAGACAACAGTGTTTATTCATAAATTTTGTAGTTACAGAAACTTTCACGCTCTGTTGTTTCAGCTTTTGAGAACAATAAAATGTTGAAAGCTGATGTGTTAACAGGAATGAAAATTTGTTTTTGCTTTTGTATGTTTCAGAAGAGTTTAAACAGTCAGAACAGTGTCACCGGTGGATAAGCAGTTATTAAGATTATTTGTTTGCCACAAGCTGTGTTCATTGGAAAAAAACGTTAGAGCATCATTTACCCAGGGTTTACTAATATACCGTGTGACGTTTTGAAACCTGAAAATGCAATATTACCTTTAACCATGGTTTAGAATGGCTCTGAGGTAACACTTTCAATTGTGAAAAATCCACAGGAACAGGAAAATGATGTCATGTCTTCTTTTGCCTTACAGAAGTTGAGTTATTCAGTCCCAGCCAGATGTCTGAGAAGATCCTTCTGCGCCTCCTCAAGCACCCCAACGTCATCCAGGAGGTCAAATATAATGAGAAGAATAAGAAGGCCATCGAGCATTACCTTTTCCACCGCAACAAGCCTGTGGACTATTTCATCCTCATTCTGCAGGTCAGCTTGGTTGTTTGGTCCAGGGCCGTGGAGGGCATAGAGAGAAAGGATTGAGGTTATTAGCCTAGAACAAGCTGGGATTTTCGCAAGTATTTAACACGCCCAGTATGAAAGAAGTAGGATGCCTACGTAAAAGAAGAATGTTTAGTTCAGTGAGTATAGTTAAAGACAGACATGCTCCTAAAGAAATGGCCGAAAGCCTTCTTTTGCAAAAAACTCCCATTAGTTGTAAAACTTACACTTACATTTATTTAAAAAAAAATCTTAGCTGTATTGAAAGTCTGGCCTTCAATGTGATCTGTTCTCAAAGGGGAAGGTGGAAGTGGAGGCAGGGAAGGAGGGAATGAAGTTTGAAGCTGGAGCTTTCTCCTCGTATGGGATCATGGCTCTCACCGCTTCTCCAGGTAAATACAAATAATACAATCATTTGCATACAGTATTTCTACAAAGTACAAAAAGTAACCTATATGCTATGTGTGCTGTACTTACTGGTATTTAAGGTTTATGTGTTTGAATTTCATGTGAAATTTTCTTAGATTTGTATTACACAGTTTTAACATAAACTAATAAACTTAATATAATTCATTTTTGTCTGTCATACATAAAACGTAAGAAACAGGTATAATTTATGTAATAGTACTAATAAACTGAATGTGTTTTGAATACACAATTACCAGGTTTATATATGTATCATCAATCAATCATACATTTAACTAATTGAATATTATTTGTTCCATAGCTAGACATATTTATACTTTTTAACTGAATAAATGTATTTGTTTTCACAATGAACAGATTTGCACTTACTCTAAGCCATTTGAATAAATGCTTTTTTGAAAATATGATTATTCAAATATAATCAAATAGAATTTCCGAAAGGACAATAAACCTAAACTTACTAAAAACTATTTCATGTTTTTTTTTTGGAGTGCAGAAATCTTGCTCGTTTCTAGCCCGTTTAACTCAAGTATCACTAAAATATATATATTACATTAGGTATCTAATGTTTGTTTAATACATAATCAATTTAAATACATAAATCTTAAATGTAGGCCTAAATATTTTAGAAAAAATTACACACTTTACATTAGAGGTTTTATGCTTTATAAAAAATAATAATACTGCAATACAAAATTCAGTCGATACCACATGATACACCTACATACCCTGCAACAGTGCAAGCAGTTGTGTAAGCAGCTTTTAGTAAGAATATGTTTGCATTAAGGTTATGAATAAGCTGGTGTGTTCCAAAACAATGACAAAATTCGCATTTAGGAGATATAAGCATTCAAAACGTACACTCTCTCATTTCCGCTAAAATGGATTATGGATTTTTAGGACTGCGGACTTCAGCTTCTCATCACATCTTCTGTCCAATCAAATTCTCTCAAGAAACTAAAGCTTCCCGCGACTCCCGCCCCCATGCTATAAATACTACCTGGCCAAAACAACTGTTGACACGTCACGGAAGAATGTGGGTTGGAGATGTGTGTTCGGTTAACAAATGTTCGGTTAAGTTGCTTAAGAATTAAATGAATGAATCCTCTTCTAATGAATCCAACGTATCATCAGCACTCGGATTCGCTTCCATGGTACCAATTGCAGTCTGAGAGGTAAACAAAACGCTATTGGCTATTTGAAAAGGGGGAGGCGCCATTCAATATGTCTCGCCTTAGCTTCCTGTTTCAGCGGAAATTACGTCAACGCATTATACAAATGTGAGTTCCAAGGCACTCCAGTGGGTCTTTAATACAGATATACTGTAGCTTATCAAGCAACTAAGAACTGCAATGTAGACCTGTGACTAGTGGCTTTTTACTGATGTTAATTCTAGTTCTTCCAGTGTTATATTCTTCTACTTCATAGATTACAAATTTCATTGATCCAACTGAACATAAATATATAAAGTCTTTGGGGGGAAGTATCCACTGACTCTTTTTTTATAAAATAACTAAAGGGTATTTTCAACATGGTTAGATCCATCAGAATTGATAGGGGTTGAATATTATACCACATTTTAACCAGGTGTCACATGTGCCACTAGTTAGGGGACTATCACAGAACATATGTGACCTCTGGTGGTGAGAAAATGGACCTACAGTAATACTAAAAGTGCTTTGTTATGTGGGAATAGAGAATATTTTCTAATGTGGATTAAAACAAGTGGTATTTAGGGATTTCTTTACTCCTATAGCTCTTCAGTTCTACCTTTCAGTCACTTTTTTGTTTCCCACCCTCTTTTGATGCTTTTCTTTTCCTCCTATTGTTTATTGTTCCCTGCAGTTTCTCGTACCTTTGTGGTCAGTAGGGCCGAGTCTGTTGCTGGATCTCCAGGTATAGTTGAACCAAAATTACTAATCAAAAAATGACAAGGTCAGGCATTAGTCTGCCTGTTACTTACTGTAAATCATACCGTATGTTACAGTAAACCCACAGAATTCCTCCCACACATTTCTACTTCACAGGCCTCCTGGAGTAAAGGGCGACAGCGGGGCCATACGCACACACACACACCTCTGTACATAGTCACCCACACACACATGCACACACACACACACTGTTCCCTGTTCTCACAAACCTCATGCTGACTACCAGCATGTAGGGTTCAGAGTTGGGCCCCTTCAGGCCAGCATTGGAGCCTTGAACTAAAGACGCGATGGCTCCCCCACTCCACTCACACATCCAAACACGGATTACATACATTCCAACCAAATTGTGGCATTAACACACCCCACTGTGGAAACCTGTGTGTGTGCGTGTATTTGTATGTGCGTTTATGCGTAGGAGAAACAAAGAAAGAAAGAATAAATATATGTGCTGGAGTGTGGAATTGTGCTTATTTGAGTGTCTGTTAGCAAGTATTTTGTGTGTGAGTAAAGTCAATATGTTTTTGTGTGTGCACTTGTAAATTCCTCCTCTTTATGAAGTGGAAAACATAAGCTGTGTTTAATTAAAAAACAAGCCAGTCTTCACTTTGAAAGCTCTTAGGCTTTTTATCATACTCTTGCCAGCGGCAGCCCTTTTACATACATGAAACACCCCCTTCATAACTAGCAATGCAATTATTGAGTTCTAAAAAGCTGTTGAGGGCTATTATAAAATCATAATATACAATGTGCTAATTATTGTCTCTATAAAGCTGGATTTGAAGGTATAGTCACTAAAGGGTTCAGTGTACTAAAAATCCATAAACATCTACAAACATATACTACTGTTTGAAAGTTTGGAGTCTGTACAATTTTTGAAGGTTTTTGAAAGAAGTCTCTTTTACTCACCAATTTATTATATCAAATATACAGTAAATACTAATATTGTGAAATATTTTATAAGGTCACTTATAACCAATTTAATGCCTGCATGCTGAGTAAAAATATTCATTTATTAAATGTTTTTATGCATATCAATTATTAAAAAATTGCTAGTGTACTTAAATGTTAATTGATTTGTAAAGTGTGTCATTCAGAACATAAAGCAGTTTTCAGACAGGTTTGGAAACACTCCCCAATTCTATCAGTACTCTGACAAACAGATAGTCCCACCCCTAATTCGTGTCGTTGGTTGAGCTATTGTTGCTACATCAGGTCAGATAATAAATATTAATGAGGTAGTCTGATGTTTTACATTGTGTCCCCCCTCCCTATAGTGCTCTTGATTTTATGTGCTTATGTTTGTCCTGATTACTGAAGTCACAATGCATTCCCTTTTCCTCTGCAGAAAACAAATCCCCTCCTCGGCCATTTGGACTGAACCATTCTGACTCGTTAAATCGTAGCGAGCGTATTGAATCCATCACACCGTCACTGGGCAGCAGTAACAACCAGCTCAATGCCTTCCTGCAGATCTATGTGCCAGACTATTCTGTCAGAGCTGTGTCAGACATACAGTACATTAAGGTAAACAGAATTGCAAAAACATGCCAACTTTTTGTTGTTTTTTCATCAAATTGTAGTTTATGAACATGTTTTCTTTTTTTTCATTACATAAAATAATCAACGTGCCCAAAACAATCAGAATGAATGTAATTCTTTAGAAGAAATTCATTGCGCATTTTTGGTGCCATTGTGGCTCTTGGGATCAGACTGTGGTCTAAACTGTGGCCTAAAGGCTGTAGTTCAGCTGTAGACTGTCGCTATGGCTCATTAGCTTAGACTGTTGTTCAATTACAATCTTTGGCTGTGGCTTAATGGCAGATGTGGATTTAGGTGTTGGCTCTGGGACAGATGTGGAGTTTGGCGCTGAGTAGAGGCCTGTGACGTACGTGAGCCCTGGTTTAGTGTCTGTGGCAGATGGAGACATGAGCTGACTTGGTGACATTTTGATCATGTTGTTAATTTAGAGGCCTTAGAAATGTGTTTATCAAATATGACACAGTGGGCTTTATAGGGTTAAGAGTGTGTTGTCATTAAAGAAAGAGGAAAAGACTCATCCTGGAACTGAAGCTGTCATGCGAAAAACAGGGAATGCAATGTGATCTGGAACCGACAACTCAGGCGCATGAACCAGCAAATGTTTGTTGGATTGGAAACATGGCCAGCCCAGTCATGGTAATATGGTTAGACAGAGGCAGGATTTAGTTTTTTGTTTTTTTTAAAGAACACCAACACTGTCATAACCAGAAGCAATACAATAATATTCCAGCAACAAACAATTTGTCTGTCAACAGCCCCTTTCACATACAGTCTTTACTGGTAAATTACCAGGAACAGATAATGTGTGAACAGGACATTTTAAAAAATACCGGTAAATTGATTCCGGCAATTCACCAGTAAACGAAATTGTAACAGTACCAGTAAATTACCTGTATATATGCTGTGTGAACGCAAAATGTATTTTGCACGTACGTGGTCATAACGCGCTGACATAAAAAGCATTTTGGGCCAATCAGAAGCCGTTGAAAGAGCAACGGCTCTGGGCCATTCATAAAAATTATGACGCAGATGACACGTTTACCCAGGACTGTTTACAAATTGGAGTGATACCGATACTTAACTGAGCACTAAGGAGCGAATGTACAGTGCTGTGACATCACTGCCAGATTCAAAATGTGCTTTCGCGCTATGGCTGGCGCTGAGCCAAAGACGGACGCGCTCAGTGCTTGTCATAGGCTATGGGGGGGGGATCGCGATGCCGGCTGGCCCAACACTAGGCTAAAGGTCATGTAAAATTAGATTCAAAATATAGACCCACAATAGACCCTTTTAACATTAAATAAAGCACATAATCAGTACCTGAGATTATCATTGTCATAGTTTGTATGTTGTTGTTCCAGCGTCGCAGAAATAGAAACTGCTTCTAATATAGAATCGCTTGTTGTCATGGCTGGCGAGGACAAAAGCTCTGATTACCATGGGAAAATTCCTTTTATCCTGTGTTTGTGCCATCTGGTTAGGAGGACACAGTGTAAGATGTTACAAAAGGTTTTTTTTGTAACCCCCTTTCCCGTGTTTTGACAGGTAACACGCCAGCAGTATCAGAACGCCGTCATGGCATCACGTATTGACAAGACGCCACAGTCCTCAGAGAGCGAGTACACCAAAATCGAAATGACTTTGACCGAGCTCCACGACGGAGTGACCGATGAAACCACCGCTCTGTTCAACCAGACACAGAACTGCGTCGCCCACATCAAGTCGAACCACACAGGACACAGTGACGGGGCCATCTAGCCCTCAGTGGGGTGGTGGAGCGAAGCCGATAGCAGAACCCTACAGCTGCCTCACCACCCCAAACAACTCTAATCTGGTAGTGCAGTACTACTGGGGCCAGAGCTTGGGTTGACCTAAGGCAAAATGGGAGAGTCCAGTGACACGCTTCGGTCCCGTTAAGATTTCAGATGAACCACAGTGTTTATGTCCCCCCAGCCAAAGAGTTTGGAGGATGGACAGTCTTGCGCTCGTACGAGCTCCTCCAGCTACACTCAAACTGCCCTGTGATGTTCACAAGCACAGAAGAAATAGTCCAGGCAGATGCTGTAATAGGGTAAATCAAAGACTGCTCCAAATACTGCTTTGAAGGAAACCGTGAACCAAGAGCATTCTACTCACATATTTATTTATTTTGTATGCATTTGTATATACGTGCATGTCTGAGGATATAATTGTCGGCACATGCAAACACCTGTCTGTACGTTGTGCATGTGTGCCTCTATGAGTGTCACTGATATCATGCACATGCTATATATACGTAGTTTCAAAAACATAATTGTATGTGTACTGGTGAGGGTCTCTTACATGTATATTTCAGAAACGGTTATTTTTACTGTTCTAAATCTGGTCTATCCCACAAGTACCTTTTACTCGTTTATTTTTGAAATGAATCATTATATTGCCTTTTAAAATCATTAATTTTTTTTAACAAGTGCAATGAAACACATTTTATTTAAAAGATGATTTATCATGATTACTGTATTGTACATTATAGATTATATGAATGCATTCCTTGTATCATGTTTGTATATTTGATATTTTGAATTCATTTCCATGGATGAACAGGTCCTATTCGTCTACTTAAAAAGTTTAAGTCTGTCGAAGGCACAATAACTTTACATTTAAAGCCGAACGCTTTCTTATTTTAACTAAACGCAAAGACCTGTCAGGACTTTATGCAAGGGAGAATCCATATGCATTTATGCGATTCCTAACTGAATCCAGCCCGTAACAAAATGAGTCTTTACCACGTCATTAAAACAACTACTATATTAAATTGTAATACCCTTCACACGTCTGTAAGAGAGCTCGCTCCTCCACTCAGTCTTATTGTATTACCTTTATGTCTGTAACGTTGACTTCAATGGTTATTTATATGAACGCTGGAAACTCCTGCTATGAATACAGTTGTATTTAAAAATGTATTTACTGTTTTGTCAATGTACCACCTACATTTTCACACCACATACACAAAAAAACCACTTACATTTTCTCTTTGAACTGTCACAAAAGTGACCCTTTGCCACACTCCAAATGACCAATAGTGGCAGTAAGGTTTTGCCGAAATGTTAGTGGTCACATTTTCCTTTGCTCCCCTCCTCCTCCCATCATATCCTCAGCTTATCAACAAACAGCATATAACTCATTCCAATAACTTTTCCTATCTTCGTATAGGTGGCAGCTGCGTGACCCGACTTCTTCAGACTTTGTGGTAAATCTGATTCAGGCAGCTTTTAAGACTTCGGCCTAGATGTTTTCAAGTGTTCCAATGGTTACTTGAACCTTAACAGATAAATAACAGGAATGCATTACTTGTTGTATTCTATTATTTATACATGGGTCAGTACCACAGACAGCCACTGCTTGGCACTACGGTCTAACAATTTAGCCAAGTACAACCTTGATAAGGTATCTTAAAATTGTTGCTCTTTATACCAAAGATTTTACATTAGAGGTGAGATCACAGATTGCTGGGTTTTATTTAGTAAATTAAAGCCTACTTTGATTATTTTTTCCTAGAAAGATGCTCTTGTGGGGTTAAATACAGGTTCTGGCTTTTTCCAGTTTTGTTTTTTTTTGTCTAATTTGCTTTGTTAATGAATTGTAGATACTTTGTTACTAAAATGTAAAACCTAGGGAGGAAAATGGTTCTAGAGAAAGTGCTATTAAACGTTCATCAGTTTCACTATGGTACTGTGTTCTTTCTGCACTTTTTTTGCATATTAAACATCAAATATATTCTGATTGACTGCGATTGTCGCTTCATCATTTTTGCTTTCAATATGAATAGACAAATGACGTGTCAGGCTCATGTTTTTCAACCATGTTGCTCGTCATCACTTTTGTTCGAATGTTTTATACCACGTCTAATGTGCAACATGCAGTACATAGACATGGAGCAGTATTTGGGACAAATTACAGAAATCAGAAATGGAATCCAAGTGGCCGAATCGTTGTCTTTGTTAGAGTAGAAAAGCTGTTATGAAAAATAGTTATATGCTCTCAGAAGTAAACACGACAGGAAACCAATGGTGAATTTATTAAGGAAAATTATATTTATTTTACATTGCAATGCAATTTCCCATTTTATATAGGTTTAGAACTCTATAAATCAGAAACTATCATAATTGAGGAAGCAAAGTTAAAATTTGGAGACATAAAATCACATGCCCTAAACAAACAAACGACAACAAAAAACAAAAGAAAAGAAACAGGATTAATAAATGCCATGGCTATTTTGCTCTTGATGTCTTTTACAGACGCAACCGTTTTGCATCTTTGCTAATCTGAAAGCTAATAAAATCACACAAAAAACATGATGAACTAAAAAAAGATTTCAGAAATTAGGAAAAAGGTAAAAAATAGAAAAGAAGGAAAAACTCAGTATATTAGGTATTGTATACAGTATATAAGTTATTGGCATGTTCAACACGCAACTGTAAACTATGCCAAAACATAATATGAAAAACTGGTCGAAACAGATGAATGCAATGCTATCTATGACTAAACGGATGAGATCTTCACCCGTTAAGGAGGTTATGACTACTGGGATAATTGGATGAATACTGTTTAAACTCTATGCCTTTTCTATTATATTATTCTTAAATATAATCTAAGCCAGTGTCCCTTGCATAGACAACTAAAAAGGACAACAGCCAACACCAGTGCAAATTAGCCCAGGACTAGTTTTAATTCATGTCCAGGGAGCCAGCTATATTATATACAATGCTGAGTTTGTATAAAAAGCGAATGAAAACAGAGGAAAGAGAAATGCTGGAACTTGAGGGACAAACACTTTCTCTATATTGCAGTCTCTAAAGACTGGCACCAAGAACAAGAGCTGCCCCATTTTAGGATGTCCAGTTGTTTTAAACTACAAACTGAAATTGACACAGATAAAATATGCATTATACATTTAAAAATATCTCTAAACTTATTTAACTGGTTCGTTGAAACACACACTTGAAAACCTAGAAACAATTTTTTTGTGCCTAACCACAAAACGTTATACTAGAAGACCTACTTGGTCTTCCCTTTTAAAAACTGACAGTCCGACCTATGAAAAACTACATTCTCTGAAATAAAAAGAAAAGAACATACAGTTACAATATGCATATGAGAAATACATGTTACACTATGGATTGGGTAGCTTCATTCAATCAGAGCCTGCCTACTATTATCTTTGAATAATGCATATACAAGTCACACTAACCATCCTAATACCGGTTTCATCCACTTGGAACACTTCCCAGCGCTAAAACCGCGACCCACCGTAACACTCAAGAATGACATTTATTTCTTAAAGACTCCACATACTTCCTGTGGGGACACCTGAAAGTGTCTAATGAGACCCTTCAAGCTAAATCAAACCCAATTTCTCTACACCGTTTTGGTCCACATGGGAGTAAACCATCAACAGAGTTCACACATTAGCCAGGACTACATTAATTTCCGTAGAAACAGTCACCAGAGCAACAGCACTCTCTTTCTCAGTTTCAGAATGCCCAGCTGTTAAATTCATTTTACTATTTTCTCAATGACCGATACATCTCGACAATCTCCTCAGGCCGTAAAACAGTTTTATACGTTTTATTTTTGCATATCAAGGTCACTTACTGTCTAAGTATATGATATTTGAATAGTTTGCATCTGTCAGGCAACATATAAGACAAAACTAAACCACTCTGTTTAGCTCATGTAGGAAAATACATGTATAAAAATACAGTATGTAACTGTTTGTGACATCGTAACGGTTTAAAACAGGTGATGAAATGACGTGTCTGTGTGTGTTCGGAATCATTTTGCGCCTATGTGAACCCTAATAAGACAGGCAAATGTTTGCTACTCTGTAGCACTAGCTCTAGCCAAAATGTCTACATGAAAAAAGATGAACAAAAAAAGAGGTTAACAGCGAACCTCCAAAAAAAGAAAAAAGTGGCTACATGCTGTTGCCAAGTAACTGGATTCTTGTGTTGGCCGCATTTCCTCATGCACGTCACAATGAACCATGCTTCGGTTTTTCTGTGCTTCATTTAGATTCCCAACACACGCAGAACTTCAACACAGACACTCTGCCAACATACACTCACGTACACTTTTTTTTTTTCAAAGGGACAATTATTGTATACAGCCTTTGCAGGAGGTAGTAACCAAGTTAAACTGACTGGATGCACTGGCAACTCAAAAGTTGTCCAAACTGATAAAAATCTGACTATAACATACCTATAAACTAAGTTGTGTACCTGTAAGGATCCAATAACTGACTTAAAACACTCATCCTAACGGAATTTGAGTCTTTGTATGAAAGTTAATGCAAGATTTAGCCAACATGCTACATGTATGAAACATACATGACAGTCTCATGTAAACTCATGAGTGTCCTTCCGCAGTGTTTCCATTGGATGTTTATCACATGTGCTTATATAGTGACTGATAAACGATTCCAGATACCATCCAACGTATTTTTGAACAAACTTTCGTTCATTCTTTTTAGTCATCTTTACTGGAGGGTGAACTGAACTCTAGTATGAACATCAGCTTTTTTAAGCTTGATTTGGCAATTATAGTCTACTTCATACATCCACTCCTCCTTTTCTACCTCTCTCGATATCATCATCATCATCACTCTCTCATCATCGTCCTATGCATCTTTACCCTAGAACAGGCCAAAACATCTACTCTTCCTCCTCTTCTTCTTCCTCCTCTTCTTCCTCCTCCTCTTCATCGTCATCCTCATCGTGGCAGTGTGTGATTTCCTGTGGCGGCTGAGCGAACAGGTGGGGCGGTTTGATTTCGCTAATAGAGCGTGTGAGCTGGTTTCTTTTGCAGTCGATGTCCTTGCAGTCCACACAGTGGCGGTTGCGTGTCGCCAGAGGAGACTCTGTCTCAGTGTCTACATGAGCGTGCTCCACTGTGGACTCATGGGGCATCTGGGAAAGAGAAAATTAAACAAACATGTTGAACAGGTATGTTAAATTGCACAAAAGAGAGAACCAGGTAAACAAGAAAAACATGGGTGTGTTTGTGTAGTGAGAGCCGGTATTTTGGTATCAGTTGTTACTTTAGTTAGAAAAATGTAACCATATTAGTTTTTTCATTCCAGGCTTTTCTATTTTTAGTACCGCCTGACTTGTAGAACTTGCGCTTATGCCTAGTACCTTTGAACTACCGTTCAAAAGTTTGGGGTTGGTAAGATTTTTACAAACATTTTTGAAAGTCTTTTATGCTCATCAAGCCTGCATTCATTTGATCAGAAATACAGTAAAAACAACAATATTAACAACTTTTAATTGACAAATGTTTAATTGTTTAATTGACAAATATTATATTAAGGCAACATACATTTTTTTGTTGTTGTATTTATATGAACAGTTAATCTTAAATAATGACATTATTATTATTATTAGTCTGGGGCATAGGAATTGGTACCAGCTATTGTATTGGTATTTGTATCACTAATCCAAGCCTATGTTTATGGGTGTGTGTTCTCACCAGAACATGGGCGGCTCTGAACAGGTAGCTGAAGGGGTAGTAGAGCAGGTTGATGAAAGAGGCAGCATACAGATCAGCATAACGCATCACCTGAGAAGCAAACAGAGTCTGCCGAGAGCCACTGCGAAACAGGCTTCCCATCATCCCGTAGCACATGTCCATGTCATGAGTCACTCTCTGATGAGCCAAGATGCACAGAGAGAATTACTGATTCAACATGTAATATTTGGGTGGAATTAATTAGCTACAAAAGTGATGTTATATATTTATGGACGGCATATGTGGCAGGCTGTTGATTACCAATAATTAAACTTACAACATTCATAAGCTGCCATCACAAGCATTGATGTAAACACATTTCCTGTTCGTTTATGCAAACTGAGGAACGAGTCTCAATTATTAGGCCCAAGAGCATTCCACAGATACTCTTCATGAAAATAACCCATAATATTTCTAAACTCTAAACTCTTTAAAAGTTATTAGGCCACTTAAATGTGCTTGCATAAATAAAATAAAAAAACATTGTTAAGTACAATGTACTTATTGTGTTCATGTTGTATCGCAAAACACATTTGCTGCTATTGAGGTGGGATACGAGTAAGGTTAAGGACAGGTGTGGCGGTATGGGTAGGTTTAAGGGTGGGTTAAGGTTTAAGGGAAAGGTCAACAGTGTAATAATAGATGTAATTACAGAAATTACTGGTATACAATATTATAAATATAAGTACAATGTAAAGACATGTATGAACACATTAAGTGCATTTAATCAAATGAGTCATTTAAACGTTAGTACATAGTAGTTAAATACACTTAATATAAAGTGAGACCGTTGGATAGATACTGTAAACTAAGATGAAATTTGAGCTGTTCAACATCAAGTAAAATCAGATCATAATGGAAATATGTGGAATGTGTGTGTGTGATTCAGTGTGTGTCAGTGTGTACCTTCATTCTTCTCTGGATGGCACTGATATCTGGCCTCTCATTGCTGCTGCTGTCCAAATGCCTACAGAAAGAAAGAGCGTGAGCGAGAGAAAAGTAGAGTCAGGGTACTTTCCTCTGCCTCTGGCCTAAGAAACTGGGATAGGCTTCAGCCCTATGACCCTAGAAGGTCGTATAAGGAACGCGAGAGAGATTATTGTGTGTAATTACCATAATGTCAACCTGGATGTTCTACTCGGAGCTGTTCACATAGGCTATTCAGAGTTATGCATTTCTATGGCCAAAATTCCAAAATGAATATGCGTATTTTGAGTAATCAACAGACAAAACTACATTACAACAACAGTTTTTATGCAATTGCCTTAATTGATAAACTTTTTATTCCGTTTTTATTAGTTTATTTAGCAGCACATTAGTCATTAGTTATCAAACTCAGTTAGCTACATTAAACTGTATTGTATGTCTTTTATTCAGATTAATCTGGTCTTAATAAAATATCAACAAAAGACAATTAGAGGAATTATTAAACAATAAAATATTGTTTATATATTTATAAATATTTTGAAATATTATGAGATTTATTAACCCCTTAACTACATTTTACTAATGAAGCGGTACAAGTCGGAGCTCAGAAAATTAGAGTTAAGAGTTAGTCATTTGTAATTAAAAGCGCTTAAGTAGGAACCTCACAATTACGATAATGCAGAAATGGTGTGAACGCCTTCAATAGATTCAAATGTTAACATATTATTTTCATAAAAGTGATCTAAAACAATATGATGGATATTTTGTGATGCTGAAAAGTACAATTAAAATCACAGTTGATGGCTGTTTTGTTGATTTTTTTGGGCTAATGTAATTCTTCTGTTGATTTTTTGAGAATTGCAATTCAGTCAGTTCCACTTCCTGTCACCATCCTGTGGGGCATTGCCAATTCAAATTTCACCTCATGAAATAAAAGGATGGCCATTTTACATTCTGAATTTCGCACATTCCTGAGACATATATACTCACCTGATCGCTTACACAGACACACAGGTATTCCTATCATTATGAGGACATTATATATGTGTAATGATTTTTCATATTAGACAAACTGAATATTCTGCCCCTAACCTTAAACCTACTCCTTAACCAACCTATAACACGAAAAACCTTCTACATTTTACATAATTTATAAGCCGTTTTCCTCATAGGGTCCAAAACATTTCTCCACAAGGACAAGGATTTAGGATATTGCCATCTTTGTGGGAACATTTTGTCCCCGTAACACACACAAACACAAACACACACACACACACACACACACACACACACACACACACACACACACACACACACACACACACACACACACACACACACACAGCTTTACTCACTTGTATAGTTCTGCCAAGAAAATGTCCAAGCCCTGCAGTTCCTCGAACAGAGCTGTGAATGAGAGAACAGAACCCTGTCATGATTGGGTTTCACATCCAAAGAGGTATTACATTTACATCTAAATGGTAATGAATCTTTATAGAACCCGAATTTGGAACCCAAATCCCCAAATATAGCTATACACTTTTCTAAATCCTATATTACAAAAGACGGGTTTACATAGGATATGTAGTTCAGCACCAAAACTCTACTTGCAGCTATTCACCGCCAATGTGCTTATGCCAACCATGCTGTAACCTATTAATAATGTGCACCCCAAATAAATGTGTGCTGCTTACGTGCTGAGTGAAACAGGTCAAAGAGGCTTATTTTACTGAAATACGTCGACACTCACAGCTTTTGTCTGTCCACACGTGCAGCTCCTGCGCCAATTCAGGAATCACCAGGAACGTCCGCCAACCCTGTCGCTTTTTGGACTTAAGAATATCTCCAAAAATATGATCCCCAATGTACACAATATCCTTGCCTTTTGCTCCGAGTAAATCACACACTGTGTCAGAGGAACCTGGGCAGAGATGACAACATACATTCTTAAAATAGAGTAACATTTTCACATATAATGGTAACAATTTATTTTAAGAGTCCAGAATAATGCATTAGTTAAGCAATAATTAATGATTAACTTGTTCACAATTAAGCATTAGTAAAGCACAAACACACTAGTAATTAATGATTAACTTTAAATGTTAAGGGTCCTGAATTAGGCGCTATTTAAGCATATATAAACTAGTAATTAATGATTTACTTGTTCATAATAATGCATTAGTTAAGCATAGACACAATAGTAATTAATGATTAATTGAATGTACAGTCAACGCCTTTTAGCCATTATTTACAACTTAATAAGCCATTTATTATTTTTGTGTAGTGATATAATTATATTTCTGTGCCATTCTATTACGTTAACTGAACAATAAACTAGTAATTATGTTTAATTACTGCTGGTTTTTGCAATATCGCGATAGTTCATGAACTCGTTCATTTTTTTGGGCGAACGTGAACTGTACTATTACTGTCTGATGAACGTTACTGTGAACTCGTTCATTCTGGTGTCTGTGAACGGCACGCTCTCAGTTTAAAGGGATAGTTCACCCAAAAATGAAAATTCTGTCAGTATTTACTCACCCTCATGTTGTTCCAACCCCGTAAGACCTTCGTTCATCTTCAGATTCACGAATTAAGATATTTTTTGATGAAATCTGACAGCTGGATCACTCCTTCATACTCCTCCATAGGCTTCTTCAGGGATTGAAATTTGCCAGCCCCGAAAAGTCATTAAAGACATCGTTAAAATAGTCCAAGTGACTACAGTGGCTCAATCTTAAGTTTATCAAGCGACGAGAATACTTTTTGTTCGCAAAAACAAACAAAAATAACGACTTTATTTCAACTGTTCATTTCCTTCTCTATGGGCCTCTAGTCAGTTAACGTAGTGTGATTGCGTAGTGCTACGTCACACGTAGGCTCACTATTGGCCGGCGCTGGTCATGTGTGTGATGCGTGTGACGTACAACAACAGAAGCTTACGCTATTACACATCACACTAGTGACTCGAGGCCCACAGAGAAGGAAATGAATAGTTTAAATAAAGTCGTTATTTTTGTGTTTTTTTGCGCACAAGAAGTATTATTGTCGCTTGATAAACTTAAGATTGAGCCACTGTAGTCACTTTGACTATTTTAACGATGTCTTTAATGACTTTTCGGGGCTGGCAAATTTCAATCCCTGAAGAAGCCTATGGAAGAGTATGAAGGAGTGATCCAGCTCTCAGATTTCATCAAAAAATATCTTAATTCGTGTTCTGAAGATGAACGAAGGTCTTACGGGGTTGGAACAACATGAGGGTGAGTAAATACTGACAGAATTTTCATTTTTGGGTGAACTATCCCTTTAACTTTGTTCAATAGGGTGCCAGATTTCTATAGAGCCTTCCAGACGAAAACCCAGCTAAAACACACCGTAAACAGGCCTTAATATGTAGAGAAAAAACACCCAATCTGGCAACACCAGCCACCGGTGTCGCAACGCCGCATGCGTCATCAAAACTAAAAGCAGCAAGGAGGCGTCTTGTGATCATTTAAACTAATTTTATGACAAGGTCATGAGGATGGGAAAAATCTTACATTTCTGTGCAAACTTTGCCCGCCGATAAAATAATTGCTGTCTGTGGTTCTATATGGGAATATCTCTATGTATATCTCTATGAACTAGTTCAAATTTTTGAAATATGAACTATGAACTGAACTAGTTAATTTTAAAATTTGTTAACTGAACTTTGAACTAGTTCATGTGAAAAGTGAACTTTCCCAACACTGGCTAAAATAGTATAATAAAGACTATTCTATTCTAAACTGAAAGGGGGTCAAATTGTCTTAATTAGTACTGTATTAATGGCAGTTTAGCCTTAATTATTGGCTAATTCTGGTCAATAAACGTAAATATCACTCAATAAGTGCAATAACTAATGAGGATATAACTTTCACTTAGAATAGGGAGTCAAATTGTCTTTATCACACTTTTGTAGCAATTTATAACTGCAAAACCAGCAGTAATTAAACATTATTACTAGCTTATTGTTCAGTTAACTTAATAGAACGGGACAGAAATATAATTATATCACTACACAAAAATAATAAATGACTTAAGTTGTAAATAATGGCTAAAAGGCGTTTACTGTACAATCAATTAATCATTAATTACTATTCTGTCCATACTTAACTAATGCATTAAAGGAAAGTAAATAATTAATTACTAGTTTATTTATGCTTAACTAACGGATAATTAAGGACCCTTAAAATGTAAAGTTAAAAATGTATTACTAGTGTGTTCATGCTTAATTGTGAACAAGTTATTAATTAATTAATGCTTAACTAATGCATTATTCTGGACCCTTAATATAAAGTGTTACCCATATCATTTCTATGGCATATTCAATGGCCAGAGAAAGGTTGCACATTGAATCAATTTGAATGATTTCATTGTAATGTTTTCTGTTGAACATGAGAGTTGCTGTTCCAGTGTGATTTTTTGCCTTTGTTCTTTCAGCTTTGATTGCCTAGAAATGGCGATATGAGATGATTTTTTTTTATGTTTGTCATAGCACAATTTAAACCACCATGTCCTTCATGGAGATACATCTATGAGTGTGTTGTTTGCATCTTTATCCAAGAATTTCCAGTACCTCCAGAGTAAACAATGCCATGTTGTAAAGGTCCAGTGTATGTTCCTATTTTCAGCCGCCCTGTGGTCTGGGATAGAGAACAGACCAATTAATATTTAGATGTCCAAACTGTCTGAATATTCATTCAATGCACTTCAGTGGTTATAAACATTTACATTTTACATTTACATTTTACATTTATTCATTTAGCTGACGCTTTTATCCAAAGCGACTTACAATTGCTATATGTCAGAGGTTGCACGCCTCTGGAGCAACTAGGGGTTACGTGTCTTGCTCAGGGACACATTGGTGTCTCATAGTGGATTCGAACCCGGGTCTCTCACACCAAAGGCATGTGTCTTATCCACTGCGCCATCACCACCCCATAAACAAGAGGGCTGGGGCCCACTAGGGGGCCCTCAACACACTTCAAAGGGGACTGCAAGATGACTTAAAATACGACAAACAAGCTTTAAAATAAGCTAAAACTTTAAATCAAAATCTAAGCAGACATTAGCTGCGTTTACATGGACCCTAATAATCCATTTGTAATCAGACTACTAGCAGTCAGAAAAGTTACACGTATCAAATCGAATTAAAATTTAATTCGGATTGTACAGGGTGGTTTAAACCTTTTCTAAACCGTTAGATAGGACATGTAAACACTCGACTTGATCAGATTAAAAAAAGAAACTGGAAAGCTCTGCGAAATGGGCAATGACGTAGAAATGGCGTAATCACATATGCACGAAACGAGCCGATGTTGTTGAATATAGTGTAAATTCTCATTCCATGCGTTGTCTGTTAAGTGCTGCAGGACAGCGTTGTCCCATCAGTACACGCTTCATCCACAGACGCCTTGTTTTGGGCGCGGGAAGGGTGCTTTTTCTGTTTGATAAATTTAAGCAGGACGGCACAAAGATTCATCTGACCACTGTCTCATAATCAGGACCCCGAAATAGATAAATATTAAGTCTGCTTTTTATTACAAAGAAACAAAGCGATGATAGGTTGATGGTTAGTATGCGCCAACAGAGGGAAACTCTGTATGCGGTGTGCACACGCCAAAAGATCAAATCCAATTTGAAGCTCATCAAGCACATGACTATTTAGCGTTCATGTAAACACTATGTTCGGAAATCATTCCAATTGTGTATTTCCTATTTTAATTTGTTCCCTCAATGACTGACATTCAGGAAATATGACAATTCTTTTTTAACTAAACATTAATTGTTAATGTGTAAACAATAAAGAACAATCAGTTATTTAAATCTCTGGAATTATGGAATTTAGCTATTTTAATCATGTATAAATAATTTATTTGAAAATATGGACACTATTAGTTACTGTACATAAAAAAGTTTGAAAACAAGCAGCTTTGCCATTACATCAGAAGTACCAGAAATATCTTGGTTGGCCTTTGAATATTTTCTTGGAAGGTACTGCAGTCAAAAAAGTTTGAGAACCACTAATGAACTTTATTAATGTTAATCTTTACCTTTTTAATGTTACATTTTCCCAGCATATATAAATAACAAAGAATCAATTGTGCCAGCTTGATGTGGACACACACACCGTCTGTGTTGTTTAGCATGCGATGCAATCAATGAATTATGCAAATCAGGTAAGACTGCAAATACACCCACAAAATAAGAACGGAAATCAATTTTGCATTTTGCACTGCTAAGATTGGCCCTTGCCGGTCAGTTATTGATGCTGTGAGCTGTTTAGCCCCTTAATATTGCAAAGAGAAGACAGGACAGTACTCAGCTTTCAGCTTGTATTGTGCTCAGGAGACTTCAGAATAAACGCTCTATACTCAGTGCTGACTAACCCTCTTTGTGATTGCATTCAGCCGGATACAATGTTCCAGAATGTGCAATTCTACACCTGCTGACTTGGAAAGTTGGCTTCTGTTTTTGCAGGGGTTGGGGTGTTCTTTACTCACCGTATCCACCTGTCTCAGAACCGTTCCCTCTCCAAAAAATAAAGGCTTTCGAGCATCCACTAAGATGAGGTCAAAGTACGACTGCCAAAGACGGTGTGGAGTGTCATGCTACAACGAAAAAACATTACTATGAGCAACAATATATGGCAGGAAACTCTTTAGAAAAGTTCAAAGAGAGGTTGTAAATACCTTTGGGCCATGGGGGAAGTCAAACAAGTATGTCATAATTTTCTGTAAAACAAATCAAAACAAAAGCTGGGTTTGTTAAAAGATGATGATGGCTTAAATAAATAGCTTCATGAGGCAGATAATATGTGCATCCAAATATGAAACAAACCAGTTGCATGTGTGGTTGTCTGTTGCTCAGATCCAAAACCTAAAGAGCTGCATGCAGAGGGATTTTTAAGGAATCATAGGCACAGTTCTGACGCAAAGCTGTTTGAAAAGCTTTTTTAATTCATTCCCTCAACAACCGTCATTTAAAACAGGGTTCTCACAGTCTTGGAAAATCCGGAGATATGAGGGAATTTTAAAAGTGTCTTTACTAGACCATAAAAAAGTCAAGGAAATTTAAATGTATAAATATATATATATATATATATATATATAAAGTAATGACAATTTTTAAAATGAATATAATTTTTTCTAGTTATGTAAAGCTTTAAAATATTTTATTAGTTAGAAATTGCTGAGATTTTGCTATTTGTGAGTAAAAGTTGGTTTTTTGGCAATTGCTAAGGCAGAAACATTCATAATAAAATACAAATATAATATTGATTTCAAAAAGTGTTGATAATACTAAAAGGCACTGGCAAAAAACAGTTAAATGTAATAGACTTAAGTGAGGGTAACGGCAGCGCCATGTTTAATTTTTGACAGGAAAGAAAATGAGGCTGTGAGGTATAGGCTAAAAAACAATGTGTTCAATGGCTTGTATTGTTGTTTAATAACATAACAATTGTTTAGCTGACGAAATCTTCCCAAAAGACTTTCAGTACACAAACTCTGTAAAAAAGTTTTGAAGCTGTGAATTGTGAAAATAACGTGATCTAGGACCATTATACAGCTGATACTATTGTAAATAAATACTGTAAATACTGTCTATTCCTCACAGCCTGGCTTCTACCCTTCAGAAGTTCATTTACAATTTTATATTTTTCCCGAAATTTTGTGTGTGCTATGTTACTGAGCTGTTGGCGTACATAAAGCTGCCAATGTAAAGCATTCCAAATCTTTCCTAATAGAGAGCATGCTACCATAGGTGGCTGTGTTGCCTGTATGCAGCAAGGCAGCTCACTAGGTTCTGAAAGAGAGCTTATGAATGTGTTTGCATCAGTAAACTCACTTCTGTGTATTTGTAGTCACTGTTGGTGGCTAAGAAAACCTTTGCAACTTCAGTCATGCGGCTCAGCAGCAATGGCAACTTTGCCTTTAAGTGAAAAAAAAAAGGTTTTTTATAGAATTACACATCCCTTGCAAAAACTGTAGCACAAAAGGGCAAATCAGTAACTTAAAAAAATAAAAGACAAACTTACATCTTTCACAACATACTTCTCCAGGTTTTCCACTGTTTTCTCCTTCAATGTTCCCTGAGTAAATCAGCAATGGAGCAAGTTTATGACATGCATCTAAAACACTTCCAATAAACATCTGGTGTTTATATTAATTTTACTAATAATCCTAGCTACACAGCAATGTTACCCTGGCAGATTACTCTGACAACTAATATTCAACAATATTGTTGATTTGACTGCACTAACATGATGATGAGAACTGGATAAGAACTGAACTGAGCTGGACGATAACATCACTGTTTTTCTGTAGAGCTGCTTATAGCTGAATTCAACTCGTTTCATAATTTATGAACTTTAGACAGCTCTTGAACCGAACTGACACTATTGTCTTTTTAGAGCTGCTTTACAATATAATTAAACTATGTGTGCATCACTGATGATTATTATTTGCTTCATCTGTGTATAAAGTGCTAAATGAATAAAGGTGAATTGACTTCAGAAAGAAAGAAATACAAACAGAGAACATTTGTACCTTAAAATGTACCCAGTCTACAGCATCTCGGATATCTTGGAACATGCTCTTGAAGGACATGAAGAGGTCTCCATCCTTGAAGCCTGTTTCACAGCTAAAGGTTTAGAAGAACAAAGGGACAGCAGAGTAAGATGCCGAGCGCCAGCCATGACACATTTTATCGACAGTCAGACATGTTTAAATGGGACAGTCTTCCCTTGTTTGAGGTTGTCCGAGCCAAACAGGAAAGCTCTCTCCCCCTAAAAGGACCAACAGGTGTTTCAGAGGACATGCATCCATACCAAAACACAAATCACAGACTACTACGTTTTAACAGATTTTATCTACATAGGTCTGGCTGCCCCCCCCCCCCCACCTCCCCCTGCCCCCCGCCCCTCCCCAGAGCATGAATAAAGTTATTTCCATGCTGTTTAAAATTTCTAATTCTATTTGACCTACTTTACATGCACTGTGATTAGTCATTAGGCAAGTTACAGTAAATTGATGATAAATTATTTAATGCATGAACATGAACCATAGTTGAATCACAGACAACAATCTGCTTGTGTCATCCTGTTTCATTGCATACTGTAGTTGTAAAATTGTTTTAAGATTTTCTTATCAAGTTGTAGCGTGCTTTCTGGTGGATTAACATAGAGCGGCAAATAGTCCTCACCCACAGTAAATGATACTGATTATCAATCACTGGTATGGCTGTATGCAGTGTCCATGGCAATAATAGAGTAATAGAATCATAGTCACTGGAACTCCTACCTGGAATATCGGTCACAGTTTGAGAAGAAGTCAACCAGGCAGGCTAAGAGGTATGTTTCTGTGTGGAGAGAGAGAGAGTAAAAAGAGATATAGAAAGACAGAGAGTGTTAAAGTTGTTCTCAAATTTAAGCAAGAACAACTTACAATTTTTTGCACATAATTTAAATTATAAACTACCGTAAGTTCGAAGTCAGTAAGATTTTTTTTCTTCAATTTTTTTTTATTTTAATAATTTCAATTAGTTCAAATAAATTATATTCATTTGAACTTTTTATTCATCAAAGAATCCTGAAAAAAAAGCATCAGTTTCCATAAAAATATTAAGCAGCGCAACCGTTTTCAACACTAAAGGATCATGTGACACTGAAGACTAGAGAAATGGGTGCTGAAAATTCAGCTTTTCCATCAAAGGAATAAATTACATTTTAAAATATATTAAAATAAAAAGTTATTTTAAATTGTAACAATATTTTACAATATTACTGTTTTAACTGTATGCTGGATTAAATAAATGCAGCCTTGTTGAGGACAAGAGACCACTGTCTAATATTAAAAACTCTTACTGACCCCAAAATTTTGAATGGTGGTGGGGGTAAAAGTAACATTTTGCCACACCTACCAATGACTTGAGAAAATTTACGAGCGATAGATAAATAATTTTTATCAGCCATTAAACTGTGTGTGCATTATTTGAAGGAAGGAAGACACACAGGCAAGCCTGAAGCATGGCAATTCAGCTTTCTCATTCCCCTCTCAGTGAACCGGGGGTTACATAAGTAACCAGAGACGTTCCCTTTCGTAGGGAAGTCAACACAGTGACACTATCCCACTACGCCATGCTGACTAATGAAGGTTACCAAGCATAACTTTGTCAGGCTTAAATGCGTCAGTAACAAATAAGGACGCAATCTGTGTCACCACAGCCTTGCTCCTGAGAAAACTGATGTTAAAGGGACTAGGAATAAAAGCCCTAAAGCATCCTTGCTCAACCTTTCCTGACACGGGTACTTTTGCCCAAGCCAGTCCTAGCCACAGCTACAGGGGAACCCAGAGTCCAAAAGAGCAGAGCTATCAGGGGAGACTACAGACATAGCCTCAGCTAAGTCCATAGCACTACAATTCAATAGTCGAACCAGTCAACAGGTAAACTATGGAGTCACTTGTAGCAACTCCACACTGCTACACTGTGTCTACATTGGTCGCAAGCAACGTGATTCGACGTGACAAAAGACGATGGATTATTATATATTATATTATATTTATTATTACACATTATATTGAGTGATGTTGTCTACACTGAATGTGACACGGTGAAGCGCGACAAGACAAATCCCTGACAGTAAACTGGTGTCTCGTTCTACTTATGACGTGCTCCCAAGCACTCACGATACTTCTCATAGGAAGGACAAATTTGCAACGGTTGCTTTGTCGCGTCCAGTATAGACAGCTTCTAGCTGTTGTACCACAGTGCGATGCAACGTGTCTGACTCAGTGAATTAGTTTAGCATTTATTTATTGAGTCGATGATTGTTGGAACAGTGGAAAAAGGCAAAACGGTTTTTGGTGCATTTTATTTTGTTTCTGTTGACTTTGAATGAAGTTTGTTTTATGATAGTGTGCAAGGTAAAAGTACTGTATTTGTCAATGGAGTCCGGTGGGTTTGAGGAGATCGATTAACGTCCATTTGCGTTTAAACAAAAAGGATCTTATGATTAACCAAAATGTGAATATCTGTGAGGACTCTTTCCATAATGTTTTCCGATCCGAGCCTGTCAGTGACAAAATTAATTGGCCTTTATTTGGATTGGGAGAATTTGCAGAGCGAGCTTCCAAATGAGTCAGGAGAAGAGCAAGAGAAAGGGGAAAACTCATCTCAAGCTCCGCCCACTCAAACCAATAGCAGATCGGAAGAGGCCACTCCTCAAGCGTGATTCCTGATTCTGCATGAGAGCAATAGAGCTAGTGAGAAAAGCCCAAAGAAGGGAAATACTCCTCCCACATTCTGCCTACAATCCCCAAGAACCTCAAGGTGTTCGACTCTCATCCCTCAAGAGAGAGTCAAGCAAGCTTTCCACTGCGAATGCTCCATCGAGAGCCTTACACGCTCCGTGCAAACGCTTGATTCTCATCCCGAGAGAGAGTCAAGCAAGAACAGATCTTCCAACTGCGGATGCATCACAATGAGTGCATCTAACTCCCTCGAAAGCTGAACACGTTCCATGCAGAAGCTTGAATTTATCCCCCTGAGAGACAGTCAAGTAAGAATGGAGCTTCCTACCTTGAAGGCATCACAATGAGTGTATCCTGCTCCCTCAAGAGTTGAACGCGTTCCGATGGACTCCTAGCTTCACATGCACATACAAACAAAGTGGCTTCCTGAAGACAACAAAGCTGATAACGTGTAATGCAGGCACCCTTTTATATGCTCGGGCACTCAATGTAACTTAATCGGACTGCCATCAACCAATAAGACTGGCATGATTTCACAAGAGCTTGAGACACTGAGTTCTGCAGGTCAACAACTAAAGCAGCATAGAGTTCCCTGAGAAAGGAAACTTCAGGGAAACTTCTCTTTTGAACTGCTTATCTTTTGTTGACAACAGATTTATAAACCATTCTCATTACAAACTTGGCAAGATGTTTGGCACTTGTGGCAGCATTTACTGCAAACAAGCCACTTTGAGACACTCAAAACACTCATGTGAAAAGATCACAGTGCTGTGCATCCCTCTGAAACATGCAGCGCATAAAAGGGCTCGCAAAATTTCAAAATCGCTGTATCGATTTTGGTAGCCCGAAATGAATTTTACTAGCCCAAATAAAAAGACAATTTTTAATGTAGAAAATTGGTTAGGAGTCAAAACATCAATCAAAAACTTTTTCAAAACACAAATATCAACAAGTGCGCAGCTCCATTGTTTTAAAGTCTGACAACGCTTAAAAGTGTTAATTTTCTGATGGATTAATTCACATATTGAAGTGTAGCAATAAATAATAATAATAATAACAATACCAGACTTTTTTGAGGCAAGTAAATGGTGCTCTAATTATTTTATGACGTTTATAGCAGAATATATGATGGTCAAGTCACTTTTATATATGTAGAGCTTTTTACCATACAGATATGTTTGGTTCACAGCACTTTTACAGTGATAGTGAGTTAGCACATGGATTCAAACATTCTGACACGCAAAGTTAAGCATTCATGTCAATGCGGAGCTTTAATTTTTATTGTGCATAAGTGGGACATGTCCCCACCACTTTTTCTCAGGGTCGATATTGTCCCCCACCACTAGCAGAACATTAATTTTGTACGTTATTAAATAAGAGACAATCTAGTGCTAAAATGTGTTGTTTTTGAAATCAAGCTGAGTGCTCGTTGCCACGACGATCGGTTGCATGGATAAATGGATTGCATGGTTCTCTTGTGGCTCGCGCATTCTTCACTCGGACAAGCGCTTCAATCTATCGCTGTTGCGGAGACTCAATTAATTCTGGTGAAATCACAAAACAAAATGCACACAAACGTGTCCCTGCTTGATAGACTGTAACCACTGATGAACATATTCGGTTTTGATGAGAAAAAAAACCCCCAAATCTATACGTGTGCGGATTAGAACCCGTAATCTCTGACACGCTTGGCAACAGTTTTAACCACAAGACCACTAAGGTACACAAGTAAAATCGCTGATCTATGCATTAATTCATCTCATTAAAAGACTAATTAAACCCAATGTAACGTTACTATTAAAATTCATTTCTAGACATCGTAATGTATTTTTTTCTCAAATTGTTTATTTGAATTGTTACATATATCTGATTTTGCATTGTATTAGCAACATAACCACATACACACACACACACACACACACACACCTGTCACACTCACTTTTTAAAACAAACTTACGGCACTGATCATGTATTTCTCTTAAAACAGGCACGGAGATTCATGATAAATTGCGCTGCGGATATATCAGCATGATCAAAAACTTGCACGGTCATATTTTTTCCTTAAAATAACTAGTCAATAATGTGATTAAAGGGAGCAATTTGATTAAACTCTTTCAGATAGCCCGTCGGGCAGGCCGGTTATGCATTTTGGTAGCCCGACTGGAAAACACAATAGCCCCGGGACGTCGAGCAAGATTTTGCGAGCCCTGCATAAGATTACATATTTATATAATTAAAATGCAGTCTTTGCGATTTGATAATCAGGCTAAAGAATATCGCGATCTCAGACAATGTTAGAAAGAATAGAAAAAGTTACCGGCCAACTGGCGAGTAACAGTGTTTCATATACTCGCCAATGTTGATTTTTACTTGCATTTGGCGCTTGCCGAGTGTTATTTTTAGGACCTGGTATTGTATATGTAGGCAATTATACACTGAATAATTTTTGTTTTCAAAGTTCATTTTAAATGCAAAAAAAAAACAATTTGTATCTTTGAAAATTATGTATGCATATTGTAGGTAAAAAGGTGTTTGTCAAAAATGTCCTATACATTTTTTTTTTCAAACAAAACGAAAAAGCTGCTTTTCCCTATGTCTCATGGTGCGTAATGATTACTGAATTAAGTTCAGAAGTAACTTTGCTTGGTTTATTAGAAAAGAACCTGTAAAAATGAATTGTACTAGTTCAATTAACAATTACCTGCTTTACAAAAATGTAACAGGAAGTCATGTGTTACAATTGCAACTCTAAAATACAAGCCAAGCTTGCATTTTGATAAGTATAAATAACTTCATTACTCACTCTGTACTACTGTACAGCAAAATTCCAGAGAGAATAACTGCACACAAATACAGTAGAACCTGTTCCTTATTATTATATATAATATGGCAGCAGTTAGTCAGTCAGAAGTATTAAGAGGTCAGAAATACACTGTTAATGTGTCTCTGAATGGCAGCCAGTGACAGAGATATGTAGGACAATGATGAAGTGCCTACCTGGAAGGTTAAAAAGTGTGTTGAGGATGTAGAAGCGTTCTGTGTCATCACGCTGGATAAACTTGTTGGAATAAAGCTCTCGGATGTCAGGTCTGGCATGGGACACAGAAACAGTTTGAGCACATACTCCACAGGTTTCAACAGAGATCTGTAACCAAGCCCATCCATCAGGGGCCGGGATTACTCACCCTCGCAGGAAGTTAAAGCCATGGGCACAGACCAGGATGTTTCCGTAGGCATCAACCTTCAGGAGGTTGCCATACATGGTGTCAAACACAAGACCTCTGTAAAAAAGGACAATAATGGGTTAGATGTGCTAATTATCCTATAAATATAATATAAAAAGATAATCTTGGTGGTACTGATAACTTTCTCAAATATGGTCTGACAAATGATAGTTCATTACCTTGTAGGGAAAGTGGGGTCGTAAACAAAACCGAGCAGTTCCTGTGGGTAGCCAATGGAGACCAGCCGTTCCACAGTCAGATCAAAGCCCAAAGATTCATATTCAGGTGATTTGTATACTACAAATAGAGAGGCATTCAGTGAGACACACTGGACAACATAAATAAAATCAATAGACTACTATATAATTCCATTGGTTACATCCAGTATAGTCCTGCAATAAGTATTAATGTGGAGGAATAGTTAATTTTATTTTAAAAACGAAAATTCTTCATTTACTCACCCTCATGTTTTTCAAAATCTGCATTAGGCCTACTTTCTTTATGCTGTGGAACACACATGAAGATATTTGTTGCTTTTTGCTTTTTGGGGGGTGTTGATGGCGCAATGGATAAGACACATGCCTTTGGTGTGAGAGACCTGGGTTCGAATCCACTGTGAGACACCAATGTGTCCCTGAGCAAGACACTTAACCCGTAGTTGCTCCAGAGGCGTGCGACCTCTGACATATATAGCAATTGTAAGTCGCTTTGGATAAAAGCGTCAGCTAAATTAATTAATGTAAATGTTTTTCCCATACAATTACAGTAAATGGGATCCAAAACAACATTGAACAGATTTTTTTTTCCAAAATATTTTTTTGTGTTCCACGGCAGAAAGAACGCCATACACTTTTTCAATGACATGGTGAGTAAATTATGACAGAATTTTCACTTTTGTGTGAACTATGCCTTTTAGTATGATGCCTTAAAACCACTGTCACTTCACCACATTAACATTTTTTTAACATTTTTGGCTGAAATTTCTGTGAATTCCCTCCTAGTTAAAGGGAAGGGAGGGAGCTCAATAACAACTGACCAAAAATAAAACAGAAAGATGCATGGATGGCAGCGTAAGTGTTATATTTAAAGACACTCTCTGGGAGCGCTCTTTGGAACAGCACCTGTGATACGTGTCGACCCCAACCTTGTCCTTTCACAGAGCAAGCGGAGGGTACCAGAACATTCATATTACAAAGGCTTAGCAGGGCCATGTATGCTCTGTGATCTAATCCAGTATGAAACCGAACCCACTTGCCCTAAAAGTTTTAAACCCAATTAGACCCCAAGCCTGTGGAGAGGGATTTGGGTGATATTTCAGCAACAAAAGGCATTTTGCGTGACTCTAACTCCTATATATGTTGTTCCATCCTCACACCCACATGAAGGAGAAATTAAAATAAGACATGTCTAGAATAACAGCTTCAGCAAAGCTGGTTGGTACTGTACTGTACACAGACACTTCAGCTCATGTTGCATGTTGTTATGAAAGAGCTGGAAATGTGTTAGGCTTGTTGTTGATGAGAGGGCAGGTCAAAGGGCAGAAACCCAGAAGGATCTCTTGAGAGTGGGGAATGAGAATCAGAGGAGTGCCTCAGGGTGAACTCCTGGGTTCGTTGATACAGAAGACGGTGACGTTTGACCTTTGTTATTTTCCTAAACCATACAGACTGTCATAACCTATTTATTTTTTTTTCAGTTTAATCAAACTGACTTGAACCAACCACAATTTAACCAATCTGTGAGTTAAAGGGTTAGTTCACCCAAAAATAAAAATTATGTCATTAATTACTCACCCTCATGTCGTTCCAAACTCGTAAGGCCTTCGTTTTTTTTTTTTTATAAAATCCGAGAGCTTTCTGACACCTTCATAGACAGCAACGCAACGACCACTTTCAAGGCCCAGAAAGATAGTAAAGACATTGTTAAAATATTCCATGTGACTCCAGTGGTTCAACCTTAATGTTATGAAACGAGAATACTTTTTGTTGAATCACTTGAGTCACTGGAGTCACATGGACTATTTTAATGATGTCTTTACTACCTTTCTGGGCCTTGAAAGTGGTCGTTACGTTGCAGTCAATGGAGGGGTCAGAAAGCTCTCGGATTTCATAAAAAAGATCTTAATTTGTGTTCCAAAGATGAACGAAGGTTTTACGGGTTTGAAATGACATAAGGGCGAGTAACTAACGACAACATTTTAATTTTGGGGTGAACTAACCCTTTAATTGAGACTTCAAGTTATTTGTAGAATTGAATCCAGTGAGTTTTAGGTCTGTTCCAGGCCTTGTATCTTTACAGATGTATGATAGACAGGCTGTTTAGGGGGAGGTGTGATAAAACTGAATCCCCCACAGAGCCACGGCAGAAGTACTGGCACACATAGGCAAGCAAACCCCAACAGAGTCACTAACTCAGGCCAGATTCTTCCACCCAGATAGCAGCTGTACATAAACCCATCTGCCCCTTCCCTTTCTGTTTTTCTCTCTCCTCTTCACTATGTTCCACGAAGCTACAGCGAAACCTATTTTGAGCCTCTTTTTCCTCCTCAGTCACTATTCCCATCATCACTCTTTGCTTAACTGCATACCAGTGTTGACCTTGTACAATTTTGTCCCTGAGCTAGCACACTACTGCTAGGGTGAAAGGAAAACATTTTTGGCAGTTTTACTGAGGTCTGCAAACAGAATATCTATACCTCATTATATGTGGCCTACATAAAAGAGGGATAAAGGTTTGAAGGGTGACATTAGTTTATGATTATTAACAAAAAAGAAAGGTTATGAGTTATACATTGCTGTGAAATACATTAATGGTTCATGTTAGGTTTGAGGTTCTGAGGTTTGTCTGTATAGTTCAATTGAAGCCTCAGCAATATTAAATCAATATACAGAACCACCGTCACCACTAATCAGAGTAGGGATGGAACGATTACCGGTTTCACAATAAACCACAATAAAATGTCCTGACGGTTAGTATTATCGTTTAAAATTTAATTATCACTAAAACCCTGTTTGATTATCATGATTTTGAAAACTCGCAGTAAATCCTGTCCAGCCAGAATCAGTCTGACGCAGGCGCGACGCCGCGCGAGCATGCCATGCAATGTTGTTGTTTTTTGCACGAGAAGACAGCGCTCGAGAGATTTTTCAGCCATCCAAGAGGACAAAATCTGAGGTGTGGTCGTATTTTGGCAGTTACAAGAGTCCTGAGGGCAATTTAATCGAGGATGGGTACCCTGTCTCCAGATCTTGCAAGAGGAAAGTCGCTGCAAAAGGGGGAAGGAAACACATCAAATCTGCTAAGTCACTTAAGTGACAACCACCCACTTGTTGCGATTCATCAGACACAGTCAGATTCATTTGCAAACGTTTTATTCAGATTAAACAAGGTCGACAGGCAAGGGTCAGTACCAGCGAGAACAGTGGAGCAGGGCAGACAACAGCGTAAAGGTAAGCAGGCAGGAGATCAGGGCAGGCAGCAGACAAGACGAGATCCAGGAAACAGGCAGGGGGTCAATAGGCAGGCAGCGATCAATCGGAGGCGAGATACAGCAGGGTCGTAAACACGGGCAGAATAACAGTCAGGAAAACGCTCAGAAATGTACACAGGGTGAAACAAGACTTCGCACAGAGCGAGCTGTGAGCGTGAGTTATATATCGGTGGGGATGAGATGCAGCTGTGTGAATGATCATTGTCCGCAGGTGGGGATGGAATCAGTGCAAGAGTGAAGCATGGTGGGAACTGTAGTTCGGGAACCAGTCAGTATTCGGGGGAGATCGACCGTCGTGGGTTATTGGGGAGATTAGCAGGACTAGTGGTCGTGACACCACTGTTATTTAGCGAATGCAAGGCAAGTTAACTTTTACCTCCATACCAAAACTACTTGGGCAAATAATTGGACAAAAAAACATTGATTAGAGATTAAATATTTCATTATCTAACTTGTAATTAAGCTTCCGAGAAGAAAAGTTTTACAACAAGTGGCTTTGAGCCAAGACGAACGAAAATGTTCAAATTATTACGGGTGACATTTAAGGGATAATGTATTGTATTCATTCATAGTAAACTTATTACACAGATTTTTTTTATTTTTTTTTACCACAGAAATAATTTCAGGGACATGAAGTATTGAATTGTGATTAATGTTAATGTTTTTACCGGTTTATATATAACGCATTATGTAAGTTACAGTGTACAATCGTCAAGACAATATGATCACTACAACAATATTGTAGTATTAATACTAATTTACTCAGATTTCATTTTCAATACAATCCAAAACTGAGATGCAAGACATACACAGAATGAAACCAGAGATCGCGCCCGCGGTGATCCGAGACTGGATGTGCGCTGTGTTTGCGTTGCTATTGATCGTTGCTGTTTAGTCACCCTGGCCCAACCAACATATTTTGGTCATTTAAAGTGTGTGTGTGTGTGTGTGTGTGTGTGTGTGTGTGTGTGTGTGTGTGTGTGTGTGTGTGTGTGTGTGTGTGTGTGTGTGTGTGTGTGTGTGTGTGTGTGTGAGAGAGAGAGAGAGAGAGAGAGAGACAGAGAGAGAGAAAGTGATTTATTATTATTAACTTGTTGAAATGTTTTCAGTTTGTGTATCAGTTCTTTTTGAACATTTCCATTTCATTTTAACAAAACCGTGATAATATTGATAATCGTGATATTTTTGGTCACTATAATCGTGATATGAAATTTTCATACCGTCCCATCCCTAAATCAGAGTCTGAGCGACTGCACAGAAAAAAATGCAGAGCGCCAAATACAGAAGGTAGAATCAAGATCATTTATTTTGGATATAAACACTTGGACCAGATTCATAAAAGGAGATTTGCTGTATCCACAAACTTGAACTTAATTCTCATCCACTTTAAAATGGAAAGGTATACGCTAACCTGTTTCTTATAGGTAATATGACTAATATCTAGAAAATATTAATGTTCAAAACTTCATGCTTTTTTACAAAAGCATACAAAATTATGTTTTCAAATTTAACATAGGGCCTTTCAAGAAGAGTAATCACATTTTGTAGTTAACGTGACATTCATAGCATAATTTGTTAACGTAATTCACTGACATTTGCCACTTTAAACCATAGTTCTTTAATGTCAAATATGTCCCCCTTTGTGATGATAAATATTATACCAAAATTAAAAAAATTTAAAAAAAATATTATATAATTATATATATATTTATAAATATATATCAAAGTGTTAACAATATCACAGTGTTTATCAATTAGATGAGTTATCTTTTTATATTTATATAAACATATGATATAGCAATATTTCCAGATTATCAAAGCACTTGCAAATGTGATATTGATTTCATACAATATTTTTAAAAAGTACTTAATATTAAGTTACATTTTAGATATAAAATGGTCAATATTGTCTGTTTTTGCTCCATTTTTCCATTTGTTCCAAACAAAGCCACAGTTGTCTTTGAGCAAAGTACAACAGGTTTCAGTCCAGGGTTTTGAAAAAAATCAGTTTAGTGATTCAATGACTCATTCATGAACACAGTCACTGTTTTCCCTGAATGAATCAGCCACTTTAAATTAAACGTGCATTAATGCTTCTATAGGCTACTCATTATGACAATGACTTGCCACAGTCTTTTTTTTAAACTTTTTTTTTTACATAATTTCATATTTCTATATTCAGATTTTTTTTTGTTTAAAACATTAAACTCGAAAATTATAACTGCATAAACAATTTTATGTGTAAATGCCATTCATGCTACCTCTAAGATAATGCATACATTTTAAAATGTTGGAAATCAATAGAAGGGGGCAAATATCAGCCTTTAAAGAATTAGTTCACCTCAAAATGAAAATTTCCTAATAATTTACTCACCCCAATGCCATCCAAGATAACCATGTCTTTCTTTCCTCAGTGGAAGAGAAAATAATTTTTTGGAGGAAAACATTTCTGGATTTTTCTTCACATAATGGTTTATATATGACAACCACTGTTTTGAAGTCCAAATCAAACGAAACGATCGGTCATTAAAAAAAAAAAAAAAAAAATTATATATATATATATATATATATATATATATATATATATATACACTTTTTAACTACAATTGTTCGGATTGAGCTGATCTGCAACGCGCTGGGAACTACGTCATCACGTTGAAAGGTCACCATGCGAAGAAGAATAGTTCAAATTGTATTGTATGTTGAATGACATATTTATGTCTTTGTGTCATATTATTGTTTAAAATGGTCCTTGCGTATGCGTATCCTGGGTGTTTAAAATCCTGGGTTATTTTTTTTTTTTTTGCGTGACCTTTCAACTTAATGACGTAGTTCCCGGCGCGTTGGAGATCAGCTCAATCGTAGTTAAAAAGTATATATATATATATATATATATATATTTTTTTTTTTTAAATTACCTATCGTTTCGCTAGACAAGACCCCCCTCCTCAGCTGTGATTGTGCACAGCATTTTCAAGCACTTCAAAGACCTTTGAAACTGCATTGATTTGGACTTCAGTGGTTGCCATTGAAGTCCATTATTCGAAGAAAAATCCAGAAATGTTTTCCTCAAAAAAATTATTTTCTCTTCCACTGAGGAAAGAAAGACATGGATATCTTGGACGCATTGGGGTGAGTAAATTATTAGGAAATTCTCATTTTGAGGTGAACTAATCCTTTAATGGGAAAGTTATTTTCAGTCAAAGTCCATAGACAGAAATGATATAAAATATAAAATCAAAGTTAAACATATGAGTTACTAAAAAAACTTCGCTTGACTTGACTTGCTTGGTTTGTGTGCACTGCAACTTGAGATTTGACCCGAGACGATGGTAGTGACTTGGGACTTGTGTGACTTTTTCTCCCACCTCTGACACTGGGATCAAAGAACGAAGACTGCTAATGGAAACAGTTACTTTTAAGTGTGTTCATACTTGGGTTCACTCTTCAAGATCCAACTAATACTACAAGTTACAATACAAATATTTGTCTTAAATGATTTTCTTTTTACACGTCAAATGTTGTAAATTTCTGACCACAAAAATGTTGGTAATTATGCAAATGTGAATGCAAATAAAGGGAACCTATTGCATTCCCAAATTATGTTAAACTCACAGCGCTTGCAGAAATTGAGTTAGATTTGTTTTATTGAATTGTTAGCTTTTCAGAAACTCACAAACTTCCGTTTTCCAAACCCAACCAAAGAAGGCTTGCTAGTCTCCTAACATAACAAAGCTGATGTTCAGCTGGTTTATCTGGTTTGTGGCCAAAACCTTGCCTGGTGATCACTGATCAGCAAACCTAGTAAAGACCAGTAAGCCCCCTTTTTAATGGGGATATGAGTTTTAATGGGCAAGATCAAATCTTCATCATAACTAATTTAAGCTGTCGCCAGAGAGCTTTCACCTCCATGACTGAAGACAGTAAGATGATGCCAGATAAATAATGCCGTAGCCCTCTGTATAATATATGACAAATGCGTCCCCATGCTTCCATTTACAACATCTTATATATGTCATTCCAGATTCTACAGCTACAAACTTGTTTGCAAAGACCTGTGCATCACCCTATAGGTCCATATAGGTCCAGGCCATGAAGATTCATGTTTCTTATTCCATACACCGAATACACTCCTAGACAGATTATTACACATGCATACGTGGATCAGCATGAGGGTAGGATGTCAGGCTGGAGTTCATAGCTCATGTTACCTTTCGTAAGAAAATTTGATTTATATTCGTTGTACAGGATAAACAAACTCCCCCAACCTTTCAGTCCGCCCATCAAGCTCTCCCTCATTAACACGTTCTGGCTGCATTAAGCCTCTGGTTAACTTTATACTGATGTCAGGTTCTTAAACAACAGCATATAGACTGTGATGAATATGTCTTTCATATACTAAATTAATTTTAAAAAAATTAAGTTCTGAAGTAAACGCTGCTCTGCTATTTAAACAGGGTTTTATTTCTCTGTCCTGTGAAAAAGACTTTAGTCTATACAAAGAATGCAGAGGTGGTGGCTTCCTCTGTGATTTAATGGACTGCCAGGTTGAAGAGCTGTCAACACCAAGCTTAGATGGACAGTTTGTTCCACAGCTCTGTACACGTGCAGGGTATTATCTTGCACGCTGGTCTCAATCACAAAGGGGATTTGGTTGGGCAATGGACTCAACATGCGACAGGAAATATTAAACAGGGCTTGGATCAAGCATTGTGTTGGAAAGTGGTCCTAAAACCCTGTATGGTTCAGTACAACGTTTCTTTGTAGTATGGATTTGAGATCAACAATGAATACTAACATCTATTAATATTCCATTGTAGTGCCAAAATAAAATTGGTCTCCACCAAGAGAGAAAAGTGATTTTTTTTTTCTTGAGAGAGTATCAGATTTTAATGGAATAAATAAAAGATAGACTGGTAATTAAAGAATTTTAAAGAGATAGTTGACAATTCTGTCATCATTACTCACCATTATGTTGTTCCAAACCTGTATGACTTTCATTATTTTGTTTAACACTGAGACATTTTTTTTCAAAATGTGTTTTTCTTGTTTTTCAAATGTCATGTTTTTATGTCCATACAAATAAAGTCAATGCGGTCCATTGTTGTTTTGAATGCAAGTACTTTCATTGTATGGACAAAAACATTCTTTTAAATATCGTCTTTTGTGTTCAGCAGAATAAATCATGTCATAGGCCTACAGGTTTTGAACGACATCGGGGTGAGTAAACGATTTCATTTTTACTATTTGTTTGGTTAACTATCAAGAGTGATGTATTAAAATTTAGTTGGCTAAAAAGCACATCTCAAGATTGTAAGACAACAGTATGTTATGTTTGCCAAAGAATTTGCTGTTAATGACTGATATTGTTTTTTGAGGACCTCTGAACTGTGGTTGCAACCTGATCAGAGGCTGAGAAACAACATAGGGTTTGTACTTGTAAACATTTGCACTTGGTTACAGCCAGCTGTAATGTGGAGGATGTCAACAGCTGAGAAGCCTTCAGCTCAGGCCACATTAGCTGGTTGGCTACGATACACGCTATCAACCTCTGGAGGGCCATCAATTCTAACTGTCAAAGAACTGATCTGCTCTCTCATGGCCCACAGCCTGGATTTAGTGAGGACTTTATCCACCACCAGCAGCTGAGTCCCTGGGACCAATAACAGAAAGCAAAGGGATTTAGGAAACCCAATGCATCTGATCCATGTTAAACTGCTGCACCATAAAAACCAAACCCTGTCTTATTTCAGGTTCTTGAATCACCTAACTGATATAAATATATTAAGCTGTAAATAATTGGCTTGTTTATGTTGATAGTCATTTAAACAAACTAAGCCGCTAGCTAACAAGACAAACTATGGTTTAGATCACATATAATAGAACACTTTAAGCCAGATTTACTAAACACGGCAAATTAGCATGAGAGCGCAATTCCAAAAAAGTTCTGTATTTGATCTACTGACGACGCGCAAATTAAAGAACACAGACGCAGCTGGATAATTTCCATAATTACCAACGTAATCTACCAAGAGCAGCGCAAGTTAGCATCTGGTTTAAGACATGCTTTTTGGGGCGGTAAATAATGGTGCAAATACCAGAAGATTGACAAGTGCAAACCTCAGTAAATTGTCTTGCATGATTTATCTAAATACTCTTCTCCCATAAAGTTTGCATCTGAAAGGGAAACTCCTACAAATGCATATGCAATATGGTCAGCCGCAAAAATAACTGTGTCCACGCCTTTAAAGCGCTTACCTTCCACTGTGTGTGTTTAGTAAATCCTGACAGTAGTTTTTTAACGCCTAAAGAGGGTTTGCGCTGGCGCAAGCTCTAAGTAAATCTGGCCCTTTGTGTACAGTATAAGAGACATCACCTCAGTTTTCCAGATTCCAAAACAAGACGAGGGGTAGCTAAATATACCCAAGAGTCCTACAGTATGTTTACCCTGAGATTCTTAGCAAGAGTGTTCCTGGATCCATTTGAGAGACATAAACATAGGGACGGATCTATCAAAATAGACGTTTGACTGTAAACAATTATGTGTGATCATCAATTAAAGTAGGAAACACCTTACCTGCTAAAGTGTAGTCCATGTCAAAGCCGAAGCATTTAATCTTTTCCATGGCCAGACTTCTGTTCACAAACACTCTGGGGAAGAAGGGGAAACAGTCAGAGGTATGTTTGGTTGCAATATTCTGCAAGGATTAGGAACAAATTAGGAACTAACTAAAAACAAGACCATGGTTTTCCAGAATTTCGTAAGAATTCAGGTCTATAAAACAAACGATTTAGCACTTAAGGACCTTATTCAAACATTCTTGAAGGATTTATATCAAACATTCTTGAAGGATTTATATCAATCTATCAATCTCTGCAGGACTAAGACAAACTGCAGTCTGATGCTAAATAATTTCATAATAAAATAAAATAAAAATAAGATAAATATATTTACATTTTAGAAAAAGGGATACCTTTCAGAAACAATATCAAAAACCAATACAGTATGGCAATCCAGGCAATAAATACACTCCCATTCCCTGTGACGGGGCCAAGATTATCTGCATTTATTTTGCACACTGACAACTCTATGCTTTAGTCCATAAGTCATGATATTTAATGCCAAGATATGAACACAAAGGAAATTCTGAATCACTCTCTGTGCATGCATATAATCTGATATTGACAGAAATAAATCATAGAAAACAACAGACGGATATTTGTGCACTGCCATTGCATCCATAATTTTACAAAAGTGTTGAAGTTTATATTGCATCTGGAAGCAATTTCAATGATATGAAAAAATAAATTCAAAATGGTCACACAGCAGCTGAATATAGTATATTTTCACACACAAAAAAAAGATAATTAGAGACTTAACACTAATGCTTTTTCAACCCGATAAAAATGTACAACATTTTAAAAAAACGAGAAATTCTACTAAAAAAAAAAAAAAAAAAGAGTATTATCACTACAAGTTTTTTTAATTTTTTTTATCAAACCTACCTTGTGCTGGCATAACATTGGACTACATCCCATGATTCACTGTTCCAGGTAGAACATGTGCGCTGCATTCTGAGTGGATGTCACAGCTCACAGCTCTATCTGGTCTGTCAAGCCCATATCCCTGTTCACCCTGTTACCCCCACAGTTCAAACAATAGCCCCCTCTCTCTGCTTTCTTGTCAGTGAATTTCTGACTTGTTGCAAAAATGATTGTGCCAGTTCTATAGCATTCTCTGTTGTTGTGCCAGTTGTTGAGTTAGGGGTTGTTTGCTTCCCTTCAAAGACATCTAGAACAATCAACAACAGCAGGAAGAACCAGGCAGGCGCAGCGGCTCAGACAACAGAGTGTGGATCACTAGTTAAAGACAGCTGGTAAACAGATTACTCTTGTATCTCAAATGGATCCTCATTGTTGCCCTATTCTGTAATAGGCTACTTATACTGTACCAGAGACAGTATAATGGGGAGGAGGTGGATCACTTGTATAGAAATGAATAGAAGAAATATGGCACAGGTCTGTAAATTGGGAAGTCCCGCCTTTTTGAGTTTGTTTACTCACGAATGTGCATGTGAAAATTAAAGCTTTTAACCCTTCGGAGTCTTGGGCTATTTTGGCCGTTTTTGAGTACTTTTATTTTTTTTAAATTTTGCAACATAAACAAATGTTTACCATACCAATGTTTGGTATAATTTTTTTCAGCACAACATCACCTATATGATCAGACAATTAGTTTTTCACTTTGATGTACTCTATCAACATACTGGACCCAAAATCACACAAAAAACACAAAATCCGAATAGAAAAATTATAGCTTTTCTACTACAAAAAACACAAACATGCTCAATGAAGCATTTTAAAAGGTTTAAAATGTAAACACAAGTTGTAAATGTCAACATATACAGGTACAATTCAGATATAATCAACCTATATACAAAAAAAATATGATTTACAAAAAAAGCGGGTGTAGCCATAGGCTTTTTTTCTTTCTTTTTAGCTCAGCCACTTTTTAAAAAAATGTTGTACACACAATTATTCAGAGAGCTATATTTAAGGCCTTGCATTCCCAGAGTATGAGGGTTCGCAAATAGTGCAAATACAACATAAAAAAATGTAAAATTGAGATAAAATTAAACTATATGCAGCAAAAAGCAGGTGTGGCAATAGGCGTTTTTTCTTTTCTTTTTTGCTTAGAAACTCTACAAAACACTTCATGTACAATTACACAGATAGCTACATTACAGGGATTTCATTCCTTGAGTAAGAGGGGTTCCTCAATAGTGCAAATATACCATACAAAAGGTAAAATGAACACAAAATCAAATTATACATACAACTATTTACAACAAATATCAGGTGTTTTTTTATTTTTATTTTTTATCTGTGCCTCTCCTCAAAACAGTTTATCTAAATCTACTCCTAAACTACCTAAACTACTCCTAAACTACCTAAACTATATACAATACTCCTAAACTACTCTCAAAATCTACTCAAACTCTTCCAAAAACTAGCAATAATCTCTCTCTATATATAACGTATATATGTCTCTCTTTATCAACTCCGTAAATCCTCTGCCTTTCAATTTTTGCGTCTTAGCTCAATTGGCTCCTCCTCCATTCCCTAAAATGTGCAGCCTGAAGAGCAGAGTCAGCAGATTCACACATTTTTCTCCGTTTTGTTTTATGACAAAAACCGACGAAGTTATTAGAATAAATGCAACGCCTGTCGCATCCCGTCTTGCGTTCTTTTACGAACGTCAGTATTTTTTTATATAAAGTTTAAATGATCATATCTCCGTTTTTACTTGGTCTATCAACACAAAACAAAAAGTAAAATAGAATTTCAAGCCGGCACTTTCGACAGAAGTGGACGGCAGCGCTCAACGTGACTTTGTTTTTATGCTTCGACGTCTTAAACTGGTCATGTAACTTGATCACGCCGGCGTGATCGGCGACCCCGAAGAGTTAAAGTCCCCCTGTGGTGAAAATCAAGATGTTAATGTTGTTTATATGTCTATGTGGTGTTTTTAATATGCTTTAAGACAACCCATATGCAGATTCATAAGTCATAAGGGCTTTATCATATCATTACTATGCTCTGAAGCAGGAGAGTCTCAAAAGAAGCCAGGTTATCCCGGTATGTTTTTCTGTTGATATGAATAATCGGGTACATTTAACAATTTAGAGGGTGAATTGTGTGTATGATGTGTATTACGATGTTATGATGAACTATATGCCTTTTTCCAATGATGTTCTAAGTTGTTCAAAGCATTTCTAAGAATGCTGGTTTTTAGAAGGCTGCTGTCTGACTATGAGATGGCAAACGGGAACATGGTTATGTAACATTAGCGACACATTATTAGCTGTTTAATAACATAGTCAAGCAAAAGTCAAAAATCATGTTAATAACCATAATGTCCAACGTTGTGGAGAGCGTTACATAAAACGCACTATCACTCTGATACATCGACATTCAAGGATCCGTGAAAATAGGTTGGAAAAAATGTTTAAATATGTCATTTTGGTGATCAAAGGTGAGTTTTAAGGGATAACATTATTGACTACAGGGGGACTTTAAGTGATTTGAGCATTGTTGTCAGATTGTTTTAGTTAAGTAATATTTTGTTGAAATTAGTGATGCACCAAAATATATATTTTTTTCTTCCGAAACCAAAATTCAAGTTTACAATTAGAAGGTGATAAATTAAATCAGTTGTAGTTAAGTTCTTTGGTAACGAGTAGTCTCTTGATATTTCAGCTGGACAAATTTAAAGTTGTTTGCTTATTTTTAAGCTTATTCAAGATGTTTGCACAAAATAGACCCTGACATGGTCCAAACATGTTATCGGAGAAACATGAACTTTTTTGGTGAATGATTTTGGTGAATGATCTTTATCTCTTAATGATAACATTTCAACAAGTGATGCACCAAAATGTTGGCAACCGTTTGAAAATATTCCATAAAATTCCAGAAGAAAAAAATACGGTTCTGGCCTGATATTTTAGAATGGTTGTCGAAATGTTGGTGCATCACTGAGAGAATCCCTGAGCCTAGAGGCCTGTGTAGAACTTAATCCGCCCTGGATGGTTTTCAGGTTATTGTATGCTTATTACCTATATAAATAGGTGTGTTATATGATGCGTCTGTTACAAAGATGGTCGCTGCATGAACTGAGCTACCTTATAAAGACTTTGACTGTACTAAGGGTCACAGATTCAGTCATTCTACAATATACATGGACTATAATCTTGTTTCTATTTTGTAATATATTCAACAGCTCCACCACTAAGTTTCAGAGAGTTGACAAATTTTTCACTGCACATCACACACACCAGATAACACCACTGCCTTTGGACCTCAAATAGACTGTTACAGACAGTGGAATCCTTGCCTTGACACTCACATTTACTTTTCCTTATCTCAACCCACTTATCTGGGTAATGGAAAAACACAGAGAACTTTTGGCTTCAGCACGGAGAAATGTAAAGTCAAAGTTCATGTAATGTAGGAAGAGTAAACTACACTTACAGACATGACCTTTGGTTGGATTAATACCACAATGTGACGTCATGTATTAAAGAGGCAGTTTTTTGCTAAGAACCGAATGACCCTCCTTTTATAGAGCCCGACCGATATATTGGCGAGCCGATATTATCGGCAGATATTAGGCATTTTCATAACTATCGGTATCGGCATTTATAATGGCCGATAAATGAATATTAAAAAAAATGCGTAGTGCGGTGATTCATGTAAGGGTGGCGCTGCCAATAAAGCACCTAAAAGCTGTCACAATGAACTGGCAAAAGCAATGATATGAATACATCAAATATAGCAAGGAGACATTTTAATTGTTTATTAATAACAAGGGTTTTCAGTCATTGTGGGATGCAAAGATGAAGTTGAGGATGCGTTCTCTCTGAAATGCGCCAGAGAGAAATGTACATTTCGGAAGGATTAGGCCTACATAAGCAGAGAGCAGTTTGTCTTTCGTTTTGATTTGTTCTGTTTTAAAGTACACATTTCAATAGATATATTTCTCAGGTCTATACGCTGAGTTTCGGTTCATTTATGAGACGAGTTGCAGTTCACTCGCCGGCGCCTCCGTTTCGAGATTATCTATTGTCTGTTATATTTACTTCTTATTTATTAAATCCAGGCATTTTGTTGATGAAACATTGATTAAAATTAAGATATAATTAATACAAAACGAAATTGACTTTAATGAAAGGCTTTGTGCTTTCTGTTCGAGGTCTGTGTGAAAGTTTTAAAGTACTTTAGTGCCGCTTGCGGAGCTTGTCACGTCCATTTTTTCCTCATAAATGCGAACACGAAAAATAAAATAAAATGAATATTATATGTTCTGTTGAGAGCCAACCCTTCTTCATCCAGTGGGTAGTAGACTATTACTTTTGATTTGCGCAGTGTAATTCACTGAATTGATTTCTCTGCTGCCAGCCTCTGTCACGTATTGTGTGAGCTTGTGACTATTGCAAGCGTGCAGCTGAGAAGTCCTGATTATATTGTCTGCTATATTTACTTCTTATTTATTAAATCCAGGCAATTGATTGATTAAACATTGATTAAAATGTGTGGCGCTAGCGACAAATCTCCGACAAACGGATGGCCAATTCTGCTCTGTAACGGGTGCTTTTCCACGTCTCGGGTAAACCGCTGTTGCGATTCACGCGAGCAATAACGGCCGCGTCCGGTGTAGACACAGTGTTAAAGCTCATTCTGCCTATAACTGCCTATAATTTATATAATTATAACACTTTATATAGGGCCATTTTGCATTAAGAGTAGCCTAGTTTCACGTTTAGTAGGTATATTTTGCTAACTACTTATTTAAAATAGTATAAAAGTCTGTACATTATGTAATTAAAAACGTTTTCATTATGATATTATAAATTTTACTTTAGTAAAAAGATCTGAGTTATTCCTCCACTTGTAGAGATTAGAGGAATTAAGACTAAAAATAGAAGATAATGTCAGTGACACTTTTGATATATTTATTGATACAAGTTGTTTTATATAACGTGACATTAGATATAAAAGACAAAGTCGTTAGTGAAGATTATGCAACAGTATTTAGAATATAATATAATATAACATGCAATGCAAACTAGTTTGGTTACAGCTCAAATGTATCATTCTCATTCTATCATTCCCCCTGCCTCCATTACACATCTTTGTCACACAAGTGTTTGATCACCACATTTGAGTGATCATTGCAAAACGTGTATATATTTATTCTGTTTAAATACTGTGTATTCAATATACAGTACCCATCAAAAGTTTGTACACACCAATAGGAAAGTGTGTCCAAACTTTTGACTGGTACTGTACTATAATAGACATAAATAATATTGCTACAGTACACATAAATAATATCGGCCGATATATCGGTAGAATGCATTTTTTATCGGCATCGGCCCCAAAAATCCATATCGGTCGGGCTCTATCCTTTTATATATTGAAGATTGCATAACTCCACTGCATGGTAGTTCTCCGCATAAACAAATTTGTGAGGTTGCACAAGCTCCTCTATGTTTCTCAGTCACGTGTTCCACCATGCCCATTTCCAGTATGTAGTTTGAACCAAAGATGCAGGGTTTGGCTTATAATTAGTTAGCTTTATTTAAGCTGAATATCCCAATTTACCAGTGGAGCTGCTGTCTAAATACTAGTATCCTTTCTTGAAAGAGTCGCTTACATTCTTAAAGCAGCACACAAAATGCCAAAATCATAGAGTATGTGCTAATGGAATGCTCAGTAAACAATTATAACTATTATACACTCTGAGACTCAATGGACTCTTCTAAAATGAGTGGATTGCAAACAAATGACACTTTATCTAAAGAAAAAGAATTAAAGTGAAATCTGTGTAAATATTCAAAATGCTATTTCCTTCTGAGGAAGCCTATTAATTTTAAACACAGTCATTATACTATACAGTCAGTGTGTTCTTCTGTTATACCTATGGTAGGCCTCTCTCCTGTATTTCTTCATTGCCAGGCCATCCATGTTTGCCGGAAGGTCTGCATAGTCCTGAAGTCGATCACTCCATGATGTCGTCATCATTAAATTTGTCAGTTCTGAGTCTGTAAAGAGATTTAAAAGACCTATTAAATACTTAATAATAAAAAAAGAGATAGGAAAACCTAAAGCAATGCATTTTAAGTGATTCTTCGTTCTTATCTATCTTAGGCACCAAAAGATTCCATTAAAGAATGAATGCACTTAGGTTTCTTAGATTGGATTAATTATTATCTGTAGATTATATCACCTATTAAGCAAGCCAATACACAACTTCTGGGCCCGCTTATGTGACAACTTCTAATCTAATTGCATCAGAATCCAGAAAGACAAGAATAACAGCTGACTGATTTGATTATCTGAGTAATTTAAATAGAAAGCATTAAGCCTTGAAATGCTTTGTCTGACTGTTTCTCATATACTGTAAAAAAAAAAAAAAAAAAAACACACACACACACACACATAAAAAACAGCAAGAGTTATTGTGTAATTGATTTTTCGTTTACTGCTTGACAGGTATTAGCCTATGCCTCGTATTATATTTTCACAACTTCTGATAAAGAAGTGTCTTCCTAATTAGTTTGACAATATGTGTCTAAACACTTCATTTTTGGTATGAAAACAGTTTAAGTATGTGAGCAAAATGCAAGCAAGCAAGCATAACACAGACAAACTGATATGTTCTACCCTCTTTCTCTCTGAAATTAAACGACAGAAAAGAAAATTAAGCACCATTCAATCTATTGAAGCAAGATGAATGACATGCAGCATAGAAGCTTGAGTCAGCATACTGGGGCCAGTGGCCTTCACAAAGGCTGACTTGCACAAACAAGCTGGAGACCTTAAGGGCAAAGGAAGGAGATTTTCCCACCAACCGTCTATTTTATGATCCTAATGTTGAGGGAAAAGGGGATGTCAGTGAGACAGTAGGGTTTGAAAAGAACTCCAGGCGGTGCTGACATCATTTTCTCAGATGTAATAGGATAGCTTGCTTTTTAGAAATGCATCATTCTTTCTCTTTTTCAAATAGACATGCTCCATGTCCTATACAACAGAAAAAAAGTCCTCCTTCCAAAAAAAAAGTAGGTTAAAACTTTCATTTATTAAGCAAAAACGTAGGCCACCCCAAGCAGGCAGCTAGGCTAATGGCTCAGTGGTCTATCAGACGGATTTGCATAAAAATATTTGGGAAAACCATAAAAAGAAAGAAGGTTTTTCTTCTTTTTTGAGTGCTTTTGGTCCTTGAACACCAAACAGACAAAAAGAGAGAAAAAAAGAAAAACCCTTTTTTTCTGCAAGTTGTTTATATTGGCAGGATGTTCAGCTGCCATGGGAGAAGTTGAAGGTTGATGGGTTTTGGTAACCTTGCAGCGGGTAGCTCTATATTTCGAAATATTTAACTCTTTTTCACAAATAGTACAGTTCAGGTATTCCCAAAACTCTAAAAAACTAAAAAAAAAAATAGTTTGACCCAGATTTAGTTTCGAAATGTTATGCCAAGTAATTAACTTACCTCCTTACAAAATCTTGCAGCAGCAGTAAAACACTGGAGATGAAAACTTACTCATATAAGCAAATAACCTGAACCAATTTGTTGCTTGCCTTATTTAGATGCCTTTTTACACAATCATAACCACAAAAAAGTTACATTCATCAGCTAAAAACAAGGACAAAGCCCCCAGGACGTTATAAGTTATAGGCTGGCTAAGGCCAAGCAGCTATAGAATTTCCCACGAAAATGGCTGAAATAGAGCTTGGCAATCAACCAGTAGTAATGTGTAAAGGATGTTAACTTAACGTTAAGCATTCATAATATTCGGAATCGCGTCTGGTAACGTTATCTTGATTACTATTTAACGTTACGTTCTGGTAAAATATATTTTGACTGGAGTTCGTCAAATCCTGACTGAAGCACACAGCGCACTATTATTAAACATCAAACATCCGATCCCCGATATTTTTATGTAACGTTAAGCAGAACAGAAGAGACTAAACATTCACACAAAGCCTACTAACAGACCGTTGACATTAACAACCACTGTACGTTAAGTTCAACCAGATTCGCTCACTCACCTTCCGTCAATGCACAAAAAGCTCAAGTGCACCGGTAGCGCTGTAACAGTTAAACCGCGATCGCTTCAGGAAATAGCCTATCAATAAGACAGAAATCGCAACAGTAGCTACTCAAAGTGAAGCTGCAAGTCTTACTGTTAATGTGAATCAAAAGCTCGTCTTTTCATAACCGTGTTGTAAGCAGTTGTTGAGGGGCAGGACGAGGCGGTGCTTGCGCTGTGCTACATCCAGAAGAGGAGGAGCGAAACCTGTCAACACATCACAGACGGTGAAATGCGAAGGCGGGACAGGCAGACTCTTGAAGATGGTTGGTCTACTGGCAGGATTTTTAGCCTGATTGCTTACGACAATACAGTAAGGTGTAACGCAATAGGACTAGGCCTACAACTTTTGATTTTAAAACGAATTAGTAAATGTTGAAATGATCATTAACTAATAAATGCTGCCTGCTGATATTGTTAGTTCCTGTTAACTAATATTGTTAACGAGAAATTAGACCTTATAAGTGTTTCCAAATTTGTTAAAGGGTATGTTTTTATTTATTGAATATTTAAAATATTTGTATTTTTGTTAGCATCATTGAGATACTACTAAAGTTTTTATTAACATTAATATTTCTGCTTTCTGTTTTAATTTAAGTTGTAGTAATTTTGTTGTGTTTTTGTTTTTAAATATATTTTCACATAGTTTTTATTCATGTTTATTTCAGTTTTTAGTAGTTTTAGTTTTTTTTTTTTTTGAAAATCAAGTTAAACTATATTTTGTCACAGGTTGTTGCAGGCAAACAGTAGAAGATGAAGAAAAGAGTTTAAACACGAAGATTTAATAATAATCCAAAAAACATTTTTTTTTTCAGAGAGCACAAAAAGTATTCTTGTTGCTTCATAAAATTAAGGTTGAACCACTGGAGTCAAATGGACTCTTTTAATAAAGTCTTTACTACCTTTCTGGGCCTTGAAAGTGGCAATTCCTCGGAAAATCCGGACTTTAATAAGCCTTGGTATCTATACAGCTAGCTTACTCAAGATGCTGAAGACTAAGAATAAACTACAAAATATGTTTTAAATCCTAATCCTCTCACCTAGGGTTTATAAATCTTATAGAAATAAATATAATCATTCTATTTGATCTGCAAAAAAGCAATATTTTAGTGAAAGATTTAAGAAGTGTTCAAATGATATTAAAACAACATGGAAAGTAATAAATCAGTTTTTGCATAGAAAGAAGATTACTTTCAGAGCTACCTGCTGACTTTGTGGATGGTGACCATTTTTTTTAAATTATCCATTTGACATAGCTCAAAAATTGAATGCATTTTTTGTTAATGTTGGTCATAAATTGGCTGATAATGTTCCTATTGGTACTGGCGAACCCTTGGATTATATATCAGGAAATGTTCCTATTTTGAAGTCACCTGAGATACAGGAAATAAGTGAAATTATTGATTAATTAAAATATCTTCAGCGGGTCATGATTTCTGTGTTTCTTGTCAAACAGGAGAAATGTTCAATATTGCAGCCACTTGCTCACATTTTTTCTCTCTCGTTGAAAACGAGCATATAGCCAGAAAATTTACAAATAGCAAAAGTTATTCCTCTGTTTAAAGCAGATGATCCACAATGTTTTAAAATCTATTATACCTATATCTATTTTGCCATGTTTCTCAAAAATTTTGGAGAAAATTGTATAAACAGATTCTTTTTCATCTATATTCAGATCTCATTCTTTACAAACATCATATGGTTTCCATAAAAATCACTCTAATTATGGCTTTGCTTCAACTGATTGACAAGGTTACCCTGGCACTTGAAAAACATTAATTTACATGAGGTATTTTTATAGATCTGTCAAAAGCATTTGATACATTATTTATTTTTATTGGAAAAGCTGTATAAATGTGGTTTTCATGATATTACAAATACATTTTTTCCCCTTGTTGTTCAAGAGGAGGCTTTAAATAAGCCCTTTTGGGTTTTCTGCCTCTCCCTGCACAGCATTTGGATTGTATTTGGATAATCTTGCTCTTATTGTATATATTTGTTTATAACATTTGTGCAAATAAAATTAAACTAAACTAAATTAAACTCTTTATACCAATGTATTTTAGAGTCAAATACAAGACAATCTGTCTGACAGCTAAAGCTTGGCCAAAATTGGGTCATGCAACAGGACAATGATCCCAAGCAAATCTACAACAGAATGGCTGAAAAAGAAAAGAATCAAGTTGTTGCAATGGCCCAGTCAAAGTCCAGACCTCAACCCAACTGCCCACAAACCTCAATGAACTGAAGCTTCGTTGTAAAGAAGAGCGCAGGCCAAAATTCCTCCAGAACGATGCGATAGAGTGATATTGTAATAAAGAAAATTATTCCTTCAACTTATTGCTGCTAAAAGTGACTATACGAGCAATTGAATCATAGGGTGTACTTAGTTTGTATTTTTGTCTTTATTTTTGTTAAATAAATAATGACCCCGTGTAATATGTCATGTGTTATTGTTCATCTGACGTTGTATTTAAGAACTGCTAACTGGTTGCAGCAGAGATGAAACAGGATCTAAGTGCAGCTGTTTTATTCAAAAACAAACTCAAAACTTCCAAAACAGAATCTCATGAACAGAACAACCAACTTGACACAACGCAGAACTGACAAAGAACTGGAATTAATAAAAGAAATACACAGGGAATTAATAGACAGAAACTGAGTTAATTACCAAGACTCACTTGGACAAACCACAGTGACAAACAGGGAGAGAACTGAACCAATTAACAGACTGAAAACCAACCCAGAAACAGATATGGGCAGAACAGATCAAAAACAAACTCTAAAGTGAACAAACAAACACAAACCATAACACCAACAACCAAATGATTTTTATTGTGTTTTGATATGCAAAACCATACAATTCAAAAGAGTGTCCTTTCTTTTTCACATGAATGTTCACCACATAATATATTTAGATGTTTATATTATCCTCACACAGCACCAGACAGATGTTTTCCCAAATGGTCTCCTGTGTATTGTATATGATAACGTCATGTTCATCATTATACTGTGCTATCTCTGTTCAATGTTGTTGTTTGACAAAACTTTCCCTCCAGGGATCTATCTATCTATCTATCTATCTATCTATCTATCTATCTATCTATCTATCTATCTATCTATCTATCTATCTATCTATCTATCTATCTATCTATCTATCTATCTATCTATCTATCTGTCTATCTGTCTATCTGTCTGTCTGTCCGTCTGTCTTTTAAATCATAATTTTGGCCACCCCAGAAATGGTTCATACATTTACATTACCTGAGTATTTGATTTAACCCTTTCATGCATAGAGGTCACTACAGTGGACAGCTATTAAAAACAATTTTGAATTTGCATGGGTTTTGATGGCATAATTGCACATCAACTTCTACAGTGGATCTAGGTGCATCATCCTATACATTGCCACCAGGTTGCAAGCCGTTGTGTGTCGATTTTTCCCCCCTCCAAACCAAGATGGCCAATGGTCAGTCAGAAATGGTAAGCTGCTCCAGAATATCCACCCATTCCTTCTATCCTAGGAGACTATTGCAGGTAAAAAAAAAAATATTGTAGCATCAAGCAATATCTAATGAGTCATATCGCAGTTAAATTTTCCAAGTTTTGATTTTAGTTCGGGAGAAAATTCTGATTAATCATCTGTCCACTATAGTGGACCTCATGCATCAATGGCTATATTTCAGCTACAATTCATACTTATACTGTGAATATTGTTTTTGAAAATACTTAAACTGTAGTAACTTTTTTTTTACTGTAAATAAATGTAATTGTATTATTAGAATGTAATTTTCAGTGACATCAAAAAAGTTATGTGATTAGTTACTAATGTATGTGACTTATAATGCATTACTTTAGGCAAGGCAAGGCAAGTTTATTTATATAGCACATTTCATACACAATGGTAATTCAAATTGCTTTACATAGAAGAAATTAAAATAATCAAAAGAAATCAGAATAATTGAAAGTTTAGAATAAAAGATAAAATACAGAAATAATCAAAAGAAATCAGAATAATTTAAACATAAAAATACTTTACTTGTTAGATCAAAAAGTAATCTGATTACGTAATGCATGTTACTGGAAATACATTACTTTACTCGTAACATTTAAAAAAATCTGACTACATAATGCACGTTACTTGTAACGGATTACTTTACTCGTAACATCAAAAAAGTAATCTGATTGCGTTATGCATGTTATAATGCGTTACCCCCAACACTGCTCATTTCAGATGAGATTGAAAACACCTGATTGCTAAGTTTTCTCAGAGGAGGGCTATGTTAGAAATGTGTCCATCTTGAATATAATCACAATTATCAGTTAATAAGGGTAAATTGACATACTCTGGTACACTGGAGGGAGCATCTGAATGGTTTCCACAGTAGTACCTTGACAGGCTGTAGAGATTTCTGATGGAATCACGTCCTCATGTTCTGATATCAAAGATACGTGAAGTTCAACTTGTATGAAGTTCAATTGCCTCTGCAATATTTCACATCTGTATTTTTGGTATATATCTTATAGTTTTCACATGATTTTTATAAAATTGTATTGATTGGTTTGTTAAATACATTATTATTGTATTATGTTTAATACAATATCTCTTCAGTTTAAACCATAAACGCATGCTGTCCACTCAAGTGGACATCTGAAAATCTCTTTGAAAAATATGTGTAAAAAAAGAAAGTAAGTCAAATCTTGTTTTTCATGCCTAAGAGCAATAAAAAAAAACAGGAAGAAAAATCCTGACTGAGGTTATCATAATTCATGCATGATCATTCAAGACGTGCATTTATTGCATAGATGAATGATATAATGTTGCATATACGCAGTTCAGTTTAATGATAACATTTGCCCTCTTTAATGCTGTTAATTTAAATGGAAACTGGTTGCTGAAATTATCCTCAACAACAACACTGAAATATGGAGGGCATAGTATATCTATCAATTAATTGTGTTATACTGTATATACAGAGGACAACTTACAAATTCTGACAATGGAAGAACAACAATGAAACAAACAGGGTCAACAGTCAGGAAAAAGAAGAGGAGTAAGAAAGTGTGGTGGAAGGGCGTGAAGGCGAAACAGACGAAGAGGTAAAAGAGGCCAAGATTGTAGAAATGTTTCTATTCTCCACTATTGTGGACCCCGTTCTCAATCATGACCTTACGACCGAGGCGGGATGAAAGGTGCAGCTGAATGTTGGGAGAACAACCATGTCATTCAAACGTTTGTAGACAGAACATGTGATCAGACAATGTTCACTATACTGTAACACTGTATACTTACTGTAATTCTATATTACACTAGTCCAATTACATTTTACATTATACAGTATACTTTATAGAGACATAATGTAACACACACGGCAGACATATATATATATATATATATATATATATATATATATATATATATGAATAGAAACATCTTTACAATCTTGGCCTCTTCTACCTCTTCATATATATATATATATATTGTCTATATATATATATATATATATATATATATATATATATATATATATTGTCTTCTTTATTTATAGCGCAATGACATTGTACTTTAATTTATTGATTTATTGGCAGACCAACAATAAAAATGTAAATGTTTTGTAACTGTACACAGTTATATTGACAACATGACTAAGCATTTGCCTATCTTGTTTGTGAACAATGACACAAGGACTTGTCATTATGATGGCACTGATATGTTCATTGACATAATAAACACTTACTTTTGAGAGAAGGAATAAAGATTTTGAGCAAGTTACAGGCTTTTGCAGGTAGGCTAATCCATTGTGTGGTGCTGTTTGTACAAACTGTTTCGAGAAATGCACCAACTGGTTTGCAAATCTTAAGGATGATTCAAGAAATGTACCAAAGTGACCGAGAAAAACTGTAAATAACCTAAAAATGTATCTTGTATGGTGTTATTTAATACATTTTATTTTATTGTAGAGCCCTAATATGCCCCATCATACTCTTATTGTGGAGTTTGTGAGTTCATGTGGTGCATTAAAAACAAAATTCCTGTCAACCCAAATTTACAATCTAAAAAAAAAAAAAAAAAAAAAAAGATATCACAAATACTGTCCAAAACAGTATGGTAACATAAATTCTGTCTAAACATGAATGGTAACACAAATACTGTCTAATGCTGTCTAAATATGAAGGTCACACAAGACATGGAACGTTTGCCAAATTTGACCTTGTTCGTTTGCCTTCAATCTGTTGAGATCTCGAGGCAGCCCAACAGATGGCAGCAGTGTATAACTGTTATGAGATGGCTGTTTAGCTCATCTTACTTTTACACTTACAGTCGTTTCAAGTTTAACATAATGGCATTCACTGACAGGTTAAATATGTGACAGGCTATCTGTGATTTATTGGTTGATATGTGAGGAACCTAGTCACTAAGTTTCTGACAACTTTCTGTTGCATTCATATTTTTATAACTCGGTTAAAAATGGACAAAAGAAAACTTTTTACTATAGGCTAATACACTGTACAAATGTTAATAATTTTGTCACAATAATTTATAATAAAAACGCCACAGTAAAAAGAAAACCTGGATCTACAATATGAATTAATTACTAATTTAAATAGAAAGATCAAACTTATTGGCCATTCAAAAGTGATGGTTTTCATTAGCAATAAATCATCATTTTATATTATTACTATATGAGGCCAGAAGTAGCTGCACCAACCATGGCAGTAGGTAGCAGAAGCTGAACTCAATGAACTCGTCATTAGACCTATTTGACCTTCCATACAAACATATTCAGTTCTTAATAGCATAATTATAATACATTTGTGAATTAACATAATATAATTGTGCAATTATTATTATTTATTTGTTTTACCTAATACATAGGCTAATAATAATAATAATTATTATTATTATAGCCTAATAAAATAATAATAATAATAATAATAATAATAATAATAATATTAATAATAATAAAAGTTAGGCCTATATTACAATGACATGGTCTGTGTACTTGATGTGATTATTTTCAGAGATGGGATGACATTAGGTATTTTCTACAGATGTGACGTTATGTTATGTGAGTGAGTAAATAAACTAAAAGGTATTTTGTTGACATCAGCACTGCGCCAAAACGGACAGTTCCATCCGCTCGCTGTTGCCGACCTGAGTTTCCAGAGAAGGACTGAGCAGAACACGGGCAAAAAGCACTCTTTGCGCTTTTAAAAATTAAAAAGAACCAATAGATCAGCTAATTTGTCGGATTTCTTCTGGGTCTGTCCATCTAAAACATCTGCAGTGGGGAAGATCGAATGCGAAGAGTAGCACGGACCCGTAAATTATTGATTGGAACGGTCCTGGTATAAAAAGAGACGCCGCCTGTGTTCTGCTCTCTTGTCTTCAAACGCCAAGATGAGCTACGGATCTGACATCTACTCTGCCTCTTCCTACCGGAAGATTTTCGGGGACTCAACCCGCTTCTCAGCCTCTGCACCCCGGATGAGCAGCTCCCGGAGCGGGTTTAAGAACCAGTCTGTGACCCGCACCAACATCCCAAGCTCCTATAAGCGCTCCACCCGATCTGCCTACCCATCTTTGACGCTGGAAAGCTTAGACTTCACCCAGAGCACAGCGCTTAACAATGAGTTCAAAATCATCCGTACCAACGAGAAGGAGCAGATGCAAGGGCTCAATGACCGTTTCGCGATGTTCATTGATAAAGTTCGCAATTTGGAACAGCACAACAAAGTGCTGGAAGCCGAACTCGTGACCTTGCGCCAGCGCCAGACAGAACCGTCCCGTTTGGCCGAACTCTACCAGCAGGAGATCCGGGAACTGAGGTCCCAACTCGAGGAACTCAACGCAGAGAAGAATCAGATGATGTTCGAGCGCGACAGCATTGAGGAGGAACTTCAGAAACTCCAGGAGAAGTTCGAGGAGGAGATGAGAATGCGCGAGGAAGCTGAGCAAACGCTTAGAGCTTTCAAGAAGGACGTGGACAACGCCACCATGGTGCGCCTAGACCTGGAGAAAAAGATCGAATCCCTTCTGGACGAGATCAACTTCACGAGAAAGTTGCATGAGGAGGAGGTGGCTGAGCTCATGAACATGATACAGGCTGCCCAGGTGTCCGTTGAGATGGAAGTGGCTAAACCCGATCTTACCTCCGCCCTTAAGGAGATTCGCGGCCAGTACGAGGTGATTGCGAGTAAGAACTTGCAGTCCGCTGAAGAGTGGTACAAGTCCAAGTTCGCCGATCTTAGCGAACAGGCCAACAAGAGCAACGAGGTCATTCGCGCGAGTAGGGAAGAGCTCAACGAGTTTAGGAGACAGGTGCAGTCCAAGACCATTGAAATCGAGAGTTTAAAGGGAACCAACGAATCAATGGAAAGGCAGATTCATGAGATGGAGGATAGTCACAACGCTGAGATCATGGGTTACCAGGTGGGTTTCATCAATTTTTATTTTACGCGTGTTCAACTGAGTTAAGGCAAACAATGTAAAGAGTTTTAACTTTTTTAATATGATTAAAATACTGAGGATATTGGCGCTTTCTTAAAACAACCCAAAACAAATAAATAGCCAAACAAATGTTTAAAAAATAAAACATCAGCACTTGAAACTTGTGCTTCTGTTAACCAAACAGCAGACAAAAGATCCCTGTGAAATGGGCGTGACAACAGCTTACTGACTGTGAATGTTACTGCTCTGTCCATGGTGCTAAAATTAGCTACTTCCCAGACATAACTAAATCAACAGCCTGTATTAGATAGCCTATTTTATTTATAAGGTTTTCCGAAGCTTTTAATATAAGTTATCATAAAAAAAATGATAACAAGGTGTTATTAAATAATGAATGTAAGTGCTTTAGCCCATGGAACAGGTCTAAAAGCTTTTCCACAAGCAGCAAATATTCATTTATGTAAAAGGAACCCTGAAAAATCTTCCTTTCTTTCTTTCTTTCTTTCTTTCTTTCTTTCTTTCTTTCTTTCTTTCTTTCTTTCTTTCTTTCTTTCTTTCTTTCTTTCTTTCTTTCTTTCTTTCTTTGCATTGAAGGTTCCATAAAGATCCTTTAAAATTCATGGAACCTTTCCATTGCACAAAACATTATTAATAGTGGAAAATTGTTCTTTAGATTATTAAAATGCTCTTCACACCAAGAACAATTGTTCTTTTGAGAGCTGTTCACAGAAAGGTTCTTTGGGGGACTCAAAAATGGTTATTATGGCATCACTGCGAAGTGTAAATATGTGTCTATCATCCAATCAAATCATTAAGTCTTTTTTATTATAACTATATCATGCAACATCACACAGGATTCAATTGGGCAGCTGGAGAATGAGCTGAGGGGCACTAAGAATGAGATGGCCCGTCACCTTAGGGAGTACCAAGACTTGCTGAATGTCAAGATGGCTCTTGACATAGAAATTGCTGCTTACAGGTATAAACTACTGACATGTGACAATTGACGTGTAGGTGAATGCTAGTGAAATGTCCATCCTGTAATTTGATCTATTTTTACCAACATACCTAAAATGAAAATTGTGGTAATTCCTCTTATGACATCAACTGATGTGATTTTCATACAGAAATGTATTGCTCTTTCATCCCACCTTTTCCACCACACCCTGCCTCACCACCTTCTCTTTGTTCACTCTCTCCTTTATCGCCCGTCTCAGGAAACTGCTGGAAGGGGAGGAGACACGTATCAGCACTGGGATCAACTACCCCACCCCCGGCTCGATGTCGGGCTACAGCTACCAGTCCCGTATGTATAGCAGCACTAGCGTGAGCAGAAAGAAAGAGGACAAGGATGATGACGACAAACATCAGCCGAGCAGCAAATCCGTCAAAGGCTCCTCACAGTCTGAAGACTCCAAGAAGGGTGACAAGATCGACTCTGGAGACTTGAATGTCGCCAACCAGAAAAACTAAATGTCTCACCACTCTTACTTTCATCCTCTCCTCCCTCTGCCTTCTCCATTACTCTCTTTCCTTTTCCCAAATAACTTCCACAAAGGGGGTCTCAGAGAGGAATCTAGTGTATTTCAACTTAATCTCCACTAATTAGGCTCCCACTCAGTCAGGGCAGCAGTACCTCTGTAGCAAATCACTAACTACTCAAGACACCCCAGGTGTCACATTGTTTGATGCATATATTTCTGTGGATGCACTGTTTCAGAGTCATATCGCTCATGTTAACTGCACTGTAATGGATTTCTCTCAGCACACTCCGTTAAGGAAATGTTTAAGTGTTTAGCTTTGGTGAAGCTTGCTTTTTGTGCTGCAGTTTTTCCAAAAGCCAGCACAAAACTTGTCTTATAATGTAAGCATAAGAAATGACAAAGCAATTATTGTTGTCTTTGCATCATGCCAGCATTTGTAATAATTGCATCTGTTTCTTGACTCCAGTTAACTTCTCGGCATGCTCATACATTCCTGCCAATAAATACAAATCCAGAACTATACATATATAAAAACTCCACTCGGCCACATTCCTCTCCAAGACTGCTCTTAGTTCCTTTTTAAACATTTCTTCCAACCCACACCCACTTACCCTCTAAAAATGACAAGGATTTGAGTCTAATAGCAAGTCCTCACTGCATGAGGTGTGTGTGCTGTTTGCATGGTGACTGTATGTAGGTCCAAAAGCAGTGTACCAATACTTTCATAGCAATGTGCCTGCCATCCCTCTCAGTACTTAAGGCTGCATTAGTTCACCAGCCAATGGGCAAGACTGGGAGCGAGAATGTTACACAACACTGCTGAAGCCTTTCACATGCTGCTAGATTAATACACATTTTGACAAATACTGTAAAGCCAATCAAGTCAGGGCACTTAAATGTTTGTAAACAGCATCTCATCCATATCAACTGTCATAACAAAAGGGATAGGGTACAATTATTTGAGTAATAGGAAGATAGGTATTGTGAAAAGAAAGTGTAAGTTTGAATAGGAAACAAGAAATGTAGAGAAGGATTTTTTTGAGACAGCTTTAAATTCAGTACACCCTTCTGTTTCTGAGTTTGTCCAGAATTGGTTGTGTTTGGGCGGATAAAACATTTTTTTTGAAATTGTTAAGAAATCTAACTATCTTTAGAAGTTAGAAAAGATATAAAAATCTCAACATTATCTTTCTATACTTATGGATGCCTGAAGCACATTGGCAGCGTGGAAACGCAGTCACTAAAACAACTTATCACAATGCATCTCGAACACCTAAACTTCATACTTGAATCTAGTTCTCTACACTCAGTGTACTCTCATGCAAAGAACTGTCATAGTGAAACCATGGCTCAACAATAAATCCCTTTGGTAAACGTATAACATATTAAATGTGAATGCTAGTGAAATATCCGCAAACTTCTGCTACACTGCCAGGTTTTGATACCACTTGCCTCTTGTCTCAATGTCATGCTTTGTTAAGCCTGAATTGCTGCACTCTTTCGATGGATAGTTTAAACAGATTTATACAGTTGGGCTTAATTCACTTGAAGAATTGTATTACAGAAAGCAAAGTGAATGGACTTCTTTCTCTGTCGGAAGTCATTTTTCCGATAAACACTGTGACATTGGCATGCTTAGCTGCGAGGGAGTGAAAGGCAAATCTGGAAATTTGTCTTTCCATTCTCACAGATGCTCATTAACTAGACCTGGTAACCCAGTCACAAAAATCAACATCAGATTTGAACGTTTTAGGAATTGTTCCATTATTTTTGGGAGGGCCAAAGGTGATTGCAGAAAGCATAGCGACACAATGCAGTTTTGAAGGAGAAGAATTTCAAACCTGCACTGCCAAACTTTTGTAATGCATGTGCAATCAAAATTCCTCCATAAAAAGGCAACCCACTTTTACACCAATATATAACAATCCATCTAAAATGTTACTGTTAATGTATGAATGCTCTAGGATTTAAAAAAATGCCTTAAGCCACCAGCAGCTTTCTCAATCTGGCAAGGTGTCCATTAATATTTGATTTATGTTAAGAATGTGACCTTGTTTGCTATCTAGTTGTGTGTAGGAGCCACTGTGTACTGGATGACTGAAAACTTTAGGAGCCGAATGTAGTTAATGTTATTAATATTTAATCATTATCTTATTGCTATATGGCACATGACAAATAAAGACTTGACATTATGAAGCCCATCTTAATGTGTCTATTGTTGGTAATTTAATGTGATTTTGTTTCATTGCACTTATTTTAGCATTGTAGTTATAATTCACTGTTGCAGTAGAACTTTAAGGCATCAAATGCACTATAAAAAATGATCAGTGGACAACTTAAAAAAAGAGAGGAAACCCCTTGCCTTTAAATTTAGTAATACATTTCATGCGGAATTGAAAAATTAAGTTGTGAACTTCACAATTCCACATAAATTAATTGTTTCAATAACGCATGAAGTTTATTTACTTAATAATTTTAAGGCAATGGGTTTCCTCACTTTTTTCAAGTTGAGTCAACATGATCACTTTTTACAGTTTGTCAATATTGATCATATTTGAAGATTTTGTGGTTAAAGGCAAACTAAACAATTGCATCTATATTGTATTAATGGTCCGCCACTTAAAACATAAGTATAATGTATAGCCTACTTATGTTCAGCCTGCCTAGCAGATGATGAGATATTATTTTCTTGAATTCCTTGACCTAAGTGCATGTGGAGGAAGGAATTTTATTGATATAACTAGCAATTAATTCTAAGTATGATACTAATCATACTTATTAATCATAGAATACATATACTGTATTGCTTGATTTTGAGATACTATTATAATTTTTAATAATATTTTGAACGTTTTGTTTTATTATTACTAAATATATATCAATAGGTTTATTACTCCTACTCTATAAATGTAAAATTGTCAAATTATGTGAAAGCAATTAAAAATCTCAGAACTGTTCAGTACTAAACAAATTAGATTTAATTAAATATTAACATTAAAGTATATATATATATATATATATATATATATATATATATATATATATATATATATATATATATATATATATATATATATATATATATATATATATATATATTACAATGTACCACAGATTTCTCCACAGACAATGTAAGAACAAAGCAGGAATTCCACCTTCAACTTTGTGCCTGTTGTGATCCAGTGACTCCACAATCCATCATATTCCAGTTAAGTCTTTAGGGATCAGGAGTAAAGGGGATAAGGACAATCTGGGTCCATTGTGGATTTTTCTCCAAGTAAAAAGGAATAGATATGAAATACATTCAGAAATTAAACATATTTATTGTACAAAGGACACATAATCAAGCTACATCTCTGCTATGTGAACACATACACAAGCACACACAACCTTTGCCTTTATCAATCCCACATACAGTGTGGTAAAACACTCATGAATGCACTTCTGCACTGTTAGCTGATGTAGAGAGCTGTGTGGGCTCTAACATACACTGCAGTTCTTCAAAGATTTATATCCCTGCAATGCTGCCAACAAGCTGTGGATGTCCCATTGTAAAAAAACGCTCACCATCACCCACCTCACACAAACCAGGCTTAAACAAGGCCTTATTTTACTCATTTTCCTTTGCCATTCTTTATATTATCCGTTGCATCTGTTTCCACCTAACTAACATCACCTAAGTTAACACCTAACTAGGTTTAATAAAAAAAAAAAAATAAAAAAAAAAAACTTTATCCTGACAGAAATCTCTCCCAGGAAAATTATAGCAGTTGGGGATAGATGGCATCTGAAATGTTTAGCTATCCACTTTCATGTCACATGGCCATTATGGTGCTAGACAGATTGAGACATGTATGATGCATGACATTTTTGATGACAATTTTGTTTTAAATTATTTGTCTTACAAGAGATCTATAGTTTTTTGTATACTTAGTCAAAAGTCCAAGCGGCAACTATAGTTGCCAGTGGGCAAATGCCTTGTAAGTACATATATCATGGGGAAATGGGGTATACTGTGTTAATAGGTTAATAAATCAAGGTAATTGGTCTTGTTTAGTGCTTTTTGCTTTCATAATGAACTATTGACTGGATTGGCATCCGATCAAAGAAGTGGTGGTGGCCATGCTACAGTTCTTTGTCTTTTGAACCTCCGTCAAGGCGACCAGGCCACCGAGACCTATTTTCAGGACTTTTGTGGACTCAGCCATCAGGTAGATTTTAATGAAGTGGCTCTAAAGGACATTTTTCGTTTTGGGCTGAACAAACCGGTGCGGTCTCGATTACCAGCCCAATACACTGACTATGCCTTGTTGCTGAGTGGTACTCATTTACTGTAGCTATTGCAGATGAGGAACCCCGCAATTCCACAGTACCCACCAAGCCTGAGCTTCTTCACATCATGCCTTGATCAGCCTGATCTTCACGTCATGCCTGATCTGAGAGACTGCTCACGTCAGTCCTACTGAGCCAGAGACTTTTCACGTCATGCCTGCCGTGCATGTGTTTTCGGAGATGACCGCCGTTCAAGAGTCTCGTCCCAAAGTGGCCGCCGCCGATGTTCTAGAGTCTCATCCCGAGGTGGCCACCATTCCAGAGTCTTGTCCTGAGATGGCCGCCGCCGCCGTTCTAGAGTCTCATCCCGAGATAGCCACCGTTCCAGAGTCTCGTCCCGAAATGGCCGCTGCCGCCGTTCTAGAGTCTTGTCCCGAAATGGCCACCGTTCCAGAGTCTCGTCCCGAGATGGCCGCCGCCACCGCTCTAGAGTCTTGTCCCGAGATGACCACTTTTCCAGAGTCTCGTCCCGAGATGGCCGCCGCCGTTCTAGAGTCTTGTCCCTAGATGGCCACCATTCCAGAGTCTCTCCCCGAGATGGCCACCGCCGCCATTCGAGAATCTTGTCCCAAGATGGCCGCCGTTCCAGAGTCTCGTCCCAGGATGGCTGCCGCCGCCGTTCTAGAGTCTCATCCCGAGATGGCAACAATTCCAGAGTCTCGTCCCGAGATGGCCGCCGCTGCCGTTCTAGAGTCTTGTCCCGAGATGGCCACCGTCCCAGAGTCTCGTCCCGAGATGGCTGCCGCCGCCGTTCCAGAGTCTCGTCCCAGGATGGCTGCCGCCGCCGTTCTAGAGTCTCATCCCGAGATGGCCACAATTCCAGAGTCTCGTCCCGAGATGGCCGCCGCTGCCGTTCTAGAGTCTTGTCCCGAGATGGCCACCGTCCCAGAGTCTCGTCCCGAGATGGCTGCCGCCGCTGTTCCAGAGTCTAGTCCCGAAATGGCCGCTGCCGCCGTTCTAGAGTCTTGTCCCGAAATGGCCACCGTTCCAGAGTCTCGTCCCGAGATGGCCGCCGCCACCGTTCTAGAGTCTTGTCCCTAGATGGCCACCATTCCAGAGTCTCTCCCCGAGATGGCCACCGCCGCCGTTCGAGAGTCTTGTCCCAAGATGGCCGCCGTTCCAGAGTCTCGTCCCGAGATGGCCGCTGCCGCCGTTCCAGAGTCTCGTCCTAAGATGGCCGCCGCTGTTCCAGAGTCTCGTTCCGAGATGGCCGCCGCTGCCGTTCCAGAGTCTTGTCCCAAGATGGCTGCCGCCATGCCAGAGTCTTGTCCCAAGAACATTTTAGAGCCGGCAGTGCAGGGGACCAGGGCGGAGCCGGCAGTGCAGGAACCCAGGGTAGAGCCGGCTCTACCCTGGCCCCCTGCACTGCCGGCTCTACCCTGGCCCCCTACACTGCCGGCTCTACCCTTTTATTTTTATTTTCAATTTTTTTTTCATTAACTTTTTTTTAGATTTTTGATACACAATGCCCTGTTGGGGCAACTCAATGGCTGCACTTTGTTCTGCACTATGTTCCAACACTTCAAGACAAATGTATTTGTTGTTTGTTTTGTTTATCATTTTAAGCTAGATGCAGCTTTTTTTGGGTTCGCATCGAATGTTCTTTGACTGTTATACATAACACATTTATTATGAATAAAGATTGATCTGTTGAAAGCAGTTATTTTGAGTTAGATGCAAAATGTTCTCATCCTATTCAAATTTGACATTGAAGGGGTGCATACAACATATTTGCCCACCGGCAACTGTTGCCGCACATTCAATTACGATTTTCAAGAAAAGAAAAAAAAATCTGGGGAAAATTGTCTTGATCCAGTCTCTTTTCCTCTCCTCTTCCTCGCTCTCCTGTTCACACACGATATTACACACACACTTTCATTCGCTTTACGCTGACACTCAATTACACTCTCTCTCTCTCTCTTCCAGCTGTTCCTTGTTTCCTTCTGCTTCGCGCTAGATTCCCCACACCTGTTCTCTCTTTTCTCTGATTACGCTTGCTACTACTTCCGTCTCTTTCCCTGTCTCTTTGTCCGATTGTTTGTTAACCACTGATGCTCAAACTAAGTCTAGCCATTCTCCTCCGTCTGGTCTCTTAAGACCCCTACCCGTCCCGTCGCGTACATGGGCGTACATAGCTCTTGACTTTATCACTGGTCTTCCTTCGTCAGCTGGACATACCGTTATTCTTATGGTCATCGATCGTTTTTCAAAAGCTGCGCATTTCATTCCTCTCTCGAAACTCCCCTCCGCCAAGGAGATGGCCCAGATAATAGTTGATAATGTTTTCAAACTCCATGGGCTTCCTTCCGATATAGTTTCTGACATGGGTCCCCAATTCTCCTCCCAATTTTGGAAGGAGTTTTGCCACCTGATTGGGGCCTCTGCCAGTCTCTCGTCTTTCACCCCCAGACCCCCAGACCTCTTTCAATTTCACCCCCAGACCAATGGTCAGGCCGAACGCGCCAATCAAATTGTCGGCCGCATTCTGCGCAGTCTCGCCTTTCAGAACCCCGCGTCTTGGTCTGAGCAGTTCCCCTGGGCCGAGTACGCCCACAATTCTCTCCCATCTTCCGCTACCGGTCTTTCTCCCTTTCAATGTTGCCTTGGGTACCAACCTCCGCTGTTTTCCTCCCAAGATTCTGCCTCTCGCGTCCCTCCTGTTCAAGCCTTTGTTAACCGTTGCAAACGAACTTGGAGGAGGGTGAGATCAGCTCTTTGTCGTTCTAAGACTCGAATGTGCATCGCCGCAAATAGACGTCGCGTTAACCCTCTGAGGCCGCGCGATAGTCTCGCTTTTTTTCTTATCAGTGCAAAAGAAACTCAAAATACTCTGTTGAATTTGATCTTACATATTAAGTGTTGTACATCATTAGATCCTGATAAGTGTCTATTTTTTTGTGGATACTCACAATAAAAACAAAGTATTGTGCTTTTCGCCAAATAAAGAAAAACAAACATGATGCGCATTCTGCCTTCTCTCTGTCAGTTAAGTCTATTCTGAAACGCGTGCGAAAATTAACTGTAATTCCGCGAATACTTGTCATACAGACACGATTGTTTATCCATAATGAAGCTTGAACTCTCTTCTTTTAAATGAATTAATTTATATAAAAAAACAAATATTCTCAGTTTATGTAATCTGTATGAAAAGAGAGAGATGTCAGTCTTTTTCTTTCCAGCTCATTATACCTAATTACGTGCTAATGTGCCACGAAATGATCTAAGGCAAGCCATTCAAACATGCCAACGCCCACCAGCTGGATTATAAAACACATCGTGTTTAGTAAGTATCTTACTACAGCTGTGTACACAGCGTATCCATACGCTGTAAGGAATAATACTATCTAATAACCCTGGAAAATGCACCAGAAGTGCTGGTAGTTTCATTTCGAGGAGCAACGTTGGATCCAGCTGATGTAGTAAGTCATTTATTCTTAAGTGCTTTGTTCTAATCACTATATTGAATAGTGTCTGACTGTAAACCGCAAAAAGACTGTTTAAAGATGAATTGCGTGTCTGTGTGTAGGCTAAATGATGAATGAACGGCACAGGCGCGCGCGCTTTGTTTACTACAGTTATACAACGTGTGTCTGTGCCGTTCATTCACTCTCGCACCTACATTAGTAAACGTTATGTTTAGATGAACACATCCAAACTATATTGCTATAGCCTACTAAGATGAGTAAAAATAGACTGAAATATGTTGAAATAAAATGTCTGTATAAGCAACAAACTGCAAATTCACATGTATATGCTAATATATCGAGCCCGTTCTCATCCTTTGGCGGCATATGTGACGCCATATGACAAAACGGCGAAATACTACGCACATGGCACCCTTTAGCGTGAATATAACACGCGAACCCAAGGCGTCATAAAGTTGACTGGCATCCTTTAGCGTGAATATGAGACGCAGACCCTACCCCACACCTAAACCTACCCATCACAGTGCGTGTTATATTGACGATAAAGGGTGCCATGTGCGTAGTATTTCGCCGTTTTGTCATATGGCGTCACATATGACGCCAAAGGATGAGAATGCGTTAATATATCACACACAATATGTTACAGACTAAATATGAATGTTTAGACAAGATTTTGTGATTAGTTTTGGATAGATTATAAAGTTTTGACTGTAAAAAATGACTACTGTCACATTAAATAGGTACGCTTTTGTTCACCAATTTATGCTCATAGTTAAATATACTATAGTATGATGTTTTGTCAAAAATAAAGTAGGTATATTGAATTATCAACTAACATGTTATTATAGTGTTTGTTCCAATATTCAAACTAATGAATCCTTACCTTTTTTAATACGTATGATAAAATGTATACTTTTTACAAAGAAATTCACTTGAAATATTGTTAAAATTGTAATTGTTGTTGTAATTGTAACCTATTTGTAATTGGTTACAATTTCTAATTGTAAAATATGTAAATATAGATAATTTCTTTTGTCCATGCATTCTTTGGTATCCTGTGTCACACCTGTGTGAAAGGCTAATTAATATGCAGCTCATTATGTATGTGGCACATTATCCGGCCTTTGTCTTCTCAGGTATGAACACGTCTCCATGCATATTGCCTTTCCAAACAAAAGGTGTCTTATAAAATTTAAATCAATGTATTGTTTCGTGTAAATGATTAGGAAGGATGATTTTCAGATCATTTTGAAGCAAAAATTCTAGGCAACAACACTCATTAGTCAAAAGTCTTGTGGACACAGATTTAGAATGTGTTTTGTGGCCTTATTTCAGACACTTTCAGTTTTAGTTTTTTCAATAACCACGCATAAACATTATTCTCTAAAAATTACAAACATGTACATACATGTTGCTCACATATTACGGTAGCCCCGTTTGTGCTATATAGAGTGAATTTACACCTTTGCCATTAACATGTTTATAAATAACTAAAAAAAGCACAAATGTCAGAGCATGTCAGAACAGCTCAAGGACCCCAAAAACCCCTTAGACCTCAGAGGGTTAAGAGCCCCCGCTATCATTGCTGCCAAAAGGTGTGGTTATCCACCTATAAACTACCACTACAGTCCGTTTCTCGGAAATTAGCCCCCCGTTTCATCGGTCCTTTTCAGATCTCCAAGGTCGTTAGCCCTGTCTCGGTCAAGTTAAAGTTACCTTTCAACCTCCGTCGTGTCCATCCTGTCTGCCATGTCTCCTGCGTCAAGCCCCTTATTCGCACCCCTCCGCGTCCATCTCTTTCCCCCATTTTAGTCGAGGGGGCACCAGTTTATAAGGTTCGTAAGCTCCTGGATATTCGCCGTCGAGGTCGTGGTTACCTATATTTGGTGGAGTGGGAGGGGTACGGTCCTGAGGAGAGAAGGTGGGTTCCTTCTCGGGACGTCCTGGACCGCTCGCTTATTGATGATTTCCTCCATTCTCGCCAGTCCTCTTCTTCGGGAGCGCCAGGGGGCGCTCGTTGAGGGAGGGGTACTGTCATGATCCAGTCTCTTTTCTTCTCGTCTTCCTCCCTCTCCTGTTCACACACGATATTACACACACACTTTCATTCGCTTTACGCTGACACTCAATTACACACTCTCTCTCTCTTCCAGCTGTTCCTTGTTTCCTTCTGCTTCGCGCTAGATTCCCCGCACCTGTTCTCTCTTTTCTCTGATTACGCTTGCTACTACTTCCCTCTCTTTCCCTCTCTCTTTGTCAGATTGTTTGTTAACCACTGATGAAAGGAGCTTCACAGTTTTTCCTCCATCAGCCTTATATGCCCTGTCCCGTCCTGTCCGGTCCTGTCCTGTCCGGTCCTGTTCTGTCCTGCCGGGAATCATCGGTTGCAAGTACTGTGTCATTTGTACTTAATCTGCTCTCTGTATCTATTCAGTATCTATGCAGCCTGAACTGCTACAGTTTCTCGTTGACCAACCTCCGTGTGTTTCCCGAGTGACCAGAGGCTAGCCGCTGCCCATGCTCCCTTATCCTTGCTGTCAGCCACCCATGCTCTTCCAAAGTGGAATCTTCTGTTGAAGATTTTCTGGCCCTAATTCCGGCTGTTTCTGTTGTACATTTTCTGCAAGATTATTTCTGTTGCTGGTGGGTTCCTCATTTATTATTATTAAAGACTCTTTGACTGTGGTTCGCTGTTGGGTTTTCTCTCACCTCATAACAAAAATAAATGCAGAACATGTTCACAGAGGACACTATTAACACAACTATATGCATGACACCAATCAGAAAAATTTAGGCACAAAGGGGCTAAAATTTTAAATTAGTGACTGAAATGTTATCGTAGTTCACACAAAACACTTCTATATGTTCATACCCAAGTGCAACAGAAGAATGGACTGCTAACTATGTATATACAGTAGCAGCAATTATTATAGTCCCAGAAGAAAAGTTTTCACAGGCCAAAAGTGAACTTTATTTTTATTTTTCAATAATCAAACCATAATGGAAGATTTCAGATGCAGGCTGGATGATGAGATCCATCTCTTGATGCCTAGGGGGGATGGTGAACGTGATTTCACTAAGTACCACATGTTCCTGGATCAACATCTTTGTTGATCCTGGAACAACTTTCAGATCAACCAATCAGATTTAAGGGACAACTTTACAGTTTATGTCAAGTTTAGGCTTAGAACCAGGGTAAGGTGCTTCAACATCAGTGTTATTCACCTATCATTTAACTCTGATTTTAGGGAAAAGTTATGGGTAGTGTTAGGTTTAGGGGTAGGGTTAGGTTTAGGGTAAGGTCTACATTTTGGGACAGGAATGTTATTCCAGGATCAACATAATATGTTGATCCAGGAACATGTCTTACTTGGCAAAATAACAATGACCTAGGGGGGATATATGCTGGACCTTAGAACAGAACATCAACTTCGTTCTGTGGTTGGATGGATCCTCTTTTACTGTAGGCGAAGCTGAAGAGGATACCATCTCCATCATTCAGCCCCACCTCACACTTGTCACCAATCCAGACCCAGAGGCCAGCCAGCCATGGCCCCGGTGCATAGACATGATGCCAGAGCCTGCCTCCATGAGTATGCCAGAAAAAAAGGACTGAGCCCACCATCACCCTGGAGCCCAAACCCCAAAAAATGTCTGACAAGGTGTGTGAGCCAGCAACATCATGTTTCACCGTGGGACTGATAGTGGAGTTCGAGGGTATGGAGGAAAACCCTGCCCACAATCCTGCTACTGTGAGTGAGCTAAGATGAGTTGTGCCTGTGTGAATTATAATTTTAATGAGGATTTAGAAATGGGAATTTCACGAGTTTCCTGTCTCCACTGGTTCTGCCCAGCTCAGACTCTTCTTTGTTGCAGGTGGTACCACCCAATTCAAAGTATTCTTCTTCGCCACTGTTTCTGCCCAGCGCAGAGCCTGTTTCGTCACCCAGCACCAAATTGATGTCATAGACACTGATACTGCCCAGGCTCCCTCTCCCGCCTCCTCTTCCAAAATCAGCCAGTTTGCTGGCCCCACCTCCGCTGGTTCCCTTCAGCTCCTCCTTTGTTTATTATCTGCGTGGATACACCTCGGACCCCTCGGCCACCAGCTCCGCCCTGGCAGGAGGATCCCCGGCTCTGAACACTAGCCGCTGAGCCTATCACTCCACCTCGGCTCATAGAATTGTTAGCTACACCTTGGGTCCTCCCTCCCTCTGCTCCACTGGGGACCCTCGTCCTTACGGCCACCATCTGGCTACTCCTGCTCTAAACTATTGTTTAGAAAACCTGGAATATAGTTTCTAGTGGTATGAAAGTTAATCTTTTATGATGTTTTTTTGTCGTTTTTATCGTTTTTTCATTATGAACCATCACTGTGTGGGAAAAATTCTTTAAAAAAACGTGTTTGTGTTCCAAAGAAAATAAAATGCAAGGTTTAGAATGACATGGAGTTTCAGTTCCCCTTGACTTCCATTTTGTGGACAACTGGTCAATGGGAAACTAAATCTTCTTTTGTGTTCCGCAGAACAACATGAGGGTGAAAAAATGATGACAGATTTTTTTTTTTTTTTTTGGGTGAACTATCCCTTTAACACAATCAAACATACATATGCACACAGAAGCTATACGGAATTATTCATGTTTTTCTCCTGGTGTGTTTGAGCTGGTGTGAAGACTGGAATGACTGGATGAGGCAAGAGAAAGAAAATCACACCCCAAAGTGTCCTCACCCTGACCTCCTCTCAGGCAGCAGTAATCTTGCACATGGGCAGAAGAGGAGTGGAAGGATGATGACAGAGTCCTTCAATGAAACAAAAGAAATCTTATTATTACCATACATTATGCACAAAATGGCAATCCATTCTTTAGGGTCTTGAGAAAAAAACTGATAATTCAGCTGATGTCATTTAATATAATTACCTTTGGTGAAAAAAGTAGTAAAAAGAAATAACTATCATATGATAAGACACAATCTAAATCATCAGTCACTAACAAATGCTGACTTTATCAGTTCTTTAATCATGCCCAAGGCACAATGAGCCAATCAATTTGATCATCACAAATGCCCATCAAAATGACAGAGAGATTGAACAGAAAGTCAATGAAGATCACAGGGCTGTCGAGTTACCTGCCAGCAAAGTGTTAACTGGCCTGCTGCAGCAACTGTTGCCGTGGATACTGTTGCCAAGCCCCATCCCACTGTGCCCTTGCAGCACTGAGAGATCCTTTTGGGAAGCTGCACACACACTTCAGAAGCCCAACCTCCAGACGGTGAATAATCAAGAGAAAATGGATTTATAAGGAGACAGAAAGAACAGCTTGAAGATCTGGAAAAAAAAATAGGCTTTTAATGTCCTAAATAAGTCTCTTAAAGTATTATGCTTCTAACAATGTGTTCGACAATGTCACCCACTAAAAACAGTTTCATATTTGGAAATGTTTATCCAGATGCTAAAAATAGGACGAGAGTCATTTTAATCCATACTTTAGACCACAGAGTGGATGCTATTGCTATTACTGTGCATTAAACAATCGTTTGTCGATTTAAGTGAACAAGTTCAAATGAAAACAGCACAGTCCTCAAATATAGCTGGATTAGATGGTATTTCCATTTGGATGATAAATAATACAGCCCCCATGATGCAGCTGAACTGAGTTCTCATCAACATTACTAACCTGAAGGGGCTTTCCTCAGGGAAATCACTAGATACTGTGTAATGAGACTGTATAGAATCTACAATGAGTCATCAGTTTTTAGGTATCCTGGGGAGAGAGGGAATGAGATATATCAGATATATTCTGACCTATGCAAAAAATCTGAGAAAATTAAGAAGCAAAACTATAGTTCGTTGATAATGGGAGTTACGAAAGGAAAGTGTTGGGAATGTGTGAGATAGCGTTGGATCCTATCTGTAGTGCTTCTCAAGAATGCACACAAGGATGCTGTCTTTTTCTGGGTTGTCTGTATGTGTGTGTGGTTGCGAGAGAGAAAGAAACCGAGCTAAAAATAGCACAAACAGACACAACAGTGCGAGACAGACATAGTTATTAAGCTCTGTATACAGAGAGACACTGTCACTATTTTACTTGACAAACTACTACACCCTTGACAAACTACTACACCATCCCCAAACACACACACACACACACACACACACGCACGCACGCACGCACGCACGCACGCACGCACGCACGCACGCACGCACACACACACACACACACACACACACACACACACACACACACACACACACACACACACACACACACACACACACACACACACATCCAAATACAAAAGAATGGTCACAAGAGATGTTATGCTTTATTATGTGAGTGTTAAGGTTCTATGGGATTTTGTTCATTACTCGATCATTGTCATGGTTATCTGGACTCATTCATCTTTACTTTCACTTTCAGTTTTCATCAGTCACATGTTTCTTGGTCTTTGTTTCCCGCCACTCATCTGTTCCCATGGACACTAATCTTCTACCACAGCTGCACATCATTTAGTTTGTTACCTCTGTGTCATTAGTTGTATGTGTTAGTGTTATGCTCTCGTGCATAGACTGTAGGACCGATGCTAGGATATACAAACATTGAAGACACTAGAAAACATGGAAAAGGAGACCAAGGCCTATTCATGGCAGGTAAGCTAGTTTAATGAGCACAAGGATCTTATATCTCAAAAATCTTACCACCAGGGGCCTATACCATGAACCCGGTTTAGGTGGGTAGCCAGTTATGTTTCAGTTTAGTTTGCGCCAACCCTGGGTTTTAGGCACCATGAAAGTGGTTTGGCTTTTAGCTGGGTTCATCGCCATAGTAACTTACACTCCACGGCTAACCTGGTCTGGGGCAGGTTATGTTCCAGGTAAGAGATTGCAAACCGAACTTGGACCAATCAGCTGTGAGCAAAGTGACTCAAAGTCATGTCTGATGCAATAAAGTCACTCAACCTGTTTCTACTCCAAATTAAAGTCACTATAGCAAATTATTTTTAAAGACAAAATCGTCTGGCGTTTAGTAATGCTTATTTAGAATAATACATTTGTATGATTTAAATATTATTTATACAATTATTATACCCTTAATCGATCACAGATGTACAATTTTAGTTCATCAATTATTATTACACAGAGTTTAAATGAATAAATATATACACTTTAGAATCAATAGATGAAGCTATAAAATGAAATGTTAAATCCTCTCTATGCCTTTATCAACTGTATAAACTAACTTCTTAATATCTTAATATTTGAATACTTTTATTTAATAAGTGAATTGATGCTTCTCTCGCACGAAATGAATCACAGTTTTACTCTTTCCGAGCATGTGATTAGGAGTTTAGGTATGACGTCAGGAGTGAACAGCCAAACTCAGGATCAAAGCCCGAGTTGACAGAGAAGGTTTATGATCAGCATCATGGATTGGTTTGGTTCTCTTACGAGAGTATCTCTCGTACTGCGTAATATCTTACGCTATGGGGAAAACCTCTTTTTCCACGAGATATTGAAGCCAAAAATTATCCTTAATTTTGCATTGATGTAAAACGCTGTGCAGCAGCATGCAGACATAGGCAAGACGGCCTGCGCGACTATTGGCTGCCCTGCGGCAACAGCAGCAGCCTATCGAGAGTGGCCCTGCGTGACACATATCCAATGGGGGCATTTCGTGCCCACTTCGTCACGTCCCACCAGAAAGCGTGTGGTCTCGCCCTATAAATATAGCTCGATTAGGCTGGTACACTGATTTTCATCTCTTCAGCGAAGCATCACGCATCGCTGGATCCGGAGTGAGAAGCCACGCCGTCTGAGAAAAAGCACACAGCGGGACGAGCCTTTGAGTCTGAAGTCGCTGGCATCGCCGCCTTTAGCTGCCGTACCTGCTACGCCTTCCGGCGTCATATCCTTTTCAAGTGTGTGTGTGTTCGCCGCTGCCAGTGAAAAACACACATTTTTTCACTGTCTTTACCTCTCTCATAAAAGAGCTGCGTCTTTTTCAAGATGCATAGATCCTGCGGCTCGTGCCAAGCCACGCTCAGTGAAGAGGATTGCCATGTCATCTGCGTTTCCTGCCTGGGTGAGGATCATGCGGCTCTCGCTCTCGTCAACGGCGGATGCCCTCACTGTGAGCTACTGCCGATGGTGACTCTGAGGACTCGCCTGGCATCATTCTCAGAGCCTGCACTTCAACCCGCTGTAGCACCGCGCCGTAAGAAGCGCCGTGCCCAGCGCGGCCCCGAGCCTTCTCCTGCCCGTCAAAGTTCGCTGCTTTGCCCGCCAGCTTCGCCCGCCAGCTTCGCCGGCATCGCTCGAGTCCCTCCCCGACGGACAGCGGCCGCCGTCCGCCACCTCTTCCGCCATTGAGGTCGACGAAACAGCCGAGGGCTGTTCTATCCTGGCGTCGGATAATGAGAATTGGGCGAGCTCTGTGGACCTCCCCTCTGCTATCCGCGAGCCTTCTGGGAAACGAGCCGGCATTGAATCAGAGCTGATGCGTCTGCTCTCTCAAGCCGTCGACAACCTCGGCCTGAACTGGGAGGCGCCCACGCAGCCTGCGCGCAACCGACTGGACGGATGCTTCCTCAAGAAGGACAACGCGCCGTCACAATCCAGGCCCGCGCCTTTTCTTCCTGAGCTTCACAAAGAAGTCGCGAGGTCCTGGGGCGCCCCCCTCTCGGCCAGGGTGCGTACCTCTGTCTCGGCTGCATTCTCCACTGTGGACGGTGCAAAAGACAAAGGATACCTTTCTCTTCCCCCAGTGGAAGCAGCGGTAGCTTCCCATCTCTGCCCGCCCTCTGCTGGACGGCGAGCGCAGACGGCTCTACCATCTAAAGCCTGCCGAGTGACGTCAGCAATGCACGGTCGCGCATACGCCGCCGCTGGGCAAGCCGCGTCAGCACTACACACGATGGCCATCTTGCAGATCTTCCAGGCCGGCCTTCTCCGAAAAATGGACGAGGAAGGCGATGGGTCGATCAGCCATTGCGGATTTGCGGAGCGCTACAGACCTGGCTCCACGCGCTAGAAAAATAAGCTGCACAGGCCATTGGGGGGAACATGGCCTCTCTCACCGTAGCTGAGAGACATCTGTGGTTGACACTGTCTGAAATGACTGAAGCGGAGCGCTCTGTATTCCTCGACGCGCCCATTTCGTCAGCTGGCCTCTTCGGATCTGCCGTCAAAGATTTGGCAGACAGATTCCTAGAGGTTCAAAAGACATCGCAGGCGATGAAGCACTTCCTTCCGAAGCGCTCTAGTTCCGCAGCAGGTCGCTCTAAACAGCCGTCTGCCCGGAGCTCCCAGCCGCAACCTGCACCACCCGCCGCCGCCGCTTCTCAACGCCGCCAGGCCGGAGAACAGAGACCGCGCTCTCGCTCTGCTGGACGCCGCCCCCCTCAGCGTGGGCCCCGGCCGAGGATCGAAATCAAGCCCGAGGTCTCAAAGCCTTCCTAGCCTCTCTAGGAAAGCGACGGTGTTCAAATCCCGCTGCGGCCGGATTTTCACCGAAACGTTTCGCTCGTCCAGTTCCATGCAATGTGACTGTTCCAGCGTATTTAGCAGTCAAAAAGCCGGTCCATTTGCCCGCTTGCCTGCACACAAAAGCCGTTTTTACGCCTACCCAGATAAATCCAATAAAGAGTGTATTTTCTGGTGTTCTTGCCACGGCCGATAGTGCTATGAGTGTTGCAAGAATGCCCACGTCTTAGTGCCCATTCCCACACGCAGACACAGCCCGCCACAATACAGGGCTAGCACAAATAAAATCGACTCATGTCGATTGTGCAATAAATGTAGTGTACGTGCCCACGACACAGTGCCCACAAATACTACAGGAAGCATGTCCCACAGTTTCTGTAAAAACGAAACCAACACATTTTCAGTGGGCGCGAGCAGACAGTGTTCTCAGTGTAGTGAGTGTGCCCGCTATTCCGCGCCCACATTCCCTCACAGACATGCCGAACCCCACGGGGCTCGCCCCCTCGGGTTCTCTCCACAACCTGCCCGCTGTGATCAGCGCTCCCCCCGCCTCGCACACTGCAAACACAGTGTCTATTTCTCAGCAAATCCGGGGCTCTCCGGTGAAGTAAAAATGAAGTATCTCATCTACTTCGAGCCGAGATAGCGAAACTACTGAGCAAAGGGGCTATAGAACCTTTATCTCAGGCTCAGAGCGAAGGGGGGCTATACAGCAGGTATTTTCTGGTACCGAAAAAAGACGGGGGTCTCAGACCCATTCTAGATCTGCGACAGCTGAACAAAGCGCTCACGAAGCGCCAGTTTAGAATGATTACAACCAGGAAAATCCTCGCGCAAGTTCGCCAGGAGGACTGGTTTCTGTCAATAACCAATACAAAGTAACCAATAACCAATACAAAGTCCTGCCGTTCGGCCTGTCCCTGGCACCAAGTACATTAACGAAGTGCATGGACGCGGCTCTCGCACCCCTGAGACTCCAGGGCATGCGAATTTTGAACTACTTGGACGATTGGCTGATTCTAGCTCGATCACAATCAGAGCTCATAGAACACAGGGCCACATTACTTGAGCATCTCGAGAATCTGGGTCTCACAGTCAATTGGGCGAAGAGCTTGCTGTCTCCCAGTCAGAAAATTTATTTTCTGGGAACATTGCTGGACTCGCTATCCATGACAGCGCGTCTGTCGCCAGAGCGCGAACTGGACATTCAGCACGCCGTGAAATCCTTCCGCCGCGGCTCGATAGTCCAGCTCAAAAGGTTTCAGAAAATGCTGGGCCTCATGGCCTCAGCAGCTTCAGTGCTCCATCTGGGTCTGCTTCGCATGCGCCCACTGCAGCTGTGGCTGAAGGCACGAGTTCCGCCCAGGGCATGGACCGCTGGTCGGTTTCGCCTCCGGGTCGATCTGAAATGCGTTTCAGCTTTGGAACCTTGGAAGATAACCGGCTGGTATCAGTCAGGTGTGAGTCTGGGGACTCCCTCGAGTGTGAAGGTAGTGTCCATGGACGCCTCCAACTCGGGATGGGGAGCGCTGCTCGAGGGCAGACCGTTCTTTGGCCAATGGTCAGAATGGGAAAAGCTCCTACACATAAACTGTCTGGAGATGATAGCGCTACGGCGCTTCTGTCCCCAGATAGAGGGTCAACACGTCTTGGTCCGGTCGGACAACATGTCAGTGGTGGCATACATAAATCGCCAGGGCGGCATCAAGTCCCGAAACCTTTACAGGCTAACGGAACGCCTCCTGGTCTGGGCTCAGCACAACCTGCTTTCACTGAAAGCGGCGCATGTGCCTGGTTACCTGAATCTGGGACCAGACAGACTGTCCAGAGACAATGTCCCAGCAGGGGAATGGTTGCTGAACCCGCAGACGATCCAACTGCTGTGGGAGACATTCGGCAGTGCACAGGTGGACCTGTTCGCGTCCCACGAGAACGCTCACTGTCCAAAATAGTTCTCCAAGAGCAAGGACGCGCTGGCCCACGTCTGGCCCCGCTGTCCCCTCTATCCTTTTCCCCCCGTCTCGCTCCTGCCTCAAGTGCCGGAACGAATCAGGGAAAACGGATGCCCAGTGCTGCTTGTGGCTCCGCTCTGGACAAACCAGACTAACTGCCCCGTGGCCAATACTGTTGAGGAAAGACCTCCTCTCTCAGGCCAAGGGCTCGATTTGGCATCCTCGCCCGCAACTATGGTCCCTTCATGCATGGGCCATCAATGGGTAACCGCTAACCTCCCGGAGGGAGTGTTAAACACGATCACGCAGGCGAGGGCCACGTCTACTAGACGGCTTTATTCCTCGAAATGGTCTGTGTTCTCTGCCTGGTGTCAAGCTCAGGGCTTTTCACCCGTAGACTGCAGGGTCACGGAAGTACTCTCCTTCCTCCAAGAGCTGCTGGATAAGGGCAGGACTCATCCACGCTCAAAGTGTACGTGGCGGCCATAGCAACGTTTACAAAACCTGTGTCTGGCCAGTCACTGGGGAAAAACAACCTAGTCGTGCGATTCCTCAAGGAAGCTTGGAGGCTGAACCCTCCCAGACCTCCTTCAGTCCCGGTGTGGGACCTTTCTACGGTTTTGGAAGCCATGAAAGATGCCCCGTTCGAGCCAATCCATTTGTCAGACATGAAGCATGTGTCTCTCAAAACGGTGTTTCTTTTGGCACTCACTTCAGTGAAGCGCATATGGGACTTAAAAGCGCTTTCAGTAAGCGCGTCATGTATGGAGTTTGGGCCTAATGACTCAAAAGTCATACTCAAACCAAGGCACGGGTATGTGCCCAAATCCCTCAACACACTGTTCAGGGCCCAGGTTATTTCCCTGTGCGCACTCTTGGTTCATGATGAGGAGGAGGATGCGAGTCTCCTTTGCCCTGTCAGGGCACTGACAGCTTATGTGTCCCGCTCGTCTGTCTTCAGACAGACCGAGCAGCTCTTCGTTTTGTTTGGCTGACGCTCCAAGGGACTGGCCGCATCAAAACAGAGCCTATCCAGATGGATAGTCGATGCCATAGCACTGGCTTACACTTCTAAGGGCCTGCAGTGTCCTTTGGGTGTCAGAGCGCACTCCACGAGAGGCGTGGCCTCGTCGTGGGCGTGGTATAGTGGGGTTACCCTGCAAGATATCTGTACGGCTGCGGGCTGGGCCTCGCCGTCTACATCTATAAGGTTTTATAACCTAGAGGTTCTCGCCTTACAAGCCAAGCTTCTGTCGGTATATAATTCAGTGCTATCTGCCCTGCTGTGCCGGCCCAGATGCTGAGTTTTGCTTGTGCATCGCTCACTGAGCGATAAAACAGCTCCATGGGTGGTGAATAACCCGTACTATTGCCCACTTCAGGCTGAACACGTTCACCCTGTCTGTGTGAAACATTGTTAACATAACTAGCTCCTATAGGATGCTATTTCGTGGGGAATGATGCCTTCAGCCTCTCTTCTCCGACTCTCTGTGAGTCTATGGTGATTATGCACTATATGAGCCCCAGGCTACTGCCCTTTGGACTTTGGTGTCGGATCCCAGTATGCACGGCGTTTTGCATTGTGTTCCCCATAGCGTAAGATATTACGCAGTATGAGAGATACTCTCGTAAGAGAACGTACTCGGTTACTAACGTAACCTCGGTTCTCTCTAGAGAGGGAACGAGTACTGCGTATCTTGCCGTGCATACACAGCTCTGGTTCGCTTCGGCGATGAAAACCAGTGTACCAGCCTAATCAAGCTATATTTATAGGGCGAGACCACGCCCTTTCTGGCGAGACTTGATGAAGTGGGCGCGAAATGCCCCCATTTGATATGTGTCACGCAGGGCCACTCTTGATAGGCTGCTGCTGTTGCAACAGGGCAGCCAATAGACGCGCAAGCCGTCTTGCCTATGTCTGCATGCTGCTGCACAGCGTTTTACATTAATTCAAAATTAAGGATAATTTTTGGCTTCAATATCTCGTGGAAAAGAGGTTTTCCCCATAGCGTAAGATATTACGCAGTACTCGTTCCCTCTCTAGAGAGAACCGAGGTTACGTTAGTAACCGAGTACGTTTTGTCAACTCAAAACTAATCCTGCAACCCTGAGTTTTCTCAACTGCCATCATGGTACAGGCCCCAGGTGTAAAGGTCTCACTACACCACACACACACACAAAAAAATAAGATCAAGTGTGAACACAATACACTCAGTGATAGAGTCCCACTACCGCACACGAAGGCCACTGTTGCCCTGAAGAAGAAAAAAAGACAAAGTTAACCAAGATAGTCTTCAAACAACAAAAACAAAATGATAATTATACTAATGCTACCACTTAAATTAAAAATACAACCGACCAAAAGGTTGATATTTAGGTATTAAACCAGAAAATAGAAAGCAAAACACATGCTATGAGGTTCAAAATCTAGTAACAAATGGAGGTGGATGTTCACACCACTTTTACAAACAAATACAAAAAGAGAAAATAAATAGAAACATAGTAAATACAGACTAAACAGCCAATTTAATCAAAGCAAAAGTATAGATATGTCACGACACGCACACACAAGGAATAGAGATCCAAAAGCAGTTTATTTAAAAGGGTAATCCGTACTCACAACCAGTCCAAGCAAAGGTCAAATTCCAAAAAGGAAATCCAAAAACATAAAAGACAAACACTGGAAACAGGCTCGAAATGACCACGGAAGTGTGGGGACAATATACAAGGACTCCGTGACAAACACTGAAACAGACAGGGTATATATACACAAGTGCAAACAAGGTGACGAGAAACAGCTGTAAAGCAATGAACAATCAGTGACAGACAGGATCATGGGAAGTGTAGTGAGAATGCATAGACACCGTGAAAACTGAGGACCTCTAGTGTTTAACCCAGGGAATAACCAGACACTGTGACATAACCCCCCCTCTACGGAGCGGCTACCAGACGCTCCAAGACACCACACAAAACAAAACAAGAGTCCAGGAGGGAGGTGGAACGGTGGAGGACCAGGGGGAGGGATGGTGGGCCAGGTCCATGAAAGGGAACAGAAACAGGGGGTGATGGTTTAGCCGGCGGCCAGGGCGAAGCGGACAGTCCATAGGGTGGCCAGGGCGAAGCGGACAGTCCATCGGGTGGCCAGGGCGAAGCGGACAGTCCATCGGGCGGCCAGGGCGAAGCGGACGACCCATCGGGCGGCCAGGGCGAAGCGGATGACCCATCGGGCGGCCAGGGCGAAGCAGACGACCCACCGGGCGGCCAGGGCGAAGCAGACGACCCACCGGGCGGCCAGGGCGAAGCAGACGACCCACCGGGCGGCCAGGGCGAAGCAGACGACCCACCGGGCGGCCAGGGCGAAGCAGACGACCCACCGGGGGGCCAGGGCGAAGCAGACGTCCCACCGGGCGGCCAGGGCAGTGAAGACCCCTCGGGCGGCCAGGGCGGTGAAGACCCCTCGGGCGGCCAGGGCAGTGAAGACCCCTCGGGCGGCCAGGGCGGTGAAGACCCTCGGGCGGCCAGGGCGGTGAAGAGCCCTCGGGCGGCCAGGGCGGTGAAGAGCCCTCGGGCGGCCAGGGGGGTGATGACCAGGGCGAAGACGACCCCTCGGGCGACCACGGCTCAGGAACAGACACTGGCTCCGGCTCAGGAACCGACACTGGCTCCGGCTCAGGAACAGACACTGGCCCCGGCTCAGGAACAGGCATTAAATCAGGAACTGCAAACACCGGCTCAGGAACAGTCACTAGAACAGAAATGGTCACAAGGACAGACACAAACACAGAAACAAACACTGGGTCTGGCGCTGGAGCAGGCGCTGGCTCTAGAACAGACATTGGCTCCAGCTCTGGAACAGGCCTTGGCTCTGCCTCCGGCTCTGGAACAGGCACTGGCTCTGCCTCCGGCTCTGGAACAGGCACTGGCTCTGCCTCCGGCTCTGGAACAGCAGACACTGGCTCCGACTCTGGAACAGCAGACACTGGCTCCGGCTCAAGGACAGCAGACACCGGCTCTGGCTCAAGGACAGCAGACACCGGCTCTGGCTCAAGGACAGCAGACACCGGCTCTGGCTCTGGAACAGCAGACATGGGCATGTCCAGGATCCGAACCAGACGCTCCAGATAGTCCAGGTCCAGGAAGGCAGACGGAACGTGAACAGTCTCTCGCTGGGCAGACGTGACGTGAACAGTCTCTCGCTGGGCAGACGTGACGTGAACAGTCTCTCGCTGGGCAGACGCGACGTGAACAGTCTCTCGCTGGGCAGACGGGACTTGAACAGTCTCTCGCTGGGCAGACGCGACTTGAACAGTCTCTGACTTGACAGACGTGACGTGAACAATCTCTGACTGGGCAGACGGGACGTGAACAGTCTCTGACTGGGCAGACGGGACGTGAACAGTCTCTGACTGGGCAGACGGAACGTGAACAGTCTCTGACTGGGCAGACGGGACGTGAACAGTCTCTGACTGGGCAGACGTGACATGAACATTCTCTGACTGGGCAGACGTGACATGAACATTCTCTGACTGGGCAGACGGGACGTGAACATTCTCTGACTGGGCAGACGGGACGTGAACAGTCTCTGACTGGGCAGAGGGAACGTGTCTCTTCCTCCTCCTCCGTCCATGAGAGCGGGAGGGTGCTGGGTTGGCCGGCGCCAGCGGTGAGAGCTCTGGGCTGGACGGAACCATCGATGAAGGCCTCATGCTGGACGAAACCGGTGGTGGATGGAAGTCTAGGCTGGATTGCACCACCTCAGGTTCCATGAAGGATCGAGGAGGAGAGTGATACCTGGACTCCCCTCTAGTACCTCATCTCCTATGACCTCCGCGGTTCCCAGAATATTTTGCCAGCCGGGTTCCCTCGAATGACTCTCTGGGATGATCTGAAGGGGGTGTGGAAGCTTCCTTCAAATCAGTCAATAGGGCCCACAGTCAATCGGGCCCACAGTGCAAAACACTCAAAGATGTTCATGCGAGGAGGAATCTCTTTAGGTTGAGAATTCCCCCTCTGCTGTTTCTTCCCCCTCTCAGTGGCTGGAGACTTAGGAGACCCCATACCGCTGGATCTCTGCATGACGGAGTCCTTCTGTCACGACCAAACACACAGGGAATAGAGATCCAAAAGCAGTTTATTTAAAAGGGTAATCCGTACTCACAACCAGTCCAAGCAAAGGTCAAATTTCAAAAAGGCAATCCAAAAACATAAAAGACAAACACTGGAAACAGGCTCGAAATGACCACGGAAGTGTGGTGACAATATACAAGGACTCCGTGACAAACACTGAAACAGACAGGGTATATATACACAAGTGCAAACAAGGTGACGAGAAACAGCTGTAAAGCAATGAACAATCAGTGACAGACAGGATCATGGGAAGTGTAGTGAGAATGCATAGACACCGTGAAAACTGAGGACCTCTAGTGTTTAACCCAGGGAATAACCAGACACTGTGACAAGATAAAGCAAAGACACATGAAACAAGGTTAAACAAAGTACACAAAAATACATGTATTCTGCTGGCAGGCCTTTAGATGGCGATGAAACACTATAAACTGAACACGTAATACGCATGTGCAAGACGTTATAGTCTTCAGAGATTCACGTTTTTTTTGTTTACACAGAGACCGGTTTCAAAATTTTACGTTTTCAGACACCCAAAAAGCGTGTAAATCAGCGTGTTGTCGTGTAAATGAACGGCCCAAACGCATAAAACGTCTTCCGTTTTTAGTTGAAAACTGTGTTGTGTAAACAGCCCCTAAGAAACACAGACATTCACGGAACAGGAAAACAGATCAGAAACAAACTCAAAATGTGACAAACAGACTCAAAACATGATTGTACCCCACCCTCCCAGAAGACGTGTCCCTTGCACCATATTACATCCACAGGGTTGGAAGGGTGGGCACCCTGGAGGCTGACGAGGGCGGTGCATAGTAGAACAGGAATCCTACAGGGTGGCGCTGGCAGTTCGGAACACTGGAACCAACTGGTGAAATTTCCTCATTGGAACGTACTTGTGAATTTCTCTCACTGGAACGGACTTTTCCTTTCTGGAAGGTAGCTGTGGCTGGCACGCTGATTTTTTTCTCACTCTCCACGATGTTAAATAGGGATCCATTGTGGACAAGCACCCACTCCACATAGTCCTGCAATCTCCCCCAAGTCCCGTCTCCTGGCAGGTGTGCTCTGGACTCTGCGTTGAGACCTGCCCAGAAAAACACACAGAGGCTGGTGTAATCATAATGAACGAAAGGAACCAGATCCAAATACCTCTGTGTGTGGGCCTCATGGGACAGATCCCCCTGGGAGAATCTTCACTGCTGCTAGATCCATGTTTAAGGTCAGTTCTTCTGTCACAGTTGGTTGAAATGAGTTATGATGGCAGGATCTAAGTGCAACCGCTTTAACTTTAATTTCAAGAACAAACTCAAATCTTCACAAAATACTCAGGAATCGCAGGAACATGAACAGAACAACCAACATAGTAATGACATAGAAATGACAGTGAACTGAAAGACACACAGGGTTTAAACACACGGCAAACAGAGGAACTAATGAGACTAATTAACGAGACACACCTGAACTGAAAAATAAAAGAATATGCATCCATAGCGGTAGATGCACATACCTTCATGTTGTCACTATAGTTGTAAGTCCAATTGTGCACACCCACGAACACAGATAATAACACGCCAATAAAGCGCAATATTACAAAAGGAGAACGCTGTAGGAGAAAGGAATGCAGCCGCCAACCAACCACAATGACAATTGTCCATAAGTAAGCTATAAACCAAATGAACAAACCTGTTACATCAATCCACACATATCGATGTTAACTAGTAAGCCCAACAACACATACCTGCAAAGTGAAAGGGGTGCAAAAATTGGAACGGGACGGTTCCACAGGCCGGGACGCACAAACCTGCGCACCTATGGCATGTTAGAAAAAAAACACCACGCTCAATGCACTGTTTGTCCAACTACACTGATAGTCCTCATAATCCTGATTATGATGTAATTGTATATCAATGTCGAAAGTTGTTGTACAATTGTGTTGTTACTTTTTGACTGTTAAGCCTTTTAGATAATAGCTTTCAAAAGCTACGTGTCTATTCAGAGGAGGCTCATTATTTTGGCTGCAGTGGCACCAGACAACAACCCTTTCCCTTTGAGACTTTTCCTCAAATGCACTATGACTGATGGGTGTTTCCTTTAGTGTGAACATTCTACAGAAAATTTGCTCACAACAGATGGCCTCCATATCCTCAGGCTGTATATATTTTAAGCTATAAGTAGAGAGTTTGCACCTTTGCCTCTGCTAATAAGATCTTACAAGTAGGTGACAAAAAACATGACTTGGTTGGCACAACTGAACCAGAGAATGTAACAGTAACACTTTTATGAAACACCAGTAATCTATCGTAAAAACAAATGTAGTAAAAACAGTGACACTAATTCAAAATGACAAGTCACACTGCAAAAGTCATTCTGTGTTGTCTTCAACAGTTGTGTCCAAAACCTAAGTCAGTCACTGCCCAGTCAGTAAATTACTCAACAGAGTACCGTTCAGTTACTTTAAAGGGATAACTTTGTTAACTTTAAAGGATAGTTCACCCCCAAAAAATAAATTCTGTCATCATTTACAAGTTGTTCCAAACTTCTATGAATTTATTTCTTCTGACGAACACAAAAGAAGATATTTTAAAGAAAAAAAAAAAATTTTAGGTGAACAATCCCTTTAACCCTACCCAGATCCTTACCCCAGGAACCTAACCCTAACCATAACGCTAAACACAACACTGTAAGGAATTGCTGTTAAAAAACGGCCAAATTCTGACAATACTGTTTTCCATTAAAACAGTAATTTACTGTAGAAAACAATGCATTCTGGGCAAGATTTTTCACGGTAGGCAATTTCTGTTAATTTATGGCCCATTTTTAACACTAATTTACTATGTTTATGTATTACGGATCTGTATTGTAGTACGCAATGCATTGTGGGCTGGTCCATTCGAAGTAAAAGCACAATGGCAGTGTTTTACTGTGAATATAGGAGTTTAAGTAAAAGTTAGTCTTTGCCTGTCCGTGATTGTGGCGCTCATGATAGGAATATGTGTGGAAAATAGAAGAAAACTAATTGAAGTGGAGAGGAGAGAGTTTTCTGAGGATCTCCTGTGTAGCAAATTAGCTCAAAATATATTTATAATAAATCATAACGAATTATAATTTAATTAAAAATATTTGAATGTTTTAGAATTGACTGTAGCAGAATTAATAGTATAATTATTTAATCAGTTCATCCAATGAACAGAAAGCATAATCAATTATCAATTCTAGGAAATAAATTATCTTCCTGGCCAAGAAAGAATAACCCTTTCCAACTAAAGTAAATAAAATACTAGCAGGGTAATAGCATAGGTAGCTATAGCTAGATCAAGATGTTTAAGTGACTTTGGTCTTTTTGTGAGTGGCAAACATAGAGACAATCAAGCTTGGATATACTGGTTTAATAAACGAAACTGCGGTAGGCTACACACACAACTAAACTAAGTAAAGATTGTATACATAATCAAGAAAGTAAAGAAAAAGTGAAGAAAGAGAGAGAGAGAGAGAGAGAGAGAGAGAGAGAGAGAGAGAGAGAGAGAGAGAGAGAGAGAGAGAGAGAGAGAGAGAGAGAGAGAGAAGAAAAGAGAATGGCAAGATTACAATCAGTTAACCACAACCTATGAGAAACATCAAAGAATCAGGGTCACCTTAAAGGGGGCACAATAACTTAGAACGCATCTAAAGGCTGCGAACTGGTACTTGCATTGACTTTGGTTGCTGAACAAGTTCAGATATAGGAGATTCTTGAGATTCTTGATGATTGTGCCAGGAGTGCGCTGAAGCATTCGTTTGGGTTCTTGGGGTGGTCTACGTTGAGTCCAAAGAAATTAACTTGGTCCACGTCGAATCCAAAGAAGTTAACTTGAAGATGAAGTTGCCGGAAGAAAACAGGAAACGTTGTCTCAAAGAGATTGAGCAAAGATCTGAACTAATTAGACACCCTTAAAGGTCCTCTCAGTTCACACTTATTTGAGGTGACCAATCAAAGATGACCGGGAGAAAGTCTTTGTTCCATCTTATCTCCATTTGCATGTTCATGCTGGCATGGATAATTTGTCCAGTTTTACACAAAAGTATGGTAAAAATAACATGATGCAATTTATCATTATATATTGTACACCATTGATTATAAAATCAAAAGAGGGTTATTTTGATACCAAGAAAGATGGGGATTCGAAGTGATTAATACAGTGGCACATCATCTTTGGATATCAATATTTGAAAGTTACTCTAACATAACTAAAGAATCATAACTAGTCATAACTTATAAAACATAGGGGCATGCATAAAACACAGGAGAAATATTATAAACATTTGGGAAAGTTTGTGGATAAGAATGGACTAAATGTCCTTTGTGTATTGGAGTTTGTCTCTATAGTCTTTTACCAAATGGCTAGTGTCTCCTGTGCTGTCTTTTGAGGCTTGTAGACACAGTCTCTTGCTGAGATCATTCAGGGGAACCGATGTGATAACGCCCTTTGAAGAGAACTGGTTTTAGGGCCGATGACAACAGGGGAGAGGGGGAAGGTTTTCTAATGACTAGGGCATTTTGATTGAGGCCATTCGTTACACCTGAGTACAACATTTCAGACAATGGGCTATATAGCCCAAGATTTAGGCAGGCTGATAGGCACATTCTTGCGTGGCCACCGCCAAGTGTGGCTTGCTCAGACACCCTTACCAGATGCATGTAGGAACACAATCCGGACCTTGGTCCAGGTCATGTGTTCGGACCGGCAGTGAAAGATGCCCTGGACCGTCGTGCCTTATTGGCTGAAACACGGCAACAGGAAAGTGTGCGTAGAACCTTTCAATTTCGACCCAGAGTGCCCACTGTTAACTACCCAGGCTTCTCTCGGTTTTCCCGTTCTAAAGAAGTCAGGCACTCACGCCACCTAGCACTACATTTGTTAGCCTTGGATACTGAGCACAGCTGCCATGCCAGACCTCCAGCCTCCCCAGAGACGTTTGACAGGATACCCACCTCAATGTCCGCCTTTTGACAACGGGTTGAGAAAAGCCAGGCGCTGACTAGCCTTGGGCCAGTGATAGGATCTTTAACAGCCCAACATCTGGCCTATTGGCAGACATGTGTCAAGGACCTGTGGGTCATACGCACAATGACAGAAGGTTACAGGCTGCAATTTTGTCACTGGCCCCCTCTCAGCTCTCAGCCCAAATTCACCATCGTTCGAGACCTGGTTGGTACGTCAATACTTTCACAGGGGATTTGCACCCTCCTAAAGAAAGAACAGTACAGAGGGTGAACTATCATGTTCCAGACAAATTATTTTATTCAACTTATTTTATAATACCAAAGAAAGGAGGAGGTCAACGGCTAATATTAGACCTAGGTCATCTAAACAAGTTTTTTAAAGATTCTTCCATTCCACATATTGCGTACAGTGGATGTTCTGCAAAACATTCACAGAGGGGATTGGTTCACCTCAGAGGACTTAAGGGACGCGTACTTTCATATCCCAATACCACCCAAACACAGAAGATTTCTTCGGTTCTCATTCAGGGGCACCATATACCAATTCAAGGTCATTCCATTTGGCCTGTCACTTGCTCCAAGAAAATTCACCAGATACATCCAAGTAGCCCTGACACCCCTGATGCTCCAGGGATTAAATATTTTGCCATACCTGGAGGATTGGCTGTAATGACTTACAGACATTCTCTAGTGAGTATCTCACAAGAGTGCTTTGCTGCTCTGCAGATTTGGCAGTCCTCCTATCTAGAATAGCCATGGGACAGCTTCCCTCATGCAGAGAAGTAATAACGACAGATGTCTCCCAGACAGGCTGAGGTGTAGTTTGGCGCCACAGAGGAGTCTGGGGTGAGTTGTCAATGCAGAGGACACAGGAGCATATAAACCTGCTCGAGATGCGCACAGTTCTGCATGCACTAAAACATTTCCTTCCCGTCCTACAAGGTCGTCAAGTACTTGTGCGCACAGACAAGCTATGTACCTTGTTTCCTGAAACCATTTTGCTGGCACCAGATCAACAGCACTACTTGCTGTAGCACAGGGGCTTTGGACATGGGCACACCCCAGATTTCTCTCTCTGAAGGCAATGCACTTGGCAGGTGTGATGCCTTGTCTCGCAATTCATTGAATCCTGGGCATATAGAAAACATTTGGCAAGGCACACGTGGACCTGTTTGCCTCTGCAGATACAACTCACTGCCATTTATGGTTCTCGGAACACGCCCTGGACAGCCCATTGGGATAGGATGCTTTTGCACACAACTGGGCGAACCTATTTCTGTACGCTTTTCCACCAATCCCTCTCATCCATGCACTACTGGACAGGGTCCAGAGAGAGAAATGCAGCATTCTCCTGGTGGCTCCACGGTGGCCATCACAGACATGATTTCACCCTTCTGCTGTCACTCAAACGAGGGCCCCCACTGGAGATTCCTCCACGGAAGGACTTTGTATCACAGATGGCTGGGCAGATATGACACCCTCGGCTGGAGTTTCTCCAATTGTGGCTGTGGCACTTGGGATCAGTTCTAGGCTGACGTCATGCACTCCAAAGGTCAGGCACACAATATTAAATGCAACTTCCACCCGAGCAAGGTATGATGGAAAATATTTCAGGACTGGTGTAAAAATCCCCAGTTGAAACCACTATCCTGTACAATTGAGTCAGTACTCACACTCTTACAGTCACTGTTTGAAGCAGGAAGGTCAGCATCCACTCTTAAGGTATATAAGCTGTGATCTTATGTAGCTGTCGATCTCTAGTCATCAAGACTTCCTTGATGGTTCCTCACGGGGCTCATACTACCTACTTATGACCTTTCTTAAGGGAGTGAGGAGGCTATGTCCACCCTGATTAGTTGGAACATCACCATGGAATCTTCCCACAGTTCAGAACTTCCTTTGTGGGACCCCTTTTGAGCCCCTTGATCAGGCCCCCATTAAAGGATTAGCTTTAGAATTATGATTTCCTGATAATTTACTCACCCCCACGTCATCCAAGATGTTCATGTTTTTCTTTCTTCACTTGGAAAAAAAATTAAGGTTTTTAGGAAAACATTCCAGGATTTTTATGGATTTTTCTCTATATAGTTGTCATGATCCCAGTCTGCGTTCCCCTGTCTTGTGCGAGGACTTTTGTTTTTTCCTGTCTGGTGCCATGTTTTGTAGTTCTTTGATGTTTTTCAAGTTGATTAGTCTCCCCAGGTGTGTCTTGTTAGTTCCCTTGGTTACCCCTCTGTGTTTCCATGTCAATTTACTACGCCACCTCATTACCTTGTTTAGCTTGTTATGCCCTTTGTATAAATACCTCATGTTCTTGTTCTGGTGTTGTCTTACTCGGATGTATTGTGTGCGTTTTTTTTTTAGTTCCTGTTGTATCTTTCTATGGATTATCTTTTTCATTGCCTGGAATCTTGTGTTCTCTGTCTGGATTTACCTCTGTTTATTTTCTTTAAATAAAATCTTAAACTGCATGTGGATCCAACACACTATTTTCTTAAACAGCCATGTTATGATTTGGGAACGCGACTCTCCGGGGTTGCAATTTCCACTCCTCCCTGGAGGTAAGCTGTCGTCAGAGCTCGTTGGCTGCACAATTTAGCTTGCCAGGAATGTGAATGGCACGAAGCGACCTGAGTCCATAGGAGGAGATGGAGTGTGAATTGCTTCATTCAACTGGAGCGCAGACCACCTGAGGCTTGATGTACGCAACAGTCAAAGTGTTGTCCGTACGGACAAGTACATGTCTGCCCCGCAGTAATTGTAAATTGTAGCAAACTGGCGCAAGGTCAACTGTACTGCTAGCAACTTGAGGCAATTGATATGCCACGGCAGACAAGGTCCTGTCCAGGAGCCTGAGGCTGCTTCCTCATTGCATACAGCACTCCAGCCCATGCTGGAGGCAACTGTTGACAACATGCCCGGACACTTGTTCTATGGGAACTCCTGGCCATAAAAAAACAAGGTCTGGGGAACAACCACTTGCACTAGATCATGCATATTCAGCAACCACAACCTCCTCTGGAATGCACCATCAAATCAACCCTCTTGTTCTGCTACCTAGGAATGATAATTAAAGACCAGAGTGAAACAAGGTTAGCTTAGCTCCGAAGCTAAAGCCTAATGTGAGTGTTTGCATGGTGCCTTATATACCCGGAAGAGGGGGAGGGCTTGCGATGCAAATCTCTCTTGCCTATGTGCATTGGCTTGTTCTGTTACCACTCGAAGGTGATTGGGCTTTCACTTCGAACGTGACTGACTGATATGGAACTGGTGTCTCTATCCTGTTTTGTTTGTTTCTCATTGTTAGTCTCTGCTATTGTTTGTATTTTGTTGTGACCATTAATTAAAAGAAATTAGCGATTTCTGACTTCAGCGTGATTTTTCGTGTGAGTTTCTCGACACGCTTACATCACCCTTACGTCTAAAAAAGCAACATTAGTATTTCTGGTATTCATTTTAAATTGTATAGCACTTAAATTGCATAGCACTTAAATTGCATAGCAGTTTAAATTGCATAGCACTTAAGTGAGTCACTGGCGAACAGCTAGTTTCGATCTCTGACATTTTCGGATTATTCGAGGGTGCTGTGTTAATTGCTGGTCCGAGACAGCCACTGTAAACAGATATAAACTCGTGGAGATTCAGGACAAGGCCAGGACAGCGGTCAAGTCTGTGGAGTCGACAAGAGCGCGCAAGTAGATTTTTTCTAAATATCCAGTTCTCCTGTTGTTTCAGTTTAGTATTTATCTCAAGCTAGGGCTATTTTCGATTCTGTGGTTATTTTAATTTTTTACCTTCTCACAAATCTGTATTTTAAGTAGACGTGTTGCTACTTTTTATCAGAGCCGCGTCTGGATATTATTGCCGTTTAAATTGCATAGCACTTAAGTGAGTCACTGGCCAACAGCTAGTTTCGATCTCTGACATTTTCGGGTTATTCGAGGGTGCTGTGTTAATTGCTGGTCCGAGACAGCTGTCCTCAGTAATTTGAGCGCATTATATCTATGTAGTGTGCGCGCTGTCGCGGAAGCGGCAGCGGAAGCGTTTCAGCCTTCTCGTGTGAAGACCGACTCGGGTAAAGACCATCGACTCTACCTGTGCGACTCCACCGAGCAACGACACCAGCTAAGCACTTAAGTATCTTCTTCTCCCTTTCCTTTCCTACTTGTACTCTATTTCCCTTAATCAACATGTGCTTTCAATACATTCCGGTTTTCTCTCGACAACGCACTCTCATCACGCACAGAAGGCAGCGCAATACTGCTAATCTGCGTCCCGTTCTCTCATCCACACACACACACACACCTCTCTCTTTCTATGGGTCTATGGAATTGTCAGTCAGCAGTCAATAAAGCTGACTTCATTCCTGCCTTTGCATCTCTTTCAACTCTTAATATCTTGGGCTTGACTGAGACCTGGATCCGTCCAGAAGACTCAGCAACCCCTGCTGCTCTCTCTAACAACTTTTCTCTCTCTCACACCCCTCGCCAGTCTGGTAGGGGTGGGGGGACTGGTATTCTCATTTCTAACAATTGGAAATATTCAACTCTCTCTTCTCTATGCAATAACAACTCATTTGATTATCATGCTATTACACACACAACTCCCTTTAAGATCCAGATTGTAGTCATTTATCGCCCCCCAGGTCAACTGGGAAGCTTTGTTGAGGAGCTGGATGTGCTGCTGTCCTCTTTCCCTGAGGACGGCACTCCACTTGTAGTCTTTGGCGATTTCAACATCCATCTAGAGAAGCCGTATGCTACAGATTTCATCTCTCTCCTAGCCTCATTCGATCTCAAACGGCTCATCACCACAGGGACTCACAAGTCAGGCAACCAACTGGACCTGGTCTACACACGCAACTGCATCACTGACAACATTTTGGTGAAACCTCTCCATGTTTCAGATAATTTCCTCATTACTTTCAATCTACAACTCACTATCCACACTCCACCAACTCCCCTACCAGTTACCTTCAGACGAAACCTGCGCTCACTTTCTCCCTCCCGTCTTTCCTCTGCTGTGTCATCTTCTCTTCCCTCACCCTCACAATTCTCATCTCTAGATGTGAATACCGCAATGGATACTTTATGCTCCACTTTAACTTCTTCTTTAGACACTATCTGCCCTCTCTCCTCCAGGCTAGCACGCGCTACCCCCTCTAACCCCTGGTTATCTGAGGTTCTTCGTGAACACCGGACTAAACTCAGGGCAATGGAGATGCCGCAAATCAAAAGATACATCTGACCTGAGTATGTACCAATCTCTACTCTCTTCCTTTTCTGCTGATGTTCATGCCGCAAAATCTTCATATTTCCACAACAAGATCAACACCGCCTCTAACACACGAACACTTTTCAAGACATTCAACTCTCTCCTCTGTCCACCTCCACTACCACCCACCTCCTCGCTAACTGCTGATGATTTTGCTAACTTCTTCACTAACAAAACAACAACCATTAGCAGTCAGTTCTCTCCTCCACACACACAGGAACCTAGCCCAACCTCTCTCACAGCCAATAACCTTCTCTCCTCCTTCTCTCCACTAAACGAGGAAGAAGTATCTAAACTTCTCCTCTGCAGTCATCCTACCACCTGCCCTCTAGACCCCATCCCCCCACACCTTCTTCAAGCCATCATTCCCACACTTCTACCAGCACTCACACACATCATCAACTCATCCCTCCATACTGGCATTTTTCCTACAGCATTTAAGCAGGCTCGGGTAACCCCACTGCTTAAAAAACCAACATTAAACACATCACTTCTAGAGAATTACAGATCTGTCTCTCTCCCACCATTCATTGCAAAAACACTTGAACGAGTTGCTTTCAACCAAGTATCATCTTTCCTGTCTCTGAACAACCAGCTGGATGTTAACCAATCTGGCTTCAAGAAAGGGCATTCGACCGAGACCGCATTACTTTCAGTCACAGAAGCCCTGCGGATCGCTAAAGCTGCTTCCAAATCATCAGTTCTCATTCTCCTAGACCTGTCTGCTTCCTTCGACACTGTGAATCATCAGATCCTTCTTTCCACCGTCTCATCACTGGGCATCACTGGAACTTCCCTCCACTGGTTTGAGTCCTATCTCACAGGTAGGTCATTCAGGGTCGCAAGGAGAGGCGAGATATCCAAAGCACATCGACTGACCACAGGGGTTCCCCAGGGGTCAGTCCTTTGACCCCTCCTCTTCTCCATTTACACCACATCACTGGGACCCATCATACAGGCACATGGTTTCTCTTACCACTGCTATGCTGATGACACCCAGCTCTACCTCTCATTTCAACCAGACGATCGTAGCTGCACAGTAGCTGCACGTATCTCTAGCTGTCTGGCGGACATCTCGGCATGGATGAAGGAACATCACCTGCAGCTCAATCTGGCAAAGACTGAGCTTCTCGTCCTCCCTGCCAATCCTTCTCTACAGCACGACTTCACTATCCAGCTAGACTCATCCTCGATCACCCCATCAAGGTCAGTCAGAAATCTTGGAGTAATCTTTGATGACCAGCTAACCTTCACAGACCACATTTCAAAGACAGCTCGATCATTCAGGTTTGCAATGCACAACATCTGGAAGATCAGGCCTTTCCTACCTGAGCATGCAACACAACTTCTTGTCCAGGCCCTGGTTATTTCTAGGCTTGATTACTGCAATGCTCTTCTAGCTGGTTCTCCATCATGTGCAACTAAACCCTTACCAATGATCCAGAATGCTGCTTCTCGTCTTGTCTTCAACGAGCCCAAAAGAGCCCACGTCACTCCGCTGTTCATCTCCCTGCATTGGCTACCACTCGCTGCTCGAATCAAGTTCAAGGCGCTGACACTTGCTTACAGATTGTCCAGCGGCTCAGCTCCCTCCTACTTTCACTCGCTCCTACGGGTCTACATCCCTACCAGAAGCCTACGATCGGCCAAGGAGCGACGGCTCGTGGTGCCTTCACAGCGAGGCACAAAATCACTGTCCAGAACATTCTCATTCACGGTTCCATGCTGGTGGAATGACCTACCCACCCTTGTCCGGAATGCAGAATCCCTGACAGCATTCAAAAGACAACTGAAAACTCATCTCTTCCGTGAGCACTTAACATAGAAAAAAAATAAAAAAAAATAAAAACCTTTTTCTTGAAATCTTCGCTTGTCTGGTTTATGCTACTCTGAGCAATGTTTGAACTTTGTATTCTGAGCACCTCTTGCGTTGTTTTTGCCTCTCCATGATGACTCGCTTGGTTTAATCCTCAAATGTAAGTCGCTTTGGATAAAAGCGTCTGATAAATGACTAAATGTAAATGTAAATGTCATTTCAGGACTACTTGTACCCTTTAACTTTCCCTTTAAATCGCGACACTATGCCCTCTGTATGACACAGCTCGCATTAAGCACTATTAGAACGAATTAATCGATTCTTTAAAGATTTGTTAAATTTGACAAAGTGGTTTAATAAAGGATGTATTAATGTTGTGAATTGGCACATTTTATTATACCATGGCCGTTAAAGTTTTATATAGGACAATTACAAAACACACTGATCCTTTATCAATGCATTGGCGCAGAAACGCACACCTTTTGGAGGTGTAAGGAAGAGATGAATGTCCAAATATAACTGCACACTTAATTCATCATGAAATGTGCAGTTTATTTAGTCTCTGAAATACACACTGAGCAATATTACTGTTACGTTTTGGGCTTTGTTTCTTGTTCTTGTCATTGTCAGGTTTCTGTGTCTTGTCATGTGATTCCCTGTTTTTCATGTGATCCTGCCATGTGTCTTGTCATTGGTTAATCGTCTGATCATTGTTCACAGGGTCTTGTAATTAGTCAGTGTATTTAAGCCCTCATGTTTGCCCTGTGTCTTTGCCGAGTATTGAATGTTTCCAGTTAATGTTCTTGTTGTGAGCTTCCAGTTTCATGCCTCGTCATGCCTTTTTTTAATGTTTGATTATGTTTTGGAATTAAGTTGCATTTGGGTTCACTTCAACTTGCTGTCACGATTCATAAATCTGTATGTTCATTTCTTGAGTTTATGTCGGGTGTGTATTGGGATGTGGGTGTTTTCAGTGCGTGTGCGTTGCCTAGATACTCAGCTGATCACTCTAATGAGAGGCTCAGCTGTGGCTAGTTAAGCAGCCTTTATCTAGCTGGCATGTGCACTCTGTGTTGTCAGTTCATCACTCTTGTTTGTTCTCTCACCTAGTTCCTATTGGAGTCTCCTTGCGGGTTGCTTCCGGACATTACGGATTCCAGGTCGCCCGCCTAAAACCTGTGGCGTTTTGAGTATTACATTTCCCGTCCGGACATTATGGATTCCAGGTCGCCCGCCTGCAACCTGTGGCGTTTTGAGTGTGTTCTCCGCTTGCCTCTTTAATAAACTGTCTTTACTTGCACTTGGATCTTGGGATTCGTTATTGTGAAACTTGCCTCCAGAGGATTAAATCATTACAGAATACTCAACCAACATGGTTGACAACCCATCAATTCATCTTTTCCGCCTCAGCCAAGGTAACCGTCCAGTTGAGGATCACGGGGAGGAGTTTTGTGGGCTTTGCCATGGGGTGGATTTTGGTGGTGAGGACTTGAAAGACATGTTTTGCCATGGACTTTATGAATCAATTTACTACCTCATGCCTGCCAATACCCTTCACTGCACTCTGGTGCAGTATATGGACTTTGCCCTTTTGTTGAGTGGCTTGTCATTTACTGTGGGCTTTGCGGTTGAGGAGCACCGAAAAACCCACAGTTTCCACTCAGCATGAGCTTCACGTCAGTCCTGCCGAGCCGGAGCTTCACGTCAGTCCTGCCTGTGTCTTCGGACCAGATGGCCGCTGCACCTGAGTCAGTTCTGGAAAAGATAGCAATTATCATAATCGCCACAGCGATTTTGAGTGTGTGGGCAGTACCCACATCGGCTGAACGGGGCGGTTATGTCATGTTTTGTTTCTTGTTCTTGTCATTGTCATGTTTATGTGACTTGTCATGTGATTCCCTGTTTGTCATGTGATTCTGCCATGTGTCTTGTCATTGGTTAATCGTCGGATCATTGTTCACAGGTGTTCCTTGTCTTGTAATTGAATATTTACAAGACATTAGAGTATTGAATGTTTCCAGTTGATGTTTTTGTTTTGAGTTTCCAGTTTCATGCCTTTATTTTATGTTTAATTATGTTTTGGATTTAAAGTTGCATTTGGGTTCACTTCAACTTGCCTTTAGAAAATTAAATCATTACAATTACGCTATCTGCCCATTTTCAAAGTGTGATTTCTTGACTACCACAAATACTGCTCTAACAAAATAAGGATTTGTCCACTTTTTACTGTACCTGTTTTTTTTTATTCGGTCTTTGGAAGAAAAAAAAATGTACCTTGCCAAAGCATTGACTGAGCTCTGTGATCTAATGGTGTTGTTGAGCGCTCCAAATGCAAACTTTACATGCAACAGTCAGACAGTAATTGACAGTTCTCTGATCCAATAGCATATAGGAATCGGCAGATTGACAGTACTCTAGCCCAATAGTGTTGGGAGAACCAGTGGGGGGTGACAATCATATTTCAGGATGGCTGTAACACCCTTTACACACACCCCTGCTAAAGTACCAGACATGCGCTCATTGATACCCTTCCAGCTGATGGTGCCCTAGGTGACCGCCTAGTTTGTCAATGGCTAAAAACGGCGATGCTTATGTCAAGCGTGGGATTCCTTCTTAAGATTTATCAGTGGAAAGAAAGAAAAAGAAGAGGAACAAGAGAAGGAAGAAGCCAAGCAAGAGAAACAAAAAAGGGGACAAAACATGCAACTTTTAGTTAGGACTTTAGGATATAAAAATGGTAAAAACAAAAACAAACTTGTTTTAAATGAATGAGATGTGTTGTTAATATGCTTTGAAATAAGTTGTTTTTCAAATACAGTTTTCCGAGTCAGTGATATATGATTGTGTGTATGCATTTTCATTGTACCTTCACTTTTAACTTCATGGAACAAGAGGGTAACAATCACCACTTTAATTTACAGCCCGTAGATGTCACGCTTACCCTGTAACTACATGGAACAAGAGTACATTTCTCTAGTATTTAAAAAAAAGTTGCAATAGTTTTAGTTTTACTTGCCTTGAAAAACGGAAGACCAAACTTAATCCGTGCACTTTGCTATAAAAAAACTATATAAATGGACTATGTACCCTGTAATTTAAAAAATAAAGCCTATGTGTATTGGTACACTATTATTTCAAAAAGAAAATAATCTAAGCTCAGATAAGAGATAAGGTCAATTCCAGAATATGACAAAAACAATAACAAAATGAAGTGTTACTATTTAGCAAAATGCCTAATATTTAATTAACACTATGAAGACATACAACTGAAGGAGAGGACCATAAGTATACATTGTATGCATTTATATATACAGTTTTGATTTTGATGTAAGGACTATTTCTAAATGTCGAGAGGGTGAGAAAATAATGGCAGAGAAAAAGATAAGGTTGGGAAAAGCAAGGAACAGGATTAAGATGGTGAGAGATAAAAGTGTCGGAGTGCCACACCCTGTGAAATGTGTATGTCTGTGTGTGTGTGTAGTGGGGGGATGTAATGCATGGGGAGCAGTGCGGTTAGCACACAAAGGCACATCTCACCTATGTTGTATACATGTCATACTGCAGAGGAGGAGGGGAGAGGGGTAATGCTACACTGCCCTTCATCACAGGTGTACATAGACACACGTTATTTTCTGCAGTGGACAGTTGGGCAGTATGTTATGTTAATATGAGACAGTAGAGACACATTTAAACTAATAGGGAAAAATCTGATAAATTATATTGTGACAGTACCATGCCAATTTAATTATTCAATCAGTCATATTACAATGTGATTTTTTAAATTTGCATAGTAAAAACATTTGAACATTCTCTGTGGGGCACTGTGGAGGCATACAGGCACATCCCGTAATGCTTAAACACGACAAATAAGTTGCAATATTTGGCTAGCTGCACAGTTAACTACTGTAATAAAACCACACACCATTGGTAATTAAAGATCATAAATGTGATGTAAAATATTTTTTTTAACGATATATGATGAATAATAATATATTATGGTATATTTTTGCTTCTAACAGTTGTGATATGTTTTATAGTAGTGTTTCAAACAGAATTGTTGTAAAATTCACAAATTATACTGCATATTCTGTATATTACATTTTAACTGCCTAGGTAACAAAAGCTGTGGGAAAACTTATGAGCTGCTTTATTGCCATGAGCCTCATGTGAAAGGCAAGAGGGAGGTGTTGCTCTAATTGAATATTTTCAGTATTACTAAGAGGTTTAGTTTCAAGTATAATTATTTAAAGTGAGGGTGCTCTTTGTAACGATATCTAGTGTAAGTTATAAATACCATTTGACAGTTGTACTGGTTATTGTTAAAAGCTATTGACTCTCTCTTTTCCAGCACTTTAGACATGGTTGCTCATTTGCATTTGAAGAAGATTGAGGAAAATAGTCTGACGCCGTGGTATAAAGAGCACACCAGTGCCCTCAAAAGAGCAGACAGAGAAATGGAGCACTGTTGAAAGAAAACAAAACTAGATGTATTTCGCATTTCATGGAAGGACAGTGTTATTGCATACAGAAATACATTAAAAACTGCTTTATCTGCTTACTTTTCGACACTTTTAGAAGAGAACAAACACAACCCTAGATATTTATTTGATACAGTGGCTAAGTTAATAAGAAATAAAAATTTAACTTCAGACGTATTTAAACAGCACAACAGTAAAGACTTTATGAATTTCTTTACGTGCAAGATTGATACTATTAGACAGAAAATTATAACCATGTAACCGTCTTTTATATAGCATCAGACATTGTGCATTAGACTCCCTAAGGAACAATTATATTCATTCTTTGCTATAGGAGAGGAAGAATTGTCTAAACTTGTTAAATCATCAAAATAAATGAGTTGTTAGACCCTATACCGACTAAACTACTGAAAGAGATGCTTCCAGAAGTCATAGATCCTCTTCTTAATATTATTAATTCTTCATTGTAATTAGGATATGTACCAAAAACAAGGGCTGGAAGGCTGGAAACCGCCTCGTTTACGACTGTAACCTCGGTTCCATAAAGAGGGAACGAGCGTTGCATCAAGATTGACACTATGGAAACGCTTTGCGTGATGACGTCTTGAAGCACATGTAAAATCAGTCCAATGGTGTGGTCGGAACGTCAGAGGCGGGTGACATCACGAACCAGGAAACTATAAAGCCTTCTCGAAAACAGAGAACGCCAGCTTTGTAAGAGTCTGAAGTTGTCGCTTAGTGGGTAATGCTGGGGCCTTTAGGGAAGATGCCGCTTCGGGGGAGAGATAGCTCGTAAGTGTCTCTTCCACTTTTTGCCTGCTCCCCATAACCGTGCTCTTTATAGTTAGATATAGAGGAGTAGTTGTATGTTTGTGCACTGTACACTCTATATGAAACCAGTTTCAACCACAATCTCAACACCTCAGTGTGGAGATCGGGGAAAAACGGTAGGCCCCGGCGCTGAGGTTGTGATCGAGAAGGCAGGAAACATTCGTCCAGCTTGCTTCTATAATGAATATCCTGATTATCAGCTGGCCTGTCAACCAGCTCTTCGAATACATGAGACTGAGGTGGCGAATCCTCAGTATCTCTTGCATCGACACTGACAACGTCCAGTTCCTCATTGTTGAACGAACCGCAAAGCGGGCAGGGGTGAGCACACATCCTAAACTGCTGCTTGGTCACCATGACTTTATATACAGTATATATATATATATATATATATATATAGATAGATAGACATATATATATATATATATATATATATATATATATATATATATATATATGTATGTATATATATATATTCAAGATATAAAGACAAAACAACACCAAATATGACAGGGACAGTTTCACAAAGAGTGCTACTGAAGGCACAGAAGGCTCTCTCTGTTTTCGAGCAGGCTTTATAGTTCCCTGGTGCGTGACGTCACCCACCTCTGATGTTCCGCCACACCATTGGACTGATTTTACATGTGCTTCAAGACGTCATCACGCAAAGCTTTCCCATAGCGTCAATCTTGAAAGGGAACTCGTATTAAGCTAAAACATCTTATTAAAAAATACAACTTGATCCCAGAGAACGTCTCGGGTTACGACTGTAACCCTTGTTCCCCGAGAAGGGAACGAGACACTGCATCGTCGTCGTGACGACACTAGGGGAATGCCCCCAGCGTAGCGTGTCTGAAGCATGAATGAAATCTGTCCAATCCTGATTGGTGCTGCGTCATGACGTAGTAGATGACGGCATAACCGGAAGATACAAAGGGACGCCCAGCACACACACACATTAGCTCTTTTGCGATGAAGCAAGCGCTCTGACCGTGATAGGTGTGGCGACGAGACGCAGTGTCTCGTTCCCTTCTCGGGGAACAAGGGTTACAGTCGTAACCCGAGACGTTCCCCTTCGAGGGAACTAGCACTGCGTCGTCGTCGTGACGACACTAGGGGAACGAAATGCCCACTATGCCACACCGTAATCACGCCCGCCCTAGTGTGAAGCTGGAAGACCAGGCACACTCAGGACGCGAGCACTCTGGCGCCAGGCGTCACGGGGAGTTGCAGACTGTAGAAACGTATGATGGTGTGCGGGGTAGCCCACCCGGCCACCTCGCAGATCTCCTGAAGCGAGACGCCAGAAAGGAGGGCCACCGAGGAGGCCATGCTCCTGGTGGAATGTGCCCTCACGGCCATAGGTGAAGGCAAATTGCGCACCTGATAAGCCGTGGCTATAGCCTGGACAGTCCAATTGCTGATTGTCTGTTAGATGCAGGCAGCCCTTTCTTGGGTGAACCAAAGTACACCAACAACTGGTCTGACTTCCTCCACTGAGAAGACTTCTCCAAATAAACCCTTAGAGCTCTAACTGGGCAGAGCAGGTGAAGTCTCCCCTCTTCCGCCGTCCCATGAGGTGGAGGATGGAAGGCCTGAAAAACCACCGACCATGCCACACTAGACGGCACCTTGGGCACATAGTCCGGTCTAGGTGGCAAGATGGCCCTGACACCGCCAGGGGCAAACTCCAGGCAAGTTGGCGTTATAGCCAAGGCCTGGAGATCCCCCACCCTCCTCAGAGAGGTGATGGCAAGGAGAAAGGCCACCTTGAAGGTCAGGTTCTTTGCCTCAGCCGACTCCAGTGGTTCAAAGGGGGCCTCAACCAACCCTTCAAAAACCACCGCCAGGTCCCAAGTTGGGAATCTGGAGTGAGCCGCAGGCCTCATCCTCCGAGCCCACGGAGGAAACGTACAACCATATGGTGCTTTCCCAAGGGCCCAGCACCTATAGGCGAGTGGAAGGCCGCAATGGCAGCCACATACACCTTAAGAGTGGACAGGGGAAGAACTGGGGGAGAAACGATCTTGGAGGAACTTGGAGCCCTGGAGCTGAGTAGGGTCTCGACAACATCTGCTGACAGGCCAGCCTCTAGGTACCGAGCCCCCTCAGGGGCCAGACCCAGAGGTTCCACAGCTCTGGCTGGGGGTGAAATATTGTGCCCCCTGCCTGAGACAGCAGATCCCTCCTCAGAGGGACCTGCCACAGGAGGCTGTCTAGCAGTGCTACAATGTCCGAGAACCATATCCGGGTCGGCCAGCGTGGTGCTACTAAAAGTAGGCTGATCGCTTCCCGGCGGACCCGCTCCAAGACTCCCGGAAGCAGATCGATCGGGGGAAATGCGTACAGACGCAGCCTCGGCCACGTCTGTGTCATAGCGTCCAGCCCCAGCGGAGCTGGATAGCTGAGAGAGAACCACAGTGGAAAGTGGGACGTCTCTTGAGACGCGAACAGATCCACTTCCACTGGGCCGAATCCCACGCACATGGCCTCCACCACCTTGGGGTGGAGTCGCCATTCCCCGGGCCTCAGCCCCTGCCTCGACAGGACGTCTGCTCCCTGATTTTGTGCAACTCATTGTGCAAGTCAGGAAAAAACGGAAGGCCCCGGCGTGGAGGTTGAGACCTGCGCTTGAAAAATCTCTCATCCAGTTTGCTTGGTGGCTGGATCTGGAATTCTTCTTGTGGCCAATCAATTCTTAGTTTGGCCACAGCGCGGATCAAAACCTCCACTAGCTCCTCTTGAGCAGGCGCGTGAAGTGGCTGATCAATGTCCACATCACCCACCTCGATGTTTAAATTATCTGACTCAGATCCAGATAACTGAAACATCGGGTCCTCCGCCTCGCGGGCTTCCGCACGGGGCGGGAGAACCTCTGAATCCTCAGACGAGGACCGGGAAGATGCCGTAGCAGTCCCGTGTCCCCCTGAGAGATCCATCTGCGAGCCCCACGATCTGCGGCGTCGCGCTGCTTCGGCAACCACGGGCCCAGAACCGCGAGGCTCGCGAGGTGTGTGTCCGTGCCCGTAATGTAGCGGGGACACGGATGCACACACTGTCTAAATTGCTCGCTAGACATCTTATATATTGTGCTTGATGTCAATGCAAATATATATGGGACAAACAACAGTAAATAGGATGAACAGATCACACAGAGCGCTTTAGCTGAACAGCAAAAAAGCTAATGTGTGTTTGTGCTGGGCGTCCCTTTGTATCTTCCGGTTATGCCGTGATCTACTACATCATGACGCAGCACCAATCAGGATTGGACAGATTTCATTCATGCTTCAGACGCTCTACACTGGGGGCATTCCCCTAGTGTCGTCACGACGACAACGCAGTGCGAGTTCCCTCGAAGGGGAACTAGTTAATTACAGCCTGATCTCATATCTTGCTTTTCTGTCAAAAATACTAGAAAAGGCAGTATCCTCCCAACTGAAATGTTCCTTTTTAAAAAGAAATATGAGGATTTCTAGTCAGGGTTTAGACCGTTTTACATGAGACAAGCGACAAACGATTTACATGCAAATTGTCCATGTGAAGGAATGCAGACCTGTAAACGCCCTGGGGGTCGGCTACGCCCCTGCCTTCGTCTTCAGGCAGGAAATGCATATCTGCTACCCTCGGATTATGCACTAAGGACGGGGCCTACGCCAAAGGACTTTATAAATAATTGCTTGCTGGGCTGTCAATAAATGAATGCTTTGTTACATCATTCTATCTCCCGAGTCTTTCTGGTAGAATTGAGTGTCATCTGCGTAACAATGAAACGACACATCATATTTCATAAAAATGGATCCCAAAGGGAGCATATACAAGGAAAAAAATAGTAGGGGCCAAAATGGAGTCCTTAGGGACCCCCAGTGCAGCAGAGGAGCCAAAACGGACAGAGAATTTTGATCTTTCAAATTGGAACTAAACCAATGTAGGACTGTTCCTTGCAACCCTACATCATGTTCAAGTCTAGATAAAAGAATATCATGATCCACCATGTCAAAAGCCGAGCTAAGATCTAAAAGCATTAAAATAACAGAATATCCAGCACCTGTTATCAGATAGATATCACTGAGGATCTTCAGTAATGCCGATTCAGCACTGTGGAGGGCTTGGAAACCAGACTGAAACTTCTCATATATAGAATGGAGATTTAAATAAGAGTGGAGTTGACTTGATACTACTTTTTCTAAAACTTTTGAAATCAAAGGCAAGTTAGAGATGGGTCTGTAATTATTAAGAACAGCAGGATCGAGATTTGGTTTCTTGATTGAAGGGACTACCATAGCATGTTTGAGGTCAGCTCGAAAAGTGATTCCCAGACGAAGTGATTTATTAACAATGGTAAGTAAGCTTGGCCCTAGTGTGTTAAAAAGTTGTATAAAAATACGAGGTGGAATAATGTCCAATCTAACAGGATGTAGGCTTGAGATGGGCAATCATTTCTTGTAAAGATGAAATAGAGATAGGTTTAAATTAGTGACAAACAGAAGACTGATATAGACTGAATGTTATTAGTTTCAACTGTTCATGGCCTCTGATTTACTATCTTATTAGAAAAAAAAATGAAGGAAGTCATCACCATTTAAGTGAGAGGGTACCGGATAAGCTTTAGAAGAAGGATTTAAAGCTGAGTTGATGGTAGTAAAAAGTAGCTTTGGCTTTTGCCTATATTTATCAGTGATATTTAAAACAATATTGACACTTTGCTTTCTTGAAAATTAGACAAGGCATCTCTCAGGACTCTCAGAAGTCTGTATTATCTCCATCTTCACTCACCTTGTCTGCATAGCTGTCTAAAAGACTGTACAGTCTCATTTAACCATCACTCAATTTTTATTTTAAGGCGTTCAGGTTTTAATGGGGCAACATAATCTAAAATACTAATAGAGGTAGAACTAAAACAGTTGAAATGTTCATCAAGTAAATGTTAGGAAGAGGGATTTCTAAAAATTCAATGTCACAGATGTTTTTATAGATCTGAGCGAAGTTAATAACAGAGGTAGGGTTTAGTGCTCGAGACCAATGTACTGGCTTGTGAATTGGTATTAACCGAGAAACCAGAAGTACAGAAAAAATATTTGGCTTGTGGTCAGAAAAATTAAGTTCACAGATTGTTGTGTCAGAGACAGATATGTCATGCGTTAATATGAAATCTGATGTGTGTCCCTGTACATGATAAGGGCCATCTACCCATCGAGAAAGATCAAATGATTCCATCAAATTTAAACCTTCGTGCTGAAGTCAATCCTCAGTCTCTATTTCCACCACAATACCCTCGGCCCCTGATGTTGTGGGCTCACATTCCTGGTCAGACTCACTGGGGGGCTCCTCTTCCGGGGCGAGGGTCTATGCTGGCCACTTGTTCTCGGGCTCTGGCTGACTCGCGGAGGGCGGTAGCTCTCCGTCTGCAGGGGGCCAAACGAGTTCTCCGTGGCGAAGGAGGTGATTCGGGCTCTGTTTCCTGCTGTGTTCTGGACCAGGGCGCAATGCTCTCCAGACACCAGTTGATCGCTTCTCTCCAGCTCAGTCCAGTGGTGTCAGGGAGGCCCACGAGCTGATGGAAGTTAGCCCCCATCCAGAACAGTGACTTCAGGGTCTTGTTGTCGAAGGGGCAGGTGATGGCTAGACAGAAAAAGTTGGTGAAGGTTTGTTACCAGCTTGGCTGCGTAATCCATCTTGGTCGGTGGTTCTGTAAGACAGTTGTTCTCAACTCCAGTCCTCGGCACCTACTGCTCTGCACATTTTTTATGTCTCCTTTTTTAACACACCTGATTCAGATCACCAGCTCGTTAGGAGAGACTCCTTGATCTGAACTGAGTGTGTCAGATAAGAGAGACATACAAAATGTGCAGAGCAGTGGGTCCCGAGGACTGGAGTTGAGAACCACTGCTGTAAGAGATACAAAGATGACGAAGAGGAATTTAAAGATAAATTTTTACTAACTAATTTATTACTAACACAGCTTAACCAGCAGATGAGCGTGACAGTGTGCTAATGCACAGACAACAACCAACAATGAACTGAGGGACCAAAGGAACTTAAGTAGTGGTACAAACAAGGTTAATAAGGAGACACAGCTGAACTAAGAGGACTAATCATATCAGTAACCATGACAACTCATAAGTGGTAGGAAACTAGACAAAGGAAACATGACTGAATGATAACAAAAAAGACGAAACGTGACTGTGACAGCTGTCGCCTTCTATGGCATGGAGCTTGGCCAGGCATTATTCTGCTTATCATTGATTAACATTCATTTTGGAAATCACATTAAGGCACTTCCCTTGGCAAGGGCAGTTATTTAAGCCCCCTTCTAGTTAAAGGCTGCAAAAATTAGCTTCCTGCTTCTTCGTCTCACTTATTAATTTGTCGCCCCCCCAGTCTATACCTGGAGGTGATAGTGGACATAGCACATAGTTGGGAACTTTGTCAATGCGATTTCCTAATGGTTCATGAGGAGTATTGAGACAGAGTATAGAAATGGACTTCATTGCAACTAGCGACCCACCCTCTGCCGTTCGCTGGAAATGTATGAATGGGCAACCATCAGCCGACAAGAGCTACCTGGGAGAGAGTAGTATGAGAGGACTTCGCTTGCTGGTAATTTCACAGCACAGTGAGCAGTCATTTGGTCAATATGACGTGTCAGTTTAACAGAATGAATAATTGTTTTGGAGGTTGCCTTTTTGTCCGTTGTTCTTTGAATCTTTGGTCTACATCATTTTATTCTGTGTATCAGAATAATCCATCTTGTCATAGCGTTCATGATCAAACGTAGCCTACGGCTGTATCAGTGTCCTTATTTGCACATATATTTCATTTGAAGACATGTGCGCATACACAGTGCTGGTTCATGTTTAGACAACTAGAGTAGGCCTATATGAAATATGTACATAAAAACTTCAGTATCTGAACTAGTATATGATGGTCAGTATATGAACTATATGATCCGCATTTCTAACATTGTTAAACTCATCGGGCCGTTCCGCTCAGTTACTCAATTACACACTCTGAAAGCACGCTTCTACCTCAGATTCTGTGAAGTTGCTCAGAAAAATGCAAAAATTACCAATTTCCTTAATGATAAAATGTATGAGTGGTTTTAGTGTTTTCAGTGATGTGCAGCCTGTAAATATCGGTTCACATCTCAAAAAACTGTTTTGGGGTGTCATGACCCTTTAAGATTTTAATTAAAAAACAATTTATTAAATTTATTAAGTAGCCTAGTTTGTTTTTGTCCTCATGGTGACAACTGGCTCGTCCACACATTGCAGGTGATTTCAGGTTTTACTGACCTTGTGGGGACAAAATGTTGGTCAAAGTTGAAGCAGAAATTCCAATGAAATCAGATATTACACCTAGTTCTTCACAGAAGCAGTCTTTAAAGTGGTGAGCAGAATTATTTCACTATATTCTCATTGATTGTTTCCATAGACATTAAATTTCCACCTCTGACTTCATTGGTTAATTCAAATTACATTACATTGACTGTGATCACAGAAGTCCTTGCTTACATACATCTTCTTGAATATTCAAATTTTCAAACAGATGGGGTATTATTTTAACAGTTTTGTATTTAACAAATGTTCATTTATCAAGTGTATTCATCATATTCATCACTGAAATTTAATATAAGATTTGATTCTTTTCAAAGCTTATAGAATTTATTTCAAAAGGCACTTATAAAATTGACACATATGTCAATTTGAAATATTTTCCACAGGGAACGAAAAAAGCTGTCATGGCATTTAACAACTCAAACTAGATGACAGTTATCTCTGACACTATGTAAATTATGCTACTAAAGTCTATTAGATGACATTTACAGAGATATTTATAAATATTTATCTATTATGTTTCATATTTACTGTACATTAATGCCTAGCAAGATTTAAAGCTATGTGGTAAAAAAAGGCATTCACTCATGTAGCACTTTACAATAAGGTTATTGGTAGCATTAGTCAATGCATTAATTAACATTAACTAAAAATGAGCAATACTTCTGTTACAGTATTTATTAAGCTTAAAATACAACTTTTCATTAAGTATGTGTTAGCTGTAGGTCAAATATACAACTTTAGACTTAAAATGTATAGTAAGCATTAAAATGAACATTAAGTAAGATAAATAAATGCTTTAGAAGTATTTTTCATTGATAGTTCATGTTAACTTATGTAGTTAACAAATGTTAACAAACAGAACATTATAAAGTGTTATAAACTTAGTTTACATGAACATATATGGCACATGCAACATAATGATTATGGTAAGGCGTTGCATTATTATGTTAAATGTATATCGTAACATTCAATATTTCCCCAAATTCTAAGATAAAAAACACAACATGAATGCAAAGACTAAAGATTATGGTTGAGCAAATCCATTAATCTATTATTTCCTGGGTGTACTGATGTTTTCTCCACTGGTGATCTTTTCATTGTTTAAGCTGACCCTTGTTTTAATAAGTGTACATGGTCTGGCTTAAAGCCAGATTTCTGGAGCTTAATGGTGGGGGTGTGATTTGTATAGACATCTTAAAACACACACAAACACACACAAACACACACACACACACACACACACACACACACACACACACACACACACACACACACACACACACACACACACACACACACACACACACACACACACACACACACACACACACAAACAGCTTTTTAGAAGCATGACTCTAGTCTGGGCCACCTGCTCTTTTTTTAATGACATGTCAAGGACAGCTAGCATGATTAAATTGCCAGTTCAGTCCAACCTCAAACAAACACACGCACTCATGCACGCACGCATGCACACACGCACGCGCACACACATTGATTTATTTGAAAAAATCATTCAAACTTCAAATATAAAAGTTTTTTAAACTTATTGTTATGCTCCTCTACCTAATTTTTTCACTCAGTGTGTTATGAATGACAATGCATGTTTTAAGTTGCCAGTGTTATGGTGGAACAAGCTTATTTTGAGACATATAGAAAGTGTTTTGTTAGTCTGAGGGAATTTTGGAGGTGAGATTAAGTGTTTGGCCAAGATTCTTTTTGAAGAATTTTGAAAAAGTGCCTTCAGTGTTTACCAATGCTTGTTAGCAAAGGAAAAAACTGTAATAATATAATATAATATAATATAATATAATATAATATAATATAATATAATATAATATAATATAATATAATATAATATAATATAATATGTAACAACACATTACATATTTATGATTCTCTGATGTTGATTATAGTCACATGACATGCAGATAAACAAATAAAATACATAAAATATATATTTTTAGTTACGTTTTAATTCGGATTGTTTGTATTTATAATCATTTATTTATTTAACATTTTTATAATTTCATTAATTATTACCTTTTAATCAGCTTATTATGTACTCCCTGGGAATCCCTGATATGAAGAACAAGATCAAAATGAAAATTCTTTCTTTACTTTAAAAGTCTTTATATACTTACCATCATCTCATCCAAAATTTAAAAAATGGTGTGTAATGTTCGATACTGTCTTGGTGTAATGTATACCATTTAATATATGTACCAATTTTTTATAAGCATAGGTGAAGAATATTACACTCTAGGAAATGTCCATAAAAATAGGGTGTTACTGTAATATGAAGGAATTGTCTGTATTGATTTTTCACATGTGTTTTACCCTTACTTTGAATTACACATAACATTATGTTGTGTTTAGGGTTAAAGGTAATGTCCATAAATTAAGAAAAATAATATTACTTTCTCCCAATTTCTTTTTTAATTAATTGTTTTCTCACTGTACAGGCAAAAATAGTCTTACATTTCAATCTGTTACTCATACAAAACTGTCACATGACTTTTGCCTATGCACTTCTTTTGTGTTCCTTTTGAAAAAAAAGTTGGGTTTGGAACAACATGAGTGTGAGTAAATAATTACATAATTTGACAGATCTGTTCCTTTGTTTCCAAATTACCTCAAATATTAATTAAAATAACAAGCAATTGTACCCACGTTATGTTCTCATGTCTTTCTAAAATTAGGCCATTTCTATGCTATTGTGTCCTACAGGAAGCTGGTGATCATTAGTAGTCTAGAAAGCAAAGGGGGCTCAGAGCTGTCTGTGACAAAACAGTCTCAGGGGAGGACTTCCCTGTCATATACCCAAGAGCTCTTTTAACCAAGACATCGATTCCACAGCTGAGCTTTCCCCTTACAGTCACGACAAATCATATGAAATGGTTAAATGAATTTGATGAAATGTTAAATGAATTCAAATAAACAGATACATGAATTAAAGGGATAGTTCACACAAAAATGAAAATTCTGTCAGTATTTACTCACCCTCATGTTGTTCCAACCTCGTAAGACCGAGAAGGAAATTAATAGTTGAAATAAGGTCTTTATTTTTGTTTGTTTTTGTAAACAAAAAGTATTCTTGTCGCTTGATAAACTTAAGATTGAGCCACTGTAGTCATTTGGACTATTTTAACAATGTCTTTAATAACTTTTTGGGGCTGGCAAGTTTCAATACCTTAGAAGCCTATGGAGGAGTGATCCAGCTCTCAGATTTAATCAAAAATATCTTCGTGTTCCGAAGATGAACGAAGGTCTTACGAGGTTGGAACAACATGAGGGTGAGTAATTACTGACAGAATTTTCAATTTTGGGTGAACTATCCCTTTAAATGAAATGTATAATAAAGGATCAAAGGAGGTGCATAAAGTGAATAAAATATATTGTATATTGTTAAAAAATAAAATGTAATGGTTATATAAAAATCCACAGATCCTTTAGAGAGAAAAGACTCTTCCATCACAGGTCACTGGTGTTAATGTAGCCTGTGTTTAGCTTTAACCATTATACATCTATCGATCTCTGTCAGATTCCTCCCGCCCATCAATTCTGCACTGAGTATGTCCCACATTACTTCTGCAGCTGAAAGAAGCTGATTAATGAGATTTTTTGATGAACAGTTCTCCATGTTCAGTCAATCAGAATAACACTACAAATAAATACAACTTACTTGTTTATCATAATATTATTCAATTGGCCAAAGATTTAGAAATATATATTTAACATTTAGGTATATATTTAAAATTTAAAATCAATGCAAACTGCTGTTCGCAAGCCACTTCTGTAATGTGATATATTTCATATATTAGTAAAAAAAAAGAAAAGAAAAAAAAACAGTTTTTACAGAATTTATTTATATTTTAATCCTGCCTTCATGTGCTATTGGAAATTTAGTAATTCCCACTTCTGAAGTTCTGAGCTCATCGCATTCAAATTTTGACTTGAGAGGGAGTGCATGTCTATTTTTTTAATTAGGAAACTAGTATTTACGATAATTCCGATCGTGAAGGCAGCATAACAGGTTTATATCTTCAAAAGTCGTGACACTGCCACATATGAAACGCTTTACCCTGCTCGATATATTATAATAGTTTTATGTATAGTATAATGAAGTTTTACAGATTTTTTCAATTGCTAACATACTTTTGTCCAATCTGTAGTCACATTTTTTAAAACTCTAAATACAATTAGCAAAACATCTGTCTGTAGTGACTATACCACAATAACAAATTCATTTTGTTTTCACACAATATGCAGTCAGTTAACACATTTCTAAAATGCTTAAATTGAATTTTCACACAAGCTGCCCCCATATCAAAATCATCTTTCTGGTCTTATATACAAATGCTTAAACACAGCATGACAGAAATTAAGACCTAATGTTCCAAACAGTAAATATAGTATAAATCCTCATTCAGCAACAATAGTGTTTGATCTTAGTTTCGGTTTCATGGACTTTTAGTTTGTATTCATTAGTCACGTGTTCCTTTGTTTTAGTTTCCTGCCACTCATCAGTTTCCATGGACACTAATTATCACAGCTGTTCATCATTTAGTTCATCACCACGTGCATTTAAATTCCTCACCTTCATTTAGTGTTTGTCCGGTCTCGTTTGAGTTAGCGTGTGCGAATTGGTGCAAATTGTAGTGAATTGTAGTGATGGGAAACCGAGGCTTTCTGAAGAATTTGAGGCTTTCATCAAATTGTGCTGAAAAACGGTTCATTACTCAAAGCTTTTAACACAATGCGCATTAGCAACATCTGGTGGTCAGATTTGTTTTCTCCACCATATCTAACAAATCACCGCAGGGCAGAAAAAGCACATGACCAAACAAAGCTTCGGAAAGCCCATGACATACAAGTGTGAGATCAATACAGTTCTATCTAATCTCATCTAAATGAGGTTTACTCGTGTAAACCTATTCTAGTAGACTTCCTGGTCAAAAGTTTGAACCTGTAAGTTATATATAGCATAACAGGGGCCCTTTAAGAAAAAAAAATAGGGTCCATGTTAATTTCATGTCTGTGCATATCACGGTACAGAAGGAAGCAGACAGGTAAAATGATATACAAGATAGTATTTTATTGAGCAAAGGCACGGAGAAGAATTACCAGATGAAACTGGTAAGTATATCGAGGAGAATCTGGACTGAGATGGAACTTAGCTGGATGGTATTGAAGATGACTGTTAGCAGGAGGCGGAACAGGACTAGGCAGGTAGAGGACTGGCTATCAGGGCTCTCCGGAAGAAGTCTGTACATCTTGTAGCGACGAGACCACACAAGGAAGTGAAGGGGAAGTGTCATTTTATAGAGAGTGGTTGATGACGTGCAGCTGTGGTGAATCAGAATTCCGGGGAGAGTGAACGAGTGTGCGAAGCGTGCTGATTGGGTGACTGTGTGACAGTGCTAAATGTATTTCTCAGTCTGTGCTTTTTTTAGTCATGTATATTATATGCATAAAAGTACTTTCTTTGGTAGATTAATATTGGCATTATGCAATATGTTGTACAAAGTATTTTCAGAGTGATACGAGCATACTCAAGTACTTGTTCACAAGAGACCAGACAGGTAGATTAAGAAAGTAAACTGACTGACCCTCTACAAAATCAAAATTGACCCTGTGACAAGCTGTGACATTTGTGGTATACATATTATCTGCAGGTTGCAAAATGTATGCTTTTATAAAAGATTAATACTAGAACAATGCAATACTACAAAATTAGTAATTTACTGGAGAAAGGGAGCTTTGTTATTTGAATGATTAAATGAGATTATACAGTATATTCAGAAAAGCGAGCAATGCACTATTCTGCAATGTACTCCACAGTGTGCTATGTCATGCTGCTGTATGCATGTGTTCCTGCAAGTTGTTGTTGAATTATTCAATAAAGCAAAATTAATAGAACATCTCATTCTGATGATGAGCACATGATTATCATTCTTACTCAGTAGCACTTATACATGTGTAAAGAAACAGTCCACAGTCAATAGGGTTTAAAGAATATATATAAACTGCATGCTCACCAATGGTTTGTATAAATAAATAAATAAATAAATAAATGTATAAAATGTGTAAATATATAAAAATTACAAATGCAATTGATTTAACTTAACTCTATTGACCAGTTGATCAATTGTAACCCTGTCTAGTGTCACACTTTGAAGGTTTTGTAGGTTTTTTGATTCATTTTTACACCGTCATGCTGTCTCCCTCTTCATTCCAGGAAAGAAAGCTGTTTTACTGAGCTTGTGTGATGCTCTTCTTCGTAAATTCGGCAAGGCCTTGTTCAATAATTCAGACTAACATTTTCTCAGAGCACTGTGATTCAAGATCCTAGTGCTCCAGCAAGCATCAGCTTGCCATTATTACGCCTCACTGGACTAAAGGTAACAAGCATGCAAACCCCCAACTCACTAGAGAGCAAGAGTGAAAGGAAGGGACATAGAGAGAGAGAGAGAGAGAGAGAGAGAGAGAGAGAGAGAGAGAGAGAGAGAGAGAGAGAGAGAGAGAGAGAGAGAGAGAGAGAGAGACACATCATTGCTGAAAGTCCACCACCCCCTCGAATTAAAACTTCAACTGTATGTTTGAAGTGGATGTGGGAGTGTAGCAGAAGAGAATGCGGGCCATTTGAGTGTTTGAGGTTGTTTTCACAATAAGCTTTCTCATCTTATTTTTGTTGTTTAAAAGTGCACCTATTATGCTTGTTCAGATATTACCATATAGTGGGTAATATAGCTGTTTGTGAATGTAAAAGGTCTGCAAACTTTTAAAGATCAAAGTGGTAAATACTGTCTAAACTGTCTCCCAAAACAAAGAATCGATTATGAACTGCTGAAACGAGTTGTCAGTAATTCCAATCTTACTTACATTACATTCATATGTAACAATGTAACACATTTGCATAATATCCGCTTATGGTCTTTGGCTGCAGGCGAACATCGTCTACTTTGACCCTCCCTCAAACACACTGTAGCTGGTTCATGTTGTGTATGCTACATGTCACTGTTTTCTGCGCTGCAAAAGCAAACTAGTTTTGTATAAACTTCCAAAGGATGAGATGTGTTTTATATTGTGTAGATCTCTAGCTAACCGGCTAACTTGCGCTATTTCTGTCTTCCTGAAAAAGTTCTGTCACACCCCTTTTGATAATTGAAATGCACTATACAAACTTAAATGGTTGTAATTCAAGAATGCTTTGGAATACAGACCTAAGTTTGGTCTTATTTTAAAGAAAACAATCAGCAGATTATTACTGAAGTGAAAGCACTTCAATAAATTAAATTATGAAAAAGTTATGGAAGTTATAATTTACAGTAAATCAAATATACTTTATTAATATATATTTTTTAATATAAAATAAATATTTTACTAAATATTTTTACTATAAAATTACTATAAAATGAAAGCCATATATCTAACCAAGTTGTGTTCCAAATTTCAAGTTGATATCACAAAAATTGAAGTTCCCGTGAGATTTTGTTTAGGCGTAGTACCAAAAATAGCCACCGGGTGCCATTGCATTCCATTAAATTTAATTGTATGCAATCTGCCATAACAAATTCATAAATTTCTATCCAAATATCACTTCTGTCACTAAATATGGAACCTTGAGACTCAGACCTTTCTGACAATGTGTTTTGTCAATATTAGAAAAGGTTTTGATAATAAATTATGAAAGATGATGCCCAAAAGGGAAGGGGCCTAATAAAATACCGTTTCTATGGTAACGCAACATCCAATTTCAAAACGGTTTTCACAGGATGAATTCTGAGTTCGTAAGCTTTCAAATGATACCTAATTTATGATAACTACTAAAATATGTGATATAATAATAATAAAAAAATTATTTATATATATATATATATATATATATATATATAATATATATTATACTTTTTAGAGGACTTCTTACTTTACTTTTTAAAATATAATTTTATCTTTTTTTATTGATAAATACTAGATTATGTTTTATTATGAACTTTTAGCATTAAAAACCAGAGTTTCAATCATTAAAAGTGTGCGCGTCAACTTTTTGTGACAAAGGTCCGAAACTCCTGTAATGACGTCAATTTTTTGAGGCGCACTCTTGTCATAAATTCATATATTACTGTTCAAACATAATTTGTAAGAAAAAAACACCGCTAAAAGATCTATTTAGGAGTCTTAGACCTTTGCAATGATATATAGTTTGCCATAATTAGATTAGGATTTAATAGTAATATAGCGAAGAAAAGTTAGATATCCCGTATACGGGATCGTGACAGTTAAGGGGTTCAGCTGTTGGCCCACTATTACCTAAAACCGTGTCTATTAATGCATATTGTCCGTCATTCTTACTACTTCGAGTAAAGATAAAGGATGGAGCAAGATTTGTTTTACAATCTTAAATGTTCCATCAGTTATTCACGTTAGTGCTTGGCTAACATATGTACCATTATTGATACAGTTAATGATACAGTTCCCACATGTGCACCTCAATAAATTAGAAATATACACAGTTTGTTGATGGACATACACTTGTTAATGCTGATGTAGATGAATTACAGTGGCAACATCTCATAATGTACATCAAACTGAGTAAAAACTTATCAATGAGAAATGTCCTGTTCAAGTTTTCCTTACGATGGAGGTTCGGTCCATCAACTAGTTCTTCCAATGTTTCATCATCGGAATCAAGGGCATCGTTACTGTCTATATAGTGTGTATAATTGCTGGGCTTTAATAAGCCTCTGGAGCTGAAATTTCAGTTATGCTATTGGGTGTTTTTTTTCCGACACATGCTCTAAGCGATAGACCAATCACAACAGGCTGGGCCATTTGACCAATCAGAGCAGAGTAGGCTCGTGGGAAGGAGGGGTTTAGAGAGACTGAATCTTCGGACGAGTCGTTTTAGCGTCTTTGAGAAATGAGGTGATGTGCAATGTATTTTATGAGGAAATTAAAGTGATTTTTGACCTTTAATGGATGTAAACCTGTTTTAGGAGACCTCCATAACAAAATTAGGAACCTTTAAAATAGCATAATCGGGGCACTTTAAGTTCAGGAGCATATAGTATATCCGAATGACATTATTAAAGGGTTAGTTCACCCAAAAATGAAAATTAGGTCATTAATTACTCACCCCCATGCTGTACCAACCCCGTAAGACCTTCGTTCATCTTCGGAACACAAATGAAGATATTTTTGATTAAATCTGAGAGGTGGATCACTGCTACATAGGCTGCCTGAGGGAATGAAACTTGACGGCCCAGAAAGTCATTAAAGAACATGTTTAAATATTCCATGTGCCTACAGTGGCTCAACTATAAGTTTATCAAGCGACGAGAATACTTTTTTTCCGAAAAAAAAAACACATAAATAACGAGAGTTCAAGAGATTTCTACGACGCATGCGCGAGAACTGAGAAGAGGACGTTCTTCTTCTAATACTTCTTGTTCAGTTCTCGCGCATGCGTCGTGGAAATCTCTTGAACTCTCGTCTCAGGCCCACAAGGAAGAAAAGGAATAGTCGAATAAAGTCGTTATTTATGTGGGTTTTTTTCGGAAAAAAAGTAGTCTCGTCGATTGATAAACTTATAGTTGAATTTAAGAATATATAAAGAACCTTTTCACTATAAAGAATATTTTTTTGCAATGGAAAGGCTCCATGGATTCACAGATGCCAATAAAGAACCTGTGGGAACTCAAATGGTGTCTCTAGTACTGTTTCATTGTTACAGTGTTGAAAATGTATTTGTTGGATTAATATGCCTCATTAGTAAGTGGGAACCAGTGAATCAAAAATTCCTTTTGTCTCGCACTTAACATCAGATGAAATACGATTATGTACCTCCATTTTCCTCAAGGCCTGTTTTCACTCACTTTTTTCATTTATTCATTATTTCACATCATGTTGTTTGTTAGACTGGTTATTGTCACTTAAAATCGTTCTCAAGTGCCACATTCCCTCTGTCTATTTCCTTTATCTCACTAGTATTGTACTTGACTTGACTATAGAAAAGTTTCACTTTCTGTAGTTATGCACATCTGAATAATTAGGTTGAACAGATGAAGCTGAAAACACCTCAAGCGAGATGTTTTCTATTGTTGTTCAAATTTCCAAACATTATAATATTGTTTCATGCAAAAAAAAAAAAAAAAAAAAAAAAGATTGTAGGAATTATTCTGGAGGGGAAACATTAAAGCTCAAGGCTTTTGAAGTGAACTGCACATATATTCCAAGAAACCTTGGATCAAACATGATATCACCCAATTTTTGAAAGCTGTTCTGAATATAAAGGCAGAAAAATAACATTTAAATGATTGTATATTTTGATTTATATCTGTGTGGCTTTACTTGTGGTGCAAGTGAAGTCTTAGGCAGGTCAGCAGAATGTATCTAGATGTAATGAATTATGCATCCATGGTTAAAAGTAGGATCTATTTGTCATCTTAATGTGTCAGGGTAATTGAATACACGCAAATCACAACTCACTCGTAATTCACAGTTTAGACACATTATGTCTTTTTTTATAATGCAATTGTCAATGCATGTGGGTCTCGTTGCATAACTAATGACAGTATTTGGACATATTTATTCATTTATATATTCACATAATATGAAATGAATACACTTTTTCATTTCTACCAGAAAGACTCGGGTGAATAATACTGTAACAATAAACCATTTATTAACAGCCCAGTAAGTAATATATGATATAAAGTTCTTTGGCGTAGGCCCTGTCCGTAGCTTGCAATCTGCTAGTACAGACTCTGCATTTCCTGCCTGAAGACGAAGGCAGGGGCGCAGCCAACCCGCTGTGAGGTACGGGAAGGGACCATCCTGGTGGTGGTGGTGGGGGTTGGTGTTGGGGGATGGAGGGGAAGGAACCATCTCGGTGGTGGTGGGGAGGATGGAGGTAAATGGAAATGTCAGCATCTGCGAACTCAGACATGTGTAAGTACTCATCTTATATACCACAAGTGTTAGAACACGATTGGATAGATGAGAAGATAATGAGTGACGTAACAACAATTGAGTCTTCCCGGCAGAACTTATGCTAGAGCTTCATTTCTGTGTCAATGCTATACTATAGTCTATATCAGGAACATCAAGAGAAGGACATTTTGAGTGTTAATGCCCTTCACCACCTTAGTATCAAATTTAAATTTCTCTCTCATCCACCCACCTCCTCCCATACTCTCTCTTCCTCCCACTTTTCCTCCCCCCTCCCCCAAACTTTTAATTTGATTTATTAATTCTTTAGAAAACAAATGTATCACACAGACACATACACAGTTAAAACAATTAAAAAGGTACTGCTCATTTACGGAAAGGACTTTATGTGTTACCCTAAAAAGGCTTGAACCCCAAAACAACACAATACAATGCACAATTCAAAATACGGGTACAACCCCCCTGTGAAAAAAACAACACTGACAATTTATTCATAATAATTACAGTATATTTCTCTCTATTTTTACATACTTTTCTAAGAGTACACATAGCAAAGGCAAAAAAAGGTGAATTGTGGGAATATTTGATTGGTAGAGGAAGCACTATTGATCTGACATAAGATTAACGGATGTTCAGACTGACAGTAATTAAACTCAGAGAGCTCTGCTGTTGCCTTGCAAGTCTTCATTACAAGACGTGAACACGCATACAAACACATTCCAGTTACTGAAAGGTGCGTACACACACACCCACACACACGCACGCACGCACGCACGCACGCACACACACACACACACACACACACACACACACACCCACGCACGCACGCACGCACGCACGCACACACACACACACACACACACACACACACACACACACACACACACACACACACCAGTTGAAAACTACAAACCAGTCTCTCTTCTACCTCACTATACCTCAAGTTTATGCTTCTGTCACGGACACACCTAGCGACACACCCCAACCAGCATCAACTCAGCACACCTGGTCACGCTCATCATGATCACTGAATACTGATTACTCACTACCTGCACTGCATCACAAACTTACCATGCTGCACACAGGATTTAAGCTTCTGTCTCTCCATTGTTCTCTGTCCGGTCTCGTCTAGAGACACGTGTGACTCACCCGGTTCCTCATGCTTCTGTGGTTCCAGGATACCCTTGTGCTCGCAGTATACTCAAGTTTATCACTAACCATTCTCCTGTGTGTATTTCCAAGCAGCCATTGTGTGCGGCGGTGCTTCAGGATTCTCCAGTCTGATTCTCCGAGTTCTTCTGTGCATCTATGGACCTCATATCTCTTCTCTGCATTCAAGTTGGAAGTTTATTCAAGTCCGCTCTCAGTTGTGTGTTTTCGGATCGGTATTTACATTCAAGTGTCTACGTATCTGCATTCAAGTTCTAAGTACTTTCGTGTCTGCCTTCAAGCCCTGATTTATCACCAAGTCTACTTCTGAGTTCAAGTATTCAAGAGACTTGAAGCCTTCTATGAGATTGGATATTGCAACAGGTGTATAAATAAAGTCTGTTAACCGTATTCCTTGTGTCCTCATCCTTCTAGTAGAGTGACAGCTTCCATCTGCTATGGTCACTGAATGAATGAGCATTGTGTTCCTTCACAAGGAGGCAAAAAGATCTCTGCATTTCTCTTCTTGTCTAGCTTGCTTCCTAATCGAGTTGTCAAATAAACCTGGCATTGTATATTATAGATATTGTTGGCTCCTTGACTAATTGCTTGTGTTCTTCTCTTTGGATAAAAACATTGTATATTATAGATATTGTTGGCTCCTTGACTAATTGCTTTTGTTCTTCTCTTTGGATAAAAGCATCTGATAAATGCATAATCTAAATGCTTCATTCTCAGCAGTTCAGGTGAAGGTTGGCAGCAGGAGTCCAGACAGTTGAAGGCTTTGGACTCCTTGTGATGGAACAAGGCACCACTTGTTCAGCGACCCATTGGCGGGAGATTAGCTTATTTATGATTATTACAGTTTTTCAGAATTGCTAAAACACTAAACTCCGTTCTCCGACCAAATTATCAATAGCCTAAACCAATTTGTCGAATAAATCACTATTTCTGCAAAACCTTAAACAAGTTCAGGCAGTTAGACACTGTTTGCAAATCTCATGCACTCTTTTTGCAAAACTCTAAACACATTCTCACTCATTAAAACACATTTCGTACTGGGATCCATTTGTGTGTACACTAGACACTAAACACTAAACACAAAAGTTAAACACAACTACAACACATTTGTCATCGTTTAGACACAACAATTCAAAATTGTTCACACTTATTTCTAATGATGTGATCAAACCAACTGTATGAAATATGAGTCAATTCAGAGTGTCCAGGTGACACGGGTGCACTGATGATATGAACAATAGTTGTAAACAATCAACCTTTGGTTTTTGCAGTTGGACTGCAGTATTTTTACACTATGAATATACAGACATTCAATAGGCCTACTATTTAATATTCAGCATGTTACGTTCCCTGTGTATTTGTGTGTGTGTTTCTGTTCTGTGTCTCCGTTCATTGCTTTCAGGTGGTGATCGGGCATTGGCTGTTTGCGGGCACGTGTCGTCATTGCATCATCTGTTCAACTGCTGTGTCTTGGATTCAAAAGGCCAATCCACAAACATGAAGTGAGATCCTCGCCAGATCTCACCCAACTTGCGCGTTCTGAGCACGTTGTCGAAACCACTATCACTACTCGCGCTTATAATTTTATTGTTGATGATTTGAGTAAGCACTTTTGCCTGACCTGAGATTTTGATAAACATTGAGAGATGCCTAGCTAATCTGATTACATCTGGAGCACTGAGTTTCATCTATTGCGAAAGCACAAGACGGGAGGTAGGAATCATTGTTGTGTTAGGCAGGCGTGGAGTGTTCGCCACCATTGTACTTCTGTTTTTTATTTAGTCTAGTTTAATTAAGGCGGCGTACCCGCTGAAGATCTCGGTTTTGTTTCTATTTTTCTTCATGGTGGCAGTTAGTTCAGCTGGTACGGTTAAAATTAGATATCAGTTATGTTTTGCTTATTTCAATGATTTGGCGACACTCTTGTTTGACCTAATTTTCTTGTGTATTATTTTTTTTGTTTTCACGAACCTGTTATTCAATTCAATTGAACATGTCTCAAATCTTTCATTCTCACAAAATAAATGTTTTCCTTAACGTTTGATTGATGTTTCTTGGTTGTTTTGTTTGCATCCCCACATATCAACAGTGTCTCACATAAATGTTATGTAATCATCCCTTTCAAACATCTTTAAACGCGTAACATTTGGTGGTGGCAGCGGTGGGATATTCCTTTAAAGGGATATCTTATTTGTTTTGGGATGAGTTTGTGATCGCTGTTGCTTGTGTGTGGGTTGGGGCAGCAACCTTGAAGGAGGTATTGTCTGAATGAAGGATCTTAAGAGGCTTCTGTGGATTTTACCGTTTGTGGTGGTAAGTTTAGTCAGAATGGCTGATTTTGATCTGGATAGTTTTGTGAATGCACCAACGGTCGAACAATTAAGTACGTGTAGAAAAGATGATTTATTGAGAGTTGCCGAACATTATCAAATTAGAGTTTCTAGACCGCAGCTTGCGTGGGACATTAAAAGAATGTTAGTACAGCAGCTAAGGAAGTTGGAGGTGTTGAATCCGGTTGATAAATCTGAGGAGATTCTGAGCTCTGGAGCTCCGTCTTTTAGGTGAGGAGGAAGCGAGTGGGACTGATGAGGCGGAGGGTTCCGAAGTCAAAGCGGTCTTGCCGCCCTTTGAACCTTTTTTTCCGTCTGTAGCGGGAGATGAGTCGCGTCTCAAAGTACGTTTGGCGAAAGTCCAACCGGAAGAGCGCGAGAGGGCTGAGAGCTCAGTTAGATTTACAAATCCACATCCGTCGTCTGGAAATACAGGCGGATACGCAAGTAAAGTTGCGTGAGTTAGACCTGAGAATAGCCAGAGAGACATCGGTTCCGCCTAGACTTCCTGGATCAGCTGCTCAACCTGCGCAGACAGGTGCTGTCGCGGCACATGCGAGTCCAACGTTTGATGTGGGTAAACACATTTCTCTTGTTCCACAGTTCAGAGAGGCTGAGGTTGACTCATACTTAATGTATTCGAACGAGTTGCTTCTATGCTTAACTGGTCTAGAGATGTGTGGCCGTTATTGCTTCAATGTAAGTTGACGGGAAAAGCTCAGGAAGTATGTGCTGCACTATCTTACAGGATAGCTTAGATTATGACGTTATTAAAATTACAATTTTGAGGGCTTATGAGCTCGTACCAGAGGCGTACAGACAGCGATTTAGGAATCACAAAAAAGTTTCAAATCAGACGTTCGTTGAGTTCACTAGGGAGAAGAGTTTGTTATTTGACCAGTGGTGCACATCAAGTAAAGTAGCAGATTTTAACGCTCTCCGTGAGTTGCTTTTGTTAGAGGAGTTCAAAAGTTGTATTCCTGGTCGTATTGTTTAATATCTAAACGAGCAGAAGATGACGTCAGTGTCACAGGCGTCTGTTTGTGCGGATGAGTTCGCGCTTACGCATAAGAATGTTTTTACTCTTGCTCGGACTGAAAACGTTTCGCATGTTCCTGCTGTCTTGAGAGATCAGTGGCGTTTGAAAAATGTTCCAAAAGCTAAAGAAGGCGGAGAATGTTTTCACTGTCGCAAACCGGGACACCTCATTGCTGATTGTCTGGCTTTAAAGCGCAAAGAGCAAGGTACCAGTACTAAAAGTGTTGCGTTTGTGAAGACTGTTGATCGCACAGATTATGAGAATTGTGATGTCTTAGATGTTAGTTATCAACCTTTCCTGATGGAAGGATTTGTGTCTGTTAGCGAACATTCTCGAATCAGAGTTACTATGTTGCGTGATACCGGAGCGATGCAATCGTTTATAGTAGCTGACGTGTTACCGTTTTCTGAACGCACTTTTTGTGGAAGTCATGTGTTAGTACGAGGCCTTGAGATGAGCACTATGAAAGTTCCTTTGCATCAGATTCATCTGAAGCCAGATTTGTTTTCAGGATTTGTGAAAGTTGGAGTTCGTGATAGTTTACCAGTGCATGGAGTGAACTTCATTCTCTGTAATGATATTGCAGGTGGTAAAATTGTGCCGCTTTTAGAGGTTTGTGATAAACCTATTTTGTCCGATGGCACTGATGAAATGTCAGAGAAATTCCCTGTGGTTTTTCCTGTTTGTGCTGTGACGCGAGCGCAGGCTCATAAGTTCGCTGATGTTGATGATTTATCCTCCACTTTCATAGCACCTATGTTTGTAAACAATGCTCTGATGCCTGATGCAGATAAGCCAGATGGCGCAGTCATGTTTTTGAAATCCGATGATTTGAAATTAGAAGTCACTAGTGAGAAAATTATTGCAGCCCAAAAAGAGGATTTTTCTCTGCGTAAATGTTTTTCTTCTGTCATTTCCGTGGAAGAGGCGCAGAAGAAGAGAAACGCTTATTATATGCAGAATGGCTTACTGATGCGTTGGTGGTGTGCTGACGTAGTGAATGATTCAGAATGATTCAGAATGGTCTTCTGTGACCCAAATTGTCATTCCGACGTGTTATAGACATCTAGTACTTTCACTGGCTCATGATCATAATTTGTCTGGTCACTTAGGCATTAAGAAAACATACCACCGAGTGTTGCGACATTTCTTTTGGCCCAGAATGAAGGCTGATGTAGGCAAATTTTGTAGAACCTGTACGACCTGTCAATTCTCGGGTAAGCCGAACCAGGTGATTCGGCGTGCACCGCTGGTTCCTATACCAGTGATGGGAGAGCCTTTTGAGCATGTTATTGTAGACTGTGTTGGACCATTACCTAAGTCAAAATCTGGTAATCAATACTTGCTCACAATAATGTGTACAGCGACGTGTTTTCCGGAGGCGATTCCACTGAGAAAGATTACGGCACCGGTGGTCAGCAGCGCGCTCGTAAAATTCTTTTCAATGTTTGGTCTACCGAAGATTGTGCAGTCTCATCACGGTACAAACTTTTTGTCAAAGATTTTTACACAAGTGTTAGAGACTTTGAATATTTCTCACAGAATTTCGAGTGCCTATCATCCTGAATCTCAAGGCTCTTTGGAACGGTTCCATCAGACCATGAAAGCGATGTTGCGTCGATACTGTATGGACACAGGAAAAGACTGGGACGAGGGCATACCGTTAGTTTTATTTGCTGCTAGAGAAGCGGTACAAGACAGTCTGGGATTTAGTCCTGCCGATCTTGTTTTCGGGCCTACTGTCAGGGGTCCGTTAAAGATGCTTAAAGAGAATATTTTAGATCACGAATCGAGTGTTAAAACCACAGTGTTGGACTATGTGAGCAAAATTCGTGAGCGATTGCACAAAGTTTGTACTATGGAACGAGAGTCATTATTGCACGCTCAAGTGACGATGAAGAGTAAATACGATTGTAAAACTGTTCAACGTCATTTTAAGGAAGGAGATCAGGTGCTTGTTTTATTGCCTGTCCTTGGTTCTGCTTTATCTGCACGCTTTTCAGGTCCATATGAGGTGCTTAGGAAAATGAGTGACACTGAATATGTGATTCGTACTCCAGATCGCCTGAAGAAATCTCGCGTATGTCATGTAAATATGCTGAAGGCGTATCTTGTTCGAGAATCATTGCCAGATGTTCTGAAAGAAAATGAGTTGACTATATCCTGTGCTGCTGCGCTTACGTGTGAGTCGTTTGATTTTACTTCTACATACGACAAGGAAGATGATGGAGTTTTGATACTATACACATACCAGCAGTGCGCCAGATTGAAGAATTCTGAAGTACTGGCTGATTTAAATTCTCACCTGTTTCATCTGTCCGGGTCTCAGAGTAATGATGTGAAAGAAATCATTTCTGACTTTCCTTCGTTATTTAATGACGTTCCCTCTCATACTACGATTTTAGAACATTACATCGACGTGAGTAATGCTGTTCCTACTAAGCAACGTGCATATAGAACGAATGTTTTTAAACGTTCTGTGATCAAGACTGAAGTTGACTACTTGTGTGAACATGGTTGAGCGAAACAGAGTTTTAGTCCCTGGAGCTCACTTTTTCTACTTGTGTCTAAGAGTGATGACTCTGCTAGATTCTGCACAGATTACCGAAAGGTAAACTCCGTAACTGTTCCTGACTGTTTTCCATTACCTCGTATGGAGGACTGTGTGGACAACTTGGGGTCCGCTAGATTTGTCAGGAAATTAGATTTACTGAAGGGTTACTGGCAGGTGCCGCTAACATTGCGCGCCTCCAATATTTCTGCTTTTGTGACCCAAGATGATTTTCTGCAATATTGCGTAATGGCGTTCGGGATGCGCAACGCACCAGCCACATTCCAGCGGCTTATTAATATCGTGCTTGCAGGTGTCCGTAACTGTAATGCAGATTTAGATGACCTTGTGATTTATTCGCCTACTTGGTCTGCACATGTGTCAACGATAAGAGAGGTGTTTGAGCGCCTTGAGAAGGCTACACTGACGTTAAACTTGGCGAAGTGTGAGTTTGGTCAAGCTACGGTTACGTACTTAGGCAAAGAAGTGGGTCAAGGTCAAGTTTCGACCCATGGAGGCAAAAGTAACTGCAATTGCTGATATTCCTGTTCCTGCTACACGCAAAGAACTTCATAGATTCTTAGGAATGGCCGGTTATTATCAGAGTTTCTGCAAGAATTTTTCAACTGTGGCCAATCCTTTATGGTCACTCCTTAGTCCATCATGCACTGTCCTCTGGAATGATGAATGTCAGAATGCTTTTGATAACATCAAAACTTTGTTGTGCAGTACGCCTGTTTTATCAGCTCCTGATTTGGAACGAATGTTCAAGCTCGAGATTGATGCAAGCTCCGTTGGTGCGGGGGCAGTGTTGGTGCAAGAAGACGTTTCTGGTATTGACCATCCAGTATGTTATTTTTCACGTAAGTTCAATAAACACCAATTGAACTACACTACAATTGAGAAAGAAACATTGGCCTTATTACTGGCTTTACAGTATTTTGATGTTTATGTGAGCTCAACTAATCTGCCTGTGACTGTGTTCACGGATCACAATCCTTTAGTGTTTTTAGGTCGCATGTACAATTATAATCAGAGGCTGATGCGTCGGTCTTTGATGGTACAAGGCTATAATTTAGAGATCAAACACAAAAAAGGTGCGGAGAATATAATTGCGGACACGTTGTCCAGAGTTTAAGCTGTGGTGCTCTGAAACATTAGAATAAAAAATAAAATAAATTTTTTTTTTGTTCATTTTTGATGGGTTTTTTTTTAGTTTTTTTTTAGGGGGAAGTATCACGTTCCCTGTGTATTTGTGTGTGTGTTTCTGTTCTGTGTCTCCGTTCATTTCTTTCAGGTGGTGATCGGGCATTGGCTGTTTGCGGGCACGTGTCGTCATTGCATCATCTGTTCAACTGCTGTGTCTTGGATTCAAAAGGCCCATCCACAAACATGAAGTGAGATCCTCGCCAGATTTCACCCAACTTGCGCGTTCTGAGCACGTTGTCGAAACCACTATCACTACTCGCGCTTATAATTTTATTGTTGATGATTTGAGTAAGCACTTTTGCCTGACCTGAGATTTTGATAAACATTGAGAGATGCCTAGCTAATCTGATTACATCTGGAGCACTGAGTTTCATCTATTGCAAAAGCACAAGACGGGAGGTAGGAATCATTGTTGTGTTAGGCAGGCGTGGAGTGTTCGCCACCATTGTACTTCCGTTTTTTATTTAGTCTAGTTTAATTAAGGCGGCGTACCCGCTGAAGATCTCGGTTTTGTTTCTATTTTTCTTTATGGTGGCAGTTAGTTCAGCTGGTACGGTTAAAATTAGATATCAGTTTATGTTTTGCTTATTTCAATGATTTGGCGACACTCTTGTTTGACCTAATTTTCTTGTGTATTTTTTTTGTTTTCACGAACCTGTTATTCAATTCAATTGAACATGTCTCGAATCTTTCATTCTCAGAAAATAAACGTTTTCCTTAACGTTTGATTGTTTCTTGGTTGTTTTGTTTGCATCCCCACACAGCAACAGTGTCTCATATAAATGTTATGTAATCATCCCTTTAAACATCAACACGTAACACAGCACAATACTACTTGCAGTGAATACAGTAATATATTCACCTTACTCAGTTGAAATCACTATTACTATACTTTTTATGTAATGGCAAAAATTGTTTATTGTATACAATATAATTATTTTCTGTAACGTTCTGGATGCTGTTCTCCATTTGTTTATGTAGTGTCTAATGAATGATCTGTAGTGCTTATTTTATTTTCAAGTCAAGTCACCTTAATTTATAAAGCGCTTTTTAACAGTATGGATTGTTTCAAAACAGCTTTACAGTGATAATAGAAATTACCATAACAGATTGTTTAGGCTTTACCACAGCTCTAGGACAAAGTTATTGTCCGGCTAAAGATATTCTTGATTGATTCACTTCCGTTGCGAAGATCATTAGTTAATAACTTAGGGGCCGCTAACACGACACCGTTCTAACAGAAAAACACCTAACACACTCCAGCCGCCCATCCACACAAAACAGTGCCTGATGTCTTGAGATCGCACTCCCTGAAATAGGTTCGAAGGTGAAAACTATTTTCTGTTTTCCCTGCGCAAACTTCAAAAACGCAAACCCGCGAAAACGCAGACGAACGCATCACGTGTTCAGTCGAAAGGTATGCGTGTTTGAATATATATGGGCGCAGGCGTGTAGTCCTTCACAAATCAACCCTCAACAAACTACTTGTCTGACCTTAAAAATGTATAATACATTAATTTTTGTCACGTCTACGTAGCCACGCAAACCGGAATTCTCCCGACAACATTTTATCTGTACAGAGGTAAAAGGAAGGAGGCCTTCACAGGAGAGAGACTAGTTGTCACTTAAGGACTGCAATGTCGTCGTGTCCAGGTGCTGGTCCTTCCTCAGATCTGGATACGACCTGGATCCGTTGGACTGCGGTAAACCTCGGGATAAACGGAGAGACTAATATTAGCGTAGACGCCATCCTTCTTATGATGTACCAAGTACATCAGGATTTATGGGAAGTGTTCCCGGTTCCGGCTGATCTAAACTATGCAGCCTAACATTGAATTTTAGAAGTCTATCATGTGTTATTTGTATGCTGGGCCAAAGAGATGTGTTTTTAGTCTAGATTTGAACTGACTAAAAAACTGACTATTTGAACTTGAAGTGTCTGCTTCCCCGAAAATGTTAGGAAGATTATTCCAAAGTTTGGTGCCAAATAGTAAATGGATCTACCGCCAGCAGTTGATTTTGATATTCTAGGTATTATCAACTGGCTGGAATTTTGAGATCTCAATAGACGTGAAGGACTATAATGCGTAAAGATCTCATAATAAAGAGCTTGCACAAGAACTGCGGAGCCAAACCATTTAGTGCTTTGTAAGTAATCAGCAATATATAAAAATGTATACGATGTTTAATAGGGAGCAATGTAGTGTTGACAGAACTGGGCTAATATGGTCATACTTCCTGGTTCTAGTAAGAACTCTAGCTGCTGCGTTTTGGACCAGCTGTAGTTTGTTTATTAAGCGTACAGGGCAACCACCCATAATAGCATTACAATAATCTAGCCTTGATGTCATGAACGCATTAACTAATTGTTCTGCATTTTTCATTGAGAGCATATGACGTAATTTAGATATATTTTTAAGATGAAAAAATGCGGTTTTACAGATACTAGACACGTGACTTTCAAATGAAAGGTTGGTATCAAAGAGCACACCCAGGTTCCTAACCGACGACGAGGACTTGACAGAGCAGCCATCAAGTGTTAAACAGTATTCTAGGTTATTACGTAAGGAAGTTTTTTGTCCAATAATTAGAATCTCTGTTCTTTCAGAATTAATTAGTAGGAAACTGCTAGTCATTCAGTTTTTTATATCTGCTATGCATTCCGTTGATTTTGTGAACTGGTAAGTTTGATCAGGGAGTGAAGAAATGTAGAGCTGAGTATCATCAGCATAACAGTGAAAACTAATGTCATGCTTCCTAATGATATCTCCTAAGGGTCGTGTGGCGAGCAGGACGAGGCCGAGGGCCGTAATAGAGCGGCACGAGGCCGGCGGCATGATTTCTGATGAGCGACACCTGCGCAACGCACCGGTCTCGTATCTCTCACGGAAGAGTGGAAGCATTAAAAGGAGGAGCAACAACAGTGGAGAACGAGAGAGGCCAGGCCTGGACTTGTGTTGTGTTTGTTTTGTTGTATGTGACAGCAGTCGTCCGTGAGGGGCTGCTGTCTTTTACTTTCATTGTGTATTTGTTTTATTTTGTTATTAAATTGTTTAAATGTTCGCTGGTTCCCACCTCCTTCTTCCCGTAACATCTAACCTCGTTACAGGTAGCATGTACAGAGTGAATAGCATTTTGTGTATGATGTGTGTATGATCTGAAAGCATTGTTTGATTTTAAATACAGGTGAAATGGTTTTGAAGCAATTGTTTGACTTTGCCAGAAGAGTCGATGGTTTTGTGAGTTTAGTTTATAAATTTGGATTTGTGTTTAATGTTGTGAGAAAATGGGTGAAGGTTTCAAGAAATGTGTCTTAGCAATTGTGAAAAACTATAAAATAAAATAACATGATAACAAATACTATATTTCACAGTATCAAGTACAATTGCAGTTAAAAAAGGCTGCGCTCAAAATTAGTTATTTATGATCAAATTACAATAATACAAATAAATGGGGGAAAGCTTGTGCAGCATGAAGATCTGTCTATGGAGTACGTAATACCATTGTGTCTAGCAAAAATATTCAGAGCTGCTGGGAGCCACACCCTGCAAGCTCTCAGCAGGAGGTCTCAGCTCACAGGAAGAGAGAGAGAGGGAGAGAGAGAGAGAGAGAGAGAGAGAGAGAGAGAGAGAGAGAGAGAGAGAGAGAGAGAGAGAGAGAGAGAGAGAGAGAGAGAGAGAGAGAGAGAGAGAGAGAGAGAGAGAGAGAGAGAATGTTTGCCCTGGCAACTAGAGAGAACACATCATAACCCAGAGAGGTGACAAACAAAAAATACACACGCACACACACATATATATATATAAATCTTAACGCATATATAAGTCCCAAAATACCTTCCCAGCCTGCATAAACACAATACAGTATTGCACCATCATTGTGTCTAGTGCTTAATTAAAAGCATTCTTCACATCCTTCCGTTTCAGATCTGTCTGACACTTTCTTTCAGACACTTTCAGATCTGCTTATGGTGGGACCTTTATAATAATTTAATACTTAATAAAATGCTTTCCCATTCATGTTTCCACAGCATTTTATTAAAACACATAATAATTAAGCCTTGGCAGTTTGAAATATTGCTACAGAGAGATGTTGTACTGATCTCAGGTCAGCAATATACAACGGGCAGGTGGAAGATGCAGCAGTAATGATTGCCATAGGCTGACTCTTTCTTTTAATTGCAATTGATTAAAGATAAAAACAAAGGAAGTGGTCTAAAACCAAATAACCTGAGTTCTGTGGTAAGACTCAAACCCATGCACAGGCACAACTAGGGTCTAAAGGTCTGAAATAAGTAGTGAAAATGCTTCTATTTTGTTTGGTTCAAAAGTAAAATAAATAAATAAATAAATGAAATTATAAAGTTGTACAAAAACTATATTTTTAGCATAACAATTGAGTGAAAAGTTGCTTATTTGAATAGTGTCCTATTGAAGGATATTATCAGGACTTATATTATAATAACTTTAATAGAATACGCGTGTAAACAATGGATTGTCCCATCCTCAAGGAAACAGTTAAGAGTATTGACAACCCTCCCCCAACACACATGCGCGCGCACACACACTCACAGATTGAGTGTGCATTGTATATTCAAATCATGACCTCACCCTGATGTCAGACTGTAACGTTTGACAGCTCTTTCTTCCTCGCACTCAGCACTGCAGTTAATATGTAAGTCACTGCCAGTGAGTGACTCTCTACAACACATCTAGGGTGACCAGACTTCCCAAAAAATTCGGGACAGTAGCGAAATGTAAGGTGTTGTCCCGAATTCCGAATCCGGTGGTGTGCCGAATTTCGACTCCCTGCCAAATTATTACCCCACTCGTTGAAATCAGTATCTGATTGCCTAATCCTAACCACACCCACAATCCTAACCCCTCCCCCACAACTAATCCTAAACCTACAATTCTAGGGGGATAATAATTTGGCGGGGGTCAGAATTCGGCACCACACCGGCCCTAATTGTCCAGAAAATTATACTAAAGCAAAATATTGAGTAGCCTATTGTCTGATAAAACATTAACAACTGTGGAGGTTGAGTCATCCTGCAGCCAGCCACCGCCGGGCTGCAGGATCTTTTTTTTTTAATCTTTTTTTTTTAAGTTCTATAAAAAGATACCGAAGGCGCGAATTTAGATAGGCTATGCATTGTTAAGCACTCGTTTCTTTGACATGGCTAGTGTACCGGAACCCCAACACGCCGCTAAAAAGCAAAAACGTCTCTGCAGGTACCGGGAGGATTGGGTGGGGAAGTATCCATGTATCCATAGTAGGCCTATAGGCTACCTATACCTACTCATCCGAACACCGCTGGTCACCCTAAACACATATGACTTTCATCACTGAACTCTTCCCTTCACTCTTCACTGCACAGTGTTTACAGTCAACCAGCTGTTCTCCCATCATCTCATTAAACTCCGCAGCTCTGATCCTTAAATTAAGCATTGCTGCTGTACATATTACAAATTTGGGGTGATCATTGTGTCTGTGAGAGATACTTAAAATGGTGGTTTAATTGCTTAAGTCATGTTCAGCCTGAATCTCAAAAGCATATTTGCTAGAGGATCTCTTTTACATACCCAAATGCTGTAGAGTTATCAATAAATCATCAAAATTTTCAAATGCACTCGAAGTTATTTTTATATTTAGGCTATATACTGTCATTGCATAATGGAATGTTTTTATAGGGTGGGTATATTATTGAAAAACTGGATACTTATCACTTACTTTGCCAAATATCTACTCAATTTGCAGAATTATACCATTGCAATTAAATTCCTGGTTTGTTAGTATTATAATTCAATAACAATAAATATTATATAATACATTTATATATTTATATAAAAATAATATATATAGGTTTGTCCACCACACATTTTATTGGCCCAATACATTTTTTGTCTCCATAGCATTCAACTGTATAAACTGAACTACTACGCCATCTGTTGTTCAGTTAGAAATATGCACTAACATCAAGTTCATTTGCATTGTCTTTTGGTAATTTACATGTTCAGTTCCTTTGTGTAATTGTAATTGATGTTAATTCATTAAATTATTTTTGGTTCTGGACTAGGTTAGGCTATAGAATAATACTAGTATGTGCCATCCACGGCTAACCTGATTTTATCCAGAAAAGCTTTCAGTGCATTAGGGTTAAGAGCTCTATGTGTCTATCAGTGTTAGCAGAGGTTGTGATCTCAATAAAAACTCATTCCTATTTTCTACTGCATCTGATAGCTTTGCAAGATCCACCAGCCCATATGGAAGTACACTTACTGCGTTTAGATCTTTGATATAGACCTTTGTTTGGCTGACTAAATTTAAGTAGACAAAAACTCCATTAAGCAGTTCTAAAGGCTGCGAGTTGTGAAAATTACGTGATGTATGACCTACAGTGTGTCATTGTAACCCCATCCCTCAAAGCCTTTTTTTCTTGTGTTAAATTTAATATATGGCACCTAACCTGACTAAGGTTTATTGTTTTAAGTTTTAAGTTTTTGTTTTGTTCAAATACTATTTCATTATATATTTGATGAATATATAATGAAAAAATATTATTTCATTATAATAACTTCTGTTGGAGTCACTTCAACCTGCTGAATATTGAGGCTGTTTTCATCATGGTATCTATAATTGAATGCCTGTGTGTGAATGAAGAACTGCCATTCAGGATGTGACAAATAGTATATGTGAGACTGAGGCACAGTGGAACAATCAAGTTACCAGGGCCGGCGCTAGCCATTTGGGTGCCCTAAGCACAAATGCTTGGTGGTGACCCCCCCCACCCCCCCCTGAGAAAAGATTAATCGCATCCAAAATAAAAGTTTGTGTTTACATGATATATGTGTGTGTACTGTGTATAATTATTTTGTATATATATAAATACACATTTGCATGTATGTATTTAAGAAATATTTGTTATTTATATATAAAATATTTAAATGTATATATAATATAAATTATATATAAATATAAACAGTATATACATGCAAATATTTCTTAAATATATACGTGCATATGTGTGTGTATTTATATATACAAAATAATTATATACAGTACACACACATATATCATGTAAACACAAACTTTTATTTTGGATGCGATTAATCTTTTCTCAGCCCTAATAATTTAACAACTCTGTGAATATGAAAATATACAAACACTGAGATTGTGGGGTTTTTTTTTTCATAATTGCAGTTTCACCAACAGATGTCGCCCTTGGGCCTTGGCCTATGAACCTCTTGAAAACGACCGCATTATCCGCATAGAACAACAACGAAAAAACGTATCTAAGCGGTCTTCCTTTTCTTCTCAAACAAACTAACTGCATCTTAAACAGCCCAAGTTTAAAAATTTCCCGGGGAAGAAACCCCCGGACCCCCGATAAAATAAAAGATTCAACATGCAGCATTTGCACTACTAGCGACATGCATACACGACGCAAGGGCGCCCGCGCTACAAAACTAAAATTTTTATTTAAAACATTGTCTTACCTGCAAGCGACGCATGAGTATCATCCCGCTGTCTCTTCTTTTTCCTTTTTCCGCCCCCGACTCTTGGTGCCTTTTCTAGGCCATGTCTGAGGTCGGTGTCTACCAAATTTGACATTGATTGAGGCACGAACAGACCTCAATAATTGTGGGAGGTGGGGAAGAGGGGCACCAGAGGGAGACTGGCACAGGAGATTCACCTTTTTCTCAACTAATTTGGTCTAGGCCTATATTACTTTTGTATTGCTTTTGTATATTAACATGCTTTAGACATTTTATTTGTTATTTATACTAGTAGCCTATTGTGATGATTTTTCACGACCCAGATTTTTTGGTGCCCCCCCAAGCACTTGGTGCCCTACGCGCAGTGCGTGATGTGCGTGTGCGGAGTGCCGGCCCTGCAAGTTACCTTCATTTATATAGTGCTTTATACAATACAGAGAACAGCATCGACAGTAGATGGTTTCAGTGCCGCCGTCCTCCTGGTTGCTGTGACCGAAATACTGCGCACTGGAGCACAATCATGATAAAACTTTTTTGTAAAATGATATGATAAAATAAAAATGATTAATATATCATTTTAAAAAACGTTTTTGCGCATGTGCTCCAGCACGCACTATTTCGGTCAGAAAACAGCAATCAGAGGACGGCAGCGCTAAAACTGCGCACATACTTTCTCTCTCGCGTGCTCTACACACCACAGCAAGCAGGCAAGCACACAGCACGCAAATTACCTGTATATATATACTGAACAAAATTATAAAAACAACACTTTTGTTTTTGCCCCCATTTTTCATGAGCTGAACTCAAAGATCTAAGACTTTTTCTTTGTACACAAAAGGCCTATTTCTCTCAAATATTGTTCACAAATATGTCTAAATCTGTGTTAGTGAGCACTTCTCCTTTGCCGAGATAATCCATCAACCTCACAGGTGTGGCATATCAAGATGCTGATAAGACAGCATGATTATTGCATTAGGTGTGCCTAATGCCGAGTTCACTACACAACTTTAAACGTCTGCAGATCGCTGTGCTGTTCAGACTACATGACTTGCTCTGGAGTCTTGAAGTCTTGTGGTGTTCACACTACGTATATGATCTGCAAGAGGGGGTTACATTACACAAGCTGACAGCAACTCTGTCACCAAACGTCCCCAAACCACGTTTTGTCACGAAATCACACGCGAGAAGTGGAATGTAAAAAAATGCGAAACAGGAGTTGTCTATTTGAAAATGGACGCGGGGACAAATTTGGCGTTGCAAGTTGTTTGCCAATGATCTCTTCAGAACACCCCCAAAAAAGAATATGGGTGAAAGGATGGATAAGCACACGCCGGCACCAGGGATTGTCTGTGCTCAGGGGCGGCACTAGATATACAGGTGCTGAGGGGGTGCTAGATCATTGACAGGGAGAACTGCGCAAATATATATAGTAGCCTTTTAATAAATGAGCAAAAACTTAGCCACTCAATATTTAATATTCAATTATTTTAATTAGCACAATTAAAGTTTTAATTTTATTAAATTGAACAAGCACAACATTCAGCAAATATTCAGCAAATATTCTTAAAGATTTAATATTATTAATAATTTTATTTCAACATAATATCTCCTTATTTTGACATAATATGTGTGCGTGCAACAAGCAAGATGTTCATCATTAAATCCGGTGACAAGCGTGCATTGATTTGTATTAATAAACTAGTGTTTTCTGTGTAAGTGTCGACTGCAAAGATTAAGTTGACGATCACCATCTCCGTAGCGAACGCGCCTAGAGATAATTGTTTTTGAATTGTTTCGTTTAAAAACATTTCACGATTTCTATAGATATATCTCTCATGTCTGTGAGGCATAAGCTGAGTTTCGGATAATTTTGTCACGTCACACACACAGGAGGCAGAAAATCCAATAGCAGTAGTTTATTTGAGGGTAATCCAAATCGTAGTCTTCCAGGCTGGGGTCAATTCCAAATAATCAGGCAGTCCAAAAACAAGAAACAAAACATGAACAGACAAGAAACCAACCATAAAGTGTGAGGACATCTAACACAACGACTCCGTGACATGGACTGACAAAGACAGGGTATTTATACACAGAACTAAACAATGTAATAAGAAACAGCTGCGTGCAATGATGAGTGATGAGAACAGACAAAGGATTGTGGGAAATGCAGTTCCAGAATGAATGGTGACAGTAAGGGAAAGAGACCTCTAGTGGACACCTGGGGAAACACAAACCAACACTGTGACATAACCCCCCCTCTACGGAGCGGCTACCAGACGCTCCAAGACCCACAAAAAACAAACAAAACAAGAGTCCAGGAGGGTGGTGGAACGGTGGAGGATCAGGGGGAGGGATGGGGGGCCAGGTCCATGAAAGGAAACAGACAGGGGGTGATGGTTTAGCCGGCGGCCAGGGCGAAGCAGACAGTCCATCGGGCGGCCAGGGCGAAGCAGACAGTCCATCGGGCGGCCAGGGCGAAGCAGACAGTCCATAGGGCGGCCAGGGCGAAGCAGACAGTCCATAGGGCGGCCAGGGCGAAGCAGACAGTCCATAGGGCGGCCAGGGCGAAGCAGACAGTCCATAGGGCGGCCAGGGCGAAGCAGGCGACCCATCGGGCGGCCAGGGCGGTGAAGACCCTTCGGGCGGCCAGGGCGGTGAAGACCCTTCGGGCGGCCAGGGCGGTGAAGACCCCTCGGGCGGCCAGGGCGGTGAAGACCCCTCGGGCGGCCAGGGCGGTGAAGACCCCTCGGGCGGCCAGGGCGGTGAAGACCCCTCGGGCGGCCAGGGCGGTGAAGACCCCTCGGGCGGCCAGGGCGGTGAAGACCCCTCGGGCGGCCAGGGCGGTAAAGACCCCTCGGGCGGCCAGGGCAGTGACGACCAGGGAGGTGCAGACCCTTCGGGCGGCCAGGGCGGTGAAGACCCTTCGGGCGGCCAGGGCGGTGAAGACCCCTCGGGCGGCCAGGGCGGTGAAGACCCCTCGGGCGGCCAGGGCGGTAAAGACCCCTCGGGCGGCCAGGGCAGTGACGACCAGGGAGGTGCAGACCCTTCGGGCGGCCAGGGCGGTGAAGACCCTTCGGGCGGCCAGGGCGGTGAAGACCCTTCGGGCGGCCAGGGCGGTGAAGACCCTTCGGGCGGCCAGGGCGGTGAAGACCCTTCGGGCGGCCAGGGCGGTGAAGACCCTTCGGGCGGCCAGGGCGGTGAAGACCCCTCGGGCGGCCAGGGCGGTGAAGACCCCTCGGGCGTCCAGGGCGGTGAAGACCCCTCGGGCGGCCAGGGCGGTGAAGACCCCTCGGGTGGCCACGGCTCAGGAACAGACACCGGCTCAGGAACAGACACCGGCTCAGGAACAGACACCGGCTCAGGAACAGACACCGGCTCAGGAACAGACACCGGCTCAGGAACAGACACCGGCTCAGGAACAGACACCGGCTCAGGAACAGACACCGGCTCAGGAACAGACACCGGCTCAGGAACAGACACCGGCTCAGGAACAGACACCGGCTCAGGAACAGACACCGGCTCAGGAACAGACACCGGCTCAGGAACAGACACCGGCTCAGGAACAGACACCGGCTCAGGAACAGACACCGGCTCAGGAACAGACACCGGCTCAGGAACAGACACCGGCTCAGGAACAGACACCGGCTCAGGAACAGACACCGGCTCAGGAACAGACACCGGCTCAGGAACAGACACCGGCTCAGGAACAGACACAAGGACAGTAACAACCACAAGGACAGACACAAACACAGAAACAAACATTGGCTCCGGAGCAGACACTGGCTCCGGCTCAGGAACAGAAGGCACTGGCTCCGGCTCAGGAACAGCAGGCACTGGCCCCGGCTCAGGAACAGCAGATACGGGCATGTCCAGAATCCGAGCCAGACGCTCCAGATAGTCCAGATCCAATAAGGCAGACGGCACTGGCTCTGCCTCCGGTTCTGGAACGGGTACTGGCTCTGCCTCCGGCTCTGGAACCGGCAAAGTCTCTGCCTCCGGCTCTGGAACGGGCACTGGTTCTGCCTCCGGCTCTGGAACGGGCACTGGTTCTGCCTCCGGCTCTGGAACGGGCACTGGTTCTGCCTCCGGCTCTGGAACGGGCACTGGTTCTGCCTCCGGCTCTGGAACGGGCACTGGTTCTGCCTCCGGCTCTGGAACGGGCACTGGTTCTGCCTCCGGCTCTGGAACGGGCACTGGTTCTGCCTCCGGCTCTGGAACGGGCACTGGCTCTGCCTCCGGCTCTGGAACGGGCACTGGCTCTGCCTCCGGCTCTGGAACGGGCACTGGCTCTGCCTCCGGCTCTGGAACAGCAGACACTGGTTCCGGCCCTGGAACAGGAGACACTGGTTCCGGCTCTGGAACAGCAGACACTGGTTCCGGCTCTGGAACAGCAGACACAGGCGTGTCCAGGATCCGAGCCAGACGCTCCAGATAGTCCAGGTCCAGGAAGGCAGACGGAACGTGAACAGTCTCTGACTTGGCAGATGGAACGTGAACAGTCTCTGACTGGGCAGACGGAACGTGAACAGTCTCTGACTGGGCAGACGGGACGTGACCAGTCTCTGACTGGGCAGACGTGACGTGAACAATCTCTGACTGGGCAGACGGAACGTGAACAGTCTCTGAATTGGTAGACGTGCATTTCTTCCCCCTTTTCCGTCCGCGACGGTGAGATGTTGGCTCTGTGCTGTCCCCAGGGTCGAAGGAGGGCCAGGGTGGAGAGTGGTGCTGAACTTCCTCTCTACCACCTCCTCCTCTGCGACCTCCCCGGGTGCCACGAAAAATGACTAGGCGGGTTCCCTCAAAATAATCTCTCCTCTCCCGCTCAGTGGCTGGGGAAGAGAAGTTTAAAAACATACCGCTGGATTTAGGTTGTGACGGAGTCGTTCTGTCACGTCACACACACAGGAGGCAGAAAATCCAATAGCAGTAGTTTATTTGAGGGTAATCCAAATCGTAGTCTTCCAGGCTGGGGTCAATTCCAAATAATCAGGCAGTCCAAAAACAAGAAACAAAACATGAACAGACAAGAAACCAACCATAAAGTGTGAGGACATCTAACACAACGACTCCGTGACATGGACTGACAAAGACAGGGTATTTATACACAGAACTAAACAATGTAATAAGAAACAGCTGCGTGCAATGATGAGTGATGAGAACAGACAAAGGATTGTGGGAAATGCAGTTCCAGAATGAATGGTGACAGTAAGGGAAAGAGACCTCTAGTGGACACCTGGGGAAACACAAACCAACACTGTGACAAATTTATGATGAGATGCTCCAGTTCAGTGCAATGCAAGTGACCGCGCAGGCGCCTCCATGTCATGTTTATACCTATTGTCTGCTATATTTGCTTCTTATTTATTAAATAAAGGCAATTGGTTGATGAAAAATGTATTAAAATCAAGATACAATTTATACAAAACGAAATTCAATTTAAAGCAAGGCTTTCTACTAAAGAAAACTTAATGAAGTGATCAAAATCATGTCTGACCGACTCCATGTCTCCCGATATATTGCGCCTCCTCTCTTACTCATGCAGTTCACTTTTCATAATCAACATAGATGAAAAAAATAATAATATTAATATATTAACAAATATGAAACTAAATGCGCTTATTTAATGGCTACAACAGGTAAGTAGGGCTTACTCTCTATATGTACAAATTGCTGCACATTAAAGCAACACATATAATAATTGGCTGTTACTCGTCGTGACACGTGACACCACAGGCTATCGAGTCGAGTCGGCCGACAGCTCCAGATATTTAGCATGCTAGATATCTGTCTGGCGTCGGCGAGGTGTCAGAGAGCGTTTTTTGATGCTCGTTTAATATTTCACACATAAAGATTGGCGAGCGCGGATCAACCGCAGATTTGCACGCGATTACAGCCCGACCTGTCGGCGAGTTGTCTGATGCCTCAGATTGTCTGATGCCTCAGATGCTCTATGTGAAGACTTTCAAAGATTTTTTATTAACAAAATCACTAATTAAAGACTTAGTGTCTGCCCTAATTTAACTGTCCCCCCAATCTTGACACCTGCTTCTGGTTTTTGGGAGGTTTTTGAGCCTATCAACCTCTAGACACTGAAGGACGTGAACTGTCAAGCTCAAACCTTCATTTTGTCCCAATGATATCATTCACCCGAGATTTTTAAAACTAATCATTGATTCGGTTGGGCCAGGTATGGTATCTCTTATCAAGAAGTGTCTCAAAACGGGCCCTGCCAATCTTAAAGTGGCTGAGGTCACTCCTCTGCCCAAGAATCCTTCAGCACTTGTCCGTGAGGGGCTGCTGTCTTTTACTTTCGTTTTGTATGTGTTTTATTTTGTTATTAAATTTGTTAAATGTTCGCCGGTTCCTGCCTCCTTCTTCCCATAACATCTGAACTGCGTTACACGGAGATACTGTGGTTCTTATTCCTTTTGATACCATTGACCGGTCTACTCTTTTATCTAGACTAGAGTCTTGGGTGGGTCTAAAAGCTTCTGTTCTGACATGGTTTCAGTCATACCTGTCTGACAGAAAGTTTTTAGAAAAGATGGGTAATTTCTCCATCTCCATGGTATCTCTGACCTGAGGTTTTCCACAGGGCTCTATTTTGGCTCCTTTTCTATTTTCTCTCTACATGCTATTTCTGGGCTCTATTCTAAGGAAACATGGTGTATCATTTAATTTTTATGCGGATATATATCAAGTTCTCAAATTGCTCATCTTCAGTTACTCCATAATGCTCTAAAAGTGTTGCAAATATGACCACATCTCTCCAATTCTCAGATCTTTACACTGGCTGCCAGTTCGACAGAGAATAGATTTGAAATTCTACTCTTTGTTTTTAAATCTCTTCATAACACCTCCTGTTTTTCCATTCTATATTTGAGTCTGATACTGCTTTGCCACTTCTGTTTTACTATTGAGTCTGATACTGTTTTGCTACTCCTGTTTTAAGGTTGCTCTTAGCTTTGCTGCTTTTATTTGTGTTTTATGTGTTGTTATGCAGGTATTATTTTCTTATTACTTATAGTTGTTCTAGTTGTTCTGTAAAGCACTTTGGTCAGCCTAGGGGCTGTTGTAAATGTGCTATACGTATAAATAAAGTAACTTGAACTTGAACTAAGTTCCTCTACCTCTGTTCATTGTTGTCGAGTCTTGTTCATGTGTATCTGTGTTGAAAACCATTATCTCTGTTTGGATTTACCTGCCCATGGATTTATTAAAGATTACCTTTGCTTTCATCATCGTGTGTATGCTCTTACAACACAGTCCTTATGACAACTCTAGGCTACCTGCAGACACTAAGTTGAAAGTAAATACGAGACTCAATTTAAAAACTCCAGAAAAAACATAGTTGGCGAGCAGGACGAGGGCCATGGGAGAACTGCGCGAGGCCGGTGGCGTGATTTATAATGAGCGACACCTGCGCGACGCACCGGTCTCGTATCTCTCACGGAGGAGCGGAAGCATAAAAGGAGTAGCAACGGCGGTGAAGGACGAGAGAGGCCAGGCCTGGATTTATGATGTGTTTTGTTATATGTGACAGCAGTCGTCCGTGAGGGGCTGATGTCTTTACTTTTAATTTTGTATTTGCTTATTTTACATTTTATTAAAGTCTCGGAATGTTCGCCGGTACGCCTATTATGTCAAAACAATAATAATCATAAATATTAAAAACAAAATCACAGACACACACAGTGCAGTAGGTCTGAATATCAGATATCAGCAGATGTAGAAATGTCTCTGCAGTCAGTTGTGTCAATCAAATCAATTGTCATTTCCGTTAATTATCAGGAGATTAACTGAGTTGATGAGATTAAAAGGGCATGTGATAAAGTAAAGTTATTAAGTGCTCCTCCCTGACTGTGATCAGGATATTGGAATGGATAGATGAGGGACATGGAACTGAATCATGAAGATCCCAGCAGATCACATAAAAATAGGTTGCTTTCTCACACATTTATTCAAACTATTGAAAAACAAAGAATGTGAATACTGGCCACAGATCATTATCTATGGTGGTTGTGGCCCTGAAGTCAGATGCGATTTTAATGTGTGTTCAAACTAGAATGAAACTTCTCTTTCATATACACAGTATTAATATTGATAAGAAAAAAGGTAAATAAAAAATTATAAAGCACACCATCACAAATAATGCTTCTTTGTGGGAAAATTTTAGATCAAAGACAAAGGAGATGTTGCTCCATGTATTTAAGATGAAGATTGTCCAATCTTTCAAATTATTTTAGATTCTTTGTTGTGTGTTTTCGACAGCAATGTTTTCAAATAAAGTCTAGTTCTAAATGAAGTCCAGACTTCATTGTCTCAGTAATCTACAGACATCTATGATGACTTGGATAATGGAAACCTTAGAATTTATGATCAATAATGCATCCATTAGTGACTGTATCAGAGTGCATTGAGGGTTTTGCTTTCATTTAACTGATTTTGTTTCACTGACACTTTTGTTGTAACTGGTCCTGTAACTGGTCTCCAGGAGAACATCATGTACTTCTGTAATGGCATTAATGCCCACCAGATGTCAGCAGAGTTAATAAACAAAGTCGACCAGGATCTTCTGTCAGGCCTAATAACCCATTCTGAGCTGACAGACCTCAAAATGTCTCGCTTTAACACAAAATTTTTCCTTGTGCCACTGCTGTCAAGATTCCATTTATACTTGATCAGAATATAAATAAATCAAAGTGGCAATGATGAAATCTCCCCCTACCTCCCCTCGTTTATTCCATTTTGATTTTATCATAGTTTTCACTTGCCAGATGGTGAGTAGTTTCATCATTCTGGTCAGTTTAAGAACTGTACATTCTTCATATTTGAAAAGCACTTCATTTTTATTATAATGCCGGTTAACTTCACACATATTTTTTGCTCTTGGGTAAATGTGACTCATTTGTAAGCTGACATCAACATGTTCATTCAGTTTTCCCAAAATAACACAATAAAAAGTTATTCAGGCATATTAGCAGGTTGTTTCCTAACGCTGAGGAAAAAGAGGGAAATGACAAAATCAACTTACCTCATGCTCCCCTACTAAGTCCAAATAAACTACAAGGATCTCCCTGTATTCCGTATTTACAAGCTGGGCTCCCCAACGGCCGAAGCATTTCGCTGGAAGCACAAGGGGGTTATGGGAAATACCATTCAGTAAGGCTGCAGGAGAAAAGAGGACCCCACACCAACATGTTTTCCATGTGTACAAACACACCAACCACCATTGCTATACACTATCCTGCAGGAGTACACACACTTGTATAGACACTTACATAGAAATTCACAGCTGTGAGGAAACCACAAACACGTCACAGACGGCTAATTTTATGTGTAAGTAACAAAGACTGATGCTTAAAGGCTTTTTTAGGAGGAATGACCGACACCTCACCTCCTAAATGTTATGGTGTGTGGTTCGACCACCAGGAGCACCAATCTGGCCAAGTGAGATGTTTCTTTTATTCAGAGAATACTTGCATGTAAGTATGGAGTCACAGGCTGTATCCAAATATCCATAGGCTACTTTCCTACTATACAGTGGGCAAAAACATAAGGCCATAAGGCCACAGGAAAGAGTGAAGAGACGCAACTGACACTCGTAGGTCAAATGAAAATAGCAACATGACAAATATAGCATGTCTGGATTACATTCATATTACACACATTCACACAATATAGAACACATTTTTAAATGGTTGCGAAGTAAGTACATATTTAAAAAAATGTTCCCCTCAGGCTGCTCCCAAGTTCAACAATCAGGGCACTGACCAGGAAGTCTGGCATTTTATGGGTTGTCTCAAAATTCTTGAGATTGAGACAACCCATAGAAAATCGCACCACAAAAACCAAAGTATCAATGCTCATTATGTTCCTTTAACGGGAATTCTGAAGCACAAAACATAAATCACACGATCCAATAAACAATGTGACGTGATTGAAGATTTGAAAAAACAAACTGTTAATTTATTATATGTCAGTATAACATCGCTAGACATGTAATGAACACAATCTAGTTAATATTTTTTGTAAATTAAAATTCAGCTAAAATGTTGCAAGAATATGTAACAGAACAAACCATGTATTTTTCATAACGTACATTAAACAGTAATTATAAAAAAAAAAGTCTGAAAGATATTGGTCCTGTCTGTTCTTTTATAAATATCAGTGGTGGTGACATTTTACAACGCAAGATGTCCCAATACCGACACTTGCAGTCTTGAGAGTGTGTGCACGTGACAGGAAGTGTGCAAGACTGTCCCAGGTCTGAAAAATGGCAAAGCTAAAAAAAATCACATTATTCACCTTGCTCAGAAACTCACCCCACAATTGCAAGATTTAGAGGAAAAATTGATTGTTTTTTAGAAGCACTACAATTAAATTGTTATCTGTTGTCGGGACTACTGAACAAACATTTATACATTTATTGTAAAGCACTGAAAATCTAAATCTGTAAATAAAGCTCAACAAAACTTTACTTGAATTTTTACAACACTATTCACACTTCCGGTCTTCATGTCCACTTGAACACTTCGGCAAAATATACAGGAAATTAGTCATGTAAGTGAACAAGTTGTCAATTTCAAAGAACACAAGAGTGGGTGTTGGGAAAGGCCCAGTGTGCAGTAAGTCAGGGTCCGAACCCATGTACACAGTGTACCGATTCATGACCTAGAGAGCAAGTGGGCTGATTGTGACGCACACCACAATCTTACACAGCATGAGATTAGTAATCAGATGTTGATAATTACTACTAACTTGATGTCAGCTCAGTCTGCTAAAGGAAGCCATTGTGATTCACCTGTTAAAAAAAGACCTCCAAATTGCTGACAGCACAGCTGCCAAAACACCAGGAAGCTTCACTACTTCATAAAAACCAGTAGGGAGGAGGACGGGCGTCTCGTTAACACCCTGGGATCTCCCTTGTGAAGCACAATCCATTACAGCAGCTCGCATGACAGAGTGAAAAAGGCACATCATTTAGTTCAATATTTCCAACACGTCATATTTTCTCCATTCCTTGGGCGAGGGACCAGTGCCAGTATGTTTAGAGATACCTTGTGGTATATGTTAGTGGTCGTTTTAAACACTCTGCACATAAAACTGTTGTTGTTCTCAGCTACCAGTGAAACCTTTTAATAGTTGTGGGGTTCCCTGGATGCTTCCTGCTCCACTCCAGATGGGCTCAGGGTTTGGTCCATGATATTGTGGGGTTTCTATCGGACACACACGTGCATAGCTGCATTTCAACAACACAGACTGAGTGGAAAATGTGTGCATTGGATGGCATGTTGGCTGAGATTTTAAAAGGCCTGGAAAAAATGTATCTATAGTACTTTGGGTGAGAAAGTCAAAGGTGAAAAATCTTTCATCCATGATGACAAAATGGTCAGATTTTTTTTAGATGTCTGTTAATACTTTTTTTATACATACAACAAATAAAATAATATACTACTAATAATAATTGTTAGGTACAATGTATTTATTGTGTTCATGTTGTATTGCAAAACACATTTGCTGCAATTGATGTGTGATACAGGTAAGGTTAGGGACAGGTTTAGTGGTATAGGTGTAAGGGAAGGGGTATAAGTATGTAATTACAGAAATTAATTACAGATGTAATCACATGAAAGTATTTTTTTTTTACAATAAGTAAAACTGTAAAACATCTATTTACCCAGTAAGTTCAATGTATCAAATTATTAATTTAAATGTTAGTACATATTAATACACTTAATATAAAGTGGGACCAATAGATAATGTGGACCATTATATTTCTGTATCAAATAAATTAGTTCCATTTGCTATTTTGTGGTCTACTTGTAATGTGTCACCAAAAGATGGCAGCAATGCCAAATGTCTCTAACTTATTAATTTTTATTAGTTTGAGATGGACAAATCAACATATAACCAACAAACAGGTTGATGTAATGCTTGATGTAATGTTTTATTTGTTAAAATTAATTATACTAATTTCACTATTGATACCCTGAAACAATGTCACAACCAAACAGTTGTGTTGTGTTCAGCCATGAAGTGAGCAATCCACAGAGAGTATTAAACTGTGTATCTTCACTGAACAGCTGCTGCGTGCGCTCGATGCACCTGATCCCGCGTGTCTCACGGGCGCAAGCTCTGTCCAATAGCAGTGCGCGTCTATGTGGATGCCCCGCCCACACGCGCTCATTGAACTTTCATTATTTGCATCAAGCACCCGCACATCCACTTTTACTTTCAAGCTCTTCGGTTCAACAGGGCACTTTCTGTTCGTCAAGATGCGCGACGCGCTCATTGAATTGTGCATTGGGATTATACTGTTATTAAACAGCGGCTTTGTAGTAATGAGGAGACAGGACTCGTCTTCAGCTCTTGGCAGTATTTTCCGTACGAGGTGCGCCGCCAGGTGCTTGAGCCTTCACAGCACGCGCATTGCTCTCTCTCCAAGACATTTCCAGGTAAGTAAGAAAAGAGTTGACAAGTAAATATGTATTGTGTGTTGTACTCAAATGTACTGAATCAGACAGTCCATTGTACACCAGTCAGTGCCCTTTATCCCGCCTTATTTATAGAACAATATACTTCATCATTACTAAACTTATATTGAACTTAATTGAACTAAACTTATATTATAAAGCAACATCTTGTTATTTTCACAACGGATACAGATTGTTTAGCTTTATTGTATTGCTTGTTATTCATATGTTATTTGTATTCGTGATATTAGCCCATTGTGTTTCTTCTGCTTTTGAATCAATAACCAGCAGGATTAAATTGAATGAAAACATAATATGCATTATTATTATTTTTATTATTATTATTGCCATTATATGTATGTAAAGTTGATTTGGGATCTAAATAGACTCAAATTCATCAACATGGCCAGGAAGAGTAGAGACGAAAGGACTGTAAAAGTACAGAAATTATACAAATAATATATTAAATAAGTTACTTTTCCTATCAACCTATGTTGTTGGGTGCCATTTTTTTCTGTAAAAATATCATAAAATCGATTATAGGTTGATCTAATAATAATAATACATGATTTATTAATTTTAATATTTAAAACTCCAAATAGATAAGATAACTCCAAATAGATCATTCAGTGGATCGATTTGATAAAGAAATGTTTGTGCAAATGTAACATCACTCTGCACCTGATCAGATGAACTAAAGATACTTTTGATTGTTAAATGACAGTTATCTTTAGTGCTATACCTTATTCAGTGAACACAAGCAAACTCACTCATCAGCTCATCCATTTCAAATTCCTAACCATTCACCCAAAAGAGTTCTATCTATAAACAAACAAATGCATAGAATTGGAAAACTGGAGACACAACTGTACAAATCACTGCCAGCCTCAGTCTCAACACTGCGGTTGAGGTTTTCATTAGACGTTTTAAGTTACTTGCTTCTCTGTTTATGTTGGTTATGACAGACCATGGGAGGGTTTGGGGTGGGGGTGTAGAAGAGGAGTGTGTTTTAGAGACTTCCTCTGTGTATGTGTGTGTGCATGCCTTATATGTTTATGTGTGTTTGTATCTGCGCAGAGGCATGTGGAGGGGGATCTTTGTGCGTGTGTCTGCACTTTTTGTCTGCTGTCAACAAACTCCCTTGTTACTGTGATTATATTCATCCTCATGTCCTTCCTGATCTTTATCATGAGTTTGCACCGACATCCGACCCAGAAATAGACAGCTAGATGGCCAAATTCATTTACAATTGTTTTGCGAACCTTTAGTATGAATGATAGAGAAATTGTGTAACACTGCAGGAATTTTGTTCAATGTATAATATTAAAAAAAGATGATTTAGTGAGTGTCAAACATTACTCAGCATCAAAAGGGGGTTTCTTTTCTTGTTGTTTCATGAAAAAGCTATATTATTCCACAATAATAACAACTTAAAGATGTTTTTGACATAGGCTGTATATGCATCAACATCAACCAATGCATGTAATTAAAAGCCCAATACCCATTCAAAAGCCCCCAATACAAATCATCCAGATCTATTTATCCATTCAAATTAAATCATCTCCTATCTTCAAATGCCCTGTCTGCTCATCATAGTGACGGCCTTGTTGTTATCTAATCCTGACATCAGTGCAGAGGGAAGCTATGCACATCAGTCTCTTTTATCAAATGCTTTATTCTACAGCAAGCTGTCCATCTGGAGATGCTATCAAATTAGACACTGGTCTAGAAGCTCTTCATTGTCTCAGCACCGATTCCACAATGGGTTCAAAGCGTTCCAGAGCTCTCCGAATCAAAGAGCAGCTAGTGTTCCTGAACAGCTGCTGTCATTCTGATGTCCGAGCAGGGAATAAACCAGAATGAATGCTTTTCATATCTGCTGATCATTGTCTTCGTGTCCACATCCCTAAAGCCCACTTACGCTGTCTCCCGAGGGGGGAAGCCATTTTGGAAATTATCCCCCTTCCTCTAGTATCAAATGGAGACCGGGGTCATGGGTTAATTAAGACGAGCTGAGCTGAATGTCAAGTTATGCTGTGGCGAGGCATAACATCTAGTTAAAAGGAGCTATCACTGATGATTAATGATTATGGGAAATTAGAGAGCATTTGATGTGGTTCAGAGAACGCCTGATCTGTCAGTGTTATGCAGACAGTTACGTGGAAATACACAAATCTTTCAGCTGTCTCAATATCCTGTTTGACTGCCATTGTTTTATTTGATCATCAGTCTTTGCTTCACTATGTCTTAAGTTTTTCCCAGGAACCAATAGTTATTAAGAAGTATAGTTTTATTACTTTATTATATAAAAAATAATAGTATAAAATGATTTAATACATTTAGGAATTTGTTAATGATGTGACTTTTTTTCTGCCCCATTCATTTATTCAAATAATTCTTATTTTTTAGGGGCACACTATTTTTAAGTCAAAAAGTTTCAGGGTTATACAGCTGTCCAGATATCATAAAAAGTGAAAAATTCTAATTAAAAGAAGGACATTATATAAAATGTGTCCGCCAAATCAAAGTCATGTGGAGCGACCAACGAAGTATTGTGATCCAATCAATATGAAGAAACACAAAGGAAAAAGAAACTTAGGAAATTATATCATTGAGAAATCAGAATTGGATTTTTTTTGTTGACAAGACATGGTTGTGAAATGTCATGTGGTGCAACTTCCCCCAAACATGTAATTATATTTATGAAGTGATTCATAATAATTGTTTAAAAAAATATATATGTATATATATTTTAACACTCTTTTGTAAAAACAAAAACAAAAGAGGGTAATACATGTGTTTCCACACACATGTATTCAATATGTAAGGAAAATATTACTTTTTGGTTACATTACATGACGTTTTAGAGTTATTAAATGTACATTTTCTTGAAAATGTTATAAATGTTATTTAAAAAAACATACAAGACCAAAATGAATACACAGTAATACAAGTACGCTCTTATATGTTGTTTACCCAATAACAGTTAAAATATGTCTCATATACCTTTAGTAATGAGAATAGGTTTGTGTAGTTCTGATGTGAGCACATCCATGTGAATGTGAACAAAATGTTAACTAACCATGCTAATGCTGGTTAATGCCGCTGGCTTGATCCATTGATCCCACCACAGGCCAAAATAGATTTGTTGCTCTATTCCCCATAGTGGCGTAGTTGCAAGATCTGGCAGAGATAATATTGTGGTTACTTTATAGTCCCCAGCATGTTCAATAAAATATACTGTGCACCAAAAAGGTTTTGTCCTTTCTTTGTTATTGTGCTATTCAATAACCATTATTCGGAAGACTGGCCAGGGGCGTTATCCTGTGGTCTGCCAATCAAATATGCTGCATAAGCTTAAAACAACTAGTTGTTATTCAGATAAGCAAAACACTGTGACAATTCCTGACACGCTACGGAACATTCCAAGATCTGCTATGCAAACAAGTTGTGTGATTCCAGGTGCTGATGAGTGATTTCTGATGTTTCTGTGCTCAGGTGCCCTGGCTAGTCTTTTTAATAAGGAGGGGATGTAGACTGACTGTTCTGGTTTATGAGCAATTTCACTTTACCGTAGTCAGGGCAGTGTTTTTACAAAAGAATAATGCTTTCATAATAGGAAATTTCCTTTTTAAAGCCTCTCTGCTCAGCAGGGGCACATTAAAATAACACGATTCAAATGAGCTTGTCTGATGTGACTGGTGATTACAGCATTCTGACACGCAATTTCATCTGTCTCTTCTGTCCGCAGAGTAATGGATCCCTTGGATGGTGTCAGAGCCATAAACAGTGTGCAAAGGTAATTTCTGTCAAAATTACACAGCATTTCACAGCAGCTTGACATAAAAGCCAACACAGATCTATCACTGTAAAGCATTGGTATGCCTGTGCACCTCCCGTAATGACATCATACATCATCGTAAAAGCTACTGTATTTGTCAGCTATCGCCTTGGACTATTATATCCATGCTAGTTGGTTGTCGTACAGAAATGAGATTATGATTCACTTGCAAAGCTAGAGGTCACATCTGTAATGAGACTGATACAAATGGAGTAGAAAGGCTATGTGTTTTGATTCACATAAAATTATACAGCCGGTGTTATTTTTCTTTTTTCACTTCAAGGCAAAATGCTAATTTCAGTAAAGAACTCAACCCACTTTTCTTAATGAGGACATTAACATGCTCTAGCAGCCTAATCATTAAATAACAATACTATGCCAGTAGCATAGGGGGAATTGAGCTGACATATTGCCAATGCAGATTTTCCACACATTTCACTGTGCTATTATGTAAAGCTGCCTTTGATGTATTGTTCAAGAGGGCTGCTTTCCTTTCAATGCTCTGTGCTTGCATTCCTTTACATATCAACCAGCTATTGGAGTCCGCACAATGACAGTCTGCATAAAATGTACTTGAATGCACATCTGGACATTTTGAAATATTTCAAAACAGTTCATGATTGTGCATGTTACAGTTAAGCGCCTAAGCAGACTTTTCATGGCTTGATGGGCAGCTTTAAGGATTTGAGATCTTTAATGCATTGATGTATGTGTGCATATGGTTGGAAATGGTGCAGCACGTGTTTTCATATCACCCTCGGGGTGAGTTCACTGGAACAGCCAGGGTTTTGACCTCTCTTCTACGATCCATGAAAACATTTGGCCAACTGGTTCATGGATTTTTACTGCATTCTCCAGAGAGTTTCTTCCATTGGCTTCAAACGAAGACAATGCCTTTTAAACTCTTTCTTCTCATTATACAGGATCCATGCACATTCAGTTAGAAGTCCAAAAGCTTCAGGACAATGTGGTTTTAAAACTCTGTGTCAGTAATAATGTATTTAGTAATACTCTATAAACTAAATAATGCATGTAGTCTTGTCATCATGTAGCAGGAATGTGCAAAATTACATATTGTCATTATCAGTTAGTCTTTGGGTTTTCTGAGTGTGCAGATTTTCAGTTGGATAACAGTAGGGATGTCCAGTATATGTTCAATTACAAGCGCAACACACTGTCAAAATCTTTCAAAAAACCCAAGAAAACTAAACAAAACAAACTTAATTGAATCCATACCCTTTGAAGTATTGCAGTTAAAAATATTTATCCTGACCTATCCTTACAATGCAGACACATCTACATAAGTCTAAAGCAAAGTAAAGAGCCTCTCAATTAATTGTTTCCTTGATTAAATAAATAATTGTAATCTCTCGTTGAAATATGGCCCATGGGAATCATAGCTTTGATAAGGCTAGACTTGTTTATCAGTCTCTGTCCGGGATCTCTGAGGATAAGATGGACTTCCTTGCATAACATCGGGGATTTGTGCTGGAATTTTAGACTGCGTTCACTCCTGTTGGCTTTCATGCCACGTTCAGGTGATTAGGCCTCTAAAAGTAACCAATTCTTCAATCTCACTACAAATTGCCCACATCTAATTAAAGAGCTGTATCATATAATATAACTGCATACAGATACAGTACGTACACAAAGCAGACTGCAGCTTTTGTTTTCCTGACCTTGTTTACCATACAATCCAGAACTACCATTTGCATTCAGCTTGTGCACACAGACATCCATTGATACTCCTAATAGAGTGTTTACCAACTAGACATGTGATTGAAAATGCCATCTTGGAACTAAAAATATCTTAAGGCCGGGACACAATAACTGCAAGCGTCCGTCGGGCTAGTTTTTGCAGTGTGTTCCACATGTAGGCTCTCGTCAGGCTCACGTCGGCGACAGCTTACCCGATTCAGCATGTTGAATCAGCGTCGGGACCGTTGGTGAGAGTGGGAACTTGAATGTTCAGTTTAGCAAGGGAGTCAGTGCACGAGATTTAAAGTAAAAGTGATGAAAGAGAGCAAGTAAGTCCGACGCAAGTAAGACGGCACAGACAGGCTGATCTAATGTTATGTTATCTTACCCAAGCATTTCAAAACGCAAATATTTTCATAACAACATGAGCCTCTTAAAATGAAGAAAGTGATCACCTTAACTCATATTCAAAATGGTAAGCAAGTGCTGCGTTGTTTAAGTTTTGTATATCTGCATATATCTCGTATGCACTTGTTTCAGTTTCTCCTTTTGAATAGATGAAAATAGACTATTGATACTGTACCTGCTGATATAGAGAGTTAATTCCTTACACGGCAGAACGCACATGCTAGTTTGCAGTCGGCTGTTGTCTGCGCTGTGTGTTCAAGCACAGCTTTTTGGTCCAGACGCAGCTGACACGAGGCGACAACACCGTTGGTTTTTGTCTTTGCTTGTTCTTTGAAGTCGGCTTGGTGTGTCCCAGGCTTTAGATGTTCCTGCTCTGAAGCTAGTTAGATTCCAAAGGCTGTTAATTTGATGCTTCTTGTTTAGGCTGTTTGCCTCGAATTGACTGTTAACCCAGTGGCCTCCGCTAATCGACACTTTTGGATTCATAATAACTATAATCAGACAGCACTTGGAAAGCTCTTCACTGAAGTACTCTTACAAGCGATTAGCATGATAGAACTACATACACCAATTCCTCAGTTTTCGAACGACGTCTACAAAAATGTTAAAGTGCGCAGGCGGCCCTCAAATCAAAGATCTGCTCTTGAATATTATTATGCTTCTGCAGCACTTGGCCTTTAGGCATTTGATATTCAAATGCCAGCGAAATAATTAGTGTGCCTTGACAGTTCTCTTAGCCCTCCAGTTTAATTGCAGGTTCAAGTATTAGTGCTGTGGTACCAATGCAATTGAAAAACCGAGAGTGCCAGCAATTTTCATGGCATGGGCAAGATTTCAATTACAGTTGCTCTACATAATTTGCTGAGGCTGACAAAGTGAGTGTCTCAGTGGTAGATTAAACAATGCTTGGAAACTCCTTAAAGCAACTACAATTTGTCCAAATGTTGGGTCCATACATGGGTGGGATTCTTGCATTTCACTCCAGCATTTAACACCCTAAGCATGCATTATCCAGACTCACTTATACTCTTAAAAATATAGACTCCAAAAGAGAATTTTTCCTTCTTTTTTCGCAGCAATGCCATAAACGGTCCATTTCTGGTTTCCCCAAATAACCTTTAAGTGATTAGTAACCTTTTTTTTCTTCTTAGAGTAAAGAACATTTTAATAATCCGAAGAACCTTTTTCCACTATAAAGAACTTTTTGTGCAATAGAAAGGTTCTAAGGATGTTAAAGGTTCTCTATGGAACCATCAATGCGACTAAAGAACCTTTAGTGTATGGAGTGTATGGAGTGTATGGAGGTAGCAGTCTCATATTTGACCATTTTATTAAAAAGAAACAGGTCTTATGTTTTTATTTAATGCTAAAAAGCAAAATATTTGAATAACTGTTTCCCAGTTTGTGTTATTTGTTCAGGGGCAGTGCACCTTAGCTGAACTGGAACTCACCCAAGGCTTCTTCTCTGCTTCTCTGCTTCGTCCGCAGCTCTTAAATAACTTTTATTTTGTACGGTGGAAGGGAATGCTTGATTTGAGACTGAAATGAGGTGGAAAACTAACTGGAGCTGGGGTATAATAAAGACACTGGGAGCGAGCACTTTCATGGAGATTACAGGTGCCTCACGGACAAAAGCGGAGAGGGTTTGGAACAAGCCAAAAGGTGGCTTTAGAAAGGTGAATGCGATTGGATTGAAATACTTTAAGTGATTTATAGCTTGGATCTATGGTGTGCTTTTTCCACATACATGCAATGCATCATAAAAGGCCGTTACACAAAGGGCCATTGAGTGCTGTATTTGAGAGACTGATAAATGAGACTAAGGTTGTGAATGTGGCTTTCCTCAAAACAAGCTATTGTTTACAATGGTTGAGGTTTAAGGGTGAGGCTGAATGAAAATATGTATAAAGAGGCCAATGAATGTACTTGTCATATAAGATATGAATAATATCTGCTCATGATCAATTATAAAATATGTGGGTAGGAGGTCATTTTCCTGCATCGATTTCAGCATTGCACAAAAATGCATTACCTGCAGAGTATTGAGCGAGGAGACATGGGTGTTTATAAATAGACTGCATCATATAAAGTATCAAATGTATCACACATAATGCTGCATAATAAAGGTAGGCCTATCCAATTTTTCAGGGCATTATTTGTTTTCAGACTAAATCTGATAGAAAATAATGAATGCCAAAGTTAATAATTATGCTAATAATTTTTGTGTGGGTCAAGGACAAATAATGTGTCCATGATAACGAGTCTACAATAAAGAAAAGGAAGCATTTTGAAAAACTTTTATTCCATTTTCATCAAAAGTTTTAATTTAATGACTTTAATGTAGTTGATTAATATGTAGTTGGATTGTTTCATGTAACTTAGTTTCTTCTCCCTCGCTGTGTTATGGTTTGCTATGTGGGGATAAATGTGGAGCATGTTCGTGAGACAGCTGATTAGTACTCTTGTCATTGACCGTAAAACAGTAACGTTACAGGAATCACCAACCCGTCGATCTTGGAAGCATTTTAAGTCGATCGCGAAGAGTTTTCAAAATCAGAGAAAAAAAGCCTATTTTCTGTAGTAAATGGTGTCTAGGGGATGCGGAGGCGCGCGCGCTGTACAATCATGGCATTTTTGCCGCGCGCACCTTTGGGCTCATGCGGACGCGTCGAGTTTAAACAAGGCTTTACGCTTTAACCAACTCAGCCACAGTAACAGCTCATATTGAGCCAGCTAAACTTTTACTTTCCTGTTAGAAACAATATATAGTTGCATAGTTTCATGTGGTTCTTCTCCCTCGCTGTATTATGGGTTTGCTATGTGGGGGGAAATGTGCTGGTTACGTTTGTGAGACAATCAGCTGATTACTATTATTATATTATATATTAAGACCCTTGATCCTCACCTGACTATGGCTTTGTAAACTTTATCCATGATGTGGTTTATAATGGACTGTGGTACAGAAACAGTGACAATGTTACACACTCTTGGCTTACTCTGGCTATTCTCTGCTGTCTCAGATGAAGATATGTTTGTCCAGTTTCAGGCACCGTAGCTTCTTCGAAAGGGAGGGGTGAGCAGTGGGCTGAGCCCTCAGTGCAACTCGCAGCCGAACCGCTAGATGTCGCTAAAAATCACACACTGAACCTTTAAAAGGCACAAAAACACTCTTTATGCCCTCATAACTGCCGTTTTAGCTGAGGGGGAGCTCTGGTCATTTGTGGGAACAGCTCCGTGTTGCAATCACCAATCCTGCTCGTCTTTTTTTTTTTCTATAGACAGTACTCACAAAGGTATAACGATCAAGATCAACTTAAAATTTGCCCGGAGTTCTCCTTTAAGTAGTGAAGATGTTTTATTAAAATGTTTCTAAGAATTAATAAAACAATATGCTATACTATTTAATTAAGTTTCTTTTCATTTAAGGCATTGTACTTCATTATGATATTAAGAAGGAACACATGAAGGAAGGATAAATACATAAATAAATAAACATGGAATTAAGTAAATAAATAGTCACATGTATTTACACAGCGCTTTATATAATACGGATTGTTTCAAAGAAGCTTTACAGTGAACTGGGGAAACAGTGTCAATGTTGCAATATTCTTCAGTAAGGAAACAATACATTTGGTAAACTCCCAATTAAAACTTTCTTTCAATAAAGCAGCTTAACAGGATACAATGGTGTCATTATTTTAGCTCAATTCAATTCACTTATTTTGTGATCTGTCAAGTATACAACTAAATTGATATGATTTATAAGCATTAATATATTAAATGAAAATAAAAAGATAAATTAATAGACCTGGAAAAAAAATGCAGTTTATTCACCAGTTATTTAATACAAATTTCTTTATGTACTACACCTATTGCACATGATGAACAGTAAACTTTAGTACTGTACAAACTGTATTGTAAGTTAATTAATCTTCAATTATACAATGCTTGTTTTATTAAATGTGGCATAATGCAGTGTGCATGATGAGTTTATATTTACGTGCATGGGAAATAGAAGCAGAATAGAATAGAATTCTCTCAGCTGCACATGCGACTCTGAGACAGTGTTTTGTGTGTTAGAGCACACAAGCTTCAGGCGATCTCAGCAGGGCTCTGGCCATTCTGAGCTCCATAAAACAGCCTCCTCTGCTGCCTCTAACTGCCCCTGTGCCTCTCCCATTATTCATAGTTTCCGACGACTGCACCACCCCAAGCCTGCGCCGTCTTAAAAAGGTGTGCATTTTTACTGCCCTCCCAGATAAATTTGTTTCCCACTCTCATTCTTACTCAGAAACATTGCCTCAGGATAACCTCAGTTTCCCCAACACACACACACACACACACACACACACACACACACACACACACACACACACACACACACACACACACACACACACACACACACACACACACACACACACACACACACACACACACACACACACACACACACACACACACAGTGTTTCCATGTTTTATGGGGACTTTCCATAGACATAATGATTTTTATACTGTACAAACTGTATATTGTATTCCCTTACACTAACCCTACCCCTAAACCTACCCATCAAAGAAAACTTTCTGCATTTTTACATTTTCAAAAAACATCACTTAGTATGATTTATAAGCGGTTTTCCTCATGGGGACCAAAAAAATGTCCCCACACGAACAAGGATTTCAGATATTGCCATCCTTATGGGGACATTTTGGACACACACACACACACACACACACACACACACACACACACACACACACACACACACACACACACACACACACACACACACACACACACACACACACACACACACACACACACACACACACACACACACTCACTCACTCACTCACTCACTCACTCACTCACTCACTCACTCACTCACTCACTCACTCACTCACTCACTCACTCACTCACTCACTCACTCACTCACTCACTCACTCACTCACTCTCTCTCACTCTCTCTCTCTCTCTCTCTCTGAAATGCGCCTCAGCCTTATCGTTTCCTCCTGATACTAAATCCCTGGATTAACAAGCATTTTTTTGCAAAACTTTCTTAAGGAAGTGTACGTTTTCCCAAGGTGGTGGTAAAGGTCCATTCATGCTGTTCTGAAAATGGGAACATTTGAATAAAGACAGTTCCTACATCAGCATATTGTGTAATGTCCACATCTCTTCCCAGCATTCTCCTGCAGAGCAATGTTTAGCCCCAGCACCATAGTGACCGCTGTGTCTCATCATGGCATGAAATTGGAAATGCGAATTCCCCAGAGGCAGCCACGCTCACTCATGTAAGGAATTGAAGTGTCAATTTTAAGGAAAGGAGAATAGAAGATGAGAGAGCGAGTTAACGAAGAGAAGGAGCCAGGGAGAGAGTCAGGTGTTGACAATGAAATGAAAGAATTTTGGCATGTGATTTAAGTGCTGAATGCAAATGTCAGTGATCAGAATACATTCAGGGATCTCTCCACTGACCAAGTTGCAGAGAAGAATAACAGACTCCAAACACCTATGTGTGATCAAAAACAACAAAAAATTGCAAAAGAACCTTTGTCTGAATGAATTGAGATCAAGAACACTTCTAGATTACAAACTACCATAGATATTCAGATCAGCAAAAACAAACTATTCATAACTAGAGCTGTCATTATATCAGATTTTCACTAAACAAGTATTGTGCCATAAATAATTCACAATAACGATAATATCTAGCTCCCTTTCGAGGGAACTTATGCTGCATGAAAGCGTCTGAAGCACATGTGAAATTAGTCCAATCTTAATGGTTCTGCGTCATGATGTGGCATGTGAAGGCATACACTGAAGCTACAAAGGGACGCTGGCACACAACAGAGTTAGCTTCTGGCCAGACCTGCATCCACATCCACGGCATTTTAGGTCATGGGAATCGCAGATGGACTCGACACTTTGACAGTCTCTCAGTCCTCATCAGGCAGCTCCGATGCTCTCGATCCCGATGTAGAAGCCTGTGAGACGGTGGAGTCGATTTGCGAGAGATTCGGCCCAGTGGAAGTGGATTTGCTCGCATCTCAGGAGATGACCCACTCTCCACTGTGGTTATCCCTCTCTCATTCAGGTCCTCTCGGGCTGACATGGTGCAGGTGTAGCCAAGGCTGCGCCTGTACGCATTTCCCTCGAACGTTCTGTTCTCGGGAGTTCTGGAGGGGGTCCTTTGTAATGCGGTCAGTCTACTCTTATTTGCCCTGTTCTGGCCGGGCCAAGTGTGGTTCTCGGACATCATATCACTCCTGGCAGGCCCTCCGTGGAAGACTCCCCTCAGGAGAGACCTGCTTTCTTAGGTCGGGGGCTCGGGACTATAATAAACTCCAGAGCTCCATCCACGAGGAGACTGTACAGCCTAAAATGGAATGTTTTCACTGTTTGGTGTAGAGAGCATGGGTTTGACCCAGTTAACTACCCGGTGGCTTCAGTGCTGGAGTTCCTCCAATGTCTCTTCTCTGCTTCTCTCGGTTGTGCTTTGGCTCCTTTATTCTGCGCAATTGAATCTCATGGTTTGAGGTGCACAGCTGTGCCCATGGTTACAGATGTGCACCGTATAAGTGTGAATGTCACTAACTACATCACTATCTACTCTCCCAAAAACGAATGGTGGATATCTGAAAATTCTCTTATGAGCGGTTAAGTAGCTTATGACTCATTGAAATCAATTGTTTTAAAACAATGTTCAAAAAAGATTGGCAATGCCGAGCCATGTGCTCACACCAAACATAAAAAAAAAAAAAAAAAAAAAAAAAAAACAGAAGCACATGGCCAGTAAAGCAAATCAGAAGCCATGTGCTCACACAAAACTAGACATGAACACGCAGCTGATGAAAACACTCATAAGCAATGTGTTAACACAAAACATGACAACATGAAAGCATGCAGCCAGTGACAAACACAAGCTGCATGCAACACAGCACAAGACAAAACATGACATGAAAGCACATGAAACAAGGAACACAGACAAGACAAAACAGGAGTGTCAGGGCTCTGTCCCAAAACCAAGAAATAGACTAGACAGAAGTGACAGAACCCTGACAGTAACTGATTAGAGATTGGCATTGTTAAAGGACAAGTTCGGTATTTTACACTTAAAGCCCTGTTTTAAGATCGTTTCTGATGAAATAGAACGGTTAAGATTGAAATTTGGACAAATGCTGCTGTCCCGAGAATTTTCGGTTTCTGTATTAGCAGTGGCGGAGTAATAACGTACCTCACAGAACATCCAATACAAGTCAATGGAGTTGGACAAAAACTATGATAAAACCGAAAAAAAGTTTCACGTCTTTGTAAACGTCTCGGTTACGTATGTAACCCTAGTTCCCTGATAGGGAACGAGACGCTGCGTCAAGCTGTGGGAACGCCCCTGCGTTGTGCGTCATGAAGCACGTATGGAATCAGTCCAATGGAGAGACGGAACGTCATAGGCGGGTGACGTCATCGACCAGGAAACTATAAAGCACCCCCAAAACACAAGCGCGACAGCTTCTGATAGGCCTGAAGGAATCGCTAACGGGCATGCTGGGAGTATGGCAGAACGACGCAGCGTCTCGTTCCCTATCAGGGAACTAGGGTTCCCTTTCGTTGTCACTCCGAGTTACGTCGGATGACGACGAATGGGGTTTCGCTTAGAAAGCCTATCAACTTCGAGTATTACAAAACGAGCCAATGGCAAAGAAATGCCATGGGTCTGCGGAATTTGCATGACGTAAGTCCGCCCCACCTCGTGGGTATAAAAGGAGGACGCCAGCAACAGGCAGATATGTTTTCGCTTCGGAGCCAAGTGTAATTCTTCACTCCTTAAGCTATCTCTGATTGTCAGCTTCTTACGAGACGAGCAACTCTCCAGTGTTGGTGTGACGGCGATCTCCCGGCGAGTGCACACTTCCTGCTTATCTGAGCGTGGTTTGCCAGCGAGTGTGTTCTCCGCGGGCGCTTCAGCACTGAGTTTCTCTCACAAAAAGAGCTTGCACGCGGCACGTCTTTTTAAAGATGCCTCGCCCGTGCACTTCTGGTTGCGGTCGACTGGTGTCTGACTCTGATGGGCACGAGCGCTGCTTGGTGTGTTTGGGCTTTGATCACGCTAAAGCAGCGCTCGTGGATGAGTCATGTTCTTTCTGTGGGAACATGACCATCGCAACACTTAGATCGAGACTCAAGGATCTCGCAAGAGTGAGAGTCCCCTCATCCACACCCCGATCTAGCGCCTCCTCGAGAGGCTCTACTTCGGCTGGTGGCCAGGGTGATCTGAGGGTGACTGTGTGGAACAAAGCGCCGACTATGTGTCCGTGCCCCGCAGCACCTTCTCCAGTGTTGCAACCCGCGAGCGTTCAGGGGATCATCGCGGGACCGTCCTTTGAGGTCCCGCGGGTGTCCTTTGGCGCTCCAGAGGAAGATGCGATGTCGATCGCAGCATCACTAGGCGGGTCTGATTTGTCTGGAAGTGACGACTCGTCACAGCTGCCACCCTCGGGTGTGAATACGGCTGTGGCTCAGTCTGATCCAGAGATGACGGCCATGCTTTCCCGGGCGGCCGCGAGCATTGGTTTGGAGTGGAACCCTCCACCCTGTCCTGAGCGCTCGCGGCTGGACGATTGGTTTTTGGGTGCAGCTGCGGCTTCCCGTCCTCAGCCTGCCCCAATACCTTTCTTCCCGGACGTGCATGATGAAATCTCGAAGTCCTGGAAGACTCCCATGTCTTCCCGCGACCGCTCGTTGATTTCATCCGCCTTTCCTCCCCTTGATGGGGCAGCTGCCCGTGGGTACACTGGGCTCCCCCCGGTTGAGCGCTCTGTTGCGATGCAGTTGTGTCCTCAGAGTGCCTCTTCTCGCGGCGAGCCTAAGCACCCATCCAAGGCCTGTAGGTTCTCGTCTACCCTAGTGGCGAAGTCCTACAGAGCGGCGGGACAGGCGGCTGCCTCTTTGCATGCCATGGCCACTCTGCAGGTCTATCAGGCGCAGATGCTAAGGGACATGCACGAGGGTAGGACGGACCCAGGGCTCTTCGATGAGCTGCGCGCCGCCACCGACCTCGCCCTCCGGGCGACGAAGGTGACCGCACGCTCCCTGGGTCTGGTGATGTCCACAGCTGTGGTCCAGGAGAGACACTTGTGGCTGAACCTGGCTGACATGCGGGACGCTGAGCGCTCTCGCCTGCTCGACTCCCCCATGTCCCAGGCCGGCCTATTCGGCGGTGCGGTGGAGGATTTCGCCCAACAGTTCTCCACCGCCCAGAAACAGACTGAGGCCATTAGGCACATTCTGCCCCGACGGCCCGCTGCTGCCTCCACCCAGCCGACCGGGCAGATCCCTCAGTCTGTTCGCCGCCGAGGGCGCCCTCCTGCGGCTCCCGCCCCTCCCGCCCGGCCCAAGCAGCAGCCTCCACCCAGGCCCGGTCGCGGAGGAAGCCGTAAGAAGGCGCCCCAGCCCTCTCCAGCCCCGCCCCCCGCTAAACGCCGGGCCAAGCGGCGCTCCTGAGACGGGCTGCTCAGGGATGCTGAAAATTACTTCTCAGGAGATGGTAGCAGGACCACTCCTTCCCCCGGTGGAGGGCCGGGGGAGAATCTTTTGTTCTCCACTCCCCGCTGCTCACCCACGGGTGGGCAGCACCCTAATGTGGTTAAAGAAAGAAGTAACATTCCCATCCCTGAGCACACAGAGTTCTCGGACGACACGGTGCGCCGCCTCCGAGCCGTGCACCCCTCGTCCCCCTCTGTCCCAGAGCCGGCTGGCAGTGCGCGCCGTCCCCGGACCGTGCCGCTCCCTTCCGCCTCTGTCGCCAGCCCCCTGGCAGAGCAGACCCCCGTGGAACGTTCTTCCTTCCCTGGTCTCCTCTGTCAGGGCGCGGTTAATGACTGTGCCCCCACACCGGGCCGCTATGCCGTCCACGTCCGGGCCAGTCATTCCGCCCTGCTGCACCATCGGTGGGAAGTCTGTGGTCCGTATGACCCCGCTGGTACAGTTTTTGGGAGCCTGGCTAGAGCTCCCCCTCCTGTCCCGCTGGGTCGCACGGACGATCAGGCTCGGCTACGCGATTCAGTTCGCGCGGTCTCCTCCCCGCTTCAGGGGAGTCCGCTCCACTTTGGTCGGTGGCAACGCCCCTATCATGAGAGCAGAGATCGCCACCCTGCTGGCGAAGGGTGCGATCGAGACCGTCCCTCCGGCCGAGATGAGGACCGGCTTCTACAGCCCGTACTTCATTGTCCCCAAGAAAACCGGTGGGTTACGACCAATCCTGGACCTGCGTGTGCTGAACCATTCCCTTCACAGGCTGCCGTTCAAGATGCTCACTGCCAAACACATTCTCGGATGTGTGCGGCCCCAGGATTGGTTTGCAGCAATCGACCTGAAGGACGCCTACTTTCATGTCTCCATTCTCCCTCGACACAGACCGTTCCTTCGGTTTGCCTTCGAGGGGCAGGCATACCAGTACGCGGTTCTCCCTTTCGGGCTAGCCCTGTCTCCTCGCGTCTTCACGAAGGTCGTCGAGGCAGCCCTTGTTCCCCTTCGGGAACACGGGGTTCGTATCCTGAACTACATCGACGACTGGCTGATCCTAGCTCACTCTCGAGACCAGGTATGCGAACACAGGGACCTAGTGCTCCGGCACCTAGCTCGTCTGGGCCTTCGGGTCAACTGGGAAAAGAGCAAACTTTGCCCCGTGCAGAGGATCTCTTTTCTCGGTATGGACATCGACTCGGTCGCCATGTCCGCGCAGCTTACGAGCGAGCGCGTGCAGTCACTGCTGACTTGCCTGAGACAGTTCAAGGGCAAGAGTGCGGTTCCACTGAAACTCTTTCAGAGGCTCCTGGGGCATATGGCATCTGCAGCCGTGGCAACACCGCTCGGATTGCTTCATATGAGACCGCTTCAGCTTTGGCTTCGCGACCGAGTCCCGAGGTGGGCATGGCAACACGGCACCTTCCGAGTAACTGTTACTCCGTCCTGCCGTCAGACCTTCACCCCGTGGTCGGACCTCAGTTTTCTACGGGCCGGAGTGCCCCTGGAACGAGCTTCGCGGCATGTTGTTGTAACGACAGATGCCTCCTCCACGGGCTGGGGTGCCATGTGCAATGGACGTGCTGCCGCGGGCTCCTGGACAGGACCCCGCCGCCTCTGGCACATCAATTGCCTCGAGTTGCTGGCCGTACGTCTTGCTCTGCGCCGCTTCCGGGCCGTGCTCAAGAACCAACACGTACTAGTCCGTTCAGACAATACCGCCACTGTAGCGTACATCAACCATCAAGGTGGTCTACGCTCCCGCCGTATGTCGCAACTCGCCCGCCACCTCCTCATATGGAGTCAGAAGCATCTGAGGTCGCTTCATGCCATTTACATCCCCGGAGCCCTGAACTGTGCAGCCGACGAGCTCTCACGGCTTCAGCCCCTCCCGGGAGATTGGCGACTCCATCCCCAGTCGGTTCAGCTGATTTGGGACCAGTTCGGGGACGCACAGATAGATCTGTTTGCCTCTCACGACTCGACCCATTGCGCCCTGTACTATTCCCTGACCGAGGGCACGCTCGGCACGGATGCACTGGCGCACAGCTGGCCGCGGGGCCGCAAATATGCGTTTCCCCCAGTGAGCCTTCTTGCGCAGACCCTGCGCAAGGTCAGGGAGGACGAGGAGCAGGTCATTCTGGTCGCGCCATACTGGCCCGCCCGGACCTGGTTCTCCGAACTAGTACTCCTCGCGACATTACCTCCCTGGCCGATTCCCCTGAGGAAGGACCTCCTTTCTCAGGGACGGGGCACCCTATGGCACCCTCGTCCCGATCTTTGGAACCTCCACGTGTGGCTCCTGGACGGGACGAAGCAGGTTTGAGTACCCTTCCACCTACGGTGGTGGCTACCATCATTTCCGCTAGAGCGTCGTCCACGAGACACGTCTAAGCGTTGAAGTGGAACCTCTTCGTCAACTGGTGCTCTTCTCTTCAAGAAGACCCCCGGAGATGTTCGATTAGTGTCGTGCTTTCCTTCCTTCAAGATAGGCTGGCGCGAAGGCTGTCTCCCTCCACCCTGAAAGTCTATGTTGCCGCTATTGCCGCACACCATGACCCAGTCGAAGGTAAGTCTGTTGGAAGGCACGACCTGATCATCAGGTTCCTGAGAGGAGCGAGGCGACTGAATCCTCCTCGTCCTCCTCTCGTTCCCTCTTGGGACCTCTCAGTGGTTCTAACTGCCCTGCGGAGTGCTCCCTTTGAGCCTTTGCAATCAGTGGAGCTTAAGTTCCTGTCTATGAAGACAGCGCTCCTGGTTGCATTGGCCTCCATCAAGAGGGTGGGGGACTTGCATGCATTCTCCGTTGACGAAGCGTGCCTGGAATTTGGGCCGGCTTACTCTCACGTGATCCTGAGACCCCGGCCTGGATATGTGCCCAAGGTTCCTACCACTCCCTTCCGGGACCAGGTGGTGAACCTGCAAGCGCTGCCCCCGGAGGAGGCAGACCCAGCCTTGGCACTGCTCTGTCCAGTACGCGCCCTCCGCGCCTATGTAGACAGGACGCAGTGTTTCAGGACCTCAGACCAGCTCTTTGTCTGTTATGGTGGGAAGCTGAAGGGAAAGGCTCTCTCCAAGCAAAGGTTGTCTCACTGGATAGTGGACGCCATTGCCTTGGCATACCAGCAGCAAGGTCGACCGTGCCCCCTTGGTGTGACCGCCCACTCCACCCGGAGTGTGGCATCCTCTTGGGCTCTAGCGCATGGCGCCTCGCTAACAGACATCTGCAGAGCTGCAGGCTGGGCGACACCTAACACATTCGCCAGATTCTACAATCTCCGAGTGGAGCCAGTGTCCTCTCATGTACTCGCTTCAACCAGCTAGTACTGGACCCGCTCAGGTGTCTTCGCTTGCTCGCCATTCCACTCCACGGACTGGATACGTGCGATATTCTCCTCAGGTGAGCTTCCCCGAAAAGCCCTGAGTTCCTCCAGCACTCCTGACGTTGGCGCCAGTGTCTATTTGCCTGTGCGTCGGCTAGGTGCCTCCCGTGTGCATGGTCCCTCCTCTGAGCGACCCCCACATGTGTATTTCCACTGTAAGCCTCTCTGAGCGTGTGTCTTTCCCTTGGCAAGCCACCTTGCCACCCCTGGGGTTGAAATATTCCACCTGCGGCTGGACACCCCAGTGTTCTCCATATGTCTCCTTCGGGTCATATGTGTATTCTCTAAGTCCCCCCCCTCTGGGTTGGCAGTAAATGCATATTTCCCCTAAACTTTGGGATATGCTCCCCAGTGTACCTTGGTATTCCTGTGCTAAATAGGAGTCCTTCGTCCGTGCCAGTCTCACGACAGGGATCTCAGATTTACGCAGGGCACTGGAAGACAGCTGAGAAGGTGGCGTGATTAGACTGGTAACCCCATTCGTCGTCATCCGACGTAACTCGGAGTGACAAAGAAAGGGAACGTCTCGGTTACGTATGTAACCCTCGTTCCCTGAGTAGGGAACGGAGACGTTACGTCTGCCTGCCACTTTCCGCTGTACCGCGGGGATCGCCTGAGCTCAGTCTTGGCTCCTCAGCGAAGAAACATATCTGCCTGTTGCTGGCGTCCTCCTTTTATACCCACGAGGTGGGGCGGAGTTACGTCATGCAAATTCCGCAGACCCATGGCATTTCTTTGCCATTGGCTCGTTTTGTAATACTCGAAGTTGATAGGCTTTCTAAGCGAAACCCCATTCGTCGTCATCCGACGTAACGTCTCCGTTCCCTACTCAGGGAACGAGGGTTACATACGTAACCGAGACGTTACATACGTAACCGAGACGTTCCCTTTCAAAGGAACTCGAGCTGCGTCAAGCTGTGGGAATGCCAATACCCACGTCGCCATAGGAGTAAATGACCGTCATGTGGGAACTAGCGCACAGAGGACGAGAGCACCTGCGCCCCAGGAGTGGAACTTAAGTCCAATTCATAGAACTTAACAAATGTATGCGGTGAGGACCACCCAGCCGCATCACAAACATCACTTAGCGATACTCCTGACAACAATGCCTTAGAAGCAGCCATACTCCTAGTAGAGTGGGCTCGTACAGCCAAAGGTGAAGGCTGACCAGCCGACTCATAAGCAAGTGAGATGGCCTCAACCACCCACATGCTCATTCTCTGTTTAGACGCGGGACACCCTTTCCTGGGTGGCCCAAAGCACACAAATAACTGTTCTGATTTCCTTCACAGGGCAGCTCTGTGGACGTAAGCGTCTAACGCCCTAACCGGGCAGAGAAGGTTAAGTTTCTCCTGATCTGATGACACAAAAGGAGGAGGATAGAAAGCCTGCAGCACTGTAGGTCTAACAGCATTAGTAGGGACCTTAGGGACATAACCTGGTCTAGGGTATAGAAAAGCCTTAACCATACCAGGCGAAAACTCCAGGCACGAGGGTGCAACCGACAGAGCCTGCAAATCTCCGATTCTCTTAAGTGAGGAGATTGCAAGCAGAAAAAGAGTTTTATAAGTGAGAAATTTCTCAGAAACTTCCTCAATAGGTTCAAAGGGGGGCAAAGAAAGGCCCTCTAGTACAATGGCCAAATCCCAAGTCGGCACCCTCATACGAACTGCAGGCCTCAGCCTCAAAGTGCCACGAAGGAAGCGAGTTATAAGTGGGTGTCTCCCAAGAGAAACTCCACTGAAAGGGACATGGTAAGCAGCTAGTGCCGCCACATACACCTTTAGTGTGGAGGGGGATAACTTCCTCGTGGACGGAGCTCTGGAGTGAAGGATGGTCTCAACAACCTCAGTTGAGAGACCAGATTCTATGAGCTGGGCCCCCTCAGAGGCCAAGCCCACAGTTTCCACAACTCTGTGCGGGGGTGAAATATCGCACCGCCCTCCTGAGAGAGTAGATCCCTGCTGATCGGAATCTCCAAGGGAGAGCCGTCCAGAAGAGATATTAGGTCCGCGAACCATACTCGGGCCGGCCAGAACGGGGCTACTAGAAGTAGGCTGACCCCGTCCCGGCGAACCCTCTCCAGAACTCCTGGTAGCAGAGCAACCGGGGGAAAAGCATACAGACGTGACCTCGGCCACGGCTGTACCAGAGCGTCCAACCCCAGAGGGGCTGGCTGACTGATGGAGAACCCCAGATGACAGTGCGTTGTCTCCTTGGAAGTGAATAGGTCCACCTCGGCGCGACCGAAACTCAACCAAAGGAGCTCCACCACCTCGGGGTGGAGCCTCCATTCCCCCGGCCTCGGCCCCTGCCTCGACAGGGAGTCTGCTACCACATTCAAATAACCAGGAAGATACATAGCTCTCAGAGACCGTAACTTCCCCTGGGACCACAGGAGGATCTGACGGGCCAACTTGTAAAGTTGACGCGACCGCAGGCCCCCCTGATGATTTATATACGAGACCACCGACATGTTGTCTGACTGAACTAGCACATGATGACCTCTGAGGTCTGCTAGGAAGTGTTTCAAAGCTTGGAACACCGCCAACATCTCTAGACAATTTATATGCCATGATAGATGATGGTCCTGCCACAGACCTTGGGCTGGACGACCACTCATGATCGCCCCCCACCCTGTGAGGGAAGCATCCGTCGTTAGCGTTACGCAACGACAAAGAGCCCCCAACACAGGCCCCTTGGATAGGAACCAGGTTTCTTTCCACATGACCAGAGCACAAAGGCAGCGCCGCGTGACTTTGATCGTGCGGAGGGGATTTCCCCTCGGGGAGAATCCCTTGGTCCGGAGCCACCACTGCAGTGGTCTCATGTACAACAGGCCGCAAGGTATAACGTTGGACGCTGCTGCCATCAGACCCAACAGTCTCTGAAACTGTTTTACAGTGCGTAGCTGGCCTAGCTTTACTTGTTTCATAGCTGAAAGAATCGAAGCGATGCGGGTCGGAGAAAGTCGCGCCCGCATCGAGACCGAATCCCAAACGACGCCCAGAAAAGTAGTCTTCTGAGAAGGAGATAATACACTTTTCTTTGCGTTCAGCCTCAACCCCAACTTTCTTATATGAGCGAGAACGACATCTCGATGCCGAACCGCCATCTGCTCTGTCTGAGCTAAAATCAACCAATCGTCGATGTAATTGAGGATACGAATGCCCTGAAACCTCAGGGGCACTAAAGCTGCATCCATGCATTTCGTGAAAGTGCGGGGAGATAAAGCTAGGCCAAATGGAAGAACCTTGTACTGGTACGCCTCGCCCCCGAAGGCGAACCTCAGGAACTTCCTGTGTTGTGGAAGGATGGAAATATGGAAGTACGCGTCCTTCAGATCTATCGTGACAAACCAGTCCTCGGATCTGATTTGTGACACGATCTGCTTGATAGTGAGCATCTTGAATTTTAGCTTCCCTACCGAGCGATTCAACAGGCGCAGATCTAAAATTGGACGCAACCCCCCATCCTTCTTTGGAACGATGAAATATCGGCTGTAAAAACCTGACTCCAAACTGGGAGGAGGAACCCGTTCTATAGCCTCCTTTTGAAGGAGCGCTTTCACCTCTTGTTCCATTACCAGAGCCTGCTCGGGGCCCACCACTGTGGGCAGAACCCCTCTGAATTTTGGTGGACGACACCTGAATTGGATAGCATAACCCTTTTTTACTGTGTGCAGAACCCACTGAGATATTTTTGGAAGGCTTTTCCACTCTGCCAGAAATACTACTAAGGGTACCAGTCTCTCGAGACTTGCCTCTGGTGTAGCTTGAGCAGCAAACGCAGCGCCCTGTAACGGCGCACCGGCAGGGAACGACTGGCTTAACTGCTCTGAGACCCTCTTCAGAGGGGGCGAGCGTCCCTCGGGAAAGCGCTCGCTGGGACCGTCTGTGCCCCGGCATGAAGGCGGGGTTGGCAGAACGGGCCCCTGAGGGCACCGAAGAAGAGCGGGCACCGTGCAATGCGGTGAACACCTCTGCCAGTGGCGTCAGGACTTCTTCTTTGCCGAAGCCTTCTTGGCCATAATAACTGTCCTCAGATCAGTTTTGCCAGAGGACTTCGGCTGAGAGTGCCGCGTCTGGTCCCACTGTTTGGAAAGGGGAGCGCGAGACGCGACACTCTGCTTTTGTTGCGCCCTATGTTAGGAGCTGACTGACGGCCTGGACTGCTCCCGCCCAGCAGTACCGAGGACATGAATTTTAAGAGGCATACATTTCTGAAACGCTGCCGACTGTTTCTTCTCTTCCTGAAATCTATCTATGACAGTATTGACAGAATCACCAAAAAAACCATGAGGAGAGAGCGGAGCGTACAAAAGAAAAGCTTTGTCTTTTTCTTTCATGCCAGAGAGATTTACCCATAGATGCCTCTCTGCGGCCACCAGGGCTGCCATAGTACGGCCCATTAGCTTGGCCGACTCCTTGGTGGCACGCAGAGATAAATCTGCAGCCTGACGCAGTTCGCGAACTACGTCAGTGCTGACCTCTTGAGTGTCACTCACATCCTTTAATAAGTCAGCCTGGTATGCCTGCAAGATGGACATCGTGTGCAGGCACGCCGAGGCTTGACCGGCCGCCGAAAACGCCTTACCCACTAAAGCTGATGTACTTCTAAGAGGCTTAGAGGGTAAAAGTGGTGCTTTAAAAGAAGATGCAGCTTCAGCAGAAAGGTGACTAGCAAGCGCCTCTTCTGCTTTGGGCATCGCCCCATAACCATGAGATTTTGCCCCCACAATGTTTGAATAAGTGGACGTTTGAGGGCTAAAAACACGATAAGAGACCGGCTTTTTCCACGATCTCGAAACCTCTGTGTGGAGATCAGGGAAGAAGGGCAAGCACCGGCGTGGAGGTTGAGAACGGGAAGGCAAAAATCTTTCATCTAATTTAGATTTTTCTCTAGACTCCTGCCTAACAGCTGGCCACTCGATGCTTAACTTAGAAACAGCACGAGTGAGCACCTCCATAAGCTCCTCACTTTCGGGAGAGCGAGATGGCGAATCATCGACATCTCCCGCATCCAGACTAACAACATCCAGATCCTCAGAACTGGATAGTTGCAGTACTGGGGCCTCAGTTCGGGGGGAAGAAACTGCAGAGCGTGCTTCCGAACCCGAGACTGAGGCACTGGATCTAACAGGTAAGGGCTGAGATAGGGCAGAGCCCGTCTCAAGCCCCGCTGTTAGATCCATCTGCGATCCCCACGAATGACGTCGCCGCTCAGCCTCGGCATAAGCGGGACCCGATCCGCGGGGATCGCGAACCGAACCACTCTCCTCAAAGAGTGATCGGCGGGAGCGGAGCGTTCTAAGAGGCAAACGCTCGCAATGCTCACAATCAGCCCCCTCGAGAGCTGACTGGGCATGCTGCACTCCCAAACAAACAACACATAAGCTGTGTGTATCCCCGCCCGTTAAATTGCGCGAGCAGGGAGGAACACACTTCTTAAATTGTTGTTCGCTCACCATTGTCTCTCAATATAACATATATATATATAGTTTTTTGAAATAGTGAAACTCCTGCTTAGTGACAGACAAAAACACTTGAGACAGATCCACATATAGCACTTAGTGAAGGCATATAGCGCTTAGTGAAGGCATCTTAACCATTCTATTTCATCAGAAACGATCTTAAAACAGGACTTTAAGTGTAAAATACCGAACTTGTCTTTTAACAACATAATAATTGTTTTGTGAACCTAGTCAGTGCACAGGAAATGTTTTGCATTGACAAGGTTTTTGCTTTCAAACTCTTCCAATTTGAGGTACAGTTGTTGTAGCTTCAATCTGCTTTAACTGCATATAGTAGTAGCTAGGCCTTCTTTCCTTTATTAAGGGATATGCTGTAAACACGCACAGTTTCTCGGGAAATCTGTCCCGTTAACTCTAAAATATAAATAATTATTTTAGGCTTACAATTGTAATTTAGGGTAAGACAAAAGCACGGTTTGTAAGGTTTTGTGATGTATTCACTTGTTAATTTTGAAATAATAAAGTTACTAACATAGTATAGTATAGTAAGTGGGAGTTCGAGTGGGAGAAGTTAGACGACAAGCAGTGGAAGGGTTGAAGAAGATAAACAGCTGTGTTCTACCAGGCAAACTAAAACTCTGGTGCTTTCAGTTTGGTCTACTGCCAAGGTTGCTGTGGCCACTGACTGTGTACGAGGTTTCTTTGACAACAGTGGATAAGCTGGAAGCGTGAATAAGTTCATACATCAGGAAATGGTTGGGAATTCCACGCTGCCTCAGCAGAGTGGGACTTTATAGTAAAGGAGTATTGCAGCTGCCAGTCTCTGCTTTAACCGAGGAGTTTAAGTGTGCCAAGGTCAGACTGGAAATTACTTTAGCAGAGTCACGCAACAAATGTGTAAGGGAGGCAGCACCTGTGGTAAAAACTGATAGAAAGTGGTCAGCAAAGAAATCTGTAGTAGAGGCAAAGGCTGACCTTCAAATTGGGGATATCGTGGGACAGGTACAGCATGGAAGAGGGGGTTTTGGGCTCAGTTTAGCTCCTCCTAAATGGCACAAGGCAGGCCCAGCTCAAAGGAGGAAGCTGGTAGTCAACGAGGTGCGAAAGCAGGAGGAGATGATGGGATGTATAAAGGCCATTTCCCAGGCCAAGCAGGGAGAGTGGATGAGATGGGAGAGTGTGGAACAACGCAAAATGCGCTGGCAAGACCTTTGGTCAATGGAAGAGAGTAGGATCAGTTTCCTTATAAGGTCAACATATGATGTTCTCCCATCACCGCAGAACCTAAACCTCTGGGTAGGAGAGGATCCCTCTTGTCCTTTGTGTTCATCACCTGCCACATTAAGGCACATTTTGACAGGATGTGAGGTGGCTCTTAGCCAAGGTCGGTTTACTTGGCGCCATGACCAAGTATTGCGATGTTTGGGCTTTAGCATTGGAAGGCAAGCGTAGTATGACCAATAAGTTGCCGCCTGTTCTAGCAAAACATTACACGCAGAAGACAATATTCCTCCGCCCAGGCGAGCAACCACCAAGAAAAGGTGCTAACACCAATTCTCGCCCAGGACAGCTGGAAGCTGCTAGGGACTGGAAGATGCTGGCTGATCTTGATCAACGGCTTATTTTTCCACCTGAGATTGCCACCTCTAACCTACGACCAGATATTGTTTTGTGGTCTGGATCAGCACGCATTGTTCAACTGATAGAGTTAACAGTGCCATGGGAGGATGCTGTAGATGAGGCATATAAGAGGAAGAAATTGCGATATGCTCATCTGGCCACTGAAGCAGAACAGCGAGGATGGAGAGTCCAGGTTTATCCAGTGGAAGTGGGTTGTCGAGGTTTTGTGGCACACTCTACAACCCGGTTCCTCAGAGACGTCGGATTCAGTGGTCAAGAGTTGCGTCGCACAGTAAAGAACTTATCTTAAGCAGCAGAAAGGAGCAGCAACTGGCTGTGGTTGAGACGGAAAGATTCTAGCTGGCTGTGTACAGGCCGCCATGCTACGGTTTCGTAGAATTCTTGAAAACTTGAAGAGTCTGTTGGTTTATTTGTATAGGTTGTATAGTATTTACAGTCATTACGTTCCTGTGTATATTGCGTGAATGACGGGTGGTTGGGCAGATATTGTGTTTTGCGGTAGGTGGTATGCCATACGGAACCGTTGCCACTGAAACTGCATATTAACGCACCAGTGGGGCTCAGCAGCAAGAGGGAAGTAGAGGTCAGTAAGCTGGGCTGAGTTGAGTGGGGGACGGAGGGGGGGGACTCTGGGACGCCAGAGTCACTGTCCAGCCCTCTTGAGGTGTCGTGGGCTAGTCGACGAAACACTGAGGACGGAAGGTGCCCACTTGAAGACCCTAGAGATGTTCCCTACTCCGCTCAATCCAGAGGGTTGTTATGGGGGGACCACACTGTGGTTGCAGCCGTTGTGTGTGCTGACGCGCAAATACACTGCAGCTATTAACACCAGACAGAAGGAGATTCACGTCACCAGATGGAAAGCGTAAATGGATGGATAAGCATAGGTTACTGTAAAGCTACGTCTTAGTTGGTGCTTATCTTGGCGAAAGCCGAGTACAAATCAGCATGAAGTTTTAACATCTACTCTCGTGTAATGGAAATCATAACATGATATCAGTATTTTTTTTTTTTTTTATATGATGGTTATCATTAATATCTGTAGATTGTAACATCCCAACTCAAAGCAAATGCTTTTGACTTTAACATATTTGGCTGTGATTGTTTGAAAAATAATGATACAAGAGTCATTTGAGACTGCTTGCTGACACTTCTGCTGTCTGTTCACAGTGCCTGGAGCCATGCAAAGACTCCTGGGAGTTGAAAGATGGACCTTGTCGAGATTTATGTGAGGTACAGACCGCAGCATTCTTAATAGATCTAGTAGTTTCTGGGATGTGTTCTTAACAAGAAAAAAAATCTAATACAAAATGGCTGAACTTGATGTTCTGGTTTCCAAATATTAATCCTCCATTGTTTTTCTTGACAGACTTGGCTACCATATAAGTGGTCTCCTATTGTTCAAAATTAGAATGTTCTGCTCTGATCTTCTTTTTAAAAAGTCTTAGAATATCTTTGAACATTTCCATTTGGTCTGGAATCCTGTTTCTGTGGATTCTCTACAATTTAAAACCCTTGGCCTATTAACATTGAGCTTTTCCTGTTTCTTTGGCTATAAATGCAATGTTGAGGGCAATAGGGACTTAAAACAATGAATATCGTTCTTTCATTTGCCAGCACTGATCAGGACTTTCATCAATCATTTTAGACTTGTATAAAAGTAAGCAACATTAAATCATTCACAACTCATGTAAATGTGAAATGTTATAATCATCTTGTTTTGAACATTGTGCCAAAAGCCGGAAAAAGGCATTCTCTGAAGCCAGCTGAAAAACAATATACACCTTTTATATAGGCTTAAACTACACATGAACATACAGTTTTATGCAGAACTTATCCTAGATCACATTATTTCCCTGAAATAAATAATACTTATAGTATGGTCACATAATTATTACTTTTTCAGTAATATAATTGTCAATAATTACATTTCTAATATAATCTGGGATAGGCTCCATAATCCCTGCTCTACAAAGGACAAGGGGTTTGGATGGATGGATGGATATTATCTTTTATTCAACGGTTCTTTCTGGTTTCTCGAGTCTGATTGGCTGAGAGCCTTTTCCAGCCGTGCATTATTCTCATGAAATATGATCTCATAAAAGTACGTATCTATACCAATAATTTAATTACTCGCGCCATTTATACGCCAAAAATAGTTTTTGCTTGCATGATACGCTGTTGGCTAAACCCCTTGGGTAGGATTAGTGTGGAGTGTGTGTGTATTACACGCCATACAGTGCATATTATTGAAATTACCATTGCTTATTGAAAGCGCTATATAAATGCCTCATTCATTTATCATATGCACGTGAAAACGCCGTATAATATGCACGCAAAAACAATTTTTGGCTAAAATTGTGCTATAGATACACACTTTCATGAGATTGTGGCGGGCTTTAAAGAGAAACAGTGGGTCTGAAATTTTAGGATGAGCAAGCCAACCTTTGATATGTTGTGCCAACGTGTGTCCACACTCCTCTCCCTACGACACCATCTGTCCCTTTGCAGATGCGCATCGGGGTTTCTCTCGTCATTAAACGCGGAGACGTAGCCTAATGCTAGGGCTGTCGCGATAACCGCAATATTGCAGTACCGCGCTACTGACAGGCCAACCGCAGAGGAATGCAAGTAACTGCAGCAACCGCGAACCGCGTTTTCTTTTTTCATAAGGCCACCCTTCGTGGTTCGTACCATGTGTATTGAATGTTAAATAAGTTAATAATGATAACAAGACTGTTTATCATAGTGATTTGTACAGAGGATTCGTGGATTTGGACTTAAGCCTAAACAAACAGTGAATGTGATCGACTGAGCGCGTGCGATTACCTGCGTATGTCTTTGAAGTCAAGTCATGTATATTCGTGAAAAGGTTGCCGTTTCCAAGGAACGCGAAATATTTGTCGTAGGCTATTATCCTTTTAACGTGTAAGGGTATTTACCATGAATGGCGTCAGCGCTGGTCAGCATTACACAGCGCGAGGAAGCCGTGGGGGGAAAGCAGCGAGTCACGCATTGAATCAATGCCATTGGTCTCTATTAAGTGAAGCATTGCTGCAGCTTTGCCCAAAAGTGAAGCATTGCTGGCCAGCTGAGCCTTGAAAAGTGGAGCTCAAAGTTAAACAAACATCATTTAAGGAATCAGCTTTTTTGAACGTTTTCGTTGAATGAACGGTTTAATGACTCACTCAGAGACAGTCCGTTGGCGTAACAACTGCGCGCTGAGTGACAGTCTTTCAATGCGCAGAGACGCTGTTTAGTTTCGGTTACATTGGTTACATTGTTTTTATGTATGCTGACCACATCATAACACGTATTTATATAGCAACAATAAATATAAATAAATAAATGGCGGTAAAACCGCATATCGCGCTATTGAGCAACTCAAAATTACCGCAAGGGAAATTCCTCACCGCGACAGCCCTACCTAATGCCTCAGAAAATCTGATCTGCCTGTTTACATGATATGGCTGTATCAAACAATGTTTGCCCAGCCCTTTTGAAAGCAATTAATTATTTGATTAAGGTGTTCCATTTGCAGATCCTATTACTGGCTCTCATATTAAAAGTAAAAAGAATAACCGTATGTATTTACTATATATAATATTTTTTCAAAATGCTGTGTAAATATGTACCCGATTAAGGTGAATTAAAATGCTGCCTTATTAATGAGCAAAACGTTCGGATTTTAAGCACACTATCTACGCGTGGCTGGGAGCAGGTGTAGATTTCTTTCGTACCAACTAACATTGGGAAAATACGAACATTTTAATGAATCCGAAAATTTACGCCAGAACCACTTTACACACGATTTACACAAAAATTTGTTCTGCTTGTGTTTCATGAATGAGACCCATTATGTCCCAAATGAATTATATCTCATGTGTAACCACTATCTACATAAGAACCAACGGCAAATTGCTGAAGAACTGGCCGAGATGAAGCTGTTCTCTGCAAGTGCTGAATGCTGCTGATGGACTGGAGCTCGCATGTGCGAAAGCGTCTAAACAAATTTTAAAATAGGCCATGAGCAATCTACATATATACGAGTCACAAATTTTAGGTCTAAAAAACGTCTCGGCTTACGACTGTAACTCTCGTTCCCTGAAAAGGGAACGAGACGCTGCGTCGACAATTGACACATCGTGGAACGCCTCCAGCTTGACACGTCTGAAGCCTGTATGGAACTGGTCCAATCTTGATTGGTGTTGCGTCATGACGTCACTCGTGAAGTCGCATGTGACGGTGAAGCGGAAGCTATAAAACGGAGCCGGAACATAACAGTGTCAGCTTTTGATTGGTCGAAGCAAGTCGTTCTCAGGAGCGCTAGAAGTGTCGCAGAGGGACGCAGCGTCTCGTTCCCTTCTCAGGGAACGAGGGTTACAGTCGTAACCCGAGACGTTCCGTTTCGAGGGAACTCGCGCTGCGAGAATCGACACATTGGGGAACGAAATGCCCACTGCACCACACTGAGAGAATACGCCGTGGTGTGAAGCAATCTGGCACACTCAGGACGAGAGAACTTGTAAACCCGGAATAGAGGGCAGATCCAGACTGTAGTGACTAATGAAGGTGTGAGGGGAGGCCCAGCCCGCAGCATCGCAGAACTCCTGAAGAGAAACTCCTGACAGCAAAGCTTTAGAGGAAGCCACTCCTCTAGTTGAGTGGGCTCTTATCAGAAGAGGCGAAGGCAAGCTGCGCGCCTCGTAAGCTGAAGATATAGCCTCTACTATCCATCTGCTGATAGTCTGCTTGGAAACAGGGTAACCCCTCTTAGGTGACCCAAAACATACGAACAACTGGTCCGACTTCCTCCAGCCTGAGGTTCTTTGAGCATAGACCTCCAGGGCTCGGACCGGGCACAATAAATGCTGTATAGCTTACTCATCCGACACATGCAGTGGAGGATGAAACGCCTGAAGAATTTTAGACCGTGCCACATTTGACGGCACCTTAGGCACATAACCAGGTCTAGGGTGGAGAATGGCCTTCACCTTGCCGGGAGCGAACTTGAGACAAAAAGGAGCAACCGATGAAGCCTGCAGGTCCCCAACTCTTTTGAGGGACGTGATGGCGAGCAGGAAGGCTACTTTAAAGGAAATACATTTCTCAGACACCTCATCCAAGGGTTCGAAGGGTGCCAGGGATAACCCTTCAAGGACCACTGTCAGGTCCCAAGTGGGAACGCTGGACTGGATGACAGGCCTCATCCCCCTAGCTTCACGAAGAAAACGCACAATAAGTGGGTGTCTCCCCAAGGTGCCCACCCCTAGAGGCGTGTGAAAGGCAGCTATGGGTCCGTTATAGAAGCAACTCTGGAGGAACTCCAGCACTGAAGCCACTGGGCAGTTAACTGGGTCCAGCTGATGTTCTCTGCACCATAAGTTAAATACATTCCATTTTAATGCATATAGTTTCCTCGTGGAGGGGGCTCTAAAATTTTAGTTTAAAAAGGTCTCAACAACCTCAGTTGCGAGACCAAACTTTATGACCTGGTCCACCTCAGGGGCCAGACCCATAGCCTCCATAGTTCCGGCCGGGGGTGAAATATTGTGCCCCTGGCCTAAGAAAGAAGGTCTCTCCTGATCGGAATTTGCCATGGAGGGCCAGCTAGGAGGACCATGATGTCCGAAAACCATACTCGGGCCGGCCAGTACGGGGCTACTAGGAGTAAGCTGATCCCATACCGCTGGACCCTCTCTAGAACCCCTGGGAGCAGAGCGATCGGGGGGAAATGGGTGTGCCTGGCCTGCCTCATCGAACAGGCTCAGGCGGGAGCGGAGCGTTCTCAGGGGCATGAGATCACAATTAGCACAGACAGCACCCTCGAGCGCTGCCCATGCATGCTCCACTCCCAGACAAACAACACAGAGCGAGTGTGTGTCACCCTCGCTCAAAAAGCGCGGACAAGGGGACGCACACTGACCGAACTGTTTCTCTTTTTTCTCTGCCATCTCTCAAATATATAAATAAATGAAGGGATAGCAACAATACAACATCAAATAAGACACACAGTCACACAGAACGCTTAGCTGAAGAACAGAAAGCTGACATTGTTATGTTCCGGTTCCCTTTTATAGCTTCCGCTTCACCGTCACATGTTGACGTCATGACACAACACAAATCAAGATTGGACTAGTTCCATACAGGCTTCAGACGCGTCACGCTGGAGGCGTTCCCCGATGTGTCGATTCTCGACGCAGTGCGAGTTCCCTCGAAAGGGAACTACATTCTTGCCTAAAAAAACTTTTAAAACTACATTTCCTGACACAACCAGAGTAGTATTTATTAAAAATTTTTGTATATGGTGGATTTGCACGACTGCCATGACATTAGTGATACAAACGGTGAAACGGTTCTATTACTGATACTGGGGGAATATTGCATAATTATATTATATTATATTATATTATATTATATTATATTAAAATATATTTTATTATAATTATTTCATGAATTTATAAATTTTCCAGGATTTATTTAACTATTATATAAACATTTTTGCGTATAAAGTGTAATGTTTCATAAATCAATATTTCAGTGTGAAACTGTCTATGAATGCACACAGGTTTTATGTACAAATACATTATAGTTAGAGAATGTTAACAAATGGTTAGAGAATGAGACCAAAAGTGTGTTTTTAAAATCCAAAGACAAATTAATGTCACATAAATGAATTGCTAGCATCTATACGCTATGAGTTACAGGTGTTAAACTTTGGTCCTGTGCACTATGACATCTCCTCAGCATGCGTTTCCCAAGCGTCATGGGGAGTGTGTGACGAGCTGTGAGTTCCTGCGATCAGTGATGGTGGTGAAACAGGGTGACTGTCCACCACCAGAAAGAGCCAGCGGGTTTGCAGCCGCCTGTGTGGAAGGATGTGAGGAAGATGGAGAGTGTTCAGCCCAGAAGAAATGCTGCCCAAACGGCTGTGGACACACATGCCAGTCACCTAAAAACCTCTACAGGGGTAAGACCTGCTACTGAACCTGATGGTAAACAGCTGGTTTAACCCAGTAACTAATTTGTTTTGAACCTTAGCTGTGTTCGATACCAACTGATAACTGTACCTTTTTCCATTTTAACCCTTTCACCTGGAATGGACAGCTTATTAATTAAAAACCACTCAAATAGTAAAAAATCTTAGAATTTAGACTTCATCATGCATATAGGGCAGTGGTTCTCAACCAGGGGTCCAGGGCCCACTAAGGGGCCCCAGTAGTTCTTAATATTATTTAAATGTAGTTATATTATATTAATCTTAATTAAAATGCTATAAAAAAAAACATTACAAATAAAGATGTTAACCTGACATTATATTTTTGAGTTTTTTATTTTTATTACAACAGAACTACCATATCAGTTTAGATAGGAGACCTTTCAAATATTGTCTTGGAAAATGGGGGCATTGGAGTCAAAACTGCTGCTTTTTCATTTTTAATCATTTTAATTTTTAAAATTTTTCTGTGTCGAAATGTACGAAATAATAACTATACTATTTGAAAAAACAAACAAACAAACAAACCCATTATACAAAAACGATATACAGATCGGATAGTTATATAAGCTTATTTCCGCCACTGAAGAAAAAATTTAAAAGTAAGTATTGGGAGAGAAAAAAAGTTAGAATTGTGAGATAGTAAGTCCCAAAAACCTTTTTTTATTCAGTGGCGGAAAACAAGCTTCAATTTATAGTCATGTGTCATATATCCTTGGAGAGGTCGCAGCAAATAGAATACAACAAAGAGTACAACATATTTGTCCTGAAAACTTCAGCAAGTATGAATAATACATTATACTTGATAGACTACTATAGAACTATAGAACAAAGGCATATCCAGATTGTTCTCTTAATTTTAGATTTCTATTCTATTCCATATTCTATTCTATTCTATTCTATTCTATTCTATTCTATTCTATTCTATTCTATTCTATTCTATTCTATTATATTATATTCCATTCTATTCCATTCTATTCTATTCTATTCTATTGATCTTCAGGTGCTCCTCTGAAGCCCAGGAAGGAACTGGTCTTTGAGGAGCTGGAGTCTGGTGAGCTGGAAGTGTGCTGGTCCTCCAAGTTTAATGTGTCAGCGGAGCCGGTGCTGAACGTTCTGCAGAGGAGGTGGAACTATGGCATCCACCCCAGTGAGGATGGAGCCACTGAGTGGCAAGTGGTGGCACGGGTAAGTGTGAAATAATATAATATAATATAATATAATATAATATAATATAATATAATATAATATAATATAATATAATATAATATAATATAATATAAGAGTATAACAATATACAGTACTCAACATTTGAAGTGGATCAAAAAAGTTCATCAAAGTTGTCCTAAAACAAGAACGGGTATTGTTCCAAATTCATGTATAACTTTAATGAAAGGTTTTAATCCACTTCAAATGTTGACTACTGTATTATAATAATATTTGTAACCGTAAACATCATAACAAAGTTTGTAAATATATTAATATGATGTAGGCTAGGCATAAAATTAAATGCTTAACTTCACTTGGGATCCTTGAAGGATGATATGTTCAGTCAGTAATTCTTCCTTGACTCCCTTCAGGGATTTATATGCTCACTCCTACGCTCATTCATTTGTGGTTCTGTACTGTAGACATCAGAAGAGCGTGTGTGGTTGACAGACATTCGACCCGGTCGCTGGTACCAGTTCAGAGTGGCAGCAGTCAATGTTCATGGAACAAGAGGATACACCACCCCCAGCAGACACTTCAGATCCTCTAAAGGTTGGATCAAGAGACTGTAATCTAATGGGCATTCTGGTGAACATGTTTTCGCCAAGTACCACATGTTCCTGGATCAACATCTTTGTTGATCCTGGAACAACTTTCAGATCAACCAATCAGATTTGAAGGACAAGTTTACAGTTTATGTCAGGTTTAGGCTTAGAACCAGGGTAAGGTGCTTCAACATCAGTGTTATTCACCTATCATTTCCCTCTGATTTTAAGGAAAAGTTATGGGTAGGGTTAGGTTTAGGGGTAGGGATAGGGCAAATTTTGGGACAGGAATGTTATTCCAGGATCAACAAAATATGTTGATCCAGGAACATGTCTTACTTGGCAAAATCACAGTGACTTGGGGATTCTAATGGAGATTTTAGGAGAATAATAATTATAATAATAACATTTATAATTCTTTCTCATATTATTTAGATTAGACAATATTATCCGAAATGTCTATACTGTACTGTTTTTGTACTGTAAGTTTTATTTCTTTATTTCACCCCCTCTCAGATCCTGCCCCTCCCCCGGCTCCATCTGAACTTCATGTCAGCGACATGACCTTTGGTGCAGATCGCTCTGTGTCTGTCCGCCTCAGCTGGAGCATGTCTGCAGATTTAGACATTCCTGTTAACCATTACAAACTCTCCTGGAGCTGGTCTGACCACACAATGCCACCCAAACTCAAAAGGAGACAGACTGCAAATGGGGTAATTCTGACTTGCCCATGCCTCTGCACATTCTCTTTTTCTCTCAGTCTTTCACTATTACATTTTTTCATACACTGGATTGTTTCCAAACCCCTCAAGGGTTAAGCTTCCCAGCCCCTTCTTTCAGCAAGCCACAACAAATTAGATATCTTAGTGCAAATAAGTGCAAGATAAACAACTCAGGATTGGGCCTTTGATCGCACCAAGCCCTAAATTTGAGGGCTTCAGACACCAAACTAGGGTGGTACAGCATTGCATCACCGCTCTTGGCAAATGCAAACATTTCTGGGTGCCATTTGATATACAGCCAAAAACAGCATATCAATTCTAGTTGTCTTGAGAAAAGGAAATCTCTCAATAACAGCTGAATTGTTTTTCTTTGAATGAGATCATGTTGAAGAGTTAATTTTTTCCTCCTTTAGGAATACAAGAGATGGCAGTTGCACCTTTATATATTTGAAGGCTTTGTCAGCTGAGGGACACTTTCTTCAGAAAACTAAATTTCTAAGTAGTTTCTGAGTGAATGCAGACAAATGCAAACCACACTGATTTCACTGTTGGGCTCTGTGAGATGATAGGAACAAATATGCTTCAGATTGAATTACTATCAGATTGATTACTCTTGTGCACAATGATTATAAGATTATAAGAACACAATCTGCATAAAAATTCTGATAACATTGAATTTGGCGTACTCTATTGCTATGATTTATGTGATTAATAGTAGTTTTATTATTTAAATGTGACTCAGCTACAGTATCAGATCTCATGTTATTGGATTAAAGCAGAGGAATCTAATATGGCCTGTGGGATATTTTGGAGAAAACTTGGAACTAAAATATGCTGAAAAAATTTGTATTCATTTATTTTATTGGTATGATATTTCTATAATATTGTATTATCTACAGCAGTTGTTTATTATATACTATGGGGTTGGTACAATTTTTCAAAATTATTTTGAAAGAGGATTCTTCACCAAGGAGAGGATGTTCACCAAAGCTGCATTTTTTTTATAAAAAAAAAACTGTATAATCTTGTGACATGTTTTGTATCAGTGTACCAGTCTTTACTGTCACTTTTGATCAATTTATTGCATATTTGCTGTCTAAAAGTATTAATTTCTTTAAAAATGTTTGAATGGTAGTGTCAGGTTTCTGGTTGCAGCAACGAGGAAACAGGATTTCTGACTTTATTAACAATAAACTTAAAGAAACGCTCAGGAGACTAAGAACCAGGACAGAAAAAACAGCTTAACATTAACGTCGACAGACACTGAACAGGACAAAACAGAGGGCTTAAATACACAGAGCAGATGAGGGAAACGAGACAAAGCTGGGACAAATGAACTCAATGACAGAAACCATAGTAACTAACAGGCTTGGGATAAACTAATGGAGGAGTGGCTAGAAACTGAACACAATGAACATAGAGGAAGTCACAACACAAACAGAAACGTGACAGGTAGTGTGTAGTTTGCATATTTAATTATGTATGGCATTCAACACTACAGAATCTCATTGAAACTAAATCTATGAGTGACTCTTTCCCAGGGCAACCCAATTCATTTCTCCACTTTGTCATTTGTCAGAAATACTCACAGCAAATAATGGACCATATAAGGAAAGATATTTAGTGGCAAAAAATTATTAGATAAAAATAATTCACTAAAACTGATTTTATGCTGACAGGGTTTGACTGAGCAAAAGACCCGTAAATTGAAATGGGCCCAAAACTCTTTATTGACATCTAACCTTTAACGTCCATGGTACCTATCTATTGCACTAAATGTTCTTTATAGTAGAAAAAAGTTAATCAGATCATTAAAATGTTCTTCACACTAAGATAAATAATGGTTATTTTTAGAAGTGATGGCCTAACTTAATTTTCATGTTTATGTTCAGTTATGCTTTCAGAGGCTTATTAAATCTACTTAAGTTATGCAGGTCAGACCACTGAATGGGTTTCTCTTTTTTTAATTTGATTATTATTCCCTAATTATTTCATGTGCAAAGGAAACTCAAGGTCTCTGGTGACTGAAATCAGTAAATTGCTCCCAATATTGGTTAATAAAGCAGCTAAATTTGATTATGGGTTATGTCCAAAAGCACATATGCTCTTTTTGTGATTAGGCTTCATCAAGGATAAACAAATTAAATATTATTGGCTTGCATGCGTAAGGTGACGTTTTGTATGGCCCTCGTGCCTCGACATAAAATGAGTTTGACACCCCTGGATTACCGGGTAGTTAAAAATTCCACATGGGTTTACCTTCTTTTTTCATATAGGTACTGTACATTGTTCATTCGTTTTTCTTTCTATCTTTTTCTTTTCTTTTGGATTTGTATTGCTGTGACTTTTCAAATGCATCCCTGTGGGTTTTGTGTGTGTGTGTGTGTATGTGTATGTGTATGTGTATGTGTATGTGTGTGTGTGTGTGTGTGTGTGTGTGTGTGTGTGTGTGTGTGTGTGTGTGTGTGTGTGTGTGTGTGTGTGTGTGTGTGTGTGTGTGTGTGTGTGTGTGTGTAGGACTCTACCTATGCTGAGCTGGATGACTTGGGAGAGAACAGGAGTTACACTGTGGAGTTGCAGGCAGTTTCATACTGGGGTCAGGTCCCCATCAAGAGCTCCAAGGCCATTCTTCAGTTTACTACAAGCCAAAGACAATCTGGTACAAAACTATTTAATTGCTGTACATTTGTACTTGATACATAACAGCACTCATTTGGGTGTTGTGAAATACAGTGAAAACAGCTGTAAATCTTTTGAATTTGTAACTTTATATTTTCCTCCATATTTGATGTCATTCAGATATGAAACCCACAGTCAGCACGGTATTTATAAAACCCCAGTCAGATCTATTAGACGTGGGCACTCCATTCTATCAAGATGGACAGCTTCAGGTCCGGGTTTACTGGAAAAAGAAAGGTATGACAGCTGCAATATACCATGTCTTTTATCTGGGAAACAGTTCTGTTCTGTGCTGGATGTCTTTCTTTTTCTCATAGCTATGTTTTGTAATTATGTAACCATTGTGCTTATTAAAGAGTTAAGAATCAGAATATATGTGTAATTAAATGAAGACTGATAACTCTTTGTTTGGGAAGAGATAAGAACTACTGAAGTAGGTGAGGACCTGTTTGTGTGCTAACATGAGCTGATGAGGCATGTCTCGGCCTAACTTTACATGCTGTAAATTACATTTAAACTGTTTCGTTCTGTCAGTGAGTGATGAGTTAATCCTACATTAAACTCAAAAATGAAAACTGTCATAGAAACGAAAAAATTTCATTCATACCAAGCCATGCTAAATGTTGCTTGAAATCTTAACCTTGACCTAAGCAAGGATGTTTATTTATTTATTTTTATTTCAATAACTTAAGACTCACACTGGCCACATGTCAAATCCCTTAATCTCTCTAATGGATGTCCCACAGATTTACCTCATACTAATCTGTCAGGCACATTATCAAGATTGCTTTGCTTTGCATATTTTGCTTGGTTTTGCATATTTTCTGGATGCATAGCAAGCATGAATTTCTACTGGGCGTATTACTGAGCACTGATTACTTGTGAGGTCTAAACAGATCATTACTGATGATTACTAGTGAATCATAAAGAGTTCATTAACTGATACAGACAAAAAAAAAAAAAGATTTTGTTTAATTACAATGGAATGCTTATCCACGCTTTTAAATAATTTGACCCTTTTGGTTCGACTTTATATTATGTGTCTTTAACTACTATTATAACATTTAAATTAATAATTTGATACAATGCACCTATTATATACATACATGTTTTTACATTGCACTTGTTGTTAGTATTACCAGAATGTATTTACATCTTTATGTAATTTCAGGAATTACATCTATAATTACAGTTAATCCTTCCCCTGCACCTTAACCCACCCTTAAATTTACCCATACCACCAAACCTGTCCCAAACCTTACTCGTATCCCACCTCAATAGCAGCAAAAGTGTTTTGCAATACAACATAAGAACAATACGTACATTGTACTTGTTTTTCGATGCAAAAACAACATAGTTAAAGACACATAATATAAACATAACTTCAGATGTATTGAAAGGGATCATTCACCCAAAAAGGTCACCTAAAAATTCTGACATAATTTACTCACTATGTTGTTTTCTTACTCACAAAAGAAGATATTTTGAAGATATTCATACAATGAAAGCCAAAAACACTGCTGACTTTCATTGTATTATAATTTTTTTTTTGTATGGACAACACAACAGACATGAAGAAAATATAATACATATATATATATATATATATATATATATATATATATATATATATATATATATATATAGTGTTTAAGAATAGAGATAAATGCATACATTTTTGGACTGACATGGGGATATTAGTTAAGATTTTTAATTGCTGCATGAATGACAGTATGAAACCGTGTTGATATTCAGTACACACTAGAACAATTGAATGTCAAATTGCTGAGGTATAAAATAGTAACAAATAAATAGTATAAAATAAACAAATTAATAACAAATAACTTATTTTTCAGACAAAATTTGGCCAGTTAGTTCATATACTGTAATCCTTCTCAGCCAACCCATAGAAATAGTTCCAAACGAAAGCAAAGCATCAAGGTGTGTCAGCAAGCAAAGCACAGACTGGAAGCCGGTCTTGAACAGCATATGTGAGTGGAGCAAACTGACAGAAACTTCCCTTCCCCCACTCAAAGTGCTCCATAATCACATGTATCTGTCTCTCCTTTTCAGATCCCACTGTGAATCGTTACCATGTGCAGTGGTCTCCGGAATTCTGCAGTCACAATGGATCCAGAACCCAAGAGAAGCTCATCACCCAGGTAACCAGTCAGGAATGTGTCTTCCATCCTCCCTACAGGTGCGAGGCCACATTCTGACAGCTCATAAATAAGATGAATTTCCGGGGAGAGGGCCCGTGTGGTGTTCATTGATCATTCATGGCAGATAACTCACCATTTTGAGGCACATCCAAATTCCAGAAAGATTTATTTACTAAATTGCAGAGAAATATGAGACAAAGTATTATTTTAAACATCTTTAATATTTAGATTTTCATCAATGCAATTGTGCCTTTTACAAAGTAAGAAACTGTGTTAAAATCTATCACACACTCAAAGGGGAAAATGTATTTTTTCAGCATGAAAATTAATCTGTCTTGACATATAGAAAACATGACCTATAGATTTTCCCATTGAGGCCCACAGCTATGCTGGATGTGTTGATAGGTGATCAGTCATCATATTTCTCCTTGAATTCTTTTCAGTGGAGGTGGAACAAATAATATATATATGTTTTTTTCATATCACTGAACAGGAGAATTTTGCTAGCCTTCCTGGTCTTCAGTTCTCTTGCAAGTATAAGGTGATTATCCAGCCTGTCGGAACAAAGGGTCGAGCCCAGGCGGAAAGCACAATCTTCTACACCCCTTCCTGTGCTACCATCCAGAGCAAGAGTCCCAAACCCATCCCCTGCTCTACAGTCTCAGGTGAATCTTCGCTTTTAAAAAATATGAGGACTGTATTGCTACAATTCATTAGTGTAATCTACAAAACCATTTATGAGATACGTTGGATCAAACTTGTAGGTCGATGTATAAGAGTGTCCATAATATATATATATATATATATATATATATATATATATATACTGTATATCTCATGTTACGCATGTGATAATGGTTCCCTGAGAATAGGCAACGAGACGTTGCTATGGGGAATGGCATGACTGGTGTCTGAAGCATGAGTCCAAACACGACAATGAACTTGACATTGGCAGGTGGCAGCTTATGACATCACCACTGGTGTGGCCATTAGTATAACAGGGCACCTGAGAAATACGTCATCCACTTCTTGTCTGAAGGAGACGTATGCCGGAATACCGGAATCATGGCAAAGGCACACAGCGTCTTGTGCTGTGTCCCCTAGAGGTCGCTATGGGGAATGGCATACCCACGCTGCCATGCTGAAGGGATGAGTGCCTGAACTAAGTAGGCCTTAATATCACGTCTATCTAACTCGAGAGGAGACCTAACAATGCCCTTCGCTCAGGATATCTTGCAAGAGGCTCACAGAGAGCCTACCGCTCGCAATCGCTATCGTAGCAGAGCTCAAGAGAGCGGAGGCCTCAATAAAAATAACTCTCTCTAGCGAGAGGAGGCCTATCAGCACTCGCAGTAGCCAAGGAGGCTCACAGAGAGCCTAACAACTTAGCAAACCTTAGCTTAGCTCTAGGTCTCAGTATGGCGACTCTCTGAATCGAGAGGAGAACTAGCAACTCCCTACGCTCAGGATATCTTGCAAAGAGGATCACAGAGAGCCTGCAACTCGCAATAGCTATCCTAGTGGAGCTCTGCGGAATGGAGGCCTCAATAAAGACAACTTTCTCTAATGAGAGGAGGCCTTATGGCGCTCGCAGTAGCCAAGGAGGCTCACACAGAGCCTAACCACTTAGCCTATGCCTGAGCTCATATGACAAACCTAGTACGTCCTACGTCTGTCAAGGAAGCTAAATAGCAGGGCTAGCAGCCTACCACAATAATGGGAGGAGCTCAGAGGAGCAGAGGCCTCTAATATAGAATGACTCTCTAAATTAAGAGAAGGCCTACAATGCTCTGATTCAAGAGCAGTGACCAAGGAGGCTTGCAGAGAGCCTAACAACTTAGACCCAGGCTGAGCTCAGATGACAGAGGCCTTAAGATAATGAGCTAGGAGGCCTAGCTACATCCAATGCAGGGAGCTCAGGGAAGCCTACACTGCCCTACAAAGGCAAAATACCTTAACTCGCTACAGTGTGGAACTGAGAAAAATTACTTTAAAGATTTTTAGTTGTCCCGCCAAATTAATTATAGGTAGGACACTGAAAATCAGGCAATTAGATGTTTAAGTAATGAAAATTATCTACATAAAACAATCTTGAGCTCACACTTGACTTTTGACCACTATTTTAAAGTTACTGTACTCTGCCTTTGTATTGTCAGCAGAAAAAAGTGAGAAGTCATGCCAAGGCAAAAGGCAGTAACTTCCACATTATCAATATGTGGTTGCTGATCACCATTAACAAAATCATTATAGCAACACCCGTATAAAATCTAGTGGTCATGGCATTTATTTTGTATGATTTACAATTACTTATAGCCATCTACTTACTGCTATTCTGTGCCTTGGTTGCATTCTGGTGGCCCTATTAATAGCCTACATTAGACATGACAAAATACCTCCATAGCGGTAAAGAGTATCTTCAAGTTGTACCGAGTGGCATAAGACTTGCTAAACATGCGTTCAAAATGATCACGATAAAACAGATCCTCGCGCACATTCGACCCGGAGACTGGTTTATAGCGGTGGATCTAAAAGACACATACTTTCACAGGCGCTTACCGAGATTCGTGTACGAAGGTGTCACACTCCTCGTCCGTTCACGAAAAGTAGCCTACGCAGTGCTTTCACCCTTGAGACTCAGTATGGAGCGCGTTCTAGACTACCTAGACGACTAATGCATTTATAGCACAACCTTCTGTGTTCTGCGTCTTTTCAGTATGCGATGGTTTCAGCTGTCTGGCCTATTATTGTGCTTGTGCACTTTACTCGTCCCGCGGATTTATTCCGGATGCTATGATTGTATGTATAACCTCCTTGTTACAGCTGGTCTGATGATGCATGCACCAGCACTTCTTGCTTCCTTATGTTGTATGCACCAATATACCCTTGTTGCTTCATTATTATCACTCCCTGTGATATATTAATCCTAGGTCGGCTCGACCGTGTTTAGGGCGGTGCTGAAGGCGTCGGCGAAGTTTTGGCACTCTGTCAGCTAGATCATAGACTGAAAGAGCTAGATGCATGATTGTTTCAACCAGGTCCGGTATCCGAACTGGGTGAGGCGGGGTTTTAGTTCTTTGTTGTATTCACCTGCTACGGCATGTGCAATTTCTGTCATCTCTGCATATATCCTTCGTGATCGATATCGCATGTTTGTAGATGGAGCGGGTTCAGAGCATACTAAATGTTCAGACCGAATTAGTGCAGGACAAAGCTCTGAGGACATCAGAAGTTACAGGGACTGATGGCAGCTGTACAAAGTAGCTACACAGGCTAGATCGTAATTTAACTTTTAATGGAGAGTAAAACAAAGGCAGAACATCGTATAATCTGGTAGGTAGCATTATTTGATAGAACGCGACACAGTAACTTCATATTGACGCGCTGCTAAACAAAGGCAGAGTGCTGTAACTCAAGCGTGAGCGTTCCAAAACAAAGCCAAAGAGACGTAACTGGTGTTACAGTGTTCTGCCTTGGTTTTTCATGGGCTTTTGGAAGTTACGGTTAAGACAACCCATTATTTTCTCGAAAAAACAACGGATTGGACTCAAGATACTTATCCATGTGATAAAGGAGGTCTTAAATGTGCCAAAAATATCAATAACTCATTTTCGACCAAAAACGAAATTACGGTCTTTTGCCTTTGCACGGCAGTACATTTCAGTGCTACTGCCCAAATCTGGTTCAGAGAACAGAGGCCTCAATATGCTAACTCTCAAAACTACATGAGGCCTAACTACATTCTTTACCCGGGGCAGCTCCAAGGAGGCTTAAAACGAACCAACAACCATTTCTTTTATGAAAGCACGCATTTAACCCCCTGGAGAGTCAAGCGTGCTAGTTCACGCGTCAGATTCTATCACTCTGAAAAGAATCATATGAGAACAGACACAAATACATCGCTATGGCCGCTATGTCCACCAAAGCGTTTTTTTCACGCAGCTGGCGTATTTTTCCAATTGCTTTCAATGGGAGCACCGGGTTTTTTTTAAACACCATGAGCGTAACGAGGCGCTGAGCGTTTTTTTTTTCACACTGAAGCGCTGAGCGCCCGGCGTTTTTTACTGGTCGCCGAGAGTTGAAGAATGTTCAACTTTGGGGTAAAACGCAGTGCTCATCCCTGTCACTTTTTACCCAGCCGTCCAATCACAGTGTAGGAGGGGCGGGACAAATATTAGACCGTCCAACCGCCAAATTCTGCTTGTTCAGCGTCAACAGATGACAACAACAAGCATACGTATAACGGAACAAAATAATTTAAAACAAGAGTCAGAGAAAATACATTACATTATATCGACATTTTAATATAGAATCAACACAGAAACAAAATATGTGTGAAATGAGATACTAGTAACACTTTCGCTGATATTCCGTATCATAACAAGCAAAGTGTCTCAACTGAAAAAAAAAATGCTGCGCTGCCAAAACGCTCTGAAGCGTCCACAGCTAGGCATTTTCAGCAGAGCGCCTAGCGTTTTCAGCTGGCTAAAAACGCTTTGGTGGACACACGGCCTATGAGTGCCTTAAACTCCCTCGAGAGCAGCCGAATGCAAACACTCGTGCAACTCGTGCAAACACTAACTACTATCCCTCAGGAGAGAGCAGAAAAAGAAAAAAAACTTCTTACCTGTCTCTTGTAGTCAGTCTTGTGAATGTATCATACTTAGCGCATCCGGCTTCTTTGAAGATAAGACAGCATTCCACCCAAATGCGCGTCACACATGCCTTTAAAATAGATACAGTGCGAACAGAGTTTTTCATTGAAAAATCCTCTCTATAGCGGGATGAGACACACGTAATGCACGCATTCAGCTCCCTCAGGAGCTAAACGCACATGCTCCTCACTTATGTACAAACAAACAGTCTCCTCAAGACAAGAAAGAGGTTGACAAATTGCACAGGTGACCTTTTATATTTGCAGTCGCACCAGTGGTGACATCATAGCCTGCCGCCTGCCAATGTCAAGTTCATTGTCGTGTTTAGACTCATACTTCATGCTAGGGGACGGAGCGCAAGTTTAGGAAATGTTTATTAGCTCCTCTGTGGGACTCCAGACTCATGTTACTCATCCACTCTCGGCCATGCTCTGCTCATTGATATATATACAGTATACATACATATACATACATATATATACAACAGTTCATTGTGGCCTTGGCCTTCGGCCTAGTGCCTATGACATACAGGCTGATGTACAGCCATATTAATTTTTTTATATATTAAGAAGCAGAAAGGCAGTTTTGTTTAAAACATTTTGTTTTCTAAGAAACAATAATAGATTATATCATGAACTACTTTATGCACCCAAAACAATCTCAAAATGATATTAATACAGGAAAGAAAATCGCATCACTTTTTATTTGTATAAGGTTTTATGTTTCTTATATGATTCTTCGTTTTCTCAAAGCAGCAGTGATTCTTCCAAAGGTCCTGGTCAGGGCAGAGAACCTGACGGCAGCGTTCTCGGTCTACATGGGAAATGTGACAGGGCTGTTCTCATGGGTGGTGGCCATGCCTCAACCACCACAACAGGTCACAGGGTATCAGGTCACATGGACAGAGGTCATCACAGAGAGCCGCATAAATAATCTGCCCAACAGCCTCATATCCCAGTCTCAAATCCTACCTCCAGTAAGTCACGTTCAGAACAATTGGTCACAAGCATACAGTATGTTCCTTGGCATGGGATCTTGGCCAACCAGGATATGTTTCGTTTTGGGCACTAGTATGCAGGTCCAGCAGCTGGATCATCAAACCAGCATAAAAATCATACCGAATTGATTTCTAAGCTTAATTCTGTTCTAAACTTACTGTTCTTGTAAATTGTGTGGTTGCTGTATTAAATGCACAACAATGGAGATTTCAAGAGATTGTTTGCCTATTGATTAAGGTTAAACGTATTTGTCTTGCTGTCCGCAGTGGAGGGGCTCTAGGAAGCAGCTTCAACTCAAGCTTACATATATCACCCAGTGGGACTACTAATGCTTGTAAGATTAGTCTAGTAGCAAGATGCCTAAATTATGTTGGTGGAGTTGGGGTGGTGGAGGGATGCCAAAACAGCTGATGCAGTTAATTGAAAGATTAGATGGGTTCACTGCTCCTGAAAATTAAGTTTAGGAACATCACAAACAAATAAATAGTCTTTAATAAAATAAATAAATCCTAAAACGGAACACTTAGGAGATCAAAAGGATAAATATAACATGGCAAAACCACATAGAACTGAAACGAGACTGAACACTGAACAAAGGAAACTAAGGGCTTATAAACACAGGCAGTAATCAAGAGAAAACTGAACACGTGTAAAGGGCTAATCAAAATCCATAGTAATTAATAAATAGCGGTAAATCAAAACAAAGGATATATTCCATAAAGCAAGTTTATCTTACGGTTGACTAACCCAAACCTTGCTTACTCAAGGTATGCTGGTTCCAAAAACGCGTTCGGGAGTAAGTTCAGCAAACTCTGAGTATGTTCACTGTTCCCTTTCAAGGGAACTCGAGCTGCGTTGAGACGCGGTGGGAACGCTCTGCGTGATTGCGTCGTGAAGCACGTGTATAATCAGTCCAATGGAAGAGCGAGACGTCATAGGCGGTGACGTCATAGACCAGGAAGCTATAAAGCACACCAGAAAACAGACCGCGACAGCTTCTGTTGCCTTCAGCAAGCGATCTGTGTATTCTGTCCTTGTCATATTTATTGTTGTCTGTCAAGTTGCAATATATATATATATTATGGCAAAAGAGAGCAAGCAGCTTTTGTGTTGTTCCCTGCCCACGTTATATCACGGGTGGGGACACACACATCAGCTTTTTGTTACTATTTGGGAGTGGAGCATGCCACAGTCAGTTCTCGAGGGGGCTGACTGTGAGCATTGCGAGAAACTGTCCGTGAGGACGCTCCGCTCCCGCCGGGCGTTCTTCGAGGAGGACGGTTCGGTTCGCGCTCCCCGCGCGGGTCCCGCTGTTGCCGATGCACGGCGGTGACTCGCATTTTGGGGTTCGCAAACGGATCTGACAGCGGGGGTTGGGACGGGCTCCGCCCTATCTCAGCTTTCACCTGCCAGATCCAGTGCTGGCGATTTCCAGTTCCGAGGAATTGGTATCGTTAGTGTTTTGTTTAGAAAAAGAGAACAAAACAAATAAAGATATTAAGAAAAGGCAGATGTTTGAGTTTTCAATAAATGAATAAATAAGTCAGCTCATAACTCTGTTGAATAAAGAGGAGCTTTAAAAAAGACGCCTACTTTCATGTCTCCATTTTACCTCGACACAGACCGTTCCTCCAGTTTACTTTCGAGGGGCAGGCATACCAGTACGCGGTTCTCCCAATCGGGTTGGCTCTGTCCCCTTGCGTCTTTACGAAAGTCGTCGAGGCAGCCCTTGTTCCCCTACGCGAACACGGGGTTTGCATCCTGAATTACCTCGACGACTGGCTAATATTGGCTCACTCTCGAGATCAGGTTTGCGAACACAGAGACTTAGTGCTCCGGCACCTAGCCCGTCTGGGCCTTCGGGTCAACTAGGAGAAGAGCAAACTCTGCCCTGTGCAGAGGATCTCTTTTCTCGGTATGGAGATCGACTCGGTCCCTATGTCCGCGCAGCTTACGAGTGAGCGCGCACACTCACTGCTGACTTGTCTTCGACAGTTCGATGGCAAGAGTGCGGTCCCACTGAAATTGTTCAAGATGGCTCCTGGGGCATATGGCATCTGCAGCCGCGGCAACGCCGCTCGGATTGCTTCATATGAGACCGCTTCAGCTGTGGCTTCGCGATCGAGTCCCGAGGTGGGCATGGCATCATGGCATGCTCCGAGTTACAGTAATTCCTACCTGCCGTCAGACCTTCACCCCGTGGTGGAACCTCAGTTTTCTACGGGCCGGTGTTCCCCTAGAACGACTTTCCAGGCATGTTGTTGTCTCCACAGATGCCTCTTCCACGGGCTGAGGCGCCATGTACAACGGACATGCTGCCGCGGGCTCCTGGACAGGACCCCAGCGCCTTCTGCATGTCAATTGCCTCGAGTTGCTGGCAGTACGCCTTGCCCTGCACCGTTTTCGCACGTTGCTCAAGGGTCAACACGTACTAGTCTGTTCAGACAATACCGCGACTGTAGCGTACATCAACCGTCAGGGTGGTCTACGCTCCCGCCGTATGTCGCAACTCGCACGCCACCTCCTCTTATGGAGTCAGAAGCACCTGAGGTCCCTTCCTGCTATCTATTTTCCGGGAGATCGGAACTTTGCAGCCGACGAGCTGTCACGGTTTCGGCCCGTTCTCGGCGAATGGCGACTCCATCCCCAGTCGGTCCAGCTATCTGGGACCAGTTCGGGGACGCACAGATAGACCTGTTTGCCTCCCACGACTCATCCCATTGCGCCCTGTATTACTCCCTGTCCGAGGGCACTCTCGAGACGGATGCACTGGCGCACAGCTGGCCGCGTGGCCCACGCAAATATGCGTTTCCCCCAGCGAGCCTTCTCGCACGGACCTTGTGCAAGATCAAGGAGGACGAGGAGCAGGTCATTCTGGTTGCGCCGTTCTGGCCTACCCGGACCTGGTTCTCCCAACTGATACTCCTCGCGACAGCACCTCCTTGGCCAATTCCTCTGAGGAAGGACCTCCTTTCTCAGAGACGGGGCACCCTCTGGCACCCTCTACCCCGATCTGTGGAGCCTCCACGTGTGGCTCCTGGACGGGACAAGGCAGGTTTGAGTACCCTGCCACCTGCGGTGGCGGCTACCATCACTTCCGCTAGAGCATCGTCCATGAGACATGTCTATGCGTTGAAGTGGAACCTCTTCGTCAACTGGTGCTCTTCTCGCCGAGAAGACCCCAGGAGATGCCCGATCACTGTCGTGCTTTCCTTCCTGCAAGATGGGCTGGAGCGAAGGCTGTCTCCCTCCACCCTGAACGTGTATGGGGCCGCTATCGCCGCTTATCACGAAGCAGTTGAAGGTAAGTCTCTGGGGAAGCATGACCTGAGCGTCAGGTTCCTGAGAGGAGCTAGGAGACTGAATTCTCCTCGCCCTCCTCTCTTTCCCTCTTGGGACCTCTCTGTGGTGTTAAATGCCTTACAGAGGCCTCCCTTTGAGCCTCTGCAATCAGTTGAGCTTAATTCCTGTCTATAAACACAGCGCTCCTGGTTGCATTGGCCTCCATCAAGAGGGTAGGGGACCTGCACGCATTCTCCGTTGACGAAGCGTGCCTGGAATTCGGGCCCGGTCACTCTCACGTGATCCTGAGACCCCGGCCTGGATATGTGCCCAAGGTTCCCACCACCCACTTCCGGGACCAGGTGGTGAACCTGCAAGAGCTGCCCCGGGAGGAGGCAGACCCAGCCTTGGCACTGCTCTGTCCAGTACGCGCCCTCCGTGCGTACGTAGACAGGACGCAGTGTTTCAGGACCTCAGACCAGCTCTTTGTCTTTTATGGTGGGAGACTGAAGGGAAAGGCTCTCTCAAAGCAGAGGTTGTCCCACTGGATAGTGGACGCCATTGCTTTGGCTTACCAACAGCAAGGCCGACCGTGCCCCCTTGGTGTGACAGCCCACTTTACCCGGAGTGTGGCTTCCTCTGGGGCTCTAGCGCATGGTGCCTCGCTGGCAGACATCTGTAGAGCTGCAGGCTGGGCGACACCCAACACATTCGCCAGATTTTATAATCTCCGAGTGGAGCCTGTGTCCTCTCGTGTACTCGCTTCAGTCAGCTAGTACTGGACCCGCTCAGGTGTCTTCGCTTGCTCGCCATTCCACTCCAAGGACTGGGTACGTGCGATTTTTCCTCAGGTGAGCCTTCCTCTCTGAAGCCGTGAGTTCCTCCAGCACTGTTGACGCTGGCGCCAGTGTCTATTGCCTGTGCGTCGGCTAGGTGCCTCCATGTGCATGGTTCCTCCCCTGAGTAACCCCCACATGTGTATTTCCACTGTAAGCCTCCTTGAGCATGTGTCTTTCCCTTGGCAAGTCACCTTGCCACTCCTGGAGTTGAAAGTTGCCACCCCTCGGGCTGGTCACTCCAGCGTTCCTCCATATGAAGCCCTCCGGCCAAATGTGTGTTCTTAAGCCCTCCCTACGGGTAGGCATGCTGCGGCATATCTCCTCTGAGATATGCTTCCCAGTGTACCTTGGTATTCCTGTGTTAAGTAGGACTCCTTCGTCCGTGCCAGTATCACGACCGGGGATCAGACTTTCGCAGGGCACTGGAAGACAGCTGTGAAGGTGGCGTGATTTCACGGGGACCCCCATTCGTCGTCATCCGACGTAACTCGGAGTGACTACGAAAGGGAACGTCTCGGTTACGTATGTAACCCTCGTTCCCTGAGTAGGGAACGGAGACGTTACGTCTCCCTGCCACTTCCGCTGTACCGCTGGGTAGACGCCTGAGTTCAGTCTCGGCTCCTCAGCGAAGACATATCTGCATGTTGCTGGCGTCCTCCTTTTATACCCACGCGGTGGGGCGGAGATTAGCTATGCAAATTCCGCAGACCCATGGCATTTCATCGCCATTGGCTCGTTTTGTAATACACGAAGATGATTGGCTTTCTAGGCGAAACCTCCATTCGTCGTCATCCGACGTAACGTCTCCGTTCCCTACTCAGGGAACGAGGGTTGCATACGTAACCGAGACGTTTTCAACAATAAGAAATGTTTGTTGAGCACCAAAGCAGCAATATCTAATTTTTTCTGAAGGATCATGTGATACTAAAGATTGGAGTAATGGCTGCTGAAAAAAAAATCTGCTTTGCCATCACAGAAATAAATTACATTTTAAAATATATTAAATTATAAAACAGTTATTTTAAATTGTAATAATATTTCACAATATTACTGTTTTACTGTATTTTTTATTAAATAAATGCAGCTTTTAGCATAAGGGACTCTTTTTTTAAATTTAGAATTTTTAACAACAGTGTATTTGTATTTTATTTATTTCTCAGACTCAAATGATCTTGATTAACTAAAAAAAAAAAAAAAACCTTCTCTTTCCTCACAAACAGGAGCGTAATATCCTGGTAGTTTCTGGTCTTCAGTTGGCATCTCTCTACAGGCTTGAGGTGCAGGTGATCACTATGGGAGGACAAGGCCCAGCAACATCCAGAACCTTCCAGACACCAGCTCACAGCAGACCAGTCCTTCACTACAGTAAGCTCTTTAAACTTATTAGACCCCGTCATTTAAGGTGTACCAAATCACATACTATTTAAAAATAGCGTAATCGCTCTTACTTTTTTTTCGTAATCTTTTACTGTATCTCTATGGCACTGACCTCTCCAGCACAAAAAAACTGCAGCCCATCCCTTAAATCTTAATAAGGGAGGGCTAAAAAGACATTCTTGTTCATAGGAAGGAAAAGGTCAGAGTGTATATGAGGTCAAAAGTCTTGTGCAAGTAGCCCCAGCTCTTAATGTCAAGGTCAACCAATAAATCATGTAATTGAGATTAATTGCTTTTCCTTTCCTGACTCTAGTGTATATTTAACTTTGCAGAACCAAGGATTAAGAAACACCATCTAAGGTCGGTGATAGAACGGCACTGAAGACAACACTGCAATGAATCATCCTGGACCAGAACTGATGACTCAGGAACCAAGAGTGTCAGAAGAACCAAAGAAAAGCAAATCGTGTTTCAGCCTGAGCCAGTCAGCTGCCTCATACAGTAACTCAAAATGGGGACCCGCTGTAATCTGAAGATCAAATTGTGATTGACTTATGATATTTAAAGACCCATTAATTTCCTGTAGGGGGGATTGGCTTCCACAAACTAATTAGGATTGAATTTGCAACAAAGACTTGGGAATCAAAAGCAAAAGCCATAGGATAAATACAAAGTGCAAATAAAAAAAATAAAAAATAAAAAAAATAAAAAAAATTGTGGTTAAATGCCTAAAAGACATGTTTTGAATTGCACATTCTCTAAAAAAACGTAAAAATAAAATACTTTATGGTTACACTCACCCTAGGCGCTGAAATGGACCCTCTTTAATACAATATTGCATGTGATGACTAATTTGGTTTAACTTGTAAATAAGCCTGACTCAATACAACTGTTTGTTGTTTTGCATGTGTTCGTTAAGCATGGAATTTGACTGTTTGTATCCCCATTGTGTCAATAGCAACAAATGAGGAATAAATGAAAAATATTCCTGCCCTTTAAAAGGAAAATGCCATTTCATTTTATGAGGGTTTTGTGTGGTGCGTGCTCAATATGCTGTAGAGATATTTGTTTGCAGTCATGTAATTCCTGTATATACTGTATGTTTTTTTAATTTATTTATGTATGCAATACAAATGTGTTATGTGGATTTGTAACTGTCTGTGTGTGAGTGCATGAATGTATGCGTGTGTGTGTGTGCGGGTTCCCCCAGCATCATTCACAAACTGACAAACCCTTGCAAGGAGATTTTGTATAAATATATTTGTAAATTCCCATGGATAATGATTATATTAGTGTACATATTTTATATGAATAAAGATGTTAAACCTTGTTTTCCCTTTACCATACTGGTTGTGTGTTTTGTAAAAGTACTACCAGGGTGAATAGAAAATTAAATCTATCATGCCACACAAGCAATATTCACATAATCATTTCTGTCAGGACCACTATCGTCAAATACAATACAATTAGCATACAGTTTGGATTGGTAGTAAGGTTCCATTCTGGGCGAGAACTCCCTGCGCATCCATGCAGCCTAGCATGAATAAGAGCAGCAATAACCCCCCTTAGGGAGAACAGAACAGAACCAACATGAATTTATTGCAGTTATCATTAATTCAAGATTTTAAAGTACAACATAATTAGAGAATTTTAGTCTGATTCAGGGGCAATCAGAATGCTGAATCCTGACTGACAAGAGGAAGAGCTGGGGATGGAGGAGAGTAATTAGCTCCTGAGAAACGTGATAGCTGTTGATAATACTGAAGGAGCTTATATATGTATACAGTGATAGGCATCATAGTCCTATAGGATCAGCTGAGAGTCAGCTGATGCGAGCTTGACCAATGTGACCTGCCAGAACTGACGCTACGCTTGATGTACAGGTTCCCTTTCGAGAGGTCTCTCCTATTGCGTAAGTAGCTTACGCTATGGGAAAACTCCTTTTCTCGAGAATATTGAAGTCTTTATGTAAAACGCATTGCAGCTGCAAAGCTGACAGCAATGAACGAAGGAAGCTCGGTCATTGGCTGTGCTGCGGCAACTTGCTCGAACCAATGACGTGGCGTCTCTGAATGCGTGACCAATGAGCGTGCTTCGCGCCCGCGCGCGTCAGAGCCCGCCAAGATGGGCGTGGCCAAGAGCTATTTATTGGGCGCCCCGTCATGAGAGTTCTTTAGATTTAATCTCCTTCAGCGAACACCTTCTTCGCTGGATCCTCCGGATTATTGAAGCCTTCGCCGCCGTCGAAAAGCATACCAGCGGGATTGATACGAGGACGTCGGCACCTTCAGCCGCCTTCGAACGCCATCCTACTGAGCCATCCGGCGTGCCACACACGCAAGATTCTTTACATCTGTTCGCCCCGCGACACTTGTAAAAGAGCAATTTTCTGAGGCGTTGTTTCAAATGCCTTCCTGCGCGTCGTGCAGAGACCTTCTCCCGGACGGGGATCGTCACATCATCTGCGCTCGCTGCCTGGGCCGGGACCACGCAGAAGCTGCTTTGGCCAAGGGCGGATGCCCGGAATGTGATGACCTGGGTCTCTCCGCACTGCGGGCTCGCCTCGCCGCTTTCGCCGTGAGCGAGCCCATCGCCCCCACCCCTCTGTTTGAGCCCCGCACTAAGAAAAAGCGCCGCTCACAGAGGCTTCCTGAACCGGAGCTCAGTGACGTCACGCCGAGCCAGTCTCCGCGTGCTTCACCGCCGCTCTTACCTTCCCCACCGCCGGTTCAGTTCACCCAGCCGGACCCACACCCCTCTAGCAGAGCGGTGGGCCTTGTGACTTTCGGCGCGTCCGAGGACGACGGGGGAATGGATGACAGCTTGTCCATCGACGCTGCATCGGACGACTGGCCGGGCTCCACTCTCGACCCCGCCCCGTCGACGCTAGCTAGCACGAGCGGGGGCTCCACCATGGATACGGAGATTATCCGCGTCCTCTCGAAGGCCGTAGAGGACCTCGGGCTCGATTGGTCTTCTCCCTAAGAACCAACCCGAAGCCGACTGGATGAGTGGTTTCTGCAGGGGCGCCAGCAGGCCCCTCAGCAAAGGCCTTCTCCCTTCTTCCCGGAGGTTCATGACGAACTCACCAAGTCATGGAAAGCCCCCCACTCTGCGCGTCTGAAGCCTTCTTTTTCTTTGTCGCTCTCCTCTGTGGACGGCGCGAAGGAAAGAGGCTACGAGGGAACGCCGCCCCTCGAGGAGGCCGTGGCTAATCATCTCTGCCCGCCCTCCACCACCGGATGGAAAGCCAAAGCTTCCCACCCCTCGAAGCCCTGCCGCACTACTACTGCTCTTGCCGGTCGCGCCTACGCCGCCGGGAATGAATTTGGCACTGTTTTGACAGTATCTGGGAATGCACACTTTGTGGACATGTGAACCCTTAGTGACACAGGCAGAAAAAGACTCTTTTTGTGTTTTCTGTGTGTCGCCGTAAAAACGGCGTTTGTTTGCAGGTGAGCGAGCAGTGTGACTGGCCCATTGACTGCTGTATGGACATTTCCAGCATCAGCGCTTCACTCAATGGCGGTACTTCAAGTGTTCCAAGCTAAGCTTCTCCGATCTATGGACGAGTCTGGCCCCGAACCCGAAGCCTTTAAGGACCTACGCGGCGCAACTGATATAGCTCTGCGAGCCACGAAGGTCACCGCCCAGTCTATTGGCCGCGCCATGGCTAATTTGACTGTTCTCGAGCGCCATCTGTGGCTGACTCTGACGGAGATAAAGGACGCGGATAAGGCGCCGTTTCTCGACGCGCCTATCTCCACCAGCGGGCTGTTTGGACCGGCGGTTAAAGGTTTCGCCGAACGCTTCACTGAGGCCCAGAACGCTTCACAAGCTATGCGCCATTTCCTGCCCAAGCGCTCCAGCTCATCGCAGAGCAGACAGAGACCGCCTCATGCTGACGCTCGACGCCGCTCGCGCTCCCACAACCGCAAGCCGCCTCCTGAGCGACGGGGTCCTCGGCCCAAGATTGTGCTGAACCCTGAGCCTCGAAAGCCGTCCTTGCCACAGGAATGAGAAGAGAGAGTGCGTGTCTCGCAAAAGCCGGACCACTCTCTCTGCAAAAGCTCAAACATTACCTAGTCCCCTTACAGGCGGCTGGAAATGTCCATACAGCAGTCAATGGGCCAGTCACACTGCTCGCTCACCTGCAAACAAACGCCGTTTTTATGGCGACGCACAGAAAACACAAAAAGAGTATTTTTCTGCCTGTGTCACTAAGGGTTCACATGTCCACAAAGTGTGCATTCCCAGATACTGTCAAAACAGTGCCAAATTCATTCCCAGCTCAGGCTGCGCGCCCCATGAATGTAGATCACGTGCCTACGGTCATGTACGCACCACTACACACAAGCACTGTTCACACAGTTATGAATTCATCCCCAGTAAAAGCGGGAAACATTATAAAAGTGATGCGTGTGCCTACCACTGTTTATGCACCCCCACTTATAAACACTGTCCTTACAGTGTCAAACACAACCCCAGCTCAGGCTGCGAGTTTTACAGACATAGCGCGCGCTGTTGTAAGCACACACGCGCCCATTCACTCAGCTGCTCAGCGCGCGCCCGCGCCTCTGAGAGCTACGAGCTCAGGCGATTCGCTGGCCGGGTCCCTACGTCACAGCGGCCCGCCCCTAGCCTGTATTCAGCCCATATCTGTACACGCAGCGGCATGGGAAAACATTCCAGATATGCCGAAATGGGTATTGAATATAGTAAAGCACGGATACTCGCTCCAGTTCGCTCGCAGACCACCACGTTTTACGACTGTGGTCGAGACGAAAGTGAGAAAGGAGTGTTCACAGGTTCTACGCACCGAGGTGCGCAAACTAATAGAAAAGGGCGCTGTGGAAACTGTTCCCCCCTCTATGAGCGAGGCAGGTTTTTACAGCCGCTATTTTCTCGTCCCGAAAAAGGATGGTGGTCTCCGCCCCATCCTAGATCTCAGACACCTGAACAAAGCACTAATGATTCGCTCGTTCAGAATGTTAACAACCAAGCATATCCTCGCGCAAGTACGCCCAGGAGATTGGTTTCTCTCAGTGGATCTGAAAGATGCTTACTTTCACATTCCAATAGCGCCTCATCACAGGCCGTTTCTGAGATTCGCTTTCGAGGGACAGTCTTACCAGTACACAGTACTTCCGTTCGGCCTGTCCCTGGCTCCCCGTACATTCACGAAATGTATGGACGCAGCACTTTCCCCCTTGAGACGAAGGGTAGTGCGAATACTGAATTATCTCGTCGATTGGCTGGTCCTAGCACAATCAGAGAGTCAGTTAATAACACACAGATCTTGGATTATCAGCCATTTAGAATGCCTGGGTCTAAGAATCAATTTTGCAAAAAGCATACTATCTCCCAGCCAGAGGATTTCTTTCCTGGGAATAGTTCTAGACTCGATGCAAATGACAGCGCGTCTCTCATCAGAGCGCGCGCTCACCATCCGGCGCCTTGCAACATCATTCAGGGCGGGCGCGCGCGCCCCCGTCAAGCGGTTTCAGAGAATGCTCGGTCTCATGGCCTCAGCATCGGCCGTACTCCAGCTAGGATTGTTGCATATGCGCCCTCTCCAACGCTGGCTCAAGAGCCGCGTCCCTACTCACGCATGGCGTTCGGGCCACTTTTTAATCAGAGCGAACCACGGCTGTATAAAAGCCCTGACGCACTGGAAAGCCGCCGACTGGTACCAGTCAGGCGTGAGTCTGGGTGTGAACACAAGGAGAAAGATGATAATGACAGATGCCTCCAAAATAGGTTGGGGGGCCCTTTACGAGGGCAGGCCTGTCTCCGGCTTTTGGTCAAACCCGGAGAAGCGCCTACACATAAACTGTCTGGAGATGAAAGCGGTCGCTTTGGCTCTCAGAGCCCTGCTTCCACATCTAAAAAACGAACACGTCCTGGTCCGAACGGACAACATGACGGTAGTGTCGTACATAAATCGCCAGGGTGGACTCAGGTCGAGCTCCATGCATTCATGAAGTGCTCCAAAATCTCCTGATAGCTAGCTGCATTGACCCTGCCTTTGATAAAACATAGTGGACCAACACCAGCAGCTGACATGGCACCCCAGACCATCACTGACTGTGGGTACTTGACACTGGACTTCAGGCATTTTGGCATTTCCTTCTCCCCAGTCTTCATCCAGACTCTGGCACCTTGATTTCCGAATGTCATGCAAAATTTGCTTTCATCCGAAAAAAGTACTTTGGACCACTGAGCAACAGTCCAGTGCTGTTTCTCTGTAGCCCAGGTCAGGCGCTTCTGCCGCTGTTTCTGGTTCAAAAGTGGCTTGACCTGGGGAATGCGGCACCTGTAGCCCATTTCCTGCACACGCCTGTGCACGGTGGCTCTGGATGTTTCTACTCCAGACTCAGTCCACTGCTTCCGCAGGTCCCCCAAGGTCTGGAATCGGTCCTTCTCCACAATCTTCCTCAGGGTCCGGTCACCTCTTCTCGTTGTGCAGCGTTTTTTGCCACACTTTTTCCTTCCCACAGACTTCCCACTGATGTGCCTTGATACAGCACTCTGGGAACAGCCTATTTGTTCAGAAATTTCTTTCTGTGTCTTACCCTCTTGCTTGAGGGTGTCAATGATGGTCTTCTGGACAGCAGTCAGGTCGGCAGTCTTACCCATGATTGCGGTTTTGAGTAATGAAACAGGCTGGGAGTTTTTAAAAGCCTCAGGAATCTTTTGCAGGTGTTTAGAGTTAATTAGTTGATTCAGATGATTAGGTTAATAGCTCGTTAAGAGACCCTTTTCATGATATGCTAATTTTTTGAGAAAGGAATTTTGGGTTTTCATGAGTTGTATGCCAAAATCATCAGTATTAAAACAATAAAAGACCTGATATATTTCAGTTGGTGTGCAATGAATCTAAAATATATGAAAGTTGAATTTTTATCATTACATTATGGAAAATAATGAACTTTATCACAATATGCTAATTTTTTGAGAAGGACCTGTATATTTAAATACACACACTCAATACATACAATCAAAAATCAATATAAACATACTTAAATTTCATCTAATTTTACTACTAAAACATACTTCTGTCAGGTCCATTAAGTCAAGAACACACATGACAAAAATGAATTAGGAAAATTTTTATTGAATAATTGCAATCAAGTTGATAATTAAAATTTTGGCAGTATGGCTCTGTTCAGGGAGTCCTCTGACCTTTCATGAGCACCATGAAATAGCAGAGAGTCAGAGGACAGCAGCAGCATTAGGGAACGCTCACAGTTTAGGACTGGGAAAGCTAAACTATCCAACCCCCCCCCCCCCAGCCCCCCCCCCCCCCAAACAAACCACACCTGGCAAACCTCTTGTGAATAAGACAAGAGATGCTATAAGACAATTACAATGCTAGAAATCTTTATGAATAAATACAAATTAGTTGGCAATATGTTTCAGTTCAGATGAGTCTCCTGACCATTCATGAGCACCATGAATTTAGCAGAGAGTCAGGGGACAGCAGCAGCATTAGGGGACACTCACCTGAATTAGGACTAGGAGAGCTGAACTATTTCCCCCAAACAGACCATAACAGCAACCTCCTGTGATAAAAACGAAGATGAATTAAGCAGCCAGTAAGCGCATCCAGGGGCAATGTAACTAAGCAGAAGAAAGACAAGTAAATTTAGCAGATGAGGCACACTGTTTATTAGTTGAACAAATCAGGGACCTGAGCTCTTGGCCTTCTGAGCATCAAGAATAGCCCGAAATTCAGGACGAAGGTACCGTTCATAAGTAGCAGAAGACCACCGCCCCCATGGCTTTAAGGGTTAAAACCGGAGCGGATGCCGCAGCTGTAGTTGCTGCACCAATGCGTAGAGAATGAGCTGTATAACGGTCCGGAGGCAGTCCGCAGAATTGACAAAGAAGGCGTAGGTGAAAAGCAAACCAGGCTCTAGACATTGGTTTCCCCGCCTGCGTGACAAACAACGGCTCCTGCGGTCCAGCACTAGGACGGCACCTCAAGTAGGTCAACATGGAAATAAGAGGACACAAGACAGTGTTAGACTCAGAGAGATACACTACTACACCTTCACCATTCCTAGCAGTTTTGGAGTGTTTTAGAAATAATGTGAAATGGTGATCATTAATTGAAACATCAGAAATTGTCAGATCGTGATTTGGGTCAAAAGAACATGTACGAGAAGAAATTTCACCGCCCCTTAGAAAATCAAAAAAAAAAAAGCAGTGAGATGACCGTCTCTAACAACTGATCGGTGTAAGGCCCAAAACACCCATTCCGTAATTGAGATATGATTTATTTGACCAAAGATAAAGTACTGTAAAAGGAAGACGTTTATCATTGCCTTGTGGTGACTTTCTTTTGAGGCCGTTCAGCAAAAGGAGGGATTTTTCAGAATACTGGAGGCAGATGGATCCAGGCAGCGCAGATGGAATTGGATGCCAGTACTTTTGATGGAAGATGGCTGCAGTTTTCGAATTTGCGGACGTAAAATCCACCAGCGGAAAATCATCTAAAAGATGAAGGACGAATGATAACTTCTCATTATTAAGAATAATTATTAAGTTATTAATAATTAATAATACATTAATAATTAATAATAATAAGTTATTACAACAGAATGACACAGCGGGCAAATGCAGCAGACCAGCAAAGAAACCATGAACAAGACCAGTCAATAAATAATCCACAAAACAGCTCTAGATTTAGAGCACAGGGTAGTAGATTGCGAGAGAGAGCCACAGATGGAGCAAGAGAGGATTTGGTCCCCTGCAAAGTGTCTACTTATAAGCGTGAGGTCGACCACGGACCAGTCCAGTCGTTGGTTAAAGCGTTGAATGAACATGGCTGCCTTTGCATAAAAAACACTTGTGAATACTCATAAAACAAAACCCCACCGTAAGAGAGAGCTAGGTCGGAAATAATGGCCAGATAAGTATCGAGTTCGGCTCTGCGCGTCGGTTGAACTCCACAAATAACATCCTATACACACCAAATGCACTGCAGAACTCGGGAAAAGTCAGAGTTTTTGACAGTCTAGGGTCCCCATCTTTTAGCTCGACAGATATTTCGCCAAAGTCAACATCACGCCGTTCACACAGCTCAGAACCCAGCATGAGTTTAACAAGATTAATGTCATTACCTGCCAAAATCTGGCCCCTCAGCTGATGAGAGATGGCAGCAGCTGGTGGGAAATAAGGCGAGCCCGAGGACAGAGGTACAGCGGTCGCCAGGGTTCTTCTAGGCATGAATTCTGAAGTGACGTCATCACACTGAGGCCGGCGCAGGTGTTGTCGCATGTCGGAGACGGCGGAGACAGCCGAAGCAGAGGTGGGCACCGATGGAGCAGAGACTGGGTTCGAGGAAGGTCTGAGAGCGGAGCCGTCTTCCAGCGACAATATCCTGGCAGCCATATCAAGGAGGGAAGATTTAACGTCAGACAGTGCCATAAGCACTGGGTCACCTGCTGGAGATGCGCTTGGGCCCGGACGAACAAGGCCGCCGGCCCGTTTTTGTGCAACAGACCTGCCGGCCGTTTCGGGATTTTTTCGCTTCAGAGTTTGCTTTTTCCCGGAGGACTGGGGAGGAGGCACCGGCAGTAAGTCGACCGCTGAAACAGTCAGAGAGTCACAGAGGAAGACAAATAAATCCTCGTGAGAAGCGCCACTCGGAGGCTGAATATCATTTATAAACAATGTTTCCAGTATCTTGGCCACGGGCCAATCGCCGATGCAGGGAAGAGACGAGGATTTACTCGCCAACCGCGAAGAGCTTCGACGGACGGCACTGTCATCCGGGTCCCGAATTGGCAATTCCCTGGTGTCCTCGGAGGAGTTGAGGAATCCTCCTCGACAGCGGTGGAAGTCATGGCCAACAGCAGGTGAGTAGGACCAGACGTTTGGGGCTAAACAACATCATGAGAGTTTTGAAGATCGGACGGAAACAGATTGCAGAGAGCGAGCAGCAAGCAGTTAGGAGCGAACTGAATCTGCTTAAATAGGGCGCCCTGATTTGAGCGTAGTTATTAGCAGCGAGGGGAGATGAACAGCAGATGCGCTGATGCAGCTCAGCTGGGCAGATCGCTGATGAGACCGTGTAGTCGGGCAATAGCGTTAGCATCATCTTGACTACTTGGCCTGCCAGAACTGACGCTGACGCTCAATTACAAAACAGTCAAGGCAAGGTACTTTTCCACCCCTTGCCAAAAACAAGATATAGTATGCGTATATAGTTGAATTGTGTTTATTTTTTCATTTCGATGCAAATATACACACTACTTTGGAACAAAAAAAAAAGTAATGAGATGTTCTGTTGATGCAGCTACATTGTGTTCTGCTTTTATTTCTGTTGTGGTTCAGTGTGTGTGTGTGAAAACAAAGCATTAAGCCCAATGGATAAGTTTGTGGTTAATCAAACATACACATTTGCAAGCAGGCAACTCTACCCTTGTAGCTCTGTAGTCACTTTCATTAGAATTCAACTCCACATCTGGCCCTCGCGTCACAACAGAAGTGTGTGTGTGTGTGTGTGTGTATGCCTGTTTGCTATATGGAATATTAATGTGTCTTGTTGTCATTACCCCTTCAGAGAATGTTTGAGCAAAAAGACAGGAGTACCACAGGTCAAGAGACAACAATATCAGTTTTTGTTGATCCTCAGTAAGATAAAATTTTGTCCATTCTATTATAAATTGCAGGTCACACAATTCAATGCACCACCAGAAGATTTTTAAGCAGTATTGAACAAGCGGGTCTGTTATTGCCCTGTATTCCCTTACAAAAAAGTTATTTTAATCTTTTACATTAAAAATAAGAAAGTATACTTTCAGTCTAATTCTTATGTACTTCTCAGAAATATACTTTATGTACTTATCAAAAATATACATATACAGAAATATACTTGTGTAATTTTAAGTATATTTGGCCTATACTCAATCTTTTGCTCAGCATATGCTTAAAAGTACAATTAAGTGTTCTAAGTAGGGCCTATACTTGGCTTCAAGTTGTGTTTGGTTGAGCCTATCAAATGCTTTTTTTAACATACTCTCTTTAAACTTACATAATTTGAAATTAATGATTTATAAATAAAACGTCTCGGTTACATATGTAACCCTCGTTCCCTGAGTAGGGAATGGAGACGTTCCGTCGTGACGACGAATGGGGTTTCGCTTAGAAAGCCTATCGACTTCGAGTTTACAAAACGAGCCAATGGCAAAGAAATGCCATGGGTCTGCGGAATTTGTATGGCGCAACTCCGCCCCACCTCGTGAGTATAAAAGGAGGACGCCGGCAACATGCAAATATGTTTCTTCGTTGAGGAGCCAAGACTGATCTCAGGCAATCCCTGCGGTACAGCGGAAGTGGCAGGAAGACGGAACATCTCCGTTCCCTACCCAGGGAACGAGGTTTACATACGTAACCGAGACATTCCCTTTCGTTGTCACTACGAGTTCCGTCGTGAGGACGAATGGGGTTCCAGTCTAATTGCGCCACCTTACCAGCTGTCTTCCAGTGCCCTGTGTCTGAGCTCCCTGTCGTGAGACTGGCATGGACGAAGGACTCCTACTTAACACAGGAATACCAAGGTACACTGGGAAGCATATCACAGGGGAATATGCAATCAGTGCCTGCCCGAAGACGGGGGACTTACAGAATACAGATATGAGTGGAGAGGGGTGTATATTGGGAACACTGGGGTGTCCAGCCCGCAGGGTGGAATATTTAAACCCCAGGGGTGGCAAGGTGGCTTGCTAAGGGAAAGACACATACTCAGAGAGGCTTACAGTGGAAATACACATGTGGGGGTCGCCCAGAGGGGGGACCATGCACACTGAGGCACCTAGCAAACGCGCAGGCAATAGACACTGGCGTCGACGTCAGCAGTGCTGAAGGAACTCAGGGCTTGTCGGGGAAGCTCATCTGAGGAAATATCTCATGTATCCAGTCCGTGGAGTGGAATATTGAGCAAGCGAATACACCTGAGCGGGTCCAAGTACTGGCTGGTTGAAGCGAGTACACGAGAGGACAGAGGCTCCATTTGGAGATAGAGAATCTGGTGAATGTGTTGGGTGTCGCCCAGCCTGAAGCTCTGCAGATGTCTGTTAGCGAGGTGCCATGCGCTAGAGCCCAAGAGGAAGCCACACTCCGGGTGGAGTGGGCTGTCACACCAAGGGGGCATGGTCGACCTTGCTGCTGGTATGCCAAAGCAATGGCGTCCACTATCCAGTGAGACATCCTTTGCTTGGAGAGAGCCTTTCCCTTCAGCTTCCCACCATAACAGACAAAGAGCTGGTCTGAGGTCCTGAAACACTGCGTTCTGTCTACAAGGCGTGGAGAGCGCATACTGGACAGAGCAGTGCCAAGGCTGGGTCTGCCTCCTCCAGGGGCAACGCTTGCAGGTTCACCACCTGGTCCCGAAAGGGAGAGGTGGGAACCTTGGGCACATATCCAAGCTGGGGTCTCAGGATCACATGAGAGTAGGCCGGCCCGAACTCCAGGCATGCTTCGTCAATGGAAAATGCGTGTAGGTCCCCTACCCTCTTGATGGAGGTCAATGCAACCAGGAGTGTTGTCTTCATTGACAGGAACTTAAGCTCCACTGATTGCAGAGGCTCAAAGGGAGCACTCTGCATGGCAGTAAGAACCACTGAGAGGTCCCAAGAGGGAACGATAGGAGGGCGAGGAGGATTCAGTCTCCTTTCAGGAATCTGACAATCAGGTTGTGCTTTCCCACGGACTTACCCTCGACTGCGTCATGATGTGCAGCGATAGCGGCAACATATACTTTCAGGGTGGAGGGAGACAGCCTTCGCTCCAACCCATCTTGCAGAAAGGAAGTCTGTGTCGAGGGAGAATGGAGACATGGAAGTAGGCGTCCTTCAGGTCGATCGCTGCAAACCAATCCTGCGGCCGCACACACTCGAAGACGCGTTTAGCCGTGATCATCTTGAACGGCAGCCCGTGAAGGGAATGGTTCAGGATGCGCAGTTTCAGAATTGGCCGTAACCCGCCGGATTTATTCAGGACAATGCAGTAGGGGCTGTAGAACCCGGACCTCATTTCGGCTGGAGGGACAGTCTCGATCGCATCATTTGCCAGTAGGGTAGCAACCTCGGCTCTCATGATAGGGGCATTACCACTGACCATATTAGAGCGGACTCCCCTGAAGCGGGGAGGAGACCGTGCGATTTGAATCGCATAGCCGAGGCTGATGGTTAGTGCAACCCAGCAGGACAGGTTGGGAAGCTCTAGCCAGGCTCCCAAGAACTGTGCCAGCGGGGTCATGCGAACCACAGACGTCCCCTCGGTGGTGCAGCGAAGCGGAATGAGCGTAGACGAAAACCTACAGGCACAGTCAGGAGAGGACGAGCTTCTGCAAATGAATCTCCGCTAAAATTTAAGCTTCCGTGAATGAGCGCCGCCGCACGCATGCGCGCCAAACAGACGAGCACAATAGAACAGTAGCGCAATAATTCTGACTAAAATACATATTACTAAAATATTTGTTGTTGGACACAATAAATGTGCCATATGTGGAATTTTAAATCTACAAGTATATTTTTATGAAAGTGACCATTAGGCTATAATGGGGTAATAAAATGCGGGCTAATATAATTAGTTTGTGCTTTTGTTTTTATTTTCATTTTTAGTTTAGCCTTTAGTCATTTTTAAAAACAAAAGCATTATTTTTGTTTTTAGTTTGTAATGTTACAAAGTTAGAATGTAATGTGATTTTAACCACCTTTTTGCACATAATATATTGCATAGCCTACATTACATTCCCTATTTGTTTCCATATCCTTCAATATCATTGTTTGGATATCATTGAGCAGGATGTGAAAGTTTTTTTTTAAAATAAATACATTTTCTTTATCCAAATAGAAAAACGTAGAAAGTACCGAGATATATATCGTATATCGCCATTTAACCAAAAAATACCGAGATATGATTTTTTGGCCATATCGCCCAGCCCTAACGAGCGCTGCTCTAGCGTGATCAATGCACAAACACGCAGAACAGCGATTGTGCCCATCAGAGTCAGAAATTAGTCTACCGCAACCAGAAGTCCACAGGCGAGGCATCTTTAAAAAGACGTGCCGCGTGCAAAGCTCTTTTGTGAGAGGAAAACTCCGTGGATGTTGAAGCGTCCAGGGCGAAACACACTCACTAGCAGACCACTGCACAGATCAGCAGGCAGTGTGCACTCGTTGGGGATCGCCGTCACACCAACACCGGAGAGTAGCTCGTCTCGTAGCTGACAGTTGATCAGAGATGGCTTGTGGAGTGAAGAGATGCTCTTGGCTCCGAAGCAAAAACATATCCGCATGTTGCCGACGTCCTCCTTTTATACCCACGAGGTGGGGCGGAGTTGCGCCATGCAAATTCCGCAGACCCATGGCATTTCTTTGCCATTGGCTTGTTTTGTATACTCGAAGTTGATAGGCTTTCTAAGCGAAACCCCATTCGTCGTCACGACGGAACTCGTAGTGACAACGAAAGTGAACAGATATGTTCTTAATTCTGTGTTTGTGAATTTTTTTTGTAGTCCACTGGTAGTGGACATAGTAGAGATGCGCGGTTGGCGGTCATAGCCGCGGACTCCGCGGCTAGACCGCGGATCGGGCGGATGACGTGACGGAAAAAAATATTTTAATTAAATTCGGGCGGGTGGCGGGCGGTTTCTAGTCTCGCGGCTGTCATCAGCAGCGCCTTGTATCGCCCAATCAGTGGATGGCGGGCGGGTGCGGTTTTGAAAATTGGTCAAAAACGTTGGTGCGGATGGATGGCGGACGGATGATGAGTTTTGTGATGCGGTTGCAGATGAAATAATAGCCCATCCGCACATCTCTAGTACATAGGAATTTACTTCCAATCTATTTAACTCTTTCCATGCCTTTGACAGAATTTTCCATAATTTATGACACAACACTTTCTCGCTATTGACAGAATTTTCAGGCAATCCATTTTTTCAATGTTATACAATAGGGGGAGCTATTACGCATCTTCTGAAAAAGTTTAGAACCACTGGATCAGAAACACAGGCGAAGCCCAGTGAGGGCATTACAGAAAGGTGCAACAAAGGTCATGAGCACCCTTATGAAACCTAAAATGACAATTGGGTCACCCTATCCCAGTCTACTCAGTAGTAATATGGCACCTAGTCTTAGAGTTGAAACTTGACTAACTGGCAGACAGACTGTCTAAACTGACCGCCTGCTAGCAGCCTTAGGTCCCAGAAGTCAGATAAATATCAGCAGATAGATATTATTTTACCCAGATATCATAATACAGAGACTGTGTCTGTTTCTCAAACTAGTAAACACAAAAATTCTCGAATCCATTTAAGGGTAATACTTTAATTGATGTTTGTGAAGAAGATGCTTTTCAGCAGGCTTCCAGGATGTGGTAAGTGTCTGTGATGTAGGAAAAATATTGTTCAACTGGAAAATGCAGTCTGGTCCAAGGTGATGTTTATTTACAGTGAGGCTTTGGTAATCCACAGGTGTGCAATATTCACAAAAAAAATATAGATATCTATTTATAAATATACACACGTATCACTCTGAATCAACATTTTTCTAAATGTCATAATCATTTGTTAACAAACAAGTATTCATTACTTCAATGAGCTCATAGTTTCTGCATTAATTGCATTGTTTAAATTGATATCTTTTTTGCTAACTGTGATTTTGTATATGTACATTTCTGAAATCCATAATTTAGAACCTCTGATAACAGATCACTCTAAATTGTAATGTGGACTAATGCATTTTCTATAAAGCTGCTTTGAAATGATGTGTATTGTGAAAACAGAGCCGTCGGTAGAACATATGGGGGGGCATTTCATTTTCATGGGGGGCACACTTTTTTATCTACAAAACAGACAGTCACCAAAACAATAACATTCAGTATTTAGCCTAATATAACTGAAATAGACCAAATTCTATATTAAAACAACACCAAAACACACAATATTAAGTTTCTGATCATAGGCGGAGGGTGAACCAACACCATAAGGATATGCGATTCCCTTTTAAAAACGTTTAGCAGGCTACATGCAGGATTTGGCATGCCAGAAAACTCACACTCATTTTATTATCATTAAAAAGCAGTTACACAACTTCACAATCTCACAAGGTCAGTAAAGCTGATGCACAATAATTACTTATTAACATAGCCAAACTGCTTATTATAACGAGAGGATTTGCACTTGTGTAGAACTAATCCACTCACCGCTTAAAACACCACAGTTTCGCCAATATTCTTTTATTACGGAGAAAACTGACCCTAGACCAACATTTATGGAAAGCTTTTCCCTCTAAGAGCAATTAGAAGCATAATGGAAGCTTGTTTTTGCCACGGAATATTTATTTTATTTTATTTTAATTGCAACTTTTTATCTCACAATTCATGTGTTCATGACATCAAGGCTAGATTATTGTAATGCTCTAACTGGGGGGTTGCCATCCACATTTAATACATAAACTACAGCTGGTCCAAAATGCAGCCGCTAGAGTTCTTACCAGAACCAGGAAGTATGACCATATTAGCCCGGTTCTGTCAACACTGCATTGGCTCCCTATTAAACATTGTATAAATTTTTAAATATCGCTGATTACTTAAAAGCACTAAATGGTTTAGTTCCCCTGTACTTGAGCGAGCTCTTAACGTATTATAGTCCTTTACGTCTATTGCGACCTCAATATTCTGGCCAGTTGATAATACCTAGAATATCTAAATCGACTGCTGGCGGTAGATCCTTTTCCTATTTAGCACCAAAACTTTCGAACAATCTTCCAAACATGGTCTGGGAAGCAGACACAGTCTGTCAGTTCAAATCTAGACTAAAAACACATCTCTTTGGCTTAGCATACACATAACACATTATAGACTTCTATAATTCAATGTTGGGCTGCATAGTTTAGATCAGCCGGAACCGAGAACACTTCCCATAAATCCTGCTGTACTTTGTACATCATAAGAAGGATGGCGTCTACGCTAATATTAGTCTCTCTGTTTATCCCGAGGTGTACCACAAACCGCCGGATCCAGGCCATATCCAGATCTGATGAAGGACCATCACATTGACATGACGACAACGCATCCCTGAAGTGCCAGCCTCATCAGCTCTGTGAAGGCCTCATGGACACCTCAACAAACTCGTCTCCATACCGGCGGAATGACCCCGACCCCTCAACCAGATGGAACTGGATAAATATTGTGAAAGTTCTGATCCCATCTGACTTCTGACATATAATGCTGCCTAAATCATAACCATACACTGTTCGTTCATTGGCCAAAGGTGGATTGGCCCCCTGACTGAGCCTGGGTTCTCCCAAGGATTTTTTCTCCATTCTGTCACCTGATGGAGTTTTGGTTCCTTGCCACTGTCGCCTTTCTTCGCCTTTGTTACCATTTCGTGAGCTTAGAATTATATGGTTCTATCTCCACTTTTGGTCGAAATTGAGTTTTTGACAATCTTATCCATTAGGTGTTTATTAATGCCTGTGTGGTGTTATTTTTGTAAAAAAAAAATATTTTGTTAGTAGTTATTAATAAAATAAAAAGGTTCCATCTCACTAAACAGCAGGGATTTAAAAACTTTGATGCTCAATATCTCAGAACTACCCTAAACGGAGATAGAACTGTATAATTCTAAGCTCACGATTTGCTTTTGACTTGCTTAGTTGGGGACATTTCATTTTATATTTGACAATAGTATTACAACATTATTTTCCTTTTATCTCTGTAAAGCTGCTTTGAAACAATCTGTATTGTAAAAAGCACCATATAAATAAAGATGACTTGACTTGACAATTCTGACATAGATTTCTCACAATTGAGAGTTTATCTCACAATTCTGACTTTATATATTTTTTTAAGTGGAAACATTAGGTTTTTTTAGCTGGCAAATGAATATGTAAATTTGACAAGCCCATGGCCAGGGGAAAGTAAGCCTTGTTTAGCCACCGAATAATTTCCGATTCATGTTTTTGAAGACAATGTGTTATTTAAAGTTACAGAGATTAGTGCTCCTGTGAGCTAAATGCTGCTGAAGACGTTTCGTTATGGAATACGTGATTACGTTTTTTGCTCTCAATAGTAAGTTTGCTGAATGACCATATGATCACGGGGGTGTCATCTGGGGGGGTACTACCCCCAACCCCCCCCACCCCCCCCCCCCCCCCCCGGCGAAGGGCCTGTGTGAAATGCGCTAGACAAATAAATGTGAATTGAATTGAACTGAATTAAAGGGTTATGACTAGTTCACAGCACTACAGTTGCACGCTTACTTTTCAGGTCTACCGAGAGACAAATTACATTTGAGCAAATGCTCCTTTTATAATGGTCACATGACCTCACACCGGAAGAGCGCGGCTTTCAACATAAAAGACCATCTCCGGCAGTGCTCTGGTACGCCAGCGCCTCCTCCTACCCCGGACATCATCACACAAAACACAGGTAAAACATACATTTAAAACCTCTTAAATTATGTTTCAATGTAATTCAGGTATAATGTAAATACAAGGTATGTATGTAAGTCGTATAATGTATGTATGTAAGTGCGAATAATTTGTTAGATATACATGAGAGAAAGGAGCTCCCGATCTCGTGATTAATGACTATGTGCCGCAAAGTAGTGTGTGCACCCACCAATACAGCAGTCAGGGAGGGGGAAAAGGAATGAGCAGTATGTATGTATGTGTAAAACAGTTCAGTTTTTGTCAGTGTGTAAATTCAGCCAGGGCTAGATCTACTTCTCCACAATTTTCAACAAATAAAAAACATATAATGCATACAGATAAACAAATGATAAAGACTGGCTTGCTTAATATAAGATCCCTTTCTACAAAAGCACTTTTTGTGCTTTGTTTGAAAGAAACAAATGAGTCTTTCCCCCAAGATTACTGTAAATCCTATTTCTGTAAAATTACTGTAATTGATTAATCACGTTTGACATTTGTACTGGATACTGTATTCAGTCCACCAGGGTACCATGCAGACTTTATCAAAGAATTTGCTGATTTGTCTGAGTTTGAACTGGATTCAGATAAAGTCTTACTTGTTGGATATTTTAACCCTCTGGGGTCTAAGGTGTTTTTGGGGTCCCGGAGATGTTTTCACATGCCCTGACATTTGTGCTTTTTTCAGGTGCTTATAAACATATTAATGGCAAATTTGTCATTACACTCTATTAAGCACAAACAGGGCTACCACGATATGTGAGAACATGTATGTACATGTTTGTATTTTTGAGAGAATATTGTTTATGCATGGTTATTGAAAAAACTAAAACTTAAAGTTTCTGAAATAAGTCCACAAAACAAATACTAAATATGTGTCCACAATACTTTTGACTAATGGATGTTGTAACCTAGAGTTTTTGTTTCAAAGGGATCTGAAAATCATCCTGCCAAATCGTTCACATAAAACAATACATTGATTTAAATTTTGTAAGACACTTTTTGTTTGGAAAGGCAATATGCGGGTGGGCGTAAATGGGCGTGGAGGAATCATGAATAATGCTCTGATTCACACCTGAGAAGACAAAGACCTGCATAATGAGCTGCACATTGAGCCTTTCACACAGGTGTGTCACTGGGTACCAAAGAATTCTTTCAAAAGAAGAAACATCTAGCTTTGAACCAATTCTATATTCTAATATAGAATATACACTGCTGTTCAAAAGTTTGGGGTCGGTAAGATTTTTTATGTTTTTAAAAGAAGTATCTTCTGCTCACCAAGGCTGCATTTATTTGATAAAAAATACAAAGCAAACCCAGTAATATTGTGAAATATTATTTCAATGTAAAACAGTAGTTATTTGAACTAGAATGTTTTGTAACATTATAAATGTCTTTTATTGTCATCTTTGATCAATTTAATTCCTCCTTGATGAATAAAAGTATTTATTTTATTTTATTTATTTCCCCCCAAAAATAAAATAAAAATTCGTTCCGACCCCAAACTTTTGAACGGTAGTGTTTAATGTTACAAAAGATTATATTTCAGCTAAATGCTGTTCTTTTGAACTTTCTATTCATCAAAAAATCCTGAAATAAAAATGTAAATAATTGTTTTCAACATTGATAATAATGAGAAATGTTTCTTGAGCATCAAATCATCATATTAGAATGATTTCTGAAGGATCATGTGACACTGAAGACTGGAGTAATGATGCAGAAAATTCTGCTTTGATCACAGGAATAAATTATATTTTAAAATATATTAAAATCAAAAACTGTTATTTTAAATTGTAATAATATTTCACAATATTACTGTTTTTGTTGTATTTTTAATGAAATAAATACAGCATTGGTGAGCATAAGTGACTTATTTTAAAAACATAAAAAATCGTACCGACCCCAAACCTCTGAATGGCATTGTATATAATCCAAATATAAATGAAAGTCAAAAGCACATTTTTAGTACATAGTCATACCTGGAAACAAATTCAAATAGGCTATATGGGCCATTCTACAGAATTTGTTCAAAGTTAGAGATGGAAACATCTTGAAAAGAAAATTGTCTTTAACATATGAGCAGAAACTGGCTAACAAAAGCTTATTTGATATTTTAGAATAAAAACGTTATAATCTGTCCAAAACTATGAAATGTTGTCTTTCATATTTCATCTGTAACATAGTAAACAACAGCGCCCATCTGTGCCGTTAATTCATTCACACACAGAAACGTGGTTCAAATTTAAACAGTCTTTTTGTGTTTACAGACACTATTCCATAGCGAGATTAGAACAAATGAAAAGAATAAAAAACGTACTATTCACAATTCTCGGCTAGATCCGTTGCTCCTCGAAATGAAAATAAACCAGCACATGTTCTGAGGTAAACCCCAGGATTATTCCTCACAGCCTCGCAAGAGACATAGTACATTAATCTGACGATTAAACTTGGTGTGTTATTGAGTTCATGTCGGCGTTTACACGTTTGCATGTGTTGCGCAGACCATTTGCGTTTGAATAGCGCGTGCTCTCCATGGGCGTGTCACATTAGCAGATTAATGAGCTGTGAGAACGATAATGAGAACGGCTGACATCTCTCTCTTTTTATATAGATTACATAAATAGAGAATATTTATTTTAGTTTTGAGTTAGATAATTTAAAAGTACAAACTTAAACTATTATAAAGATATATTGCTCATGCCTGGGTGAATAGTATTCGCTGAGTTTTGTTTAAGTTTAGAGACGTGCTCCAGAAAAAAAGTTCACAGAGACGAAGAGGCAGTTTACACAATGTTTTATTTCGATTGTAAGTGGACACATAAAAAAGTAGACATTTAAAAGTTTATTTTTTTTATATTTCTTAAGTCTGTATGACCAAAAATGACAGAGTATTTTAAGTCTATTTTGCTGCTATGTGAAAAAAATCGCGCAAAACGCGCCAGCGCGTTTGCCGACCCCAGAGGGTTTTAATATCCATGTAGATAATGAAAAACATGCATTGGGCCTGCTTTTACTGATATTCTAAACTCTAGTTAGAGAACAAGTGTCAGGATGCACTTATTGTCATTATTAATTCTACCACTAAAGATTGCTTTATAAACAATCTTCCTGTTTGGTTTCAACTCACCATACCAGATAGCTTAGAAGAGCTCATTGTCACGGTTGTTAGATCCACTGTCTCACTCATGTCTTGTGTGTGTGTGATTGTTCGTACTGATTTTTTCGTGTGGGCGTTACCGCTGATTGCTGATTCCCTCATCAGCGCCAATTGCATCCTATCTTGTCACCCTATTTAATGCCTTGTCTTTCGTCTTGTGTTTGTCAGATCGTTGTTGCAGTTTCTGTGTGTTATAGTCTGTTCCCTGTTCTCCTCGTGTTGTAGCCTGTTCCCTGTTCTCCTTGTGTGTTCCGGTTCTCTGGATCCTGGTTCCCCTTTTCCTCACGGACTCTACCTTGGATTCACCATTCAGCACTTCCCGGAATTGCCCATCAAAGTCCCTTTGTCACCACTCTCCTGCTGTCTACAGTACAGCACTCTGGGACTACCTTTACTCTTTTTAATAAAGAGTCTTTTACTTGCACTTGCATCCGTCTGTACTTACGTAACACTCATTGTTGCATCAGAAACGATCAACTCGGATTTTTGATTTTAGACATGGACGCTCCTTTGCACTTAAAGAAGATTAAGGATAACAGTCCAATGCTATGGTATAACAAGCACACTCGCACCCTCAAAAATGGAGCACAGCTGGAAGAAAAGAGGAAACTAGAGGTAAAAAACTAGAGGTATTTCACATTGCGTGGAATGACAGTGTTACTGCAATCATTATTGAACAAGACTCTAGGTATTTGTTTGATACAGTGGCTAAATTAATGAGAAATAAAGCTTCAACAAGTTTGGATGTTTCCAAACAGCACAGCAACTTGTAAGATTGATGCTATCAGTGAGAAAATTATAACCAGGGAACATCTACAATAGTCTACAACTACAATCTACAACAGACGTCACGCTAAAGATCCCCTGAGGAACACTTTCATTCTTTGCCATAGGAGCGAAAGAATTCTCTAAAATTGTTAAATCATCAAAATCATCAACATGTATAGCCCCTTTCACAAAGAGATTCCGGAAAATACACGGATAAAGTGACCCGCGCTTTGACCCGGGTTCTTTTGATTTTGGTTCATTCACACTTGCCAGTGATTTTCCGGAATCAGAGAGTTCACACACAACCCGTAAAAATCCCGTAAAGACAGTGACATTGATGTGACATGTAATGTCTCAGCAGCGTCTATAGTTTGCTTATGAGCTGCGATTGCTCTTTTGAGAAACCACGCTTGTGCATTTTTTTTCTCTGATTCGATCATAAACTAGCACATTACGTACCGTTACACTAGCCTGCTTTCACTTCACTTCAGCGTCATCATAACGACACAGCATTGATTACGGCTTTTGTTCACACAGCACGTGTTCCGGGACTGGTCCTGGCAATATTACTAGGTCCCCAACCCGGCATCGATCCCGGCATCAATCCCGGCATCAATCCCGGGTCGTGTTTGCGTTCACACAGAAGGTGTTCTGGCAATTTCCCGGCAATTTCCCGGGATCAACGCGCTGTGTGAAAGGGGCTTATGTTAGTTAGACCCTATTCTGACTAAGCTACTGAAAGGATAATTCCAGAAGTCATAAATCCTCTTCTTAACCCGTTGACGCATGTGATCAGTATTGGCTGGTCCCTGGAGCGTACGATCACACCAGTGTGATTAGAACGTTCAGTGCATCATGTGATCAACTGCTAAACAACAAAAAACATTAACTTACACGCATTTGAGAATCAGAATATCAGGTAGTTGATGACACAGCCAACAAGTTTGTGAATATGTTGAATAAAAACTAAATAAAAGTGATACATCTGTCATACAGCACTATTGTGGCTGCGATGAGTCAAGTGACAAGCATGATGCGTCACCAAGGAAATAATTAGGATACATTTTCTAAACTAACAGTCACCTTAAACACACACTGGGGGGTCTGCTAGAATATTTTAATTTATGTGTGAAAATGTTCATATTATTAATTCATCATTGTCATTGGGATGTGTTCCAAAAACTTTCAAGCTGGCTTTAATTAAAAGTCTCATTAACGAATCAGTTGTGTGTGTCGCGCCCTATACTGACATAACGTTGCAGTTTGTAGAAAGAGACACTAAAAATTCCCAGCAGTAGGGCATTGACTGACACAGCGTCTGAAATGTGCAAAAAAGACAAGAGAACAAATGCTTAAAAGTCTTAGCGGTTTTGTACTGGATATAAGCACTCTTAGAACGCTTCTCAGCCAATCAAAGTTAAGAACCGGAACCATTGTAACTGTTCTAACCCTATAATGTGTTTGGATTGTTGTTAACATGGGATGCTCTTAACTAGGTCAACCAAGTTTGCCATAAAAGTAGATGGTATAACTAGCTTTACCATAAAACTATATCACTATATCATATGATGGATATTACAGGTGGCTTGTTTGGATGATGGGGTATGACTTCCATATGTAGTTCTGTGTATGTCATATGTATGTGTGTGTGCCTGGTTTAAGATGAGACTCTGACATTTTTATGGTTAGACTTTAAATAGTTCAAAAACATTATATGTGTATCTTATCTGTCTAAACTCCCTGAAGGAGTATCTGAAAAGTTGTTGTTTTGTCACATTGTCTAATAATGAGGCACATCAGTATCAACCTTATTGTTTAAAGTAATCATCCTCTTGTCAATGATGCCTCAATGGATTTAGTTAAGTAGAAAATATTGCTAGCTGTTTGAATCCAGGCCTAATGTTAGTATGACTGATATAAAGGCTGTCTGAATAAATCGATGGAGCTCTGCATGATGCAGCTGGAGCGCAGTGAGAACATTAGAGAATTAAATATCCTGGTTGGAAGTGTCTTCTTGCTTCCTTGCTGAAGTGTTGAACTGTGCCTCAGGATTTATGAATACTCCTGGACTCTGGTGACCCAGGGACAGGGATTTAGAAGGAAAGGAGAGAAGGAATGGTGGGGGCTGGAGAGTTTGGGAAGACTTGATCCGCTTGCAACACATTTATGATGCTCCAGAGAATGGCCGCAGAATGGTACAGAGAAAGGGAGACTAAAAGGGAAGCAGTATCAGGAAGAAGGAAACCAAGAGGGGAGAGAAGCAGATGAACCAAAGGGGAGAAGAGGCAAAAGAGGGACAATACGAGAAGGAGATAATAGATGACTTCAGGGACTGAAAGTGTGAGCAGATGAAATATGAATCAATATACTTCACACTTTTTAAGCCGGAGGGAGATATGATATTTCCTCCTCCCATTTTCCCATGAGCCTCCCAGACGAGTTGCCTCACAACTGGCCAATCCCATAAGAAACATTTTCAAAAAAGATTGCACTCTGGCCTGTGTTCTCACTTACACAATTACAGCTTCAATTCCTGCATAATAGTATCTGACAAGTAGCTTCTAGCTTTGAATCTGATAAAGAATGAAACTTGGCTCAGTGAGTGTCCACTTTCCATTATCTTTTAAAAAAAGCATTTTTTCTTTTCAAGAATTTAATGTTTCTTCATTCTTCACTGCATGTATTAATTGCATGTTAATGTATTTTTAAATAAATTAATAGATGAAGACTAAATCTGAGCTGACATTTCAAAATCATTGATGAATCAATGTCATGGATAAAGGTTGAATCACTGCTAAATTTTGCTTGACTTTTGCAAACTGAATCAGCATGCGCCATTGTTTCAATGTCTTCTCACACGTCTATTTAGTTAACCTTTAACAATCATTTAGTGTTAAACATTGTTTAAACATTTTTCCAGTGTTTGTTTTAACTTTTGTGCAAAATTCAGCTTTCAGTTTTTTTCAACATTGGAACAACAACAATGCCTCAGTTACTATCCCCTTGCTCATCCTCTGCTTTGATGCTGGGGACCCCTTGCTGGGTGACCCAAAGCAGACAAACAGTTAGTCTGATTTTCGCCACAGGGCAGCTCTGTGGATGTAAGCAATTTATGCCCGACCTGGACACAGCAGATTATTCCTTTCCTGGTCTGAATCCTGGAACAGAGAACAGAGGATGATAGAAGGCCCAAATTGCAATAGATCTAGCCACATTAGTGGGGACCTTGGGAATGTAACTTGGCCTAGGGTAAAGGAACACCTTTACCATGCCAGGTGCAAATTCCAAGAACAATGGGGCAACCGACAGAGCTAGCAAATGTTCTATCCTTTTAAGAGAAAGAAGTCAGAAACTTGACTGGAACCTCTTCAATAGGCTTAAAGGGTGCCATGGACAGGCCTTGGAGCACCACAGCCAAGTCCCAAGCGGGCACCCTAGTGCATACCGCAGGGCTCAGCCTCAATGTGCCACTGAGGAAAGATGTGCAGCTATGGCCGCCACATAAACCTTTGACACTAGAAGTGCCAGAATTCTATAACTACAAGAACTACCACAAGCGGTCATTTTGACCGCTAGATTCCAAACTCTATATCTTTAATGATAAATACCCAATTGAGAGATTAACGCATTTATTGTATTAGGATATCTTTTAAAAACAAAACTACACCAAACTGTACATTTAAACAAGTTTAATTATACATGTATAAATAATAATATCATTAGTCTAGCCTACCGTAATTATCGCATATGTTGTGGGAGAAAGGGGGAATAGGAAGCTGTTCCTTTCATGTTGTAAGGACATGAAATTGTAGTTTGAGCGGGAGGGAATTATGGGTAGTGTAGTCCAAAACACGCATGGTCGCGTGTGAAGCGCTGAATAGAGCGAAGATGTTTCCTTATTTTCTTGTTATATTCAGTGGAAATGAACCGAGTATTTATGTTCACTGCAACATTCAATGTCATGTGGATGCATGCCGAAGAGATCAATAAAGCAGTATACTCAGGACACTTCGTCTAACTTTTTTGCACGGACTTGAGTAACGGTTCGGGTTACTTGACTGTAACCCTGTTCCCTAAAAAAGCGGAACGAGATGCTGCGCTGCTTAGCGCATTGGGAACGTCTTTAATCGTGACCAGCTGTGAATATAGTGTGCAAACACGTATATAGAATCGACCCGGAGGTAATATAGCCTCGGCCGGTGACGTCATCGATGCGCACCCGCAACGCGAGGCTATAAATAGATGAGCCACAGGTGCGTCATTAAGATTATTTTTTTCTGAAGATCAGACCTGTGACATCATCAGCACGGCAAGGTAGCGCAGCATCTCGTTCCGCTTTTTCAGGGAACAGGGTTACAGTCAAGTAACCCGAACCGTTCCCTTTCAAAAGCTACAATCAATGCTGCGCTGCTTAGTGCATTGGGAACGAGAATACCCACGCCGCAGTACTTGAAAGTGTCTGAACCCCTATGGTTGTGCAGGTGTGCTCACAAGAACGCAAGAAGGGCCTAGACATTAGCTTATGAAGTCGACTCAAGGACATGAGAGCCCGGAGTGGCATGAACATTCAAACTATAAAAATTATGAATGTGTGCGGAGAGGACCAGCCTGCCGCATCACAAACATGTTGTAAGGGGGCACCCCTTGCCAAAGCAGCAGAGGAGGTGACCCCTCTGGTGGAGTGAGCCCTTAGACCCGTTGGCGAAACTTGGCCACGCGCCTCATAGGCAAGAGCAATCGCATCCCTGACCCAATGTGACATGGTCTGTTTATTTGCGGCAGCACCCCTGTTGCTGCCCCCATAACAAACGAATAGCCGCTCTGACTTACGCCACTGGCTAGTGCGGTGGACGTAAGCCTGAAGAGCACGGACTGGACAAAGTCTGTGAGATTTCTCCTGCTCTGGCGTTGAGAACGGTGGAGTGACCGGATGTACCACCGAGAAAGGTACCTTAGGCAGGTAATCAGGATGAGGATACAAAATCACTTTCACCAGTCCTGGGGCAAAGTCTAAGCAGGATGGCGATATTGACAGGGCCTGCATGTCCACAATTCTTTTTAGAGAGGTTATAGCCATAAGAAAAAACATCTTTAAGGTCAGAAGCTTATCTGACGCTGACTCCAGAGGTTCAAAGGGGGTCTCAACCAGACCCTCGAGGACTATAGCTAAGTCCCAAGAAGGGATCTTGGTTCTTACGGAAGGCCTCAATCTTTTGGCCCCACGAATGAAGCGAGCAAGCAGAGGATGCTTCCCGAGTGGCACTCCGTCCACTAAGGCATGGCAAGCCGAAAGGGCGGCCACATAAACCCTGAGTGTGGAGGGGCATGTGCCTGCTGACAACTTTTCTTGCAGAAAATCCAGAACTGAAGCAATCTGGCAGTCAACCGGATCTGCATCATGTGCCGTGCACCACCTTTCAAAGACGCCCCATTTATTGGCATAACTCTTTCTTGTGGAGGAGGCCCTAGCACTCAATATGGTCTCAATAACATCAGGCAAAAGCCCAGTGTCCCCGAGTTGATACCCATCAGGGGCCAAACATGCAGGTTCCATAGGTCGGGCCTGGGGTGGAATGTCGTGCCCTGCGCCTGAGACAGAAGGTCCCTCCTCTCCGGAATCGGCCATGGCGAGCCGCTGAGGAGAGACATTATCTCTGAAAACCACACTCTGTTCGGCCAACGTGGTGCAATCAGTAAGAGGCAAGACCCTTGCTGGCGAACTCTTGGTGAGGACTCCTGGGAGCAGAGACACTGGAGGAAAGGCATACAGGCGCATTTTGGGCCATGTGTGCGCCATCGCATCCAGACCCAGTGGGACTGGGTGACTCAGAGAGAAGTAAAGGGGACATTGCGCTGTCTGATGGGAGGCGAAGAGGTCCGCTTTGTAAAATCTGGTCCAGATCTGATTGACTACTTCTAGGTGGAGTTTCCATTCCCCTGCCTGCAGTTTCTGTCTGGACAGTAAATCAGCTCCCACATTCAAGTGCCCGGGGATGTATACTGTCCTGATTGACAGGAACTTCTCCTGGGCCCAGAGAAAAATCTGCCTCGCTATTCTGTTCAAATTGCTTCAGCGCAGACCTCCCTGGTGATTTATGTAAGAGACTGCCGCTGTGTTGTCCACCCGCACCAAGACATGACAGCCCCTCAACTGAGGGAGAAAATATTTCAGGGCCAGAAATACAGCCATCAGCTCAAGGCAGTTGATGTGCCACTCGAGCTGATGACCCTCCCATTCCCCTTGAACTGGACGATCACTTAAGACCGCTCCCCGGCCCGTCAGGGAGGCGTCTGTCGTTAACAATCTGCGACGACACTGCGCCCCTAGAGTGGAACCCAAGGCAAGAAACCGGGGTCTGAGCCACAGAGATAGTGTACGAAGCCCACGGCGCGTCACCTTTATTTGCCTCTGAGGATTGGCCCTTGGATGAAATCCCCTGGCTTTAAGCCACAACTGAAATGGTCTCATGTGCAACAGCCCCAAAGGAATCACCGTGGATGCTGAAGCCATGTAACCTAACATCTTGTGGTACTGACGAACAGTGTGATCTTGGCCTAGCCTGACTTTGCTCATAATATGTTGAATGGCTCCGATTCGAGCGGGAGACAGTTGTGCCCGCATTGTGATCGAGTCCCAAATGACCCAGAGATAAGTCGTTATCTGGGCAGGAGAAAGAACACTTTTCTTGGTGTTGAGTCTCAACCCTAGAGAAAGTAGATGAGCTAACACGATATCTCTGTGTTGAAGCGCTCTCTCTTGCGATTGTGCTAATATTAACCAATCGTCGATGTAATTCAAAATGCAAATGCCCTGGAGTCGTAATGGAGCCAGAGCTGCATCCATGCATTTTGTGTACGTGCGGGGTGATAAGGCTAGGTCGAATGGAAGAACCCGAAATTGGTAAGCTTCGCCCCCGAAAGCGAACCTCAGGAACTTCTTGTGTTGTGGCAATATTTGTATGTGAAAATAAGCATCCTTCAGATCGATCGTGACAAACCAATCGTGATGTTGAATTTGCGACACGACCGTCTTTATGGTTAACATTTTGAACTTGAGTGCTTTGACTGAACGGTTTAAGCCTCGAAGATCTAAGATTGGACGCCTCCCCCCGTCCTTCTTGGGAACTGGGAAGTATTTGCTGTAATAGCCCAACCTTCTCTCTGGAAGAGGAACACGTTCTATGGCCTCTTTGCTCAGGAGAGTCTGTAGCTCTTGTGCTAGCGCATGCACATGCATCAGCTCCGGTCTCACGAAGTGGAGACCACGCCGTTGAAACGCGGAGGACGACAAATAAATTGGATTCTGTCTCCTATTTGTACTGTGCTTAACACCCACGCAGAAATGCCTGGCAGAAGTGTCCACGCTGCCAGACTCTCTGAGAGTGGTATCAATTTTAATACTTCCTCTTGAGGGGATGTTAGATGTTCCGTGCCCTGGATGACGGCAGGAAGCAACGGAACATCTAACATTTCGCTGGAAATCGCTGCCCCCCGAAGCACCAAATGTGGCGGGGATGGAGAGGTTTTGTGAGGGTAGCAGAATGGAGCGATTTTTGGTAACATACGCCCCATCCCGGGGGGGGCTACCCCCACCAGACCGGGCGCCAGACCATCAGGACTTCCTCTTCTTATTGATAACAGTCCTGAGGTCTGGCCTGGGAGGTTGCTGAGCCTGACGAGCCTGTCTCCAGTTCTTACTAGGGGGAGCACGGCTCGCCACGCTCTGCTTTTTTGCCTCCCGAGCTTTTGAAGGACCGGGGAGAGGTTGGGTGGCCGATGGCCCCTCCCCATGAATGCGGCAAGGAAGAAATTGAACAAAAGCTTCCTCGTGTTTTTTAACCTCTCTGAATCTGCTGACGACTGTGTTGACCGAGTCGCTGAACAGACAAGAGGACGAGACTGGGGAATCTAACAGGAACACCTGTTCTTTGTCTTCAATCCCTGTTAGATTAAGACACAGATGCCTCTCCGTGCTGATCAAAGCAGACATTGAACGACCGATGGCACGGGCCGTTTGCTTAGTCGCACGAAGAGACAGATCTGTGGCTCTCCGCAGCTCCGAAAAAGACTCCTCATCTATAGTGCTGCCCGCACTCAAATCCTTCAGCAGGTCAGCCTGGTACGCCTGAAGCACTGCCATAGTGTGCAGCGCAGCACCAGCCTGACCTGCAGCTTGATGATTGCGCGAGGGAGCGTGTGGATCTGGTGATGCAGCAAGCGAAAGGGACGGAACCGTCTCTTGCTCATCACACAAATCCATACGAGAGCCCAACGATGGTAATCTGGGTGCGGTCTGGAAATAGCTCAGACGAGCACGTAGCATTTTCACTGTAAACATCTCACAATAGTCGCACTCGCCGTTCACTAAAGCCAGAACCGCATGCTCCTCCCCCAAACAGACTAAGCAGTACTCGTGTGTATCCAGCTCAGACATGGGATGGGAGCATGGAGGAACACAACATTTATTCTGCTGTTGACTCATTTAAACATTTAGTAACATTTAAACAGGCTTTCAGAGAAAAAGGTTGAGAAATGAGAATTTTCTGCATACTGCCAGTTGAAATCTAACTCCTAACAAAGATCTGAGACAGATAGTGAGAGAGATAGAGTTTGCCACACACATGCACAGAGTGATCTGAAGAAAAAATATCTTAATGACGCACCTGTGGCTCATCTATTTATAGCCTTGCGTCGCGGGTGCGCGCCGATGACGTCAACGGCCGAGGCTATATCACCTCCGGGTCGATTCTATCGACGTGTTTGCACACTATATTCACAGCTGGTCACGATTAAAGACGTTCCCAATGCGCTAAGCAGCGCAGCATCGATTGTAGCTTTTGAAAGGGAACCATTCAACACAACTCAGAACAATATAATAACAACTAAAAGTATCTTATTTAGATATATTGTTGACATTGAGAGAGAGACAATGGTCAACCGCGGGAAATGTAACAAAAGAATACCGCGAAATTCAGTACGGTCAATATGACTGTCTATGGCCGAAATAGGTAAATATGTTCATTTGTTTTTTTTTTTTGCCTTATGTGTAATTTATATGAAAAACATTTTAAATGAAAACACAGACCCATTAAGGTGGATGGGGATAATCCTGCAGTGAATCGCTCCTATAGGACTCCAACACTGTATCAACAAGGTAGTTAACTGGGTTCAGCTGACGACTAATGCACCAATAAGTGAACACTCTCCTCTTCAAGGCATACAATTTCCTCATGGAAAAAGCTCTGGAGTGAAGAATGGTCTCAACAACCTCAGTTGAGAGAACAGAATCTATGAGCTTGGCCCCCTCAGAGGGTGAAGTATTGACCCCCCTGGCTGGGACAGAAGGTCCCTCCTGATCGGAATCTCCCAAGGAGAGGCGTTGAGGAGAGACACAAGACCCGAGAACCACACTCTGCCCGGCCATCGTGGGTCAATCAAGGTAAGAAACAACTCTCTCCAGAACTCCCGAAGCCTTGGCCATATTTGAACCATAGCATCCAGTTCCTGAGGAGCTGGATGCGTGAAGCAGAACCAGAGTGGACAGTGAAACTTCTATTGAGACGCAAAAAGATCCACTTGTGCCTGGGCGAACAACCTCCATATCTGCTCCACCACCTCTGGGTGGAGCCTCCGTTCCCTGGGCCTCAGCCCTGCCTTGAAAGGACATCTGCTCCTTGGTTTTGGCACCCAGGGAAGTAAGCTACCCTGGGTGAAAGCAGCTTTCCCTGGGACTACAGGAGGATTTGGTGCGCCAGTTTGCAGTGTGCCCAATCCCCAATACTTCTTTAGAACGATAAAATACCGGCAGTAGAAACCGGTTTCTTGGTCGAGGGGAGGTACACGTTCTTTAGCCCCTTTACGCAACAGAGTTTTTACCTTCTGTTCCATGACCCAAGCCTTCTCTTGGCCTACCACTGTGGGTAGGACCCCCATAAACCTGGATGGGCAAGACCCGAACTGAATAGTGTAATCCCTTTTCTACTGTGTGCAGGACCCAACTAGATATATTTGGAAGTAGCTTCCACGCTGTTATCACTGTTTGGGTATGCTTTATAGTTTCCTGGTTCGCGACAACACCCGCCTCTGACGTCTCATCACACCATTGGACTGATTTCACAAGTGCTTTACGACGTAATTACACAGAGTGTTCCCACAGCGTCAATCAACGCAGTGCGAGTTCCCTTAAAAACGGAGTTCCTTGAAAAAGGAACTGACTTGAGGATGAAAGTCACATGACTGGTTCACTCGTTTTTATTTAGCAATTTCTCACAAATTCTATACCATGGACCTTTTTGGGTCTCCCTGAACTCTCAGACACTTTTTTATTTAGGATTGATAGATTTATTAGGTGTTTTATTTAATCCAACCTCTTTATATTGATTTTGCTGTGTTTATGTCATGCCAATCAGTTTATGCTCATATAAATCTACAATTTCATAATGCAGAGGAGGGAGACATTTTCTAGCTTGTTTGTTTGCAAAGAGCTGCTTTGATTACTCAATATGTATGACCCACAAGACCCACAAGAAGAAGAAAGGCTCATGGAGTTGAAAGGCAGTCATTTCTTAGAGCAAGAGCTATTTTGCACATTGCACTGAAAAGAAAGCATATACAGCTCATGGATTAATTGAGTGACTTCCCTCAAGGGCATTGGAAATGTAACGTTCATAAGCTTTTAAACCCTGAATGTGTGATAAATGTGGCCGCACATCACCACAGATGAAACAATTACATTACGGTTTAAACGCTTGATGCTTTTATTTTTTTTTAATTCATTTTAGCAACATTTCAAAGTGCACATACATTTATAAAGGTTCAATGTGTTCTTCCAAACGTCACTATATAGTCCTTTCGTTTCAGAAGATTATAGCCCTACAGGTGAGTGCTGTCAGAATAAATCATTATTAATATATGGGGTTCAAAGGATAATACTTCTTGTAATCTCTGCTTTTGAAATGAAAATGAGTCTTCTGCATTCAGAATGCATTTGTAATGACAGGAACTTTAAATAAGATTTTATCAGAATTGCTTGAACAATAATGAATTCAAAGTAATGCGATTGTCCAGTCTAATCTAATAGGATGCGCTCTGTATTGTAAAGTGGGTCTTGCTGTACTCTAGGGAGATACCTTTAGGCCATTACTGCAATATTGTTTTTGTCCAGTAATGGGGACCAATGAGAAAGTGGGACATAGACAACTGAGAAAACATCTTAGATAGTATCCTACATGGATTTACTACATTGTATGCATGTTTGCTATGGTAAGCATCTATTTAGATTACATGAGTGTGCGCAAAAGTGCATGTGTTTTGTGTCCTGAGAATAGTGAGCAGATGTTCAGTTATTACTCAAAATTTTATGGCACATGGCTGATGCTGGTTTCTCCCATCAGCACCTAGTATGGGGAGCCATTACTTTAGCACTGTATATTTGATAATATCCCATATCAGTCGCAGAGGATTGGATTATGAAGAAATGTTCACTCCATTCAATTAGATCCAATAAAAAATGATGTTACAGGCGATGTTTAAGGGAAACCTCATGAGATAAAGTGATTATAGCCCCATATGGACATCTGGAGGCCTTGATTTCTTCTTTTCCATGCGGATTAGTGTTTTGAAACTTTGTTTTTGTGGAGCACAGCTCTGCATCATGGCTGCTTTTGTTTGTCAGGTTCCTTTGAGGCTTTTCCCCCATCCAAATCCTGTTTAATATGGATTATGCATGTCGTCTGCACTGGGATTACTGGGGATGAATTCCATAACAAAATAGCAGCAAAACAGGATATTTTTGTCTGCTGCTTTATAGGCACCGCATGAAGTCTATGTCAGATCAATAGATGATATGTGATATTAAAAAGGTGGCTGACTGGACTAGTGCTAGTAAAGCTGACAGCAAAACAGAGCACTGCATATTTTTTTAACAATACAGTTCTACCCTTATGATAGCTTGAAGCAGAAATTCAGCTGACTGAATTTACACACTCATTTAAGAGATCCACTATGAAAAAGTACCAGATTTTTTTTCTACATCTCTTCAAGGATTATCTCATCACAGGAAATTAACTGGAATGTTTTCATTCATATTTTGAATTATTTATGTTCCCACGACAGTTCCCATGGCAACGTCTTGTTGTATTCCACCAATGATACATTAATCGCCAACCCAGGCTCATTGGAAAAACTTGCCTGTGGTGATATTCTGCAAAATATTACATTGCTTCATGCACATTTCACAACACTCTCAAAGAGAAATGTCCAGTGAGTGGTGCTAAAAATGAATTCAATTATACATGACACAGAAACATGAATCTGGAAATTATTTACTTTGCTGGTTGTGTGTATTGCAGCAGTTCAGAAATAAAATGTATGATGAGTGGCACTTAAAGGTCAATGCTCTATCACAGGGCTAGGCAACTCTGGCCTTCGAGATCCACTTTCCTGCAGAGTTCTCCAACCTTATCAAGCTCATCTCCCTGTAGCTTTCTAGTAATCCTGAAGACCTTGATTAGCTTCTTCAAGTGTGTTTGATTAGGGAAAAAGGAAGGGGTAGAGGAGCGCTTCCTGGACTCAAAAGTTTGGTTAAGATAGAGGTGCTCTTTGGATGGGAAACTAAATACCAAAAATCAAAAAAAGAGAAGAACTCCAAGGCACTCTCAATTGAAAAGGTTAAAAAGCCTTTATTATTGTGGCTTGGTCAAATTACCATCTAAAACGCTTTGGAGTTTTTTAGATGGTAATTTTACCAAGCCACAATAATAAAGGCTTTTTAACTTTTTCAATTGAGAGTGCCTTGGAGTTCTTCTCTTTTTTGATTTTTTGTGTTTGATTAGGGTTGGAACTAGGCTCTGAAGGAAACTGAACAACCAAACTCTAAGCAAGGGTACGTTTACACATCAACGATATGCTTAATACGGAGAAGTTTTTCCTTCTTCTTTTTCCTTCTGACGACATCATTGTCAAAATGATCATCATTTACACGGATCCACTACGGCAAAAAACACTGTATTCTGCTGCCAAGCCATTAGATGGCGATGAAATATTATAGATTGAACATATAATATGCCTGACGTCATTGTTTCCAGAGATTCTGTTTTTGTTGTTTACACGGAGACCGGTTTAAAAAACGCGTAGTTTGAAACCCGTTTTCAAAATTTTGCATTTTCAGCCACCCAAAACGCTGTTGTCATGTAAATGAACAGCCAAAACGCCTTAACAGTACCCTAACCCTAACCGTTTTTAGTTTGAAAATGGTGTCAGGTAAACAGCCCCTAAACTAAACCGACAGTGTTAACAAAAGCAAACGTAAGATAAAAACACATTTACTGAAGCAACATTGCTATTTTAACTGCTTCTGCTTTGAGCTTTTTATCATGACTTGTTTCACAGGACTCGCATTGCGGATCGCATGTGCAATACTGCACCAGGTGAGCTACCAAGCAAGTCAATTACTTCAGAAAAGCCATATATATGGAGCTGATTATGTAATCTTGCACTATTATAAATTTGTTTTGAGGTCATAGCAGAGTATTGGGTAGTGACTAACCTTCTTAGTATTCCTCAATCAATTAATTATAAACAATATAACAAGAAAAAAAAGAATACAATTATAAAAGAGTGCCTGTTTTCCCATTCTTTTTTTGTAAAAATTATAAGGTCACTAACGACCCGAGTTATGTAGCAGTGTAAGTATTTCCCTTCATTAGTCACTACGAATTACGTCGTAACGACGAATGGGGTTTCGCTTAGAAAGCCTATCAACTTCGAGTATTACAAAACGAGCCAATGGCAAAGAAATGCCATGGGTCTGCAGATTTTGCATAGCGTAACTCCGCCCCACCTCGTGGGTATATAAGGAAGTACGCTAACAACATGCAGATGTGTTTTTGCTTCGGAGCCAAGAGGTCCTCTTCACTCCTGCAGCCTATTCTCTGACTATCTCCGAGAATCTTCTAGACGAGCAGCTTCCAGTTGGTGTTCTGTCCAGTGGTCTGCAACAATGTGTGTGTTTCTCCCTGGGCGCTTCAGCACTGCTGCGAGCTTTCCTACCCCAAAAAGAGCTTGGACGTGGCACATCTTTTTAAAGACGTTCAGCCCGTGTATTTCTGGGTGCTGTAATCTGGTTGATTCAGCTGATGGGCATGAACGCTGTTTGGCGTGTTTGGGCTTCAATCACGATCAGACAGCGTTCGTGGATGCGTCATGTTCTCACACCCCGATCTATTCTCTCCACGAGAGGGGATACTTTGGCTGGTGGCCAGGGTGACCTAAGGCAGCTGGTGTGGAACAAACCGACGAATTCTCCTTGGTCCACACACCCCTCTTTCACATTGCAACCCATGAGGTTTCCGGATGAGTTCGCTGACCAGTTGTGTTCAGAGGACGCCGGCGGGGCCAGCATCTCATTCGGTGCCCTGCCAGATGAAATCATGTCTATCGCCACATCACAAGGTGAGCTGGAGTCCTCTGGGGATGAGGATTCGGCCGTGCCTTCGCGTGTGATTCGGATGTGCCAGTATTAACCGAGTCTGATCCAGAGTTGACAACTAAGCTTTGCCGGGCCGATTTGTGAATTGGTGACCCTGGACGTACATGAACAGGTCATGAGATCGTTGGAGTCTTCTTTGACTTTTCACGACTGCTCAGCGGCCTCTTCCGACTTCTCTGCCCTCGCGAGGCCGCGGGCAAGGGTACACTGGGGTTCCCCCTTGGAGTGTTCTGTGGCAACACATCTGTCCCAACAGCGCCTCCACCTGGCGTGGCTACCCTAAGCTCCCCTCCAATGCCTGTAGGTTTCTGTCTAGTCTGAGTGGCAAGACCTATAGAGCTGCGGGGCAGGCTGCTGCCTCACTGCATGCTATGGCCATCCTTCAGATCTACCAGGCCAGGGTGCTCACTGACATGCACGAGGGTAGGGCTGATTCAGGGCTCATCCAGGAGCTGCGTGGCGCCACCGACCTTGCTCTACGATCGACGAAGGTGACCGCATGCTCCCTGGATCAGGTGTTGTCCACATGCGTGGTCAGACATCTCAAGCTTAACCTGGTTGATGTTCACGAGTTTGAGCGAACCCGATTCCTCAGCTCCCCCATATACCAGGTTGGCCTCTTCAGCGGCGTGGTCGAGGACTCTGCCACACAGTTCTCGGCTGCCCAGAAGCAGACTGAGGCGATCAAACATGTTCTGACCCCACGGCCATCTGCTGCCACCCAGCCGCCGGCTCAGACGCCTCAGTCCGCTCGCCGCCAAGCGTGCCCTCCTGCGACTTCTGCCCCCTCCCGGCCGGCCCCAGCAGCAGCCTTCACCCGGGCCGCGCCGTGGAGGTGGTCGCAGGAAGGCGCACCAGCCCGTACCAACACCACAGCCTTCTCAACACCAGGCGATGCAGCGCTCCCGTTACGGGCAGCTCAGAAATGGGTTGCAGTTCTTTCCATGAGGTGGAGAACCTCTTCTTCCAAAGAACTGCACGGATCGCAGTGCACACCACTTACGAGACTCGCCACTATCTTCCCCCTCTGTCGCCAGAACCCTGACAGAGCAAGTCCCCGTGGAACGCTGGTCCTTGCCTGGCTCCTCTGTCAGTATGTGGCATATGACTGTGCCCCCACACCGGGACGCTCTGCCTCCCACGTCTGGGCCGGTCATTCCGCCTCGCTGCCCCATCGTGGGTATGTCTGTGGATCACGTGACCCCTGCTGGTTCAGTTTTTGGAGCTTCCAATCTGTCCCGCTGGCTCACGAGAACCATCAGGCTCAAGAAAACTGGTGGGTTACGACCAATCTTCGACCTGCGCGTCTTGAACTTATCCCGTCTATGGCTTCCATTCAAGATGCTCACGGCCAAATGCACCTTCGAAAGTGTGCGGCCACAGGATTAGTTTGCAGTGATCGACCTGAAGGACGCCTACTTCCATGTCTCCATTCTTCCTTGACACAGACCGTTCCTACGGCTTGCTTTCTAGGGGCGGGCATATCAGTACGCGTTCTCCCATTCAGGTTAGCCCTGTTTCCTCATGTCTTCATGAAGGTCATCAAGGCAGCCCTTGTTCAGCTATGACAACAAGGGGTTCGCATCCTGAACTATCTCGATGACTGGCTGATCCTAGCTCACTCTCGAGACCAGGTTTGCGAACACAGGGATCTTGTGCTCAGGCACCTAGCCCGTCTGGGCCTTCAGGTCAACTGGGAGAAGAGCAAACTCTGCCACATGCAGAGGATCTCTTTTCTCGGTATGGAAATCAACTCGGTCGCCATGTCGGAGCAGCTTATGAGCGAGCGTGCGCGTACAGTCACTGCCTGAGACTGAGGCTGACTTGCCTGAGACAGTTCGAGGGCAAGAGTGCAGTTCCACTGAATTTATTTCAGAGGCTCCTGGGGCATATGGTATCCGCAGCTGCAGCAACTCCGCTCGGATTGCTTCATATGAGACCGTTTCAGCTCTGGCTTTGCGATCGATTTCTGAGGTGGGCACGGCGACAAGGCACACTCCAAGTACCAGTTACTCCGACCTACCCCTAGACATTCACCCCTTGGACGAACCTCAGCTTTCTACGGGCCAGAGTGCCCTTAGAACGAGTTTCCAGGCAAGTTGTCTCAACAGATGCCTCCTCCATGGGCTGGGGTGCCATATGCAATGGACAATCTGCTGCAGGCTCCTGGACAGGACCCCAGCAAGCATGTCAATTGCCTCGAGTTGCTGGCAGTACTCCTTGCTCTGCACCGCTTCCTTGCACTGCTCAATAACAAACTTACCGACAGTAGCATATATCAACCGACAAGGTTGTCTACGCTCCCGGCTTATGTCGCAACTTGCCGGCCACCTCCTTCTTCGGTGTCAGAAGTATCTGAGGTCGCTTTGAGCCATTTATATTCTAGGAACCCTGAATTGTGCAGCCGACAAGCTCTCACGGTTTCAGCCTCTTCCTGGAGAATGGCAACTCCACCCCCAGTCGGTTCAGCTGATTTGGGAAGAGTTTGGCGATGCACAGATAGATCTGTTTGCCTCCCGCGACTCTTCCCACTGCAGCCTGTTTTACTCCCTGACCGAGGGCACTCTCGGCACGGATGCACTGGCACACAGCTGGCCACGGGGCCTCTGCAAGTATGCGTTTCCCCCAGTGAGCTGGTTCTTCGAACGTGTACTCCTTGCGACAGCACTTCCCTGGCCAATTCCTCTGAGGAAGGACCATCTTTCTCAGAGACGGGGCACCCTGTGGCACCCTTTTCCCGATCTTTGGAACCTCCACATGCGGCTCCTGGACGGGACGTGACAAGTTTGAGTATTCTACCACTGGTGGCTACCATCACCTCCGCTAGAGCATCGTCCACGAGACATGCCTACGCGTTGAAGTGGAAATTCTTCTCACCGAGAAGACCCCAGAAAATGCTCGATCATTGTCCTGCTTTTCTTCCTGCAAGATGAGTTGGAGCAAAGGCTGTCTTCCTCCACCCTGAAAGTGTACGTTGCCGCACATCACGACACAGTTGAATGGAGGTCCATGGGAAAGCATGACCTGATCATCAGGTTCCAATCCTCCTTGCCCTCCTCTAGTTCCCTCTTGGGACCTCTCAGTGGTTTTAACTGCCCTGCAGAGTGCTCCCTTTGAGCCTCTGAAATCAGTGGAGCTGCAACTCCCTTTCGAGATCAGGTGGTGAACCTGCAAGAGCTGGCCCTGGAGGAGCCAGACCCAGTTGGCACTGCAGAGCTGCAGGCTGGGCGACACTAGAGATACGCGGATGGGCTATTATTTCATGCGCAACCGCATCACAAACTCATCATCCGTCCCCCATCCATCCGCACCAACGTTTTTGACCAATTTTCAAAACCGCACCCGCCCGCCATTCGCTGATTAGGCGATACCAGGCGCTGCTGATGACAACCGCGAGACTAGAAACCGCCCGCCACCCGCCCGCCACCCGCCCAAATTTAATAATATTTTTTTTTCTCACGTCATCCGCCCGATCCACGGTTTATCCGCGGAGTCCGCGGCTGTAACCGCCAACCGCGCATCTCTAGGCGACACCCAACACATTCGTGAGATTCTACAATCTCCGAGTGGAGCCAGTATCCTCTCGTGTAGTCACTTCAACTAGCCGGTAACTGGATCTGCTCAGGTGTCTTCGCTTGCTCGCCATTCCACACCACGGAGTGGATACAGTGATATTTCCTCAGGTGAGCTTCCCCGACAAGCCCTGAGTTCCTCCAGCACTGCTGACGTCAACGCCAGAGTCTATGCCTGCGGCAGCTTTCGCATTGGCTAGGTGCCTTCATTTGCATGGTTACCCCTCTGGGTGACCCCCACGTGTGTATTTCCACTGTAAGCCTCTCTGAGCATGTGTCTTTCCATTGGCAGACCACCTTGCCACCCCTGGAGTTGAAACATTCCATTCTACGGGCTGGATACTCCAGTGCTTATCCATATGCCCCCTCCCCCCCCTTAGGGACATATGTGTATTCCTAAGTCCTCCCTTCGGGCAGGCAATAATTGCATATTTCTATTGATATATGCTCCCAGTGTACCTTGGTATTCCTGTGTTAAGTAGGACTCCTTCGTCCATGCTAGTCTCACAACAGGGAGCTCAGACTTACGCAGGGCCTTGGAAGACAGCCGAGAAGGTGGCGTGATCAGACTGGGAACCCCATTCGTCATTACAACGTAACTCGTAGTGACTACGAAAGGGAACGTCTCGATTACGTATGTAACCCTCGTTCCCTGAGTAGGGAACAGAGACGTTACGTCTCCATGCCACTTCCGCTGTACCGCTGGAAACGCTTGAGTTCAGTCTCGGCTCCTCAGCAAGTAACATATCTGCATGTTGCCAGTGTACTTCCTTATATACCCACGCAGTGGGGCAGTGTTACGCTATGCAAAATCCGCAGATCCATGGTATTTCTTTGCCATTGGCTCGTTTTGTAATACTCGAAGTTGATAGGATTTCTAAGCGAAACCCCATTCGTCGTCACGACGTAACGTCTCCATTCTCTACTCAGAGAATGAGGGTTACATACATAACCAATACATTTTTTTTTCTGCACAACAATACTTTAATCTTTGATGGCTGAATAGGTGCAATTCACCTTTATTCCACAAGGTGGCATTGTCTGATATGAGAAGTGACATTTCCATAGTAGTTACTGCGAACAGAAAACAGATCACCAGCAAACTTGAAATGCCTCTTGGAAGAGCAAATACTGAACACAATCTAATATTAGTGTCACTGTCACTTGATGGTGGATCCGGTGAAGAAGCTGTCAGCAATAAAAATATTGATTTTGAATATGTTGAAAATTATAGTTTTTAGGGATATGTTTGAGATTGCGAATATGAGCCAGATGCTGAATGCACTGGTAGGCTCTGACGAGGACAGTGATGATGGTATAAAACATCTGCAACACTTGCAAGCTCGAAAAGGTAACAAAATATGATTTATTTTATTCTTTTGTAATTGTTACTCTAATATCAGTTAGAGTAACACTACTGCCCCGATCAGACAGAACGTCTCGGGTAGGGGTGTCGCAATATACCGGTGTTGACGATAATCGTGATATTCAAAGCATGAAATATCGACATCGTGTTAATTTAGAGTGTGGCGATATACCGGTATTGGCGATAACCACGATGTTTAAAATGAATAGGACTGTTATGATAACATGACACGTAAATACTCCAGCTCGAGTACCTGGTTGACGTCTCAGCTGTATTGCACCCGCTGACACCTATCAAAGCCGCGCAGCTACTCTGAGGAGAACGTCGTCTGAGCGAGAGAGTGAAACACTCTGTCCACACCCGAAAAAAGTAAGCTCGCCTGAATGGGAGTTCTTCGGCTCAAAAGAAAACAGCACTTTAAAGGGGGTCGCGCGGTACACCGGATAAGAAGCGCTGGGCCACGTCTTTAAAATTCGAACACATTTTCTCTTCATTTTCACACCGGTTGTGCCATTCGGCATCTGTCCACGGCACCCAGGAACGGCTCTTGTTCAAAATCCTGCCGCGACACAGAGCGCCATTTACATAGTTTTATATTAAATTTACATTATATTTGTCGCAAATCATCGTAAATGACTTCACCCTGTGCTGCAATGTACATTTAGTTTTACATTAATTTACAGACATCAGCTGCTTGAATGAAAATTGCTGATGTTATCGGATTTTCAGGTGATATTCTCAATTCATTCAGTTAATGGATGCTCTGAGGTAAAGTGTTCAAATCACAGACTCCGCAACTATTGTATTTAATTGTACAATCATAACATAGTAGGCCTACAGACACTATCTTAATTTCATAATCTCCTTAAACATAAGAATACTGCTGGCCATAAACCGAGAAAGTGCGCATCCGGTGTGCGATACCTCGAGTTGTCCTACACGCGACGCGGCGCTGCAGAATGTGTAGCCACCAACCTTTTTACCCATCTCCATGTCAATCACCCTACGCATTACGCATTTTTACAGAGAATACATTGCGATTATTTTATTAGTCATGGAATGGGAAACGTGACATTAACCTGTTAAGAGGGGGTTTCTGTTTTTTCTTACATTTAATAAATGGTGATTATTAAGAACCATCTTATTTTTGTATTTGCACTTGATTTTTTTGTTTGTACCCTTATGTTTATTGGGTAAAAAAGAAAAACTATATAAACAAAGTAAAAATTAATTTGACTGATAACTACCCCCCCCCCCCCCCCCATAGATTCTATAGATATTGCGATATATCGATATCGTGAATTATTTTGGCCACAATAACCGTGTTGTGAAAAATCTAACATAGTGACAGCCCTAGTCTCGGGTTACGATGAGACGCTGCGTCGAGAATCGTTAATGGAAGCTGGATGTGAGATGGAATACCAGAGCGGACAGTGTGTGTTCTCGCGAGAGGCGAACAGATTCACTTCCACCTGACCAAACTTCCTCCATATCAACTCCGCCGTCTCAGGGTGGAGTCTCAATTCCCCGGGCCTCAGCCCCTGCCTCAACAGGATGTCTGCCCCCACATTTTTGTCTCAAGCCCCCCTGTGGATTTATATATGAGACCACCGATGTATTGTCTGTTGACACTAGAACATGATGGCCTCTGAGGTACGGAAGGAAATGTCTGAGAGTCAGAAATACTGGCAACATCTCCAGGCAATTGATGTGCCACGAGAGATGGTGGTCCTTCCATAGACCCCTGGTGTAGCGGCCCTACATGACCGCTCCCCAGCCTGTGAGGGACGCATCCATGGTTACTATTTTTCTTTGACACGGTGCTCCCAGCACATGGCCTTGGGACAGGAACCATGGTTTCTTCCACATGACCAATGAACGAAGGCATCTGCGCATTACTTCGATCGTGCAAAATTGATTCCCCCTCAGAGGAAACCCCTGGTTCTGAGCCACCACTGCAAGGCCCTCGTGTACAGCAGGCTGCTGCCAGATGACCTAGAACCTTTTGAAAATGTTTGACAGTGATGGCCTGACCTAAATTGATAGTCACGAGAGGCAATACTCCCCCCCAGCTGTTGCAGGTGCGAGGACCTGGCGGCTGCCTCATGGGACTGGCCCCTGGAAGATCTGGAACTCTCAATATGCAGCTGACTGTCGCTTTGCCTCCTGAAACCTCTCGACGACAGTGTTGACTGCGTCGCCGAAGAGGCCAGAAGGCGAAAGTGTCTCTCCGTAGAAGAAGAAGGCGAAGTGTCTCTCCGTAGCTACAAATGCTGCCATTAGGGCTGTAGCGATACACTAATCTCACGATAAGATATGATATGATACGATACACGATATTCAGCTCGAGATACAATATATATCACGATATTCAGCCAACGATACGATTCAATACGATTCGATATAATTCGATACACTTACATCATTTTCTGAAAGATTTAATGGGGACAGAGTGATTTTGGTGACATCTTGTGCATGTTCCATTTACTTGGATTGAATTATTTGAACTGAAAACTAAAAACTTGATTTACACAATATATGTCTCTGACTGGACAAGTTTAAGTTATTCATTCAAGAGCTGTGAGTGCCTTTTGTTATTCGATTCAAATGAATGGCTCCATTGTCAGCAGGTTTATTAGACGCTGCCCCTTTAAGACCGAGTGCAGATCTAATAGGTGACTGATGCACCATAATTTTCTCCTAATTATTTACGTCCATTTAAGACATAAACTGTTTAAGTGAATAAACTGTGTTTCGGTGAATCTCAGAGTTGGTCATTTTTATATTATTATGTATATTTGAAAGTTTAGATGTGCACGTGAAGTAGCCTATACTTTTCTTGTCTCGTTGCAGTCCATTTTAGAGCGCGCGTCGCCTAGTGAACAACTCTTGCGCAGATGTTTGTGCTTTTAATAGCTCTTTAAATGATTAAACGTGTCCGCAATTTAGCAACAGTAGAGACTGCATTTTATAACAATCACCGATTGTGCTGATTCTGACGGTACGTTTGGGTTTTAGGAAGAAATGACAGCGCATCGCTGTGAAGGGAAGGAAGTTGCTCGAGACATAATGCAGTGAGAGTGGTTTGATCTCAAATATCTTCTTTTTATAATCTCTGAAAGCCGAAATCTAAAATAAAATTAGAATATTATCCCAGATCTAAAGTGTAACCACGTTTTAATGTTTAGTTCTGTTCTCATTGTCATTCATTGAGCAGGGCTGTCGTGTTGTGCGCGCTGTGGCTCCGCGTGAGAGATCGCTCTCTCTCTCTTCTGGACTGCGAATAGCAAAATTTGCATCAAAGACAAATGGTTTTATATTATTATATATAGAACTGGCTGGCGAGATGAACATGTTCAAGATTACGTCTTTATATCAATAATAAATAGTAGCCTACGTGTATTTTCTTTTTTCTCCAGTACCGACAGCAGAACTGAAAACGTCCAAGCTTTAAAGTGTATGGGGGTAAACACGGGGGATTTGAATGGGACTTATGTATCGATACTCGCGGCTTAAAAATCGATACTTTCTTGGGAAAAAAAATATCGATTTATATCGCAGAATTGATAAAATTGCTCAGCCTTAGCTGCCATGGAGCGGCCGATGGCACGGACCGTCTCCTTAGTAGCACGGAGAGAGAAGTCAGCCCCTCAACGAAGTTCTTTAATCGCCGAGGCCTCCCCGCTGTCGTCCACCTCTTTCAGGAGGTCGGCCTGGTATGCCTGTAATATCCCCATTGTATGCAGGCATGCACCAGCCCAACCTGCCGCCATATATGCTTTCCCCACCAAGGCTGATGTAGTACGGCAGGGGTTGGAGGGGAGCGCCTGAGCACTCAGGGATGATGCAGGGTCGGGCGAGAGATAAGATACAAGTCACCCCCTCTACCTGCGGCATCAACCCCCATAGCCTTTCTCTTTCGAGCCCACAATGGAGGATTATACGTAGACATTGGGGCTCGATAAACGGGACGAAAATGGCTTACTCCACGATCTCGACACCTTGGTGTGGACTGTGGAGATTGGTGAAGAAAGGGAGGCTCCAGCGCGAAGACTGTGACGGGGTTTGCAGGAAGCGTTCATCGAGTTTACTTTTTCATTCAAGGGGACGCACACTGCCTATATTGTTTCTCTTTACTTGCCATACTTTTATATATATATATATATATATATATATATATATATATATATATATATATATATATTGAATGGGTGTGAGTGATTTAAGACAGACAACATCAAATAAGACAATACAGTTCACACAGAACGCTTGCTGAAGACCAGAGAGTTGACACTGTTGTGATCCAGCGTCCTTTTATAGCTTCCGCATCACCGTTACATGCGACATAATGGGTGCTTCTCATTTCTTATTTGTGCATCCTCGTTTCCTTTCCTCGCTTCCTTTCCTCGCGTCTCAGCTCCACCCCCTGTAGGTTTTGAGGGAAGGACGCAAGGAAAGAAAATGAGGACGGAGGAATCGAATGAAAGCTTTTTTTATACATTGGAATACTTGATCACTCGAGCGTCACTTCATAGCGTCATCAGCAGCGCTCAAAGGATCTGCCCTTATGTTGTTGAAGTTTGTTTATTTAAGAAATTCATAATAAATAATAATAAAGCAAGATACCCTGTTGAAATATGTGTAATGTGTGGTTTATATAAACTGCAAAGGTAAAGTATACATTAAAACAGATTGTGATCGATGTGAAGGGGGAGGAGAATGTATACGCGCGTCACGTTTAGTCGATAAAACTCTTCCTCATAGGATACACCTGTGTATCCTCGCTCATGACCCCTCTGGAAGCCTCCTCACTCCTCGATCCTCGCCTCCTCGCGGTGCAATTAGAGAATTGAGATGTCCTTCAAGATGGCTGAGCTCGATCGGTTTCCGGGTCATAGGATGGAGGACAGAGGAACGAGGAGACGAGGAGGGATATTGAGAAGCACCCAATGACGCAACATCAATCGAGATGGGACTAGTTCCATACAGGCTTCAGATGCGTCACACTGAAGATGTTCCCCAATGTGTCGATTTTTGACGTAGCGCAAGTTCTCTCGAAAGTGAACACATTTTTCAGGTTTGAAAACACGAGGGGTACTGCCTTTTTTTGGCAATAAAAAAAAATTGTGTTTTGTTGCAATAAGTTTTGGGTGTTTTACTGCCACTAGTTTTCATTTCAGCTGAAAACTGCAGTGAATTATATATAATTAAGTTTTGTGAGTTTTGCATTTTATGTTAGAGGCACGTTTTTCCAGTGAGCCTATTGCTAATCACAGCTGATGCAACTAACATGATTTTTTATATTTTTGTTGAATTAATAAGAGTATGACAGTAACCATGGAACAACAACCTCAGCGCTGTTTGGAATATTAAGTTGTTCAAACCGAAACCGAGCAGTGTTCCAAGATGAGACTCCGTTCTGTGCCAGACAGCCATGTCGACAGCAATCAACTCTTTTGGTACGACCTCGACTCTTTATCCAGACTATCCCGAATGATTGCCGACCTCGCTCATGGCCAAGAGGGATATATATTTCCTCTGTGGGCATATCTGTGTATGTGTGAGTGCAAAGTGAACATGCTTGTTTGCGTGTGTGGGTGTTGCTGACAGCCAGAGAGATGGCTGTTCTGATAGTGCTGATGAGGCACACATCGGTGCTTAATCAAAAGCAGAGGCAGTGGAATCACACTCCAGAGATGGGAGTCATAAATTTACAGTGAAACGCAGAGTGCAATTTTACAGTGCAACTCATGGCGCTGAAAGCACAGCGAAGGGCCCCTTACGACACCTTCAGAACACTGTGAGTGTATTGTGCACTTATGTGTGGAGTGCACTTACCACTTAACTGATGGAATTAATAATTCCCTCAAAATAATGTACTGTAAGTCGGCAGGTCATAAAAGTGAAATTTTATACCTTGTTGGCATGCTAATGTATATACAAATACAGAAGCTTAAAATATGCCAAGTGCAATACTTAGAGCTTTGAAATGATAGTTCAAGATCTTCAACACCCCACATAACATTTTACATAATAATGCAAATGATGAGCACACTGGTTTCATAAACAGACACAGCACTCTTTATGAACAGGCGTGATCACATTTCTGAACTCCAAGAATAAAGTTGTGTTTAAATCATACAAATAAAATGTTATATGACCCAGATTTTGGATCATTTTGTCAAAGACCGCTAAACAGATTGACATAGGCTTTGAAGGGACATTGGCAAACACAAACCACGAAAGTGATTGACAATCAAGATGAGTCTCATTAAAAAGAGCTTGATGTCTGCTAAAAAAAAGAAAATCAATATATAATCAAGGATTCTCTCCATAGGACCACAGACTCATATCTGATGTGTCTTATAAAGAAACTCAGTCATTCAATCTTCTCTGTAATGTTTAATACAATTTCAACAATAAACTGTTTAATGGCTTTAAGTTGGTAAATATACAGTGACCTAATTTTATTGGTCAGAGATTTAATAATGTATTATAGAGGCATTTTGTTTCTCAGAAAGCATATATTTGCTGTATGTATGAATCAATGTGTGATGAATAAGAGTTATGTCAGCTGATGGAGTTTGGACCAACCTTGAAAGCATTGATCCATTGACCAATTTATTTTACAACCAACAAATAAGGCTGCAAATCAATTTTCAAACCAAATGATATGGAGATAAGTATTGATCGGTGGAGGTGTTGGCAGAAATGAAGCACAGTATGAGGCAGCACACTATGTCTGTGTGTGTGTGTGTGTGTGTGTGTGTGTGTGTGTGTTTCCATGGTAATGGAAAAGCTGAGGAATATGTGGAGCTGAGTTATGTTGCCCTGAAGAACTTGAAAAATAAACACATGGTGTCAGTTATCATTAAGTCTTTGCCAGTGGGACAGTGACATTTCATGGCTATTTCATGATGTCATGAACATATACTTGAATGTTTCTAAGTAATTTCAGGTTTCAGTAAGCTCCATCAATGGAGTTTAGATCATTTCATTTTAAAAAAGTTTGATGTTATTAATGCTAAATTCAGAAGAAGAAAAAAAGAAAAAAGAAAAAAATATATATATATGGAAAAATAGAGGTACACAATTATTTTTGTGTCATTTCCATTTAAGCTATAATTTTAACAGATTTTCTAAAACGTATTAAAATATGAATTACTTATATTTAAAATATGAATTTACTTGTAAATAGAAAGTGAAAAAAACAGCATTTATTTGAAATAGATTATTTTATACATGTATTTATTCATGTCTTTATCGTCATTCAATTAATGGATTCTTGCTGAATAAAATAAATAATTAATTTCTTTAAAAATATATCTTACTGAATCCAAACTTTTGTAGTAGTGTAAAGAAACAGTAGTGTAAATTCTTACTGTATATCTCAGATCAGATCGACAGCACATTTCATATAATTCTCAGACTTTTATTCAGCTATACTCTTATGTATGGTAATTTTACACACACACACACACACACACACACACACACACACACACACACACACACACACACACACACACACACACACACACACACACACACACACACACACACACACACACACACACACACACACAGAGGTTTTCCATGTTTTATGGGGACATTCCATCCCTAGTGAAACATGAATACCGAAATGTATTTATTTCATACTAAGTACACTACAAATGCATTTATATTTATGTACTTAATGTATATTTACTATGCAATTGCCCTGTTGATATACTAAACTGATATACTTTAAGGATCACTCCACCCATTTGCATTAAGATTTCCATTGTTAGAAATCATACTCGGTTACTAACGTAACCTCGGTTCTCTCTAGAGAGGGAACGAGTACTGCGTAATATCTTACGCTATGGGGAAAACCTCTTTTCCACGAGATATTGAAGCCAAAAATCATCCTTAATTTTGAATTAATGTAAAACGCTGTGCGGCAGCGTGCTATTGGCTGCCCTGCGGCAACAGCAGCAGCCTATCGAGGGAGGCCCTGCGCGACGTGATACCCAATGGGGGCGCTTCGCGCCCATTTCGTCACGTCCCGCCAGAATAGGCGTGGCCTTGGGCTATAAATACAAACTGGTTTTCATCGCTGAAGCGAACCAGCGCTGTTGTATGCACGGCAAGATACGCAGTACTCGTTCCCTCTCTAGAGAGAACCGAGGTTACGTTAGTAACCGAGTACGTTCTCTTACGAGAGTATCTCTCGTACTGCGTAATATCTTACGCTATGGGGAACACAATGCAACACGCCGTGCGTACTGGGATCCGACACCAAAGTCCCAGGGGCAGTAGCCCGGGGCTCATATAGTGCATAATCACCGTAGACTCACAGATAGTCGGAGAAGAGAGGCTACAAGCATCATTCCCCATGAAATAGCATCCCACAGGAGCTAGTTATGTTAACAGTGTTTCACGCAGACAAGGTGAACGTGTTCAGCCTGAACTGGGTATAAGTACGGGTTATTCAACACTCATGGAGCTGTTCTATTGATCAGTGAGTGATGCACAACCAAAACTCAGCATTCTGGCTCGGCGCAGCGGGGCAGATAGTACTGAATTCTAGACCGACAGCAGCTTGGCCTGTAAGGCAGTTATAAAACCTTATAAATGTAGACGGCGAGGCCCAGCCTGCCACCATACAGATATCCTGCAAGGAAATCCCGCTAGACCAAGCCCACGACGAGGCCACTCCTCTCATGGTGTGCGCTCTGACACCCAAAGGACACTGCAGGCCCTTAGAAGTGTAAGCCATGCTATGGCATCGACTATCCATCTGGATAGGCTTTGTTTCGATGCGGCCAGTCACTTGGAGCGTCCGCCGAACAAAACAAAGAGCTGCTCAGTCTGTCAGAAGACAGACGAGCGGGATACATAAGCTCTCAGTGCCCTGACAGGGCAAAGGAAACTCGCATCCTCCTCCTCATCATGAACCGGGAGGGCGCACAGGGAAATAACCTGGGCCCTGAACGGTGTGTTGAGGGATTTGGGCACATACCCGTGCCTTGGTTTGAGTATGACTTTTGAGTCATTAGGCCCAAACTCCATACATGACGCGCTTACTGAGAGCGCTTGTAAGTCCCCTATGCGCTTCACTGAAGCGAGAGCCATAAGAAACACCGTTTTGAAAGACAGTTTCATGTCTGACAAATGGATTGGCTCGAATGGAGCACCTTTCATGGCTTCCAAAACCGTAGAAAGGTCCCACACAGGGACTGAGGGGGGTCTGGGAGGATTCAGCCTCCGAGCTCCCCTGAGGAATCGCACGACCAGGTCGACCATGGGGTTCTACCCTCATCAAGCAGCTCCTGAAGGAAAGAGAGCACTTCCGTAACCCCGCAGTCTACGGCTGAAAAGCCCTGAGCTTGACACCAGGCAGAGAACACCGACCATTTCGAGGAATAGAGCCGTCTAGTAGACGGGGCTCTAGCCTGCGTGATCGTGTTTAACATTTGTGCTTGATTTTATAAACAAGCACTTTCTATTTTCATAGCATGTGAACTTATCTTTGATACTTTTCCTTATAAAAAACAATCGGATTGCTTTGATTTCGCTACTTAGATCCAACTTTTCGAATCTCCGCTACTAGCCTTTAGCCCGCTAGCATCGCACGCGTGGCCTCTCGCCTATTGATCGTCTCATTTACACCCGTTTCACTGAAAGGATAAGGGTTATATCCAGGATTTGAGTGCTAAATTAGTAGTGATATTGGTAGTATTGGTTTGGTTCAGCTACCAAATCAGACATCAGGAGACTACAACGGACAGTCCGGACTGCGGAGAGGATCATTGGTGCCCCCCTGCCATCCCTCCAGGACCTGTACTCTTCCAGAGTGAGGAAGAGAGCAGGTAAAATCATCACAGACTCCACTCACCCTGGACACCACCTGTTTGAACTGTTACAATCAAGACGGAGACTTAGATCACTGGCCACAAGAACATCTCGGCACAGGAACAGTTTCTTCCCACAGGCCATTTCCCTCCTGAACAGTTAACACACCTCCCAAAGCATATGCCTTGAAGTGCAATACTCCCAATATTTAGTGCAATATCCTACAACTCAGGTGATACTTATACTTATATTTAGATTGATTTATTATAATATTCAAAACAATGTAAATATGTTCATAATCTGTAAATCTGGAAACCTAACTGTGATCCTTTTATTCTCATATATTTATATTTTTATTCTTATAATTTATAGTATTATGTTTCATGTTTATTGTTGTATTTGTATAGTCCACTGGAAGCCTCAGCACCAAAACAAATTCCTTGTGTGTTCAAGCACACTTGGCAATAAAGCTCTTTCTGATTCTGATAGATGAAATAAAGCAAGTTTCCGCTATGCCGCGGCCAGAGCCCAGATTTCATTCTACCTCTAGCTATTCACGCAAATGCGTGGGCAAAGCCTCCCGGGGTATCAGAATTGATGTTGAAGCGAAGGCTCAGGCTCAGAGCGAAGGGGGGCTATACAGCAGATATTTTCTGGTACCGAAAAAAGACGGGGGTCTCAGACCCATTCTAGATCTGCGACAGTTGAACAGAGTGCTTGTGAAGCGCCAGTTCAGGATGCTGACAGCCAGGAAAATCCTCGCACAAGTTCGCCAGGAAGACTGGTTTATGTCAATAGATCTGAAAGACGCCTATTTCCAAATACAAATAGCGTCATGTCACAGGCGATTTTTGAGATTCGCCTTCGAGGGCCAGGTATATCATTACACAGTCCTACCGATCGGCCTGTCCCTAGCGCCCCGTATATTTACGAAGTGCATGAAACTTCAGGGCATGTTAGTTTTGAACTACTTGGACGATTGGCTGATTCTAGCTCGATCGCACTCAGAGCTCATAGAACACAGAACCACATTACTCGAGCATCTCGAGAATCTGGGTCTCACAGTCAATTGGGCGAAGAGTTCGCTGTTTCCCAGTCAGAAAATTTCTTTTCTGGGAACAGTGCTGGACTCGCTGTCTATGACAGCACGTCTGTCGCCGGAGCGCGGACTGGACATTCAGCGCGCCGCGAAATCCTTCCGCCTTCCGCCTTTGGGGCCAAATGATTATTTCGGTCTAAATAAGTCCACTCCACCAGGATACTGTTATAAGCATGAGCCCCGTCTGATCGGTCGTGGCGGCGGTGTTGCAACAATCTATAGAGATATTCTAAATGTTACTCAGAAAACAGGTCACAGGTTTAATTCGTTTGAAGTACTTGTGCTAAATGTTACGCTCTTAGATGTAAGAAAGTAATCTCTATTATCTCTATTATCTTGGACAAGCGGTCAGTCCGTGAACAAGACAAGAGCGCGCAAGTCGTTTTTCTGAATATCCAGTTCTCCTGTTGTTTCAGTGTAGTATCTACCAGAAGGTAAGGTTGTTTTCGATTCTCTGGTTATTTTCTTGTTTTGCCTTCTCACAAATTTGTATTTTAATTAGACGCGTTCCCACTTTATATAACAGCCACTCTGAATAGTATTGCAGTTTAAATTGTATAGCACTTAAGTGAGCGCTGTCCAACAGCTAGTTTCGATTCCTCCCATTATTCGGGTGATTTGCGTTTGCTGTGTTAATTGCTGGGCAGAAACAGCAACTGTAAAACAGATATAAAGTAGAAGAGATCCAGAACAAGGCCAGGACAAGCGTTCAGTCCGTGAACAAGACAAGAGCGCGCAAGTCGTTTTTCTGAATATCCAGTTCTCCTGTTGTTTCAGTGTTGTATCTACCAGAAGGTAAGGTTGTTTTCGATTCTCTGGTTATTTTCTTGTTTTGCCTTCTCACAAATTTGTATTTTAATTAGACGCGTTCCCACTTTATATAACAGCCGCTCTGAATAGTATTGCAGTTTAAATTGTATAGCAGTTAAGTGAGCGCTGTCCAACACCTAGTTTCGATTCCTCCCATTATTCGGGTGATTTGCGTTTGCTGTGTTAATTGCTGGGCAGAAACAGCAGTCCTCACTCAGGCGTTAGTACGCATTATATCTATGTAGTGCGCGCGCTGTCGTGGAAGCGTTCAGCCTCCTCGTGTGAAGACCGACTCGGGTAAAGACCATCGACTCTACCTGTGCGACTCCACCGAGCAACGACACCAGCTAAGCACTTAAGTATCTTCTTCTCCCTTTCCTTTCCTACTTGTACTCTATTTCCCTTAATCAACATGTGCTTTCAATACATTCCTGTTGTCTCTCGACAACGCACTCTCATCACGCACAGAAGGCAGCGCAATACTGCTAATCTGCGTCCCGTTCTCTCATCCACACACACACCTCTCTCTCTTTCTATGGGTCTATGGAATTGTCAGTCAGCAGTCAATAAAGCTGACTTCATTCCTGCCTTTGCATCTCTTTCAACTCTTAATATCTTGGGCTTGACTGAGACCTGGATCCATCCAGAAGACTCAGCAACCCCTGCTGCTCTCTCTAACAACTTCTCTTTCTCTCACACCCCTCGCCAGTCTGGTAGGGGTGGGGGGACTGGTATTCTCATTTCTAACAATTGGAAATACTCAACTCTCTCTTCTCTATGCAATAACAACTCATTTGAATATCACGCTATTACACTTACAACTCCCTTTAAGATCGAGATTGTAGTCATTTATCGCCCCCCAGGTCAACTGGGAAGCTTTGTTGAGGAGCTGGATGTGCTGCTGTCCTCTTTCCCTGAAGACGGCACTCCACTTGTAGTCTTTGGCGATTTCAACATTCATCTAGAGAAGCCGTATGCTACAAATTTCATCTCTCTCCTAGCCTCATTCGATCTCAATCGGCTCATCACCACAGGTACTCACAAGTCAGGCAACCAACTGGACCTGGTCTACACACGCAACTGCATCACTGACAACATTTTGGTGAAACCTCTCCATGTTTCAGATCATTTCCTCATTACTTTCAATCTACAACTCACTATCCACACTCCACCAACTCCCCTACCAGTTATCTTCAGACGAAACCTGCGCTCACTTTCTCCCTCCCGTCTTTCCTCTGCTGTGTCATCTTCTCTTCCCTCACCCTCACAATTCTCATCTCTAGATGTGAATACCGCAACGGATACTTTATGCTCCACTTTAACTTCTTCTTTAGACACTATCTCTCTCCTCCCCCTTTCTCCTCCAGGCCAGCACGCGCTACCCCTTCTAACCCCTGGTTATCTGAGGTTCTTCGGGAAAACCAGACTAAACTCAGGGCAATGGAGAGGAAATGGCGCAAATAAAAAGATACATCTGACCTGAGTATGTAGCAATCTCTGCTCTCTTCCTTTTCTGCTGATGTTCACGCCACAAAATCTTCATTTTTCCATAACAAGATCAACACCGCCTCTAACACACAAACCCTTTTCAAGACATTCAACTCTCTCCTCTGTCCACCACCACCCACCTCCTCGCTAAGTGCTGATGATTTTGCTAACTTCTTCACTAACAAAACAACAACCATTAGCAATCAGTTCTCTCCTCCACACACACAGGAACCTAGTCCAACCTCTCCCACAGCCAATAACCTTATCTCCTCCTTCTCTCCTCTAACCGAGGAAGAAGTATCTAAACTTCTCCTCTCCAGTCATCCTACCACCTGCCCTCTAGACCCCATCCCCTCACACCTTCTTCAAGCCATCTCTCCCACACTTCTACCAGCACTCACACACATCATCAACTCATCCCTCCATACTGGCATTTTTCCTACAGCATTTAAGCAGGCTCGGGTAACCCCACTGCTTAAAAAAACAACATTAAACACATCACTTCTAGAGAATTACAGACCTGTCTCTCTCCTACCTTTCATTGCAAAAACACTTGAACGAGTTGCTTTCAACCAAGTATCATCTTTCCTGTCTCTGAATAACCAGCTGGATGTTAACCAATCTGGCTTCAAGAAAGGGCATTCGACCGAGACCGCATTACTTTCAGTCACAGAAGCCCTGCGGATCGCCAAAGCTGCTTCCAAATCATCAGTTCTCATTCTCCTAGACCTGTCTGCTGCCTTCGACACTGTGAATCATCAGATCCTTCTGTCCACCCTCTCATCACTGGGCATCACTGGATCTTCCCTCCACTGGTTTGAGTCCTATCTCACAGGTAGGTCATTCAGGGTCGCATGGAGAGGCGAGTTATCCAAAGCACATCGACTGACCACAGGGGTTCCCCAGGGGTCAGTCCTTGGACCCCTCCTGTTCTCTATTTACACCACATCACTGGGACCCATCATACAGGCACATGGTTTCTCTTACCATTGCTATGCTGATGACACCCAGCTCTACCTCTCATTTCAACCAGACGATCCCACAGTAGCTGCACGTAACTCTAGCTGTCTGGCGGACATCTCGGCATGGATGAAGGAACATCACCTGCAGCTCAATCTGGCAAAGACTGAGCTTCTCGTTCTCCCTGCCAATCCGTCTCTACAGCACGACTTCATTATCCAGTTAGACTCATCCTCAATCACCCCATCAAGGTCAGTCAGAAATCTTGGAGTAATCTTTGATGACCAGCTAACCTTCACAGACCACAATTCAAAGACAGCTCGATCATGCAGGTTTGCAATGCACAACATCAGGAAGATCAGGCCTTTCCTAACTGAGCATGCAACACAACTTCTTGTCCAGGCCCTGGTTATTTCTAGGCTTGATTACTGCAATGCTCTTCTAGCTGGTCTTCCATCATGTGCAACTAAACCCTTACAAATGATCCAGAATGCTGCTGCTCGTCTTGTCTTCAACGAGCCAAAAAGGGCCCACGTCACTCCGCTGTTCATCTCCCTGCATTGGCTACCTCTCGCTGCTCGAATCAAGTTCAAGGCGCTGACACTTGCTTACAGATTGTCCACCGGCTCAGCTCCCTCCTACTTTCACTCGCTCCTACGGGTCTACATCCCTACCAGAAGCCTACGATCGGCCAGGGAGCGACGGCTCGTGGTGCCTTCACAGCGAGGCACAAAATCACTGTCCAGAACATTCTCATTCACGGTTCCATGCTGGTGGAATGACCTACCCACCCTCGTCCGGAATGCAGAATCCCTGACAGCATTCAAAAGACAACTGAAAACTCATCTCTTCCGTGAGCACTTAACATAGGAAAAAAATAAAAAATAATAAAAAACCTTTTTCTTGAAATCTTCGCTTGTCTGGTTTATGCTACTCTGAGCAATGTTTGAACTTTGTATTCTGAGCACTTCTTGCGTTGTTTTTGCCTCTCCATGATGACTCGCTTGGTTTAATCCTCAAATGTAAGTCGCTTTGGATAAAAGCGTCTGCTAAATGACTAAATGTAAATGTAAATGTAAATCTCTAGCCTTGGCTACTGTATATAGACCTCCAGGGCCCTATGCTGATTTCCTAAAAGAGTTTGCAGACTTTCTCTCAGATCTATTGGTCAATGTCGATAAAGCAATAATTGTTGGAGATTTTAACATGCACGTAGATAACACAAATGATGCGTTAGGGGCTGCGTTTACAGATTTATTAAACTCCTTTGGGGTCAAGCAAAACGTCAGTGGTCCCACTCATCGTCTAAATCATACACTAGATTTAATTATATCATATGGAACCAATCCAACCGATATAGATATTGTACCGCAAAGTGATGATGTCACTGATCATTACATGATAACTTGCATAATACGTACTGCTGAAATTTGTCATGTTGCGCCACATTATCGACCAGGCAGAACAATCCTTCCAACCACTATAGATAGATTCTCAAATAGGTTACCTGATCTGAGCAGCTGCTCAGTGAACCCAAACAAACAGATGAACTATAGGAAATGACTAGCAGTTTGAGCACCATTTTCTCTAGTACACTAGAAATTGTTGCACCAATTAGAACTAAAAGGGTTAGAGAGAAAACTAAAGCACCATGGTACAACAGTGCTACGCATGTTATCAAGAGAAAAACTCGTAACTAAGAGCGTAAATGGAATCAAACTAATTTAGAGGTCTTTAGAATCGCGTGGAAAGACAGTGTCACGTTATAAAAAGGCTCTAAAAGCAGCCATGAGCATCTCCGCAAACTAATAGAAAATAACCAAAATAATCCAAGGTTTTTATTCAACACCGTAGCTAGACTAACAAATAAACAAACATCACCAGAGCAAAATATTCCGTTACAGTATAGTAGTAATGATTTTATGAATTTCTTCAATGAGAAAATAGAAAGCATCAGAAACACAATTGTAAATGTACAATCTTTTATGGTGTCTTATGATTCAGTTTCAATTATCGCCCCTCAAGAACAACTACACCGCTTTACAACTATAGGACAGGAAGAGTTAAATAAACTTATCATTGCATCTAAACCAAGAACATGTTTATTAGATTCAATACCCACTAAACTACTGAAAGAAGTGTTACCTGTAGTGGAAGAGCCTCTTCTCAATATTATTAACTCGTATTTATCTTTAGGTCATGTTCCAAGAATATTCAAACTGGCAGTAATAAAACCTCTCATTAAGAAACCGCAATTAGATCCAAATAACCTAGCAAATTAAAGACCCATTTCAAATCTTCCATTTATGTCTAAAATTGTAGAAAAAGTTGTGTCTGCTCAATTGTGCTCTTTCTTGCAAGAAAATGATATCTATGAAAAAATTTCAGTCAGGATTCAGACCGCATCATAGCACAGAAACTGCGCTAGTTAAACATTACAAATGATTTATCTCCGCTACTAGCCTTTAGCCCGCTAGCATCGCACGCCTGGCCTCTCGCCTATTGATCGTCTCATTTACACCCGTTTCACTGAAAGGATAAGGGTTATATCCAGGATTTCAGTCCTAAATTAGTAGTGATCTTGGTAGTATTGGTTTGGTTCAGCTACCAAATCAGACATCAGGAGATTACAACGGACAGTCCGGACTGCGGAGAGGATCATTGGTGCCCCCCTGCCATCCCTCCAGGACCTGTACTCTTCCAGAGTGAGGAAGAGAGCAGGTAAAATCATCACAGACTCCACTCACCCTGGACACCACCTGTTGAACTGTTACCGTCAAGATGGAGACTTAGATCACTGGCCACAAGAACATCTCGGCACAGGAACAGTTTCTTCCCACAGGCCATTTCCCTCCTGAACAGTTAACACACCTCCCAAGGCATATGCCTTTAAGTGCAATACTCCCACTATTTAGTGCAATATCCTACAACTCAGGTGATACTTAAACTTATATTTTGATTTATTTATTATAATATTCAAAACACTGTAAATATGTTCATAATCTGTAAATCTGGAAATGTCTATTCTGACTAAACCCAACTGTGATACTTTTATTCTCATATATTTATATTTTTATTCTTTATTCTTATAATTTGTAGTGTTATGTTTCATGTTTCTTGTTGTATTTGTATAGTCCACTGGAAGCCTCAGCACCAAAACAAATTCATTGTGTGTGCAAGCACACTTGGCAATAAAGCTCTTTCTGATTCTGATAGATGAAATAAAGCAAGTTTCCGCTATGCCGCGGCCAGAGCCCAGATTTCATTCTACCTCTAGCTATTCACGCAAATGCGTGGGCAAAGCCTCCCGGGGTATCAGAATGGGTGTTGAAGCGAAGGCTCAGGCTCAGAGCGAAGGGGGGCTATACAGCAGATATTTTCTAGTACCGAAAAAAGACGGGGGTCTCAGACCCATTCTAGATCTGCGACAGCTGAACAGAGTGCTTGTGAAGCTCCAGTTCAGGATGCTGACAGCCAGGAAAATCCTCGCGCAAGTTCGTTTCATTGGATATCACGTCGCGCAGGGCCTCCCTCGATAGGCTGCTGCTGTTGCCGCAGGGCAACAGCAATTCAAAATTAAGGATGATTTTTGGCTTCAATATCTCGTGGAAAAGAGGTTTTCCCCGTAGCGTAAGATATTACGCAGTACTCGTTCCCTCTCTAGAGAGAACCGAGATTACGTTAGTAACCGAGTATGATTTCTAACAATGGAAATCTTAATGCAAATGGGTGGAGTGATCCTTAAAGTATATCAGTTTAGTATATCAACAGGGCAATTTCATAGTAAATATATATTAAGTACATAAATGTAAATGCATTTGTATGCAGGACCAGACCAAGGATGTGCATAAGACAGGCTCAATGACGGCTGAGTAGAACTGAATCAGCAGCTCCTGTGGCAAGTTGAACTTCCTCAGCTGGCGAAGGAAGTACAGTCTCTGCTGGGCTTTTTTTACAATGGAGTCAATGTGATTGTCCCACTTCAGATCCTGAGAGATGGTAGTGCCCAGGAACCTGAATGACTCCACTGCTTCCACAGTGCAGTTCATGATGGTGAGTGTGGGGAGTGCTGAGCTGTTCCTCCTGAAGTCCACAATCATCTCCACTGTTTTGAGGTTGTTCAGCTCAAGGTTGTTGCAAGTAAAAATAAAATATGCAAGTTTTATGACCCTTCCCAGTTTAATCTAATGCACTTTTTTTTTAAGAATAGAATGGGGGAGGGGGGGATGTCCCCACCAAACCTGAGACCAAACCTACGCCCATGGTATTTTAGCCTCGTTAATTATGTTAATTCTTTTTTTTCATGTGTGGGGAGTTGATGGTTTTATATGTGAAGCTGATGATCAGGGAGGTTTGTATTTAATTTATGAGTGTTTTTGTACTCTATTTTTTTTTTATTAGTTTTTTCTTTCCCTCTGTTTTGTGGAAATAAATGGATGTTTTAATGGTTTTTATTTTTTAAAATATAGGTCACTTATGTTTAAATATTGATTAATTAAAGAAGACCTCAAAGTCTCTCTCTCTCTCTCTAGCAAGTTTAACCCTCCTAACAGATATTGTTATTTGGATATTATCAATCAAATAATGATTCATTATATTTGAATAACCAACCGTGTGAACTGTTGCCTTTTTAACATTGCCAACATATTTTTCCAGCACATGTGTCTAGCAAGTAGGCTACACTCACAAATGCATTACATAAACAGAATGTAGAAACGAGAAATGCCTCAGATGATCCACTGTTTATGACTGCAAGATTCTAAGTTAAGGTAGGCTAATTAACATTCAGTGACTTGCTAACGTAAGTTAGCATTTTATCATGATAGCGCGACCTCTATGAGTCTATCCGTGCTGCACACCCCTAATTAATACTCCTAACCTTGAAAGATTGCAGAAGCTAGGTTTAACTGTACCAATATCCTGGGTAACCAGGATCACCAGTTAATACTATTTTCCACAGTAGAATATGCATTTGAAAGCCTGGTCAGTCACTACTACTAAATGCTAGTTATTTGTTTGACTAGTTATTTTTGCCTACTTACACTCTGCTTTATGGAAAAAGCTATGTATGTCCCCTTTCTTCTTCTTGGGTGACATAGCTGATCTACAAAGTACAAAAAGGGGCAAAAAAAAATGGAATATTAAAATGTTTTACTCTGGCCTTTGAATATGGCAGGCAGAGAGACAGCCCTGGTAACTTACCGTCGGCGTCGTCACGCGCGTGCGCGCGCACACACACACAGGCACACACCACCCGACCCGCTCGCTGCCAGTGAGTGCAAGCACAAAAAGTAGTCCCGGCATTGCGTGTAGCCTGCCTGTCAGATACCCCGCCGCCAATCAAATCACGGCGTATCTTGTACTGTCGTCGTCCTGGCCGTTGGAATCGATCCAAATAGCAGCGCAAAGATCCAAATGCAGCGCAAATATCAAAATAGCAGTTCAAAGGAGCTTGCTAAATATTGGTGGGGACAAATTTGTCATCTCAAAATATTGATTGGGACAAGTACCTAGCGTCCCCCCCTAGACCTACGCCCTTGTAAAATACGCATACTCCATCGTTAATCTCTTCTTTATAAAACCTCTCATCATCAAAACAGTGTCCACACTTTCCCTCCCTTCTACTTTATTTCTTCTTGTACACCAAATTGCCAACTTTGCAGCACCAAACAAGAAGTTTAATAAAACCACTTTGGATTTATATTTTGTTGAATATTTGGGACCAAGAATAAACAATTCATGATTAAACTTTCCCAAAAGCTGCATACTCCAGCTTTCCAATTAAACCCAAAATTTGATCTAAACGTGGACACTCAATAAAAAGATGAAAAACAGTTTCAGAGACCCCACAAAAAGGACAACCCTCATCGTCTGAGACATTAAGGAGTTCTTTGTGTCTGTTCGTAGCTAAAATCCCATGTACAATTCTCCAGTGAAGATCACCCACCCTCTTCTCAATGAGTCTTTTGTACAGGGACCGCCAGCTACCTTTCGGGGAAGAGCCTGATTCAAACACCATAGTCCATTTAGTGTCTCTTACATCTTTAAGATGTTTGAAATGTATGGTTTTTACACAAGCTCTGTAAAGTGTTTGTCTGCTCAACATACCAACAAAGTTCAGTTCTGGTATATCCATAGAAAGCAACTTGCTGCCATCTTCCTGCCAGTCTTCTTGTTTTATGGAAACATGCAGTTCAGGAAAATGGGCATTATCTCTGCTATCACAGTTCACCACAGGAGAAACTTTCATAAAATCCCTTATAGCAACAGGGAGGGCCTCCTCAAGATCATCCAACATCCTCTTGATCAAACGTTCAGACCTGAAGCCCACCTTTTGTGCCAGTTCCTCTACAGATATCCAGCTCCGTCCCCTGCATCTATGCCATATTTTGGAGACTCCTGCTTTCACCATTGCCAACCTTACAGTGGCAGAGCTCAGCAATTCAACAGAGATCAGTGGATTGAAAATCCTCTGTGGCTCTTCATATACCCACTGATTGGATCCTTCCCATTCTCTTGAAAAAGATAGAGTCTGCCAAGCTTGCAATACACTCTGGTAAAAAACAGGCAATCCTTCCAATGCTATAGTCCATCAAATGACATGACAAACCATTGCTTATCCATCACCATTCTTCTGTTTTTTTTTGCATCAAAGCACATGCTACGTCCATCCACTGCTGATGCTGACAATATAAAAGACGCTGTGCCACTTGCAAAGGGAAAACAGCAATCCTAGACCAAATGTCAATTAATCCTTGTCCTCCCTCATGAATTGGAAGGTATAGGACAGCAGCCTTTAGCCAGTGTTGTCCTGACCAGAAGAATTTAACAAGAGTCTTTTGAAAACCATCAACTTATGCCAAAGGGTGGGGGCTATAAGATGGTTGGCTATCAGGACTCTTCCCCTATAGGATAACTGGGGTAGCAGCCATTTCCATTTAGACAACTTTGCAAGCACTCCGTCAACTAATCCCTCCCAACTCTTTATCCTACATTCATCTTTTCCAAGATATACTCCTCGAAATTTAAAACCGGACTTCCCCCACCTGACATTTTCTGGTAATTCAGGTAAAGAGCTTCCTTCGAAACATACCATACACCACCACGCCTCTGTTTTTTACCAATTAAGTTTGGCTGATGATGCTCCTTCATAAATATTAAGAGCTTCCTTTATAACCGGAATATCATGCGCATTCCTAACCATAACAGTTATATCATCTGCATAAGAGGAAAGTTTAATAGCTTCAGCTTCTGGCTTATTACTTACTAGAATACCCATCAATTTACTTCTTAATAAACAAAGTAGAGGCTCTATTGCCAAGGTATATAACTGACCCGACATAGGGCACCCTTGCTTTATCCCTCTTTTCATTTGAATTGGTGCAGTTAAACCTACTCCTATTTTAACCATGCTTACAGCATCAGTATATAATATTCTTATCCATGATAAAAAATGTTCTCCAAACCCATAACACTTAAGAACCTTAAAAAGATAGTGATGATCTACACGATCAAACGCTTTCTCCTGATCCAGAGAAAGCAGCCCCAAATCAACATTATATATTCCAGCTTAATCCATGATATCTCTCATTAAAAACAAATGATCATAAATAGAACTTTTTGGTATACAATATGTTTGGTCTTTTTGTACAGTACATTAAGAACAGCTTTAAGTCTGTTTGCCAAACACTTTGAAAATATTTTATTATCGGAACATAAAACAGCTACTGGTCTCCAGTTTTTTAGCAGACAAAGAGCCTTCTTTGGGATCAAAGAGAGCACTGCTCGTTGTAGGCATGCGCGGTATACCGGTACTGCAAAAATACCGGTATATATTATATTTCAAACGGTACAATATCATAATTTTGTTCAATTCGGTATTTGATGCGCTGTTGTTTCGAAGTTCACCGCTAGGCGGCAGTGCGCTACCTAAACTGAAGCGGGTCACTCAAAACCGGCAAACGGTGACAACAGAGGAACACGATGGATCAAAGCAATTTCTACACGCCCGAAATTAATAAATAGAGAGAGCAGTATGAGTGAAATAAGGCATTACTTTGCCAACAAAAGTAATGAGAAAAGTAAAGAAACAGATCTCAATGCACCACTCTGCAAACGGGGAGGCAACACATCAAATCTGCCTATAGCACTTGACTTATCCGTTGTTCATCTTGACTTGTTCAAAGGGTTCAGAGATCGACAGGTTAGTCCATCATTCAACTGATTTAATTTAGACTTTTATTGAACACTGAACAGCGCACATACGTAAGAGCTTATCAATTCAATATGATACGGTAAAGACGAAAGCTCAAATCTGCTTGCATGACACGCTATAGTAAAATGAATGGCATATTAGTGCCGCTGTTGCGACCCCTAGAGGAATAAGCCGAGAGAGAGAGTAATGGTAGTAATACGAATATTACTAATATTACAATTAAGCTACATTTGTCAACATTCATTAGGTAACCTGACCTAACAGTATTATAGCATTTATTAATCTATATCAATCAGTAATTAAATGACCTAGCAAATTAAAAATACCAATACATGTTTAGCATGTTAACATTACTTTATGCAATGCATTAAACTAATATGAACCCAAACAGTAACCAAACCAAGATGAATAAATGCAATAAATGTTGATAATTCTCTGTTGATGCATGACAGCTAATGGTTTACATTTCATGTCATTATTCTATTATTATTATTATTATTATTATTATTATTATTATTATTATTATTATTATATGTTAATCTATTATTATAGATATTAACCTATTTTAACTGTATAATTTCAGTTTTTTTTTTTTCAAAATCAAAATTTAACCTACTGTATGTTCCCTGACTGAATTATTATGATTATTTTTTTTACATTTTGATACCTTTTCTTTGCACATTTTGGTAGTGGAGAGTTTCAAGCAGTGTTTTTTAAGTGTCACTTAAATTGAGACATATTTTTTATTTTTATTTTTTACCTGTGGTATCGATTTAGTATCGATACCGAGTTATTAGGTTCTGGTATCGTACCGAAGCCAAAATTGTGGTATCGAGCCATCCCTAGCTCGTTGACAACTTTTTGGTAGAACCTCAGCTTTATAGCTTTCTTGCACAACTTTAAAAAAGTCTTTTCCGATTATTCCCCAAAAAGTTTTATAAAATTCTGCTGGTAATCCATTGATTCCTGGTGCACGACCAGATGAAAGATGATTCACTGCTTTTGTAACTTACTCAAATGTCAGATCAGAGTCTAAGTTCTTTACATTTTCTTCACCCAGCACAGGCAAGTTGTTAAAAATTTAATCTGCGACAAAATCCACATAGAAATTAACAGCAAGTCTCCTCATTTCCAAAGGATCTGAAGCAACATTCCCATCAGGTGTGCGTAATGCATGCATATAATTAGTATGAATACACTTTTATACAATTTAAAAAAGAATTTTGTGGGAGCATCCATGTCTTGTAAAGAAACAAAATGTGTTTTTACAAGAGCTCTTTTTACCTTTTCATTTAACATATTACTTAGCTCTTGTCTCTTCTGTCTAAGATCATCTTGTAAATTTACATCGTTTTGATCAATTAACATATTTTGAATTTTTAAAATATCTTCCTCCAATTTTGCCATTTTATATTTAATTTGACTAAGTATGTGCCGTAAATTGTTGACAGAAAAGCTTAATCTGCGTTCTCCCTATTTCCCACAACTGAAGCAGATTTTCATATACATTTTTTTCTTCAACTCAACAATTACAAAACATTTTAATAATTCTCATAAAAATGAACATCTTGAATTAATTTAATATCAAAACGCCAATAAAAGAATTGTGGTTTTGTTTCTGATAAAACAACATTCACTAAAATGAGCTGATGATCAGAGATAATACAGGGTGTGATATATGCACCTATCACTCTATTACACTGATTATTATGTAAATAAATTCTATCCAGACGTGCCGCACTAACTCTACCTACTGCCACTTTCATCCAACTATATTGTCTCATGTCTTTATTTTTTTCCCCTACTAGCCTTAACTGAGTAATCATTGCTTTCAAAACTTTAGCAGAAGAAGGATGTGGTTCTTCTCCAATCCTATCAATACCAAAATCAAGGGTGCAATTAAAATCTCCACCTATAACTAAAAAATCTTCTTGTGAAAGAGAAACAAGAGTATTTTTTAGCATCTCAAAAAGCTTAATTCTGTCCTTACCAATATTTGGTGCATAGATATTCACAAAGACAAAACACACATCTTTTATTTTAGCTTTAATTAGAAGAAGTCACCCCTTTTCCAATTCATTAATTGATAAAATATTTACATCTAATTCAGGAGAAAACAATATTGCCACCCCTGCACTTAAATTTGTCCCATGACTAAGAAAACACTGACCTTCAGACCACAAACCCCAATCTACTTCATTATTTATATCACTGTGTGTTTCTTGTAGAAACATCACATTCATTTCTTTAAGCTTTATGCTTTCTTTAAACAATGACCATTTATTACTTGCCCTAAGACCATTTACATTTAGGGACCCCACTCTTAGGACATCCATAATAAAAAAATAGTGTAGGAAAGCAGAAGAAAACAGAAATGTGAGAAGAATACCAGGATAAGGATAGATACCCATCCTGCACTTATTTTAGTTTACCTTTTACAGCCCTGCGTTTAGCCCTGCCTTGTTTTACTCCTTGCCTAATTGTTGTTATGGTTTTTTTTTTTAGTCGAAACCTTTTCTGCTGGGATAATACCTCTAGGCTGCAATCCTGTCTTACATTCATAACAGATAACACAAATTTATCTTAATCTGGAAAAAAAAAACTTCCAACACTTTCACCCTTTGTCTCATCCAAAAATGCATCAATCTGCGTAACTGTATACAGATCACTTCCACAATTTGCCACACCAAAGTCAGCACGACTCATCATCTCTACAACTCTCTACAGTTGCATCTGACAAATCATCCATTTCTTCACTTTCCCCCTCATTTGTCTCATTTTCCTTTACTAGACCACCACAAACATCACTCTTACCATCACCACTACAACTTGGAACCTCAGCATCAATAACAACATTTTCAGAAATATTTGGCCTTACCTCGGTATTCGTATCTGCCATTTCAGGTTGTTGCGGTGTAGGCCTACTTTCCATCACAATCTGCGGCCTATCAGATGTTTCAGCTGGGCCTCCCTCTTCAACATTACACGCTTTGTGGGGGCAAGTGAAGCGTTTATGTCCAATATCCCCACATTCAAAACAACGCAATGTCTCTGTACTAGCGTAGCCTACACCATATATGAACTCTCTCTGTGAGATATACGAAAAGATACATCAAGCGTTTTAGTGGGAGAGCTCAAAAACATGTAAACGTGTCTCCTGAAAGATAACGTACTCGGTTACTAACGTAACCTCGGTTCTCTCTAGAGAGGGAACGAGTACTGCGCAATATCTTACGCTATGGGGAAAACCTCTTTTCCACGAGATATTGAAGCTAAAAATTATCCTTAATTTTGAATTAATGTAAAACGCTGTGCAGCAGTATTCAGATATAGGCAGGACGGCTCGCGTGCCTATTGGCTGCCCTGCGGCAACAGCAGCAGCCTATCGAGAGAGGCGCTGCGTGATACCATCCTATGGGGGCATTTTGCGCCCATTTCGTCACGTCCCGCCAGAAAAGGCGCAATCTCGCCCTATAAATATAGCTCGATAAGGCTGGTACACTGGTTTTCATCGCCGAAGCGAACCAGAGCTGTGTATGCACGGCAAGATACGCAGTACTCGTTCCCTCTCTAGAGAGAACCGAGGTTACGTTAGTAACCGAGTACGTTCTCTTACGAGAGTATCTCTCGTACTGCGTAATATCTTACGCTATGGGGAACACAATGCAAAACGCCATGCGTACTGGGATCCGACACCAAGGTCCCAAGGGCAGTAGCCCGGGGCTCATGTAGTGCATAATCACCATAGACTCACAGAGAGTCGGAGAAGAGAGGCTGCAAGCATCATTCCCCATGAAATAGCATCCTATAGGAGCTAGTTATGTTAATAGTGTTTGACACAGGCAGGGTGAACGTGTTCAGCCTGAACTGGGTAATAGTACGGGTTATTCAACACCCATAGAGCCGTTTTATCGCTCAGTGAGCGATACATAAGCAAAACTCATCATCTGGGCCGGCACAGCGGGGCAGATAGCACTGAATTCTATACCGACAGAAGCTTGGCTTGTAAGGCGGGAACCTCTAGGTTATAAAACCTTATAAATGTAGACGGCGAGGCCCAGCCTGCAGCCGTACAGATATCCTGCAAGGTAACCCCACTATACCACGCCCACGACGAGGCAACGCCTCTCGTGGAGTGCGCTCTGACACCCAAAGGACACTGCAGGCCCTTAGAAGTGTAAGCCAGTGCTATGGCGTCGACTATCCATCTGGATAGGCTCTGTTTCGATGCGGCCAGTCCCTTGGAGCGTCCCCCGAACAAAACGAAGAGCTGCTCGGTCTGTCTGAAGGCAGACGAGCGGGACACATAAGCTCTCAGTGCCCTGACAGGGCAAAGGAGACTCGCATCCTCCTCCTCATCATGAGCCGAGAGAGCGCACAGGGAAACAACCGGGGCCCTGAACGGTGTGTTGAGGGATTTGGGCACGTACCCGTGCCTTGGTTTGAGTATGACTTTTGAGTCATTAGGCCCAAACTCCATACATGACGCGCTTACAGAAAGCGCTTGTAAGTCCCCTATGCGCTTCACTGAAGCGAGAGCCAAAAGAAACACCGTTTTGAAAGACAGATGCTTCATGTCTGACAAATGGATTGGCTCGAACGGCGCACCTTTCATGGCTTCCAAAACCGTAGAAAGGTCCCACACCGGGACTGAAGGAGGTCTAGGAGGCTTCAGCCTCCGAGCTCCCTTGAGGAATCGCATGACTAGGTCGTTCTTCCCCAGTGACTGGCCAGACACAGGTTTTGTGAACGCTGCTATGGCCGCCACGTACACTTTGAGCGTGGATGGGGTCCTGCCCTTATCCAGTAGCTCTTGCAGGAAGGAGAGTACTTCCGTGACCCCGCAGTCTACTGGTGAAAAGCCCTGAGCTTGACACCACGCAGAGAACACAGACCATTTCGAGGAGTAGAGCCGTCAAGTAGACGGGGCCCTCGCCTGCGTGATCGTGTTTAACACTCCCTCCGGGAGGTTAGCGGGTACCCGTTGATGGCCCATGCGTGCAGGGACCATAGTTGCGGGCGAGGATGCCAAATCGAGCCCTTGGCCTGAGAGAGGAGGTCTTTCCTCAGCGCTATTGGCCACTGGGCAGTGCTGGTCAGCCGCATCAGGACCGGAAACCACGTCTGGTTTCTCCAGAGCGGAGCCACAAGCAGCACTGGGCATCCGTGTTTCCCTGATTCGCTCCAGCACTTGAGGCAGGAGTGAGACGGGGGGAAAAGCATAGAGGGGACAGCGGGGCCAAGCGTGGGCCAGCGCATCCTTGCTCTTGGAGAAATATTTCGGACAGTGAGCGTTCTCGTGAGACGCGAACAGGTCCACCTGCGCTCTGCCGAATGTCCCCCACAGCAGTTGGATCGTCTGCGGGTGCAGCGACCATTCCCCTGCTGGGACAGATCGACCCGGAGGCGAAACCGACCAGCGGTTCATGCCCCGGGCGGAACTCGCGCTTTCAGCCACAGCTGCAGTGGGCGCATGCGAAGCAGACCCAGCTGGAGCACTGAAGCTGCTGAGGCCATAAGGCCCAGTATTTTCTGGAACCTTTTGAGCTGGACAATCGAGCCGCGGCGAAAGGATTTCATGGCTGCCATGGATAGCGAGTCCATCACTGTTCCCAGGAAAGAAATGTTCGGGCTGGGAGACAGCGAGCTCTTCGCCCAATTGACTGAGAGACCCAGATTCTCGAGATGTTCGAGTAATGTGGCCCTGTGTTCTATGAGCTCTGATCGTGATCGAGCTAGAATCAGCCAATCGTCCAAGTAGTTCAAAATTCGCATGCCCTGAAGTCCCAGGGGTGCGAGAGCTGCGTCCATGAACTTCGTAAATGTACGGGGTGCCAGGGACAGGCCGAATGGCAGGACTTTGTATTGGTATGCCTGGCCCTCAAAGGCGAATCTCAAGAATTGCCTGTGACGTGATGCTATTTGTATTTGAAAATAGGCGTCTTTCAGATCTATTGACATGAACCAGTCCTCCTGGCGAACTTGTGCGAGGATTTTCCTGGTTGTAATCATTCTGAACTGGCGCTTCATGAGCGTTTTGTTCAGCTGTCGCAGATCTAGAATGGGTCTGAGACCCCCGTCTTTTTTCAGTACCAGAAAATACCTGCTGTATAGACCCCCGTCGCTCTGAGCCTGAGATAAAGGTTCTAAAACCCCTTTGCTCAGTAGTTTCACTATCTCGGCTCGAAGTAGATGAGATACTTCGTTTTTTACCGTCGTTTCGACTCGCGCCGCGCAAAGGCGGGGGCGTCGAGTGAACTGCAGCGAATAGCCTCTTTTTATAGTGTTCAGCACCCATTTTGATACCCCGGGAAGCTTTGCCCAATCATCTGCGCGAATAGCTAGAGGTAGAATGAAATCTGGGCTCTGGCCGCGGCATAGCGGCGGCCGGAGAGCTCCGGTGTGCTGAGAAATAGACACTGTGTCTGCAGTGTGCGAGGCGGGGGGTGCACTGATCACAGCGGGCAGCCCGACCGCTCGGCTTCTCTCTGACAGGTTGTGGAGAGAAGGTGAGCGGGACGAGCCCCGTGGTGTTCGGCATGTCTGTGCGGGAATGTGGGCGCGGGATAGCGGGCACACTCACTGCAGTGAGAACACTGTTGGCTCGCGCCGATTGAATATGTGTTGGTTTCGTTTTTACAGAAACCTTGGGACATGTTTCGTGTAGTGTTTGTGGGCACTGTATTGTGGGCACGTACACTACATTTATTGCACAATCGACATGAGTCGATTTTATTTGTGCTAGCCCTGTATTGTGATGGGCTGTGTCTGTGTGTGGGAATGGGCACTGAGACGTGGGCATAACACCGTCGGCCGTGGCCGGAACACCAGAAAATACACTCTTTATTGGATTTATCTGGGTAGCCGTAAAAACGGCTTTTGTGTGCAGGCAAGCGGGTAAATGGACCGGCTTGTTGACTGCTAAATACGCTGGAACAGTCACATTGCATGGAACTGGACAAGCGAAACGTTTCGGTGAAAATCCGGCCGCAGCGGGATTTGAACACCGTCGCTTTCCCAGAGAGGCTAGGAAGGCTTTGAGACCTCGGGCTTGATTTCAATCCTCGGCCGGGGCCCGCGCTGAGGGGTCGGCGTCCAGAAGAGCGAGAGCGCGGTCTCTGTTCTCGGGCCTGGCGGCGTTAAGAAGCAGCGGCGGCGGGTTGTGTGGGATGAGGCTGGGAGCTCCGGGCAGGCGGCTGTTTAGAGCGACCTGCTGCGGAACTAGAGCGCTTCGGGAGGAAGTGCTTCATCGCCTGTGATGTCTTTTGAACCTCCTGGAATCTGTCCGCGAAATCTGTGACGGCAGATCCGAAGAGGCCAGCTGATGAAATGGGCGCGTCGAGGAATACGGAGCGCTCCGCTTCAGTCATTTCAGACAGCGTCAACCACAGATGTCTCTCAGCCACGGTGAGAGAGGCCATATTCCGCCCAATGGCCTGTGCAGCTGATTTTGTGGCGCGTAGAGCCAGGTCTGTAGCGCTCCGCAAGTCTGCAACGCTGATCGATTCAGCGTCTTCCTCGTCCATTTTTCGGAGAAGGTCGGCCTGGAAGATCTGCAAGATGGCCATTGTGTGTAAAGCTGACGCGGCTTGCCCGGCGGCGGTGTAAGCGCGACCGTGCATGGTTGTGGTCACTCGGCAGGCTTTAGATGGTAGCGTCTGCGCTCGCCGTCCAGCAGAGGGCGGGCAGAGATGGGAAGCTACCGCTGCTTCCACTGGGGCAAGAGAAAGGTATCGCACCCTGGCCGAGGTACGCACCCTGGCCGAGAGGGGGGCGCCCCAGGACCTCGCGACTTCTTCATGAAGCTCAGGAAGAAAAGGCGCGGGCCTGGATTGTGACGGCGAGTGGTCCTTTTTGAGGAAGCATCCATCCAGTCGGTTGCGCGCAGGCGCCTCCCAGTCGATGCCGAGGTTGTCGACGGCTTGAGAGAGCAGACGCATCAGCTCTGATTCAATGCCGGCTCGTTTTCCAGAAGGCTCGCGGCTAGCAGGGGGGAGGTCCACAGAGCTCGCCCATTCCTCACTATCTGATGCCAGGAGAGAACAGACCTCGGTTGTTTCGTCGACCTCAAGCTTTCCGTCGGGGAGGGACTCGAGCAATGCCGGCGAAGCTGGCGGGCGAACCGACGAGCTTTGGCGGGCAGGAGAAGGCTCGGGGCCGCGCTGGGCACGGCACTTTTTACGGCGCGGCGCTACGGCGGGCTGAAGTGCAGGCTCTGAGAAGGATGCCAGGCGAGTCCTCAGAGTCACCATAGGCAGTAGCTCACAGTGAGGGCATCCGCCGTCGACGAGAGCGAGAGCCGCATGATCCTCACCCAGGCAGGAAACGCAGATGACATGACGGTCCCCGTCGCTGAGTGTGGCTCGGCACGAGCCGCAGGATCTTTGCATCTTGAAAAAGACGCAGCTCTTTTAGCAAAGAGAGAGACAGTGAAAAAATGTGTGTCGCAGCAGCGAACACACACACACAGTAATGAAAGGATATAACGCCGGAAAGCGTAGCAGGTACGGCGGCTAAAGGCGGCAGTGCCAGCGACTTCAGACACAAAGGCTCGTCCCGCTGTGTGCTTGTCCACAGACCGCGTTGCTTCTCACTCCGGATCCAGCGATGCGTGATGCTTCGCTGAAGAGATGAAAATCAGTGTACCAGCCTTATCGAGCTATATTTATAGGGCGAGATTGCGCCTTTTCTGGCGGGACGTGACGAAATGGGCGCGAAATGCCCCCATAGGATGGTGTCACGCAGCACCTCTCTCAATAGGCTGCTGCTGTTGCCGCAGGGCAGCCAATAGGCACGCGAGCCGTCCTGCCTATATCTGCATACTGCTGCACAGCGTTTTACATTAATTCAAAATTAAGGATAATTTTTAGGTTCAATATCTCGTGGAAAAGAGGTTTTCCCCATAGCGTAAGATATTACGCAGTACGAGAGATACTCTCGTAAGAGAACATGTTTTTCAGTGCATCGTTTTTACAACCTAAGGGAATCTCTTTTATAGCGGCGGCAATTTTGCCAAATCTAGTCAGTTCTTTAATAATACTCTCATTGCCAACGCATGGGGGCACATTTGAGGTTACAATTTTCGATGCCGGTGCCGACAACGGTGTAATAGGCACATACGTTTCATTGATCCATATTCCGCTTTCAATTAGTTTTTTTACTTGATTTTCATTTTTCAAAAAAAACGACTACTGCCTTATTCATTATTGAAGCAGAACTAATATTTTCGTTTACAACCTTGGCTCCTACAGCAAGGAGAACATCCTCAATAGATGTATTCGCCTCCGGTGCACACCTGAAACCATTCTGGAGGGTGAGAGGCGACGCTCCCCCCGCGGGGGTAGACGTCATACTGCCACACACACACACACCACGCGACAGGGGGGAATGAAAACGGAAAAAAAAATGATAAAGAAAAAACGAAGCAAAACGCTCTCACACACGTGTCTCGCACTCACTCCCAACATCCACTCCGAGAGAGAGAGAGAGAGAGAGAGAGAGAGGGAGAGGGAGAGGGAGAGGGAGAGGGAGAGAGAGAGAGAGAGAGAGAGAGAGAGACCATCTGACACTCAATCCATCTCCCTCATGATGCTCTGGATTTTATCAGGAACACTGCAGCAGATGGGCTGTGAACAAGAACAGAGTGATATGTGTTAAAGCGCACACTGACGCGGATACACACACATTTCATGAATATTGCGTGCTTTGACTCATCGGAGACCCCTGGCTTCTTTTAAATAAGTCTCCAACTTTGGCAATCGTCTAGATAGTCATCCAGACTTCATGGCAAACCTACCGAAAGCACTCCTCTAGGGAGCTTCAGCTCCAGACTCTGAAGAAGTGAGCGAGGGAGAAACTTTGCACTGAGATACTCCCACTGCACATCTGCCCCCAAAGCCGGGAAAATGAACAGTGCTAAAACTAGCTTATGAGACAGCATGTGAGAGTCTCAATTGCACAACCACAATTGACATCTGACACAGTGTTGGAAGGCTGACATCATTATGTTTTACATTTAATTTTAGAAAGTGTGGAAAATGTTGAAATATATTCAAAAAAGTTGCCTCTTACAAGGTTGACAACAAAATGAGAGATACAACGTATAATGTGCAAACTCATCATGTGTGAATAAATCTCATCCCAAACATCTTAAAAGGGTTTTTAGTACTAAAACTACATGAAAATGTAGACAAAACGGTGGAAAGTTTATTTCTGCTATTGAAATAAAAAAGCTAAATTGGAATTCAGAGAAAAAAGTCAGAATTGGCAGATATAAACACAATTGTGAGAACTAAGTCAGAGCTGAGATAAAAATGTGCAATTACCGTTTTTTATTTATTATTTATTTTGAGGTGGAAACAAACAAAACAAAAAAAAACTGAATTGCGACATGTCACAATTCCAACTTTATAACTCGCAATTCAGCATACAGTTTTGTATTACTGTAAGATATAAACTACGCAATTATGAGAAAAAAAATCAGAATTGTGAGATAAAAATTATCCATTATAGCTTTATTTATTTTATTCCGTGGTGGAAACAAGCATACAAAACACATATGACAAGTACATAAATTACATTTAAACATTAGTCAGTCCAGCCTAATTTTTGCTCTGGTGACTATAGCATCATTTATCTCCTCTGAGCCTGCATGTCTGTCAAAATATTGACGTTGTGTACCAAACAAAACATAGTTCACAAGTGTGGCATGTCCAGACGGTGATGAGAAAAGGAATCAAATTTATCTTGGCTCATCATCAATCATTCTGAACTGCTGCCGCTGTCAGACTTTTTATGATTAATGATTCTATGATTTTGCTCTTTATTTCTTTTTCCTGTATGTTAATGATGTGGTTTAATGTTCCACTTCTATTCAAAGACTTTCTTCTTGACATCCATCCAAGTTGACCTGATTTCTTTCATTCTGAACTCAAAATGCCGGTTAAAAGATTTAATGTTGCCAATCCAGTCGGGTTGAAGGTTTTTACTTTTTCAAGGTTGACTGACATCAATCAAGACCAAATCATTTATTTTGTACAAGTCAATATTGGTTACAGAGGTGGATATTGATTGAAGGGTGAATGACATGCTCATTTTTGTCTGAATCTGAAACTTGTTAAAAAAAAATACATAGAGTACATTTATACAAACAATGTGTTACATACATTATAAGTATGTTTTTAATTTCTGAATTATAGAATGAAAACTATTTTAAAAATACCTTATTAGTTTGGCATGATCTTTTATTTCTGTTGTCTGTTGTTTGTTTTTCAACAAAACTGCCTCACTGCTTATTAATGTCTGAAAAACCTTTGTCCACCAAATCAAAGTCATGTGGTGCAGCCGACATGAAAAGAAAAATAAATATGAAATAAAATGAAATATCATAAAGAGGACCCTGTAGCCTAACTGCATAACTGCATGTCAAGGTCAATAAGTCTCTTAAGATATCAAATAATTGGAGCTTTTTATGACAAAGCAAGGTTATTAAATGCCATGCTGTGCAATTCCCCTAAAATGTAATAATATATGAATTAATAACTGATATTTGCGTGACATTTGTAACACTTTTTTGAAACATTTTTTTTAATTAATCATTAATACCTGTCACAGTTATGTTAAGTTAAAGGGTTAGTTCGCCCATTTAAGACATGAAGTTGTATGGAATCCTTACCAGCACTATAGTGCATACACACTGACCCACTCTGTAGTCACCTCACTGGTCAGAGTACTGGCCGCTGGAAGTTTTTCAAGAAAGTACTCCCAGTTAGTTTCCGGGGCCTCAAAACTGTGCGTTTTTACATGAAAAAATTATTTGCGTTTCAAAGCTTGATTAATTTAACACACAAAAAACACGCCGGTCAAAATTCATACATCGGTTTTAATCGGCACTATTTTCTTTCCATTTCTATCAATCCGCGCTGCTGTCAAGGTCAACAGTGCGCACGTTTTGAAGCCCCCGGAAACTAACCGCGAGTACTTTCTTGAAAAACTTCCAGCGGCCAGAACTCTGACCAGTGAGGTGACTACAGAGTGTGGGTCAGTGTGTATGCACTATAGTGCTGGTAAGGATTCCATACAACTTCATGTCTTAAATGGGCGAACTAACCCTTTAAGTTTGTTTTGTTTTCAAGGAATTTTAGTCCGTTTATCATGGTTCCTGTTTGCTCCTTAGTTGTTATGGCAATTCATTATTTGATTAATTAGTGCACTCCTGTTTGTCTTTTAGTTATCTTGTGTATTTAATGCCTTCAATTATTTCTGTTCATTGTTTGGTGGTGTTTGTGTTTCGTCCACACTGCTACGTTGCCTTTCTTGTTGGAATTCTGTTTCTGTTTTGTTTTTGTATGAACTTAATATTCATCATCCTAATCTTTATCGTCATCTAAGTAGCATCCCAGCTAACAATTTTAGGTTATAAGAACGTTTTCATAACGTCCCCATTAAGTTATAAAAACGTTATTTCTGAATGTTCTAGGAACGTTCAAAACGTCCAGTTTTTTACACGTTGTATTAACGTTATTTCTTGGTTATAAGAACGTTATTCAAAACGTTATTAGAACGTTCAATTCTCCCGTTATATAAACGTTGTATTAACGTTATTTTTTGGTTATAAGAACGTTATTCAAAACGTTATTGGAACGTTAAATTCTCCCGTTATATAAACGTTGTATTAACGTTCTTGCTTGGTCATAAGAACATCATCCAAACGTCATTAGAACGTTCAATTCTCACGTTATATAAACGTTATTTCCTGGTTATAAGAACGTTATATTCTCCCTTTTAATAAACGTTGTATTAACGTTCTTGCTTGGTTATAAGAACGTTATTCAAACGTTCAATTCTCACATTATTAACGTTCTCTTAATGTTTTTCTAAGATAATGAAAAACGTTTCATTCACTTATTAAAACCTTTCTTAATGTTTTTTTCATATAACAATGTATATAATATATGATGAACCTAAAACAAGAACTTTCAGAATTTAAAATTAAGACAAAAAGATCAAGAAAGATAATTTTAAAAAAGACCCATGAATCATGTCTATAATATGTGTAATGTAGTCCACTGAAGGCGAGTTGAATTGAACCCAAGTATAGTTTATTCCAATAAACTGATTTGGGTTGAAGTGACAATATGAAGTTAATAGCAAATAGCAAAAACAGTATCAGACTCAAATATAAAATGAAAAGAAACAGGAGTGGCAAAAACAGTTTCAGACTCAAATATAGAAGAAACAGTATCAGACTCAAATATAGAAGAAAGAGTATCAGACTCAAATATAGAAGAAAGAGTATCAGACTCAAATATAGAAGAAACAGTATCAGACTCAAATATAAAACAGTATCAGACTCAAATATAGAAGAAAGAGTATCAGACTCAAATATAAAACAGTATCAGACTCAAATATAAAACAGTATCAGACTCAAATATAGAAGAAAGAATATCAGACTCAAATATAAGGTACAGGCGAGGCAAAACCAGTATCAGACTCAAATGGAAAATAGTAATAGTAACAGTTAAACAACTTCAGCTTCCACTTCCGGCTCATCGGACTGGACTGAACCCTGAGAGGGTCTCTGGAGATACTGCAGGGAGAAAAGACAGTGTTGTATTAAAGTGTGGTGAGATTAGTTTAAAAGCACTGTGATGCTGTTCTTGCATTTACAAACATAATTTGCTTTGGATTATTGGGAGAAAACATGACGATAATATGAGAGAGCTCAGAGTCAGAGGCTACTAATTTTCTCTATTGTTTGGACTTTGTATTGTTTCTATTTTAATGCCCAGTTTGAATGATTAAAACTGCACTCTACTGATAACCTTGCTAACCTTAAATTTAAGGCCCCTGACTGAAGATTGTTCTTTTAAAGACTAGTAATCATTAATTTAAGCCATTAGTCGACTAATCACATTTTATTTTAATTTAGTCACTCAAATATATATTGGTGGTGGGGGGTGGGTATATGTAAGCAATAAGGTCCTCGAGGCTGTGCTGTAGTGTGAACAAGTCAAGGCTGAAGGGCGATGTTCGGCTCAACGCGAAGACGAGTCAGCCGTGGCTTATTTACCAAACAGCACAGTCTCGAGTACCTTATTGCTTTTATAAAATACTTACCACACAATACAAATATTAAAGCCGAAAAATGTTAAGTGGTCATAACCGTGTTTTAACGTGAATAAAACACAGCTATTGACCAATCAGAATCAAGGACTTGAACTAACTGTTTTATAAAAAAAACATAATGAACGATTAATATGTATAGGCATAATATACAGCTCCGGGGAAAATTAAGAGAACACTGCAAAATTCTCAGTTTCTATTAGTATGCCTATTCTGCACTCAAACACACCCATAAAACCTGCTGCAAAGCACCAGTTTAAGAAATTATTATGAATGTGTCGGATAAAACACAATGAGACATTTTAATTATTTATCAATAAACTAGCGTTTTGGCTGCAAAGATAAAGCTGACTCGCCATCTCCACAGTAAAGTGGATTCTCCTTTAGAGAGAAATGTTCCCTTTGTACCCTCTGAGTATTTGTTTTCAATTCAAATTGGTAGACATTTGACAGACATTTCAAGATTTCTGTAGACATATGTGTCAACAATTTTGCACAATTGCATTTCATCAACTATACATGATTGAAAACAGAAAGACACCAACCTCTGATAAGACTGATCACTGACCTGGTCACTGACTTGATCACGTCGATGTGGTGCAAATTTAAGTGTGTCAGATATCAGCTCTTCAAATATCTTCTCCAAAACTTTGGCATGTGTGCGACGACAAGCCTCTAAAAAAAGTCACACATACATACAAGGTAAATTTAAGCAACACTGATTAACTGATTATACATTGTTTCAATTTAATCAATCTCTTCCTGAGCTGACAACATATGCACAACACATTTGAAAGATGGTACAGTTTCTTATCGAAAGTAACAATACACAAAGACTATTGTGATTATGAGGGACAGAAATCACACTATACACAGTATATTCATGGGTTTCAGTCACGTGACTTTTTTGTTGTGGGCGCCATCTTTAGGACCTTTGCGTAGTGATCGGAAAGATGTCGCACACTAAAATAGCACACCTCAATACAGATGAAAAACAACGGTATTTAAATAAAATTGATACTTTAGGATTAGATCCTTATTTACTGTCAAACGAACTGCTGACTCCAGTTAAGTCTAGTAAAAACTTGCCAAATTTGACGTTTGCTGATATTTACATCTACCTCGTCCACAATCCCTCTCCATTCACCGGAGAAGCTCTCAAGGCATTTAAAAGCACTGAAGCCTACCGCTACTTCACCTCAGGATGGGTTAATGATCCCAGAATCTATCATCTGGAGATGAAGAAAATGTTCTTGATAACAGGAAGGGTAAGTGGCACTCTTTTAATTACTCGCTGAACATAAAAGCATAGTTGAAATAAATTGACCGCTCGCAAAGACCCGCCATGTCCGACAAGCTCATTTATTTTTAAAGCACTCACAATATTGTTTCAAAGCATCTTTACAGAAAATGCATATGTACATTACAATTTAGACTGTCCAAGTTATGCATTTCAGAAATGTAGACAAATCACTAATTGTCTACTAATGTAAGGCAGAAACAGTGAGCACAGCATGTGCTGAATATGTATTCAGCCATATGTATAACTAAGGTTACTAATGTAAATATAGATAGCTGTCTAGAATGACGTTATACGTGTTCCAATTGTAAACTACATGTTTTAATTTTGCAAGCTAACCTGTAATTTGCTAATTTTACTTTTATTTAAATTTCCAGGTGAAGCATTCACAAAGCCTCAATGTAACACCAACACACCCCTGGATAACAGTACAGGAAGATGGGACAGTTCTCATGGCTCATTGCACCTGTAAGGCCGGTTTAGGAGAGGTATGCTGTCATGCAGCAGCTCTAATGTATTGTGTTTTGGCTGCTGTTGATGTCAAGAATGGGCAGGCTTGCACTCAGAAGCCCTGTGCATGGGCCCAGCCAAGTATGGAGTCTGTCCGAGGTGTCCAATATGCAGAGATCCGTAACATCAGTTTCTGTCATAAACAAGAGCCCCGTCATGTTCAAGGCCCTGTTTTTCCTTACATTACACCATCAGATGAAGAGTGCAGGATGTTTTTTGAGATGCTTCATCACAGTGAAATGCAAGAGTCTAAGCCAAAGAAAAGTGCCATCCTTTCTGTCATTGAAGGCCACTCCCACAGGTACACAGTGGTGAAATGTAACTAATTGCATCCAATGACATCAGGCATATGATCTGTGTATACATATATTACTCTATGGAATTGTTTTTTTAAAGGGTAGTTCACTCAAATATGAAAATTCTGTCATCATGTACTCACCCTCAAGTTGTTCCAAACCTGTATTTGATATAGCTTGAGGGTGAGTAAATGATGACAGAATTTTTGGGTGAACTATCACTTTAGGTCAAATATCTGAATACATCTTCCACCAATGCAGGTACACGCCAAAAGTGATGCAGCTGGACTTGCCCACTCCTTTGTCAGCCATATATTCAAGCACCTGGCTAGAGATGGACTTGCCCATGCTACTGGTTGAGAGTGCCAAGGTATTTGATAACCTAGAAGTGACACAGCAACAGGTAAGTATGAAAATATTATCAACTAATTACTACTAATATTTCTACCTGTGCAGTTATAATTCACAACAATCTAGATAATTAACTAATTAACTAACAAACCTTTCTCCAGTGTTTGGTAGTTGAGGAGGAGACCAGGGAGCAAAGTAAAAGTAAGGTATGGTTTGATCAGAGGGCAGGAAGAGTCACAGGGTCAGTATTCTATGAGGCAGCCAAGGCAAACAGAGCGGTATCCTTGATCAAAAGAATTTGCTATCCACGCTCTTCTCAGTTTTCCACTGAGGCAACAAGGTAAATAGAACAAAGCACAATTAAACATGGTGAAGGTTTGGTACATGTAGTTACTTACCATGATGTAACCTGTTTAGCCATTCAATACAAGTAAATGAGGAGAAGCAGTTTACAAGCAAATTATAAGCATAAGGGTATTTATGACATTTTTGCGGTCAGAGTGCAACACCTTAGGGTAAATGTTAGGTAGATAGGCAGTAAATGTCATTCTAACAAATACATTTTAATAAACAGTTTGTATTTAAATTTTTGTCAGATGGGGTCAAGTGAATGAGGAAAGAGCAAGGGCAAACTATATATCTATGATGCAAGATCAGCACGGAGACTTTCAGGTCTATCAACAAGTAATTAATATATGTACAGCCCATCAATATTTATTTACAGTTTATCTATATACTTTGTATACATTCCAGTTTAAAGCATCAGGATTCGTCATCAATCCAGACCTACCCTGGATAGGAGCAACACCCGACGGCCAGGTAACATGCACTTGTCATGGTGAAGGCGTACTGGAGATAAAATGTCCATTCAACAGCAGGGACCGTTCACTCAACGAAAGCTGCAGAGATTCATCATTCTGTCTGGGCATAGGGGAGGATGGGACAATGGCACTTAAGACTGACCACAAGTTCATGTATCAAGTGCAAGCTCAGATGCATGTTTCCACGGTGAGCTACTGTGATTTTATTGTATGGACACCACAGGAGTTTTTCATTCAGCGGATCATGTATGATCCTGTTTTCTTCCACAATGCCTACCTCAAAGTGGTTGAATTCATCAAGACTGGAGTACTACCAGAGCTGCTGGGAAAATGGTATACAGCTCCACGCCATACTCACCCAAACACTACAACCACTGAACAGCCATCTGAAATGGGGTGCTACTGTGGTAAACCTCGTGACACAGATGACATCACCTGCACATCTGGACAGTGTAAGCGGAAGCACTTTCACAAGTCTTGCCTTAAATTGAGCAGGGTACCAAAGACATGGAAATGTGTGGAGTGCAGAAGAAAACGTGTAGTATTGGCTTAGTTTTTTGATTATTCTTCTCCCCTTAGTTACATGAGTGTCCTTTCAAAATAACCTCCATGAAACTTAACTTCATTAAGTGTTAGTTTACAATCAGTAGTTTAAAATGCCTTTTTCAATAACTTATAACATTCAGTTAAGTTACTATTTGTGAGCCAGGCACAGGGTTTCTGGTAAGAATAAATATTTGCACAGTAGATTACTCATGTGGTTTATAATGTATATGGGATTTTGTATGAATTATTTGATTATTATGAATGATTAACAATAAACAGAATGAGAACACAGAATTTTACTGTCACCTTTTTATTGCAAAAATAAAACAGACTTGTATAAAAACAAACATCAGTTCATATAGTTATGTGTTACACTGGGAACACAATGTTTCTTAGTCTCTATTCTGAGGGCACAACAGATGGGCAAATGTTACACAAAGCACAGCAGACTCTGACCATCTTGTCCAAAGATGTAAGTTCTCCTGGAGTTGTAGTCTGGCAAAGAGAGATGGGTATTGTGCTTTGCAAGATTGTGTACTTGTTCCTCACAAGACCAATGACGCGTTCCACATGGATCCGAACAGCTGCTAGTCCCCTTGTACTTTCAAGTTCACTTGGGTGCAGTTGCTGTTTCCCTTTAGTGAAGGCTGGTAATTTGAGATGAGCACTGTACAAGCTCACAGCATCTCCTATGGTAAACCCTCGATCTGCCAAGACGACATCACCAGGTGACAGGTTTTCCAGGTAGCCGCAGTTTTCAGTGAGGTGCTTATCACTTGTTCGCCCCCCCCAACCAGTAGACACAAATGATATGACTCCCTGTGGTGTTATTGAGATCAAATATTTAACAGTATTATGATGCTTGTACTGTGAATATGTTTGGGCTCGGGCTTTCATGTTCTTAGGCTTCTCAATGAAAATTTCAAAACAATCTATTATGGAAGTACAATTTCTGTATATGCTGTTTTTGAAACACATGGGTAAACTGATTTGAATTTGCTCCTTACTGGGCCACACTATGAAAGAAGAAGACAACCTACTGTTCATGACATTTAATGTACTGTTAAAAATTCGGCTTACAGTAGGCTTTGACACATGAAATATATATGTAAAGAAGTGGAGTGGTAAATCCAATCTCATTCTCATTAGAGTCATTAAAAAGCAGTGAAAAGGGGTCAGCCCAGGTCCCCCCTTTAGGAATCCTGACAAGAAGGTGAAGACGACCATCATCTTGGAATAGGATGGAAGTCCAGTTAAGTCCTGGACCATCTCATCATTGTCTTTGAACACCTCCTGCTGGAAAGATAACTTGCTTACCCTGTCCCTAAGCTGATAGACCTCTGCCCTCAGTCTGGTACACTCTTCCGTCAGTTTCTTCACAGTTTCTCGACAGGCTTCATCAGAGCATGCTACACTGCTCTCAGTATGGATAGGGTCTTTACAGTAGCTGTGTTCCCTACTCTGCCCGCACTCAGGAAAGCTGTCACTGTGGTCCATCTCATTGCCAGTATATTTACCATGGGGTAACATTGACACATCACTGGTACAACTTCTCTTCCTTTTGACAGCTTGTGTTTGCTCAAATTTCTTGTAGCAATTGATTTTTCTTTGTCGTTCCTCAGGTGACAGGTAGGCAAACAGACTTGGCACATAATTGGGGTTCAGAGGATTATCACTTTTCGTGCCTGCAGTGGTATAATGAGAGACCAATTAACATTACCTACTCAAAATTAGTGGTAACACTTTATAATAACTGCACGCTATTATTCATTAGTTAAGCATGAGTAAACAGTTAATTCATTAAGCATTAATAGACAAAAAATAGTTTATAAATACGGCTATAAATGCTTTTTCCTTGATTTATAAGCATATCTATAATGTTTAATAATAGTATTTTCATTCTTTGTTAATGATCAATTTATCATTTCTAAATGAAGTATAGGATTATTTACAAACCAGTTATTTAAGAGTTGTCAGTGATTCATAAGATCACTTAGAAAGTTTAAGTAAATGGAGTAAATTCAGGTAGATTTTATGAACACACTAAGTATTACTGTATGTCTCAATAATACGATGTATGAATGTGGATTTAAATACTTTTTTAAGTAATCTTAGACAACTCCATTGACAACTCTTAAATAACTGGTTTATAAATAATGCAATACTTCATTTAGAAATGATAAATTGATCATTAATAAAGTATATAAATACAATTATTAAAGACATTATAGATATGCTTAGAAGAATAAAGCATTTATAGCTGTATTTATAAATAGTTTTTTTATAACTATTAATGACTATTAATGCTTTATATGTGATGAAATAACTATTTACTCATGCCTTAGTTAATTTTTTACCGAATTAGTTAGTCTAAAAGTGGATAAAGTTAACGTTAACATAACGTTAGCAGAGACACAGATGACCTAAGCTATTTTGTCTGGAAATGTAAGCCAGCTACACATTACCTAATTGAATTTTTCTGCAAAGGCTGATTGGTAAGGAACTGGTGCTAATGTTACAACAGTTAACGTTTGCAAACCATGTTGCAAACGCTTAGCTTAGCCATACATTCCTTACCTGAAATAAAGTGCTCACTGCAGAGTCTGGAGTGTTCTGTAGGTGTCCAGTGATCCCTCTTGATAGCAGAAATCCATTTCTGACGACGTTCAGGGTTTTTGGGAATATTGTAAAATTTTAGTTTCTTATCATTTCTTTGTGATTTGCTGTTGTCACAGCTTACAGCACAGCAGATAGACGGCATGTTGGCATTTGCGATTCGGTCCTACAAATGGCGGCCGCGCCACTGTGTGACGTCACATGAAATCTAAGAATAGTTTGATTCATTGTTAAAATTAAGATTTATGTTAAATGCATCCTCACAGTAATATAGTGTTTCAGCGTAACATCCTGTGACGTTGACAAAACCAAGAAGATACAAATAGTGCAATGTAGTTTAGTGTTTTTACAACGCTTTAAAAGCACTAGGCAAATTGTTTTGAAAGACCTGCTAGAAATATGGTTGAAATAAAAGATTAATGAACATACGAATAATCACACTGCATATTTGCATTTCCTGGAATTTTTTTTTTCCTTTGCGACCTTTAAAGCTGTAATTCCCCCAAAGTGCATTTTTTCAATTCTCCGCATTGCTCTGCGAACAGAATCTCCAGGCGTTTTGCCTCCCAGGAGGCTCAGGGCGGTAATCTGATAATAAAAGTTTTTGATTGTACAAATTCAATATACAGCCCTATGAGCAACTTTGAAATACTGAATGGGGCAGAAGGGCAAAATATCAGGCATAACTAAAAAAAATAAAAATAACCAATAAATACCCCCCCCAACATTAACTTAGATTTTTGTTAAATTTACAATATTTTCTGGAACAATGTACACATTTTTCACAACCAACTTAAAATTCTTACCACTCTCTGCTTGAATTTGCAATCATTAAATTTTCTACACAACTGGTCCAGGTCATGTTGTGTGTTGCATGGTTTCTCTAAAATATCCTGGACTTCTGGTAGTTCAGGTGCCATGTTGATTCTCAGGAGGTGTTCGATATTAAGAAGTCTTCCTTCAATTTTATCAAGTCGAAAGAATACAGCTCTCTCAAACCTTGAATTTCCTTCTTTAATAGACAAACACATAATATTACTCTGTATGAATGTCATAATTTAAGAACATAGTAATTTTTTTTTTTATATAACACCTGCCTTGGCCTTGAGTCGCAATAGGCATCTCTTGCACGGTGTCCCTGCCCTCTGTAGCTGGAGTGTCAACAGGAATGCCTTAAAAAAAAAAGAATAGCAGAAAACTAAATTAAATAATTCCAATTGTACCCTCTAATTTTCGAAACATAAATATTAAATTACCAGTACCGGTTTGTACAGTAGAGACCAATGGATTTTCTGTATTGTTTTTTTCAGTTGTGCTTGGGTGTAACTGTTCTGTGAGTGGAAAAACAAATTCAGAGTGTGTTCTGGTTTTTTTTTTTACTGGCTCTTCATCCTCATCTAATAAAGAAAAACATTATTAATACATTTATGTATATATATATATATATATATATATATATATATATATATATATAAACACTTATTTTCTCAATGATGACTAATAAAAATGATCTTTTTACCATTATCCCAATCTAGCCTATAGCGGGATGGTTTCAAGATGGTTCGCCGAATGGGTTCCTCATCATCACTCTCCAAATTAGACGATACTGTAGCCAGCTTTACTTTTTTGCGGGCTTCACCATAGTTCTCTGTTGCGAAAAAATATCAGCAAAGTGGGTTACACATATTTGAACATCAATGGTATACCTGCATATAGTCTACAGTACTGTGCAAGTCTTAGGCACGGTAATATTGACACCCCCAAAAAATGGTTGAGTCAGTTACTTATATCTTTTGCTGTAGTGTTTCAATAGGAAATATCAATTTAAATTTCCAAACATTAAAGGGGTCATGACATGAGAAACCAAATTTGCCTTGATCTTTTGGTATATAAGAGATCTATGTACTATTAAAACTTCCTGCAAGTTTCATAGCTTAAGATGTCCTCCCCATTATAAACGAAGCATTTATTTAATCAAGCTCTAAATACAGCTCGTTCTAGATCCTTTGAACTTAGTGACGTCACGGTATGAAGTGATATACAATTAATCATTGACATTCCTAATACCTGCATATCCGAGAATAGACACTTGGTATCTCTGCCAGGATCCCTTGTCAGGTATTTCTTCTTTTTTAACCCTCAAAGACACATTTTTGCGTGGCCAGTAGCAGAAAACAGCCTACAGAACATAAACAGAGGGGTAAACAGATATGATCAATATTGCCTATCCTAATATTCACCCAAAAGAACAGCTACACCCAAGCACAACTGACAACAATACAGAAAATGGATTGGTCTCAGATGCGTACAAATTTGACGATACATTTGTAAAATGTTTGTTTACTACTATTAATTAAAAACAGGTATTTCTGTTGACCCTAGACATGTGGCAATAATAATTCTATATTTGTAGCTAAATGTAGTGGGTCAGTTTAGTATTGTGAAACGTATCGAATCGTGACATGAGTTTATATACCCCTAATAAACAGAATATGACCCCCCCCCCCCCCCCACACACACAGTTACATTACCTCTGTGGTTTTGTCCAGCCATATAGAGGGAACGGCATCTACAGTGCTGTCTTGTTCAAATTTTATGATGGCAAAACGGTTGTCTGTAGGCTAAAAGGCAGAAAAGTTACATTTTATTTCAAAATCAAAATAAACATGCTAAAATGTAAAACAGTGAACACTTACTTTTGAGTGCTGTCTTCTCTAGATAAAGAAAAGCACAAAACAATGTGCAAGCAGAAATGGAGGAAAAAGTGGCAATGTTTTCTCTAAATTATTCATTTTAAATTTTAGATGCTTTGATTTTTTTTTTTTTACTGAAGACTGTCCAAACCAGACATGAAGGATATTTGAAAATAATAATAATAATAATAATAATAATAATAATAATAATAATAATTTGGAACTACAAAATTCAAGAGGCATTAGGTCAATATTATAATGCTGATATTATTTAAAGGAATGTTCACCCCAATTTACTTATTTCTTAAAGGTTGTATCAGCGATTTCAGGCCTAAAAAAGGCGAAACATAAATGATCACATTCATCTAATCTTTCCTAGCAGTCCGCTAGCTGCCCGCCCCATAAGCAGGCCGTCAATAACCAACCAATAATCCAACCAATCACCGACAGGGTTTCCTCTAGGTTTCCTACAGAGACGCGGTTTATTGACGGCCTGCTTATGGGGCGGGCAGCTAGCGGACTGCTAGGAAAGATTAGATGAATGTGATCATTTATGTTTCGGCCTTTTTTAGGCCTGAAATCGCTGATACAACCTTTAAGAAATAAGTAAATTGGGGTGAACATTCCTTTGAATGTCAATTTAAAATGTGTGTAAAACTGTAAGAATAATTAAGTTGCCACTGTCCTCTACCATAAATGCCTTTCTGACCATTAGCTCTTCAGGCAGTTTCTTCATTCTTGTCTGGCTGATCTGGGCTTTATAAATCCCAACAAGTCTTGAATCACAAGGCTCCATAAAGTAAGGCTCCAGATGGCCATAGACACGACAGAGCAACATCTTTGGCCCACTTTCCTCCTCTGGCAACATGGAAACAACCTCACAGCATTCCAGATCACTGAGAGCAAAGATGTTGTCTGGTCTTTGAGTTCGCAAATTGGTTGGAGGTTTTGCTGTTTCTTTTTTCTGCCTGTCCATCTCACCAAGGCGTTTTACAATCTGTGAAAGAGGACTCCGGCCAGAACGAACCAACCTTTTCAGGTGGTGCAAATAGTTCTCAAAACAGAAAGCACTACATTCATCATGGCTGCCAAGGTTTTTGGCATCAGATGCAAGGTGCACCATAGAGTGTACGTTGTACACCAAGAACTCACTGCCGTATAGAGCTCTCCCTTGCTCCACAAAGAATGTCAGCAATTCACCAGCATATGAATTGTACTCCTTAGCAAGCCCTGGACTGACGAGAATACACAATGCCACACTAAATCTCAAGAAGTGATGATACATTTCGTCAGGTAAGACACCCTTCAGCACCATTTTCCCTGTGTAGAGGGCGAATTGGCGCAGTTCTGTGGCCTTCCACCTATCAATGTCTCCCAAGCAACGTGGCTTCCTAGCAAACACCTTTGGGATGCATGGTCTAAGTGCCACAAGTCTATCACTGACTTCCTTGACTTGGCTGGATGACAATCTAGTTCCCTTTGGTCCACGCAACCACAACAGAATCAATTTCCTCATTACACCAAGACAACACTGGTGCATGTAATCAGCAGGAAACTGATTGACCATGTCAATTGACAGCTGGCAAAATTGTGATTTCCCTGAAAGAAGGTGGTGCTCCTCCTGAGTCTTCTCTCTGAATGACAGATCTGTTCTGAGAGTAAGATTGCTGCTTTCAGGATATATTACTCTGTGGCCATCCCACATACCTTTCTGATTACATTTGTCACAGCCATAATACCCTGAATATAATTTCATAACTTTAACCAGAGCTTTAGCTGGAGCATCACAGGTCACACATCGTAAAGTAACTCTGATTTTTTTGTTTCCAACTTCCAATCCATTCTCCATCAAATAATGAAGATCTCTGACAACATCTTCAAGAAAGTCAAGGTTTTTTGGCTTTGAGGCTCCATAGCACAATGCAAAAGGAAAAACTGAGGGCGGAGACAGATTTATTTTGCACAGAACAGGCCACAATGACTGACTGCTACTTCTGAACAGCGGCAAACCATCGATATTCAAAGAAATGTCTAGTTCACAAACATTACTTACAACTGAGTGGGGATACATCTTCAAATGCTTTACCATTTGTTCTTTGCATCCAAGGTATACATATTCCATGCCAGATTTAACCTGCAAGTGTACTCTGTCACAGGTACCAAGCAATGTTCTGGCTGTTTTGGGAAGCTCTGGATTTCCATTTTCTCTCAGAATTTTTAAGAGTGAATCAACAGCATTGTGTTTAATTTGGAACTCGCTGGTCCACTGAGCAAGTCTGTCACTTAGAGGAGGACTAAAAGAGTGCCTCTCACTACCTGATGCCTGTTCATTTTGCTCACTCTCACTACCTGATGCCTGTTCATTTTGCTCACTCTCACTACCTGATGTCTGTTCATTTTGCTCACTCTCACTACCTGATGCCTGTTCATTTTGCTCACTCTCACTACCTGATGTCTGTTCATTTTGCTCACTCTCACTACCTGATGCCTCTTCATTTTGCTCACTCTCACATGCATGATGCACTGGGGACTGTCTGGTACATAATATTTTTTGTGAAGGTTGCATATTATCTTCTGGCAATCTCTCTTTGTCTGTCTGGACAGCTTCATTTTTTTGTTGCAGTCGTTTAGCTCTTTTCCAGAGTGTGTTATATGACCTGTTTTTTTCTTCCATTTATGCAGTTAAAGTAAAATAAAATGAAAAATGAAAAGAAAAAAGGTCATACCCAACAGTCCTTGGCAGACTCCATGAAGGATCTTGTTTTTATTTATTTTTTAAATAGTGGTCACTGTCAGAGAAAATGAAAAGGGGAAAACCAATTAGAAATTTACAGTTGAGGCGTTTAGAATTGAATATAGGAAAACTCAAACTAAAACACAATTATGATTTGCAAATACCCAAAAGTTAAAGGGATACTTCACCCAAAATGAAAGTTCTGTCATTAAATACTCAGCCTCATGTCATCCCAAACCCGCAAGACTTTTGTTCATCTTCGGAACACAAATTAAGATATTTCAGAAATCTCAGATTTTATCAAAAGATCTTCATGTGTATGTTCTGAAGATGAATGAAAGTCGTACTGGTTTGGAACAACATAAGCACAGAACATCAAATTCCACTTTCCAAAATGAATTTGAAACTATAATCTATAATTATTGTCAAATTCTATAAATTATTCTATAAATAAATATAATGAAACTGCTGTCTGTCCCACTTAAACCTATTTAAAAGATTGAGTGCAGAGTTGTTTCTAACTATTCGAACTACTCCCACGTGATCAAAGGTTGTCTCTTTCAACGGCTCTGCAGCCAGAGGCGCCGGTTACCATAGAAACTCGCGCCTAAAACTGCACCAAGCCAAAAATACAAATTGATATGCAATTTAAGCAAGAGAGAGAACCAGTGTGACAGATCATTGCTGATTTAATATTATTTAACTTAGCTTGTTAAGCCATTTTTGAGATTTCAGTATTTCCCAATTCAAATAGTTAGCCAAATAGCCCAAAATAGCTGCCTGTAGAAATTGAAAATATGGCCTTTACATACACTGTATATTTAATATAGCAGAATTTACGATACTGATGATTGTTAAAACGCGTCATTACAGTCTGTGAAAAGGGTCAATAAACAGTTGTCAAATGCTCAATCCAAATAAAATTTAAGAGGAGCCTGCATAAGGGTATCTTTCTTTTTTTAAATGTCACAAAGAAGTTTGTTTTAACATGTAAAAAATGCAAAGACTGTGGCCAATTGACAATAGAAATTACAAACAGATTTCAATATTAAGAACTTGCAACACATGGAACAGAAAACTGGGCACTTTTAGCTAAGCTGAGCTAACTTTAGCCGATTTAACGTTACTTTTGAATCTCAAGAACGTGTTCTAATCAAAATCAGTTTTGTTATATTGAAAAAGCGAACTACAGCATATGGAGAAAAAGTGAGTAACTTTATTTTTCATTCGTCAGTTTTATCTTCATTTCTGTAGTGTTGTTGTAACTGCTTTATAAGTTAAATGGCGGGAGCAGTTACTTACGTTACGATAGCACTGTTGATCTAGTTAACTTCATTAAAACATTAGCAAATGCTGCAAAACTAAGTAAATTGGCATTGTGATAAAGGTATTTTATTCATATAACCAGCAAAATTCACTCAACTTACCTAAAATCTTTCGTCTCTCTGTCTCCGAGTTGTCCGTCCGTCTGTCGTCGTCCTCCTCGTACGTCCTGCTGATGGGCGCTCCAAAACCACGCCCATCCTATCGCGCTAAACGAGCATCACAGTCCCGCCCGCGATTTTTTTTTTTTTTGCAGGGCGGTAGGGGAAGACTCATTAATATTCATTGAGGAACTCATCCCTGATTGGTCTGATGACCTACCCCTAACCGCGCCCCTAAACCTACCCGTCACTTGGGGTCTGATCTACCCTTAACCCCGCCGGAAGTAAATTTCCCATTCATTTCTCCCATTGACGTTTTGGAAAAATCCGTATCTAAAGAGTTTTAGAGCATGTCTGAGGATAACCAGCTACGGCTGAACTCATAAGCATACAACATATCATTTCGAGTGAAAAAACGAAGAGAAAATCCAAAAAAAGTCAAAGGTACAAGACTGTGTACATATTTTCATTTCCGAGCGAAGGAACTACTCATCCCATAAACCACCGCGCCTCACTGAAGTCGACTGAAGCCACAACCGCGAAAGAGTCTTTTGAGCGACTTCCAAATCTGACGACGGCCACGCGAACTTTTCCTCCACTGAATTTTATATAGTGAATGTGCAGGGAAACTCCTTTTCCTCAATTTACTGAAGCTTATATGTAAAACGCATTTGCAGCTGGCCAGCTAGCACATTCAGCATCTGGCTCGCTCATAGGCTGTGCTGTGGCAACTGCACATCCAATGGCGCGGGCACCTCTGACCTGCGACCAATGAGCCAACTCTACGTCATTACACGATCTTCAGTCTTCACGGACCTTCGCGGGGTTTAACCAGACTCGACTTCCACCAATCAGATGCATCACTGTGGGATTGTTCAGGATTGTGTGTAATGAAGTACTTATCCAAGACATTGCGAATAAAATGCATTTATCTCAAAACAAGGTTAGTGCCCCATGAAATTTTGAATTCTTACTTCCGGCACCGGCTGTGGGCGGGACTGTAATGCTCAGATTATAACACAATTGCGTGTTTTTTCATTTACTGTTATTGCAAACGTTATTAAAACACTTTTTGGTATGTTTTTAATCCCTAAATTTATATTTTATTTTTCCTATTGCCATATCTACTTTTTAAATAGTGTACAATTAATTGAAAAATATAATGCATAATTGTGATTTTTTTTCTTATTATTATCTTATTATTTTATGTTTTAATGTAAAACCTCATTTATAATTGATTCTGTACTTGTTGAATTATTTCATGTTGAATAGGCATAATTCTTTTATAATCTGGGATATTTTTTCTGACAATAAAAAAACAAATATTTACGAAAAACTGTTTTTTAGAGCATTGTGTCATTAGTTGTGTCACTGGATTTACAAATTAAGTTTCTGAAGTTGATTTGCAGAATAAAAAGCTGTATAACTAATTTGTAATGATGACTAATATATTTTTAACATAATAACGTTTTTAAAACGTTCCAATAACAACCTAAGAATAACGTTTTATGCTAACGTCTTTAGAACGTTTATCAATGTCATATAACGTTGGCACAACGTTATAATAACGTTACACCAAGAACGTTTTTTGATAACTTTCAGAGAACCTTCAGAGAACGTTAGCCAATGTTCTGAGAACGTTCCCTGTTAGCTGGGATAATGAGATTTATGCAACTTTATCAAGGCCACTTTATCAATATATGTGTGTGTGTGTGTGTGTGTGTGTGAGTGAAAAAGAAAACAATGCTTGCCCTAAAACAGTCAAACTTGGATGACAGTAAGCTTTTAAGATGCTTCTCAAAGGTGTGGCTTCTTTTCAAAATCTTCAGAAAACAACAGCCTGACGGTGATGATAGTACTGGGATTACTCAGAATCAGCATTAAAATGAAAACAAGTCAAAGCTGCTGCCAAAGATAGCCTCACAACAAATAACAGATCAGGTTCAAGAGAGGAAGAGCTTTCCAAAGACATCAAAGCATATACAGTACACCTGATAGAATTGATGACATCTGCGAGATGTTTAGATGGTGAAGGGCACCTGGTCCTCTTCACACCTGTACAATTGTTTATAGAATTGCTAAACCTGCGAGACAGAGGTTTGAGGTGATGAAAACATAATGCTAGCACGTCAACGTGTGCCAATCATCCCTCAAAACTGGCATTTTCTGTATACTGTCCCAGTTAGAATTGCTGAAGGCAAAAATGTGGTCAAAATGAAAACCAAGAATTCAGCAACTACTTCTCAGGAGATTAGACAAGCCACCTTAAGGGAATCGCAGCAATGATTCCTTAAAGTAGAGCAGCGAAGGGGGAGAAACTAAATAGCACAATGTAGTCAACATTAAGGCATCATGGAGACACTGTTTAATTTTGCTCTAACCATAAATTACAGACTTCAATGTGATGATGTGGTTATGTAATTTTGAGAGAAATATTTTTTTCAGGCAGTTAATCCCCCTAGACACCATGTCACTAGTTTTCTGAAATTAAGTTTTCTCTGCTCCTAAAAAATAAATAAAACACTTGACAAGTTTCACACCTCAAGCAAAGCACACTGACAATTAAAGAGTATTTATGTAAAACTAACAAAGAGCCCTTTGAGTTTAGCAGGTCTCGATGGCAGTTTTCTTTGGATCAATTCACATTTGTCTTTGAGACACGATTAAGTTGTCAGTAAACTGCACAGTGCAGAGATTCTCTGATCACATTTGGCTCTGTCACTGATACAGTAACACCTCTGAGAGATGGAGGATTTTAAGGTTTAAAAGAAATATATTTTGAATTATTATTATTATATATTATGAAAAATAATAATATATAATAATATAATACAAATATTTCTGGTCTTATTTTTTTTTTTTATGGGGTGTTTCATTACTGCATGAAGACGACTGATGACAAAAAAAACAGAAGGAATTTGAAGGAAGTGTGATTGCTTCCCTAGGCAACATTTTTCAAATAGTATAAAAAATAATAGAGATTGCCGCTGCCCGCTGTGTTAATGGTTTCCATTTTCTCCAGACTATAGTGCGGAGATTGTGGCACGGCTCTGTGGAGAGGGATCAAACCGCTTGTTTTCAAAGGGATGTGCAGGAAATGACTCTTCAAGATAAGTGGTTCTTTTTGGTTGATGCTGGATGCGTGCAGGACACGGGGCGCATCGACCTTCAGGCACGTGCTATGTTTCTAGAGCATTACTAGACTGTGGGGGACACTCGCATAACACACACATGCAGACATAGCTCATGGCCACATCTTTTTTGTTGTGTCTAAACAATATTGTGGATTTGAAGGTGGGAATGTGAATTCTGCTGTACACCACAATGATCTAATTCCTCAAGACCACACAAGAAGGTACAGTGATGTTTTGTTTCTTAGACCTGGACTTAAACTGATCCTGGAATAATTGGACTTGTTAATGTGAAATATCCAGTCAGTTCCATTTCAGAGTTTTTCAGGTCTTCAAATTAGATTGGCCTAGTGATTGGGACTGAGACAGTTTGAATCACTCTGTTTGTTCATGTTTGTATTGCAGACCGAATGTTGTATTCATAAAGTATTGCAAGTTGGCAATTTCAGAACTGTAAAAAAAGTTGTTGCGTTACATTTTTAAGTACAATCAACTCGGATGTTTAAAGGGTAACTAAACCCCTGGTCAGAGCCTGACTCCATCCACTGGCAATATTTGAAAAATGCTGGAAAAGTGGGAAAAGCCCAGCGGAGGGCGGGCGTGCACCTGAGACGCATCTCTCTGTAGGCGAGGGCGTGGTTAGCTGGTACCCTCTGACATCAGAGGGTACCACAACTTCCAATAGGAAAATTCAACTGAAGTAGCCACCGTTCAACCTGAAGAGGGCAGCACTCCGACGTTTTTACACCATATATTGTAGAATTAAAACACTTTAAACCAAAATGTCAAAAAATTTACTCGAATCAATGAACAGCATTTATGAAGCTCCATTCTTACAGATCATTAACTAAAAAAAGTTGTTTTAGTGTTTAGTTACCCTGTAAGTCATTTCCACTTAAATAACATTAAACTGACTTTTAAAAAATGAGTTTCAATCTTAATTTTTACAATCTTAAAAAATCTTTAAAAATATAATTTTTTATAAAAAAGTTAAGTTAAGTTTAAGTTAAGGCAATGTAAAAATATATGTTGTCATAACTTATTGATTATATCATTTTTATAGTGTATTTGTACACATACTAAAATTATATGTAGATAAAATATCACCATAAAGGTCAACCCCTAAACCTAACCCTTACAGAGGCATGCAAACATCGTTCTAAAAAACGTATGAATAATTCAATGCTATCTCACGACCAATTCGTACAAGCGAGTAAAAGGTGGCTAATTCGTACGACCTCACTCGTACAAATTCGGGGCGGTGGTCAGACGTATGCAAAAATCGTACGAATTCGTACGAGTGAGGTCTGGCATTAGCCACCTCGTAAAATTTGTACGAATTGCCATAAGATCGGGTTGGAATAATTCATAAATTTCATTAACCAAATAATAAGTAACTCCTTTAGAAGGATGTAGTAACACTTGAGTCATTAATTTCCAAAATCTCACAAAAGAATCAGAAGCTTAATGATTTCAGTAATTACTAGAAAGTTATCAAGCTTTTCACTTTAGAATACTGATCCAAATTATTATTAGTTCCTTTAGAAGGATGTAGCAACTGTCATTGATTACTAGTGGGTTACCATTACCTTGTATTTTACATCATGCTTTATTTACAATAATTATGAACCTGTATACAGTAGTTCTTAGCCGTCCTCTGTGAGTTATGAAAAAAATACTTACTGATTAGCTAATTGTGAACTTACATTCAACTGAGTGCTATTACTTACTAATTAATTATTCTTGTTAGTTAACATTAGTTAACATTACTAGAATGTTAAAAGTGCGTTACTCATTTGTAGTTATTCATCAATGACGGAACAGTATTCTAAAGTATTACCAACTATTTTTCAAGGTGACAAAATTCACTCTCACAAGTTTAATGAATTGCTATGGCCATTACTTAACTAAAACGAGGTAAATAACTAATGAAATGTGACAAGGAAATAATCAATTTTGGGAACACATTTTTAATTTGTGGCCACAATATCTATATTTTTCTTCTGCTTGTCATGTGCGGGACTCTGCAGCTCAACTCTTCACATCTTTTTTACTATTTTTGGAACAATTTGGCAGAGATTTAAGACAAAAAACTGGCAACATTATGTCTAAAATTTAAATCACCAAAATTAATATCTTATTTATTAAACAATTGTATAAAAGCATCACACTCCAAATCGTGCTGTTGGTTGGAATATCAGCATATCAAATATTTAGAGAAAAATAATCTTGCTTGTGTGATATTGCTTAGATATATTACTTGCTCATGTAGAGACTTGCTCAGAATCTGTTGTTACATTGGGATGCACAAACTGGCCTTGCTGATTTGTTTGGATCAAGTTGTTTGGATCACAGCTATGGGTTGAAAAGAAAGTGACAGCTGAAACTAATTTTATAGGATGTATAGTCTTAAAGTGACACAACTTTACATGTAAACCATTTTACATGACAACTGGACTACATGAAAGTTTACATTTTGCAAAATATTTATACATATTTGGGTCTCAAAGGGATATGGTAATACTATCCACAGAATAAGAAATGAAAAACAACAAGAGATTAGAAGAAAGCAGGAGGAAGAGTTCAGTACAAGCAGAATAAACAAGAAGCGACAAGTGATGACATGACGTCTAATAGAGAGAGAAAGGCTGTACTTGTCACAACCTTATTTTTCGTAGAACTGCAAATAGAGGAGAAACTGACTATGCTTGTTGAAATATTTTTCTGTTATAATTTACCTCAAACAAAATCTGACATTCAGTGACAGTTCCTCACAGAATTCAGTCTTATACAAGTGTAGTTTGTTACACATAACTAGAAACATGCTTGCCTGCGAAGTGTTCTGTGGGCCATAAAGACATTATGATGATTCGTCTTTACGTAACTCTTTGATTGTCTGATATTCATCCACAATTTCTGTCTACACAATTTTGAGTGGTTATGACTTGTTCACCAGGTCATCTGTTATAATAAAACCAATGGCCAGTTGCCTTTAATGGTCCATGCATGCATTTTCTTTAAAGCTGAGCAGAAAAGATGATTACATGTCACCCTTCGTGAGATGTTTTTAGTAACTACATAGGCATTTTTTTGTGGTTTTTGCACCGCAGGAGAGGGGCAGACAGTTTCTCAATCAAAAAACAAATCATCCAATTTACTAAGCTCATCAAGTAAATTGGCCATTTTGATATTGTATTTGTTGTTTAAATTAAAAAAAAGTGTAAAACCACTTAAAGCAGTTTGTTCCCGGTTCACGGGACTCGCGCCAGTATTGTATCTACCAATGACAAAGCCCCAAACACAACAAACAGCTGTGTTTCCCATGAGAGCCCTTTCAAGCCAGAAAGCCATTGCTTGTGCAATTTATTTTAATAGAACAAAATGATCATGCCACAGAAATATGTCCAGTCATTAAATAGAAAACATGGGTCAACATGGGCTTGCCAATATATATATATATATATATATATATATATATATATATATATATATATATATATATATATATATATATATAAATTAAATAGCAAACCTTTTTATGTGTTTCAAAGTTGTCAAGCAGCATTTTGTTGGTACAAATTGTTTTACTGCTGTTTTTCCAGTTAACAGTTTGCGGTCTCAAATTATATTTCCCAAAAGTGACATCAGGGAAAAAAAGAGGAAATCTGGAAGTTATCTACTCTTAAAATGCATTCTTCCCCATAAAGCATTTCAGATTCCTTTAAAGAGAACCACCCCATCTAATAAAAACAATGTTTACATTCGAAATGGGATTTCCTGAGACCTTCTTACATATTCATCTTTGAGAAGATACCCAAGCCATCATGTAAATAAGACAGAACTGAATCAAAGGGAAAATATGGAGCTATTCACAATCACATAGAATGTTTTGTTGCATTCAAAAACATAGAATATGCGCAGTTTTAAATAATATGTTTTAAAATGTTTGTCAACATTTGTTCTCCATTTCGCTATTTGCTGCGTCTCACACAAAAATCCATGAACCATGTAGGCCTACTGAAAAAATTGCATTTTTGTGCATTTTCAACTGAAAGAGTCATACATTGACTCGCATATTCAGTCATACATTACATGCTCAGCAGATATAAAGGTTGATAAATCTAATAGGCATATTATTAATAATCCAATAAAATCTAATAATACATCTAATTACAGGATTAAGGGGGTTGATTTTATAATTAGGCCTAGATCATTAATATAGATATCACTGTACCCTGAGGTTCTTAGGACCATATTACTTTCACAATAAGAACATGTTACTACAAGATTGGGGAGTAAACCATTCGGCCATTTCTAAGAGGCCTTTTCTATAACACATTGTGAAGGCTTCTGTGAAGGAACTTTGTTAGATGCTCCTTTCTCTTTTATCTCCCTTAAGGCGTTCACTCATGTTTGACAAATTGTCTTTATTCAGTCATTGCAGGAGTGTGGGGATGTGGGCCTCTAGCAATGCACCAGGCAGGCTCTGTTCATACAAGAGAGAAAAAGTAAGAAAAAAAACATGTTGCTGTTATGAACAGCCCAACTGATTACTGAAACACAGATAATTAAACTGCAATTTAATTTCCTAAAATATAAGTATTGATAAACCCTGTTTTAAACGTTTTCAAATATCCTGCTGTTGTTCAGAGGCCAATGCAGGTGTGCTGTCTTTCATAGCCCCTTTATGATAAGATCGACCACCAAGCATGAAAGGTGGGTTCAGGACCCTAACATGATATTCAATGGTCTGTTCCACCTGGGTGGGCCGGCTGTGCTGGAACGCGCCAACATGAGCCAGAGGGGTCTGCTTGCTGGGACAGGAGCCTTAAGGCTCTTGCTGATAGGAGACCCACATGTGTTGAGTGACGGTGGCATGACCCTGCTTGGAGAAGGTGGAGGAACTGCCAACAATTATCTGCATATCTGGTCTGATCATATTACTTGAGTGCCATTGCATGCATTCTGCACTAAAGACAAATTCATCATAATGCCCCTACGGATGAAGAGTTTTTTTATTCAGCTTATTTGTGTAAAATTTCCTGAAGCTTAATACACTGTGATACCCTGCAGGTTCTTGTGCTGTGCTGTTCTTATTACTTTACATCAGTGCACATTCTATGTGATACTGCGCTGATTACAATTCTTTTCTACACATGGTGAAGAAAAGAGATTCTGATGCCCAAATCAGTTTGTTCAGTGATCCTTAGCCAGCATGTGCTGAGTACTAAAGTGTTTCAGCTTAATGAGTCAGGGACATGGGTTACAGGTTTTATATGTTACTGAAATGTGCATGCGTATAGTTGGCACTTTAGATTCTACCATAAAATTTATTAACATAGTAAAGCTCAGAGATTAGGAAATGGCCAGCAGTTCCGGGACAAGACTATGCAGTGATATCTAACCTTTCAGTCCATGTCAGAAAGCTGATACTGCCATCAACTGGTCAATATGTTACATTGAATGTTTGATGCCTTTTATTATTTTGAAACAGTGAAATTTAAATGGTTCCTAAGATTATGCGATTATGAATGCATTATGTGTACTAAATTTACAAACAAATTAAATTAATTGTTTGTCAGCATATACCACCGTTCAATAGAGAAGAAAAGACAATTGCAAATTTCCTCGGATATACGTCACCATAGGGAAGATTCTTTAAAGGGATAGTTCACCCAAAAATGAAAACTTGCAGTTAATGTACTCACTCTCAGGCCATCCAAGATGTAGGTGTCTTTTTTCCTTCGTATAGAACAGTAAAGAAGATTTTTAGTAAAAACCGTGGTTCTTGGTTAATCATATGATGCAACTCAATAGCTACAGTCAATGTTGAGTCAAACAAACATACAGGCAAAACAAAATTAATACCCATGGCTACTGGTGACAAATTAAGGTCTTATGAAGCAAATGTGCAAGAAACTGAACATTATTTATTTACAACAATTTTAACTTGAATCCATAGCCTCTGCATCACGACAGTCTGGAGCACGAGCTTCCTGACGCATTATGATGTATGTGCAGGAGCACAGCTCACACATGAGCCGACGCTGTGTTTGTTTAAAACTATTGAACGGCAAACGGGTCAGCGAAAAAACACTAGATTCTGACCAAATTGGTGTTCGATGTTATGTGACAGGACATCGAACACCAATGTCTTCGATGTCCTGTCCAGACTGTCCTGAATGTGTTCAGGACCGTTTGCCAAGGTTTTTGTATAACAGGCCAGTTTGGCCTTTTATAGAGCAAATAAACATGCTTCAACAAAGAAAAAATTGGCAACAAAATCAGAATCAGCAATGAAAAATCATGATTTCCATGTTTGATCATTGCTGCGTTGCATCTATCAATAACTCCCCAACGCATTTTTACTTTAATAAGGGAATCCATTATCAGTATTCAGCTTTTAAAGCAGTTAATGTGTTGTTTATTCAGATCTGGATATGGGAGAGTAAATGAGAGTTTTATTTTATCTTCTTTTTTTCAAAATGTACCTGGGAGTCAGTATCCCAGAGTTGTATGAGGCCTATGAAGGGGAGCGGTTAACTATGAGACATGGTAATGTTGTAAAACAGTGTAATGTAATGTCAGCATAACTGCTTGTGCACTGGTGTGCAGCGGCAACAAGCCGGGGGAATTGTGTTTTATAGCTTACCTACACAATTAATCAGAGAATCATGTCAGATGGTAAAGGCAGCTGGCACGTTTATGGCCATAGGCCAGATTTGCATTCAAGCAAACCTTCAAAACGGGCTGAAGTAGTTTTTCCATTTTTATGGTCTGTAGTGTGAAGTGTGTTCATCACCAACTGCTAGCAAGCAACTCGCAGCGCAGTCTGAGGGTTTGAGTGTGAATATTATCAAATGACCCCAATATGCCCCTGGTGTCTCAAAGTTTAATCAGAAGTGTAATGCAGTTAATAAGACTGGATACATCTTGTGGAATAAATGTTAGGCTGTGTAGTCTGCTAAACAGTGTGGGTGGATCTAGTTGACTCGATGGATAAATAATAAAGAGATGCTCTTGAAAAAGAATGGTTAAAAGCAAAAGAACAGAGAAATAAACAAGCAATGGAAAATTATGCCAGATTGGGAGAATCAGAAAACAGACATTATTGGAATATTCTGGGTTAGTTTACCCTAAGGGATAGATAGTTCAACCAAAAATGAAAAATTGTGTTTCCCTTCGAACAGTCACTTCATATTGCGTAGCTATACGCAGTGGGGGAAACTCCTTTTCCTCGATTTACTGAAGCCTATATGTAAAACGCATTTGCAGCTGCACAGCTAGCACACTGAGCGTCTGGCACGCTCATAGGCTGTGCTGCAGCAACTGCACATCCAATGGCGCGGGCGACTCTGACGTGCGACCAATGAGCAAGCCCAACGTCAGAGCCCACCGAGGGGGCGTGGCCTAGCCTATATAGACCCCTGAATTAGCCATTATAGCAGATTTTTACTACTTCAGCGACAGTACATATGTCCCTGAGCTTTCTACTGTTATTCGCCGTCGAACAAGCGTTTACAGCCTGAGCGAGCTTCTCTTCAGCAGACTTCGCCTGCACATCGTTGTCTCCTGACGCAGTCTCACCTGTGGCTATCCGGCGACAGCCTATCCTTTGTTCGAAAGCTTTGTGTTTGATTCCAGATGCCTGGTTCAGCCTGCACCACGTGCGGAGACTGTCTGCACGAGGCAGACCAACACTCGAGCTGCATTTCCTGCCTGGGGATCGACCACGCGGAGAATGCATTCTCCGCATATCTCCGTGCTGCGCAATCGGCTAGCTCTCTCTCGAGACGGCGATGCCGCTTCAGCCACGCTGTCTATTCCAAGGAAGAAGAAGCGTCGCAGCCAACGGCAACCGGAGGGTATGGAAGTTGGTGAACGCACGCCGGCCGCGTCCCCGCGTGCTTCACTTTCTCCTACTCGGACGACATCACCGGTCCTGTTTGTAGGAGACCAGCGCCCCCCCTCCCACGTGGAGGGCCTCGTCTCCTTCGGCGGATCTCTCGAGCGCGACGACAGCCTGTCCATCGCCGCTTCGGAGGATGAGTGGCCAGGCTCTCTCGACCCTGTCACCGCTTCTCAGTCTGTGGCTAGTGGTTCAGCGACCAGGACAAACTCCGACACCGAAATGCTTCGGATCCTGACGAAGGCCGTCACGGACCTCGAGCCAGAGTGGACCACGCCCGAGGAGCCACCGCGTAGTCGGCTGGATGGATGGTTCCTGTCGGGGCGCCAGCAGGCCCCTCGTCACAAACCAGCGCCATTTTTTCCCCGAGGTCTAAGAGGAGCTCACCAAGGCCTGGCGCGCTCCGTACTCGGCACGTGTGGGATCTGCAGTTTCCGCGACGCTCTCCTCCGTGGATTGCACAGCGGAAAAGGGTTATGAGTCTTTGCTACCCCTCGAAGAGGCCGTGGCTGCTCATCTTTGCCCAAGCACTGCAGCTAACTGGCGAGCTAGAGCCTCTCATCCCAACAAACCCTGCCGAAACACCTCAGCCCTCGCTGGACGTGTGTATTCCGCCTCTGGTCAGGCTGCATCGGCCCTGCACACGATGGCCGTGTTGCAGGTCTACCAGGCCAAACTCCTTCAATCCATGGACGAGGCTGGCCCAGACCCGGAGGCCTTTCGAGACCTGAAAAGTGCTACAGACCTAGCGCTGCGTGCTACTAAGGCTACAGCACAGGCCCTCGGAAGGAACATGGCGAGCTTGGTTGTGCTCGAGCGCCATCTTTGGCTCAACCTCACCGAGATCAAAGTAGCCGACAGGACTAGATTTCTCGATGCCCCGGTTTCCAGCTCCGGTCTCTTCGGGCAGGCGATGAAGGGATTCTCGGAGAGGTACACAGAGGCACAGAAAGCGTCCCAGGCTATGCGACACTTCTTGCCGAAACGCTCGAGCTCCACGACCAGCAAGCCCAAGCCACCGCCTTCGCCTCATCCAGCCAAACCGGTGAAGCAGGCCTCTCAGCCCCGCCCCTTGGCCACTGATAGCCACCGCCAGTCAAGGCCCGCGAAGCGCTATCCGCTCCCCCGGCGTCAAGGCCTGCGGCCCAGCGCCGTGATTGACCAGGTACCTCCAAAGTCGTCCTAGCAATAGGAGGGAAGAGAGAGGGCTCGTGTCTCGCGCTAGCCGGACCACCCTAAAAAAAAACAGCAAAACGTCCCACAGCTCCCTGTTCAGTTCAGGCGGCTGGGGATTTTATTATTGTAAACAGGCCCGCAGCATTGAGCGCGTCTTTGCAAACAAACGCCGTTTTCACATTATAAGGGTATCAGGTCCCCCTATGTTAGGCGGCCCGTCCCATTCAGTGTGTCATGCCTTAGCCACACGGGCCATGGCCTGGCAAGCCATCCCCGGTGTGTCGAGTTAGGTTATAAACACTATAAAGCGAGGCTACTCGCTCCAATTCGCTTGCAGACCCCCGAAATTCCAGGCGGTTATCGAGACGTCGGTGAGAAGCAGCGTGGGTCACGTGCTACGCACCGAAGTTCAGAATTTATTAGCAAAAGGAGCGATAGAGTCAGTCCCTCCCGCGCTAATGTATTCAAGGTTTACAGCCGCTATTTTCTAATTCCAAAGAAAGACGGCGGACTCAGACCCATACTAGATCTGAGACATTTGAACAAGGCTCTCACGAGACGGCCTTTCAAAATGTTAACACTCAAACAAATTCTCGCGCAAGTTCGCCCGGGCGATTGGTTTGTTACAATCGATCTGTAAGATGCATACTTTCATATTCAGATCGACCCTCGTCACAGGCCATTCTTGAGATTCGCCTTCGAGGGGAGGGCATATCAATACACCGTTTTGCCGTTTGGTCTGTCCCTGGCACCCCGCACATTCACAAAATGTATGGATGCAGCGCTCTCCCCACTGAAAAGTCAGGGAGTGCGCGTGCTGAATTATCTCGACAACTGGCTGGTGCTGGCGCAGTCGAGAGACGAACTGATAGTTCACAGAGATTTGATTCTCAGCCATCTAAAATACCTGGGGCTCACAATCAATGTGACCAAGAGCAAACTGACCCCCAGCCAGACTGTTGTCTTTCTGGGCACGGTTTTAGACTCGGTGACAATGAAGGCGCGGCTCACTCAAGAGCGCGCGCTCTCTATACAGACACTGGCGGCTGCGTTCAGGGCGCGCGAGCGCACTCTTCTGAAGAAATTTCAGAAACTGCTTGGTCTATTGGCAGCTGCATCGTCAGTACTCCACTTGGGTTTACTGCGCATGCGCCCGCTGCAGCACTGGATGAAACGCCGAGTGCCAACCCATGCATGGCAGTCAAACAGCCTGTGCATTATGGTGAATCACGGGTGTTTAAGAACACTGATTCCCTGGCGGGCTCAGGACTGGTACCACATGGGGGTGACCATGGGGGTAGTTTCCAGGAGGAAGGTGGTTTTTACAGACGAGTCCAACCTAGGTTGGGGAGCGCTGCACAAGGGCAACCCTGCCTCCGGCCTCTGGTCGAGCAAGGAGCAGAGCTTACATATCAATTGTCTGGAAATGAAAGCAGTTGGTTTGTCCTGAAAGCTTTTTCTGTCAAACCTCAGGGGTCACCACGTCCTAGTCCGTACGGACAACATGTCAGTGGTGGCCTACATAAATCGCCAGGGTGGCATCAGGTCAGGCAACCTGCATGCTATGGCGAGGGAACTCCTCCTGTGGGCACAAGCCAGTCTGAGCTCTCTGAGAGCAGCGCACATCCCGGGCGTCCAAAATCTGGGTGCGGATATGCTCTCAGGGGGCAACGCTCCCCTAAGCGAGTGGTCCCTGAACCCTCAGACGGTCAGTCTAATATGGGAGATGTTTGGCGAGGCCGAAGTCGACCTTTTCGCCTTGAGAGCAAACACCCACTGCAGGGTGTTCTTCTCGAAGAACAGGGACGCGCTGGCTCATCCCTGGCCCAGCCGCCCCCTTTATGCTTTTCCCCCCGTTTCGATGATCCCACAGGTAATCGAACGGGTCAGGGAGAGCGGATGCCCAGTCCTTCTGGTGGCTCCTCTCTGGAAATCCAGACCGTGGTTTCCGGAGCTGGTTCAGTTGTCAGACACGATCCCCTGGCCTGTTCCAATGAGGAAGGATCTCCTCACACAGGCCAACAGAACGATATGGCATCCCCGACCCGATTTATGGGCCCTCCATGTGTGGCCCCTAAACGGGTACCCGGGGACCTTCCTGACAGAATCTTGAGCACTATCTCTTACCCCTTTTCCACCAAAGCATTTTGAGAGCCGGTTCGGAGCCGGTGCCTACTCGCGAACCGGTTCTTTGTGTTTCGACAGCCAAAGAACCGGTTCTCGGCCAGGAAAACTGGTTCCAAAGCGGCACCAACTCTTTGCTGGACTAGAACCAGAGAACCGTTCTTTTACCACCGTGTCATGCTTACGGCGGGGCTGGAGGCGGGTTTAGATGTGTCCTAAACATATTTTATGACCGCAAAGCCAGGAGAAACATTTGCAGAAACACGATGTAGTCCACCATTGTAATTATTATGCTTGAAGATGGCGCAAGCGTTTCTAGCTTTTTTTAAATTTTATTTTTTTATTGAAAACATTATGTAAGCAAAGAAGAAAACAGTCAAAATATAGAACAAATAAACGGAAAGAAAAAAAGACACAAGACAGAGGTACATAACTAATCAGAAATGATTACATATCAAAGGAAAAGATTAAAATACTGACTTATTTCAATTGTTTTTAAAGCCTTCATGGTACACAAGTTAGAGATAATCCCAAAATAATGTACTTGCTAGCGTTTCTGTATGGCGACGTACACAGTGGCGTAACGACGTCGTTCGCTGGGCGCTCTAGTCAGTGGGAAAACAAACCGGTTCTGAGAAGGTTCGCAAGTTGAACCAACTCCAAACTAACTTTGAACCAGCACCAGTTCCGAACCAGTTCTTTTTTGGTGGAAAAGGGGTATCTGAAGCAAGGGCCCCGTCTACTCGGCGCCTGTATGCTTTGAAGTGGTCGGGTTTTTCCAGCTGGTGCTCGAAAAATCAAGTTGACCCAGAGTCATGTGAGGTATCTGTGGTACTCTCCTTTCTGCAGGAGCTACTGGACGTGGGCCGCACCCCGTCCACGCTCAAAGTTTATGTGGCAGCCATCGCAGCGCATCATGCTTTGGTGGCTGGCCACTCACTAGGAAGAAATGACCTGGTGGTGAGGTTTCTGAAAGGCGCAAGGAGGATTAACCCCTCCAGGCCCCCTTCGGTGCCGCCTTGGGACCACTCCACGGTCCTTAGGGCCCTGAAGGGACCGCCTTTCGAGCCGCTCCAGTCGGTTGATCTAAAGCCACTCTCGCTAAGACTGCTCTCCTGTTGGCATTGGCATCTATCAAGCGAGTGGGAGATCTGCAGGCTCTCTCTGTGAGTCCTGCATGTTTGGAGTTTGGGAAGGATGACTCCAAAAGTCATTCTCAAACCCAGGCATGGGTACGTACCCAAGGTGCTCTCAACGCCGTTTAGAGCACAAGTTATTACGCTATCAGCCCTTCCCCCTTCGGCTGAGGATGGGGAGGTTAATCTTCTCTGCCCTCTCAGGGCGCTGAGAATCTATCTGGAGCGTTCTGCGTCTTTTAGACAGTCAGAACAGCTGTTTGTCTGCTTTGGTGGCCGATCTAAGGGTGATCCAGTCACAAAGCAAAGACTGTCTAGATGGATAGTGGATGCCATTTCTATGGCCTATACATCAGTGGGTCAGGTTTGCCCTATAGGTGTCAAGGCCCACTCGACTAGAGGTATGGCCTCGTCATGGGCTTGGTCATCGGGTTTTCCCATTCAAGATATTTGTGAGGCGGCCGGCTGGTCCTCGCCTTCCACATTTATGAAGTTCTATAATATGGAGGTGCCTTCACTGCAGGCGAAGGTACTTTCGGTATGATTAAGACCCGACGGTGTCTGGTCTTGTCTACAAAGATTACTGTGCATAATCATATACATATATATATAAAACCCGCTTAGGCCGGTTATAAAATTGTGCTAATAATCCCGACAGTGTCTGGTTTTGTTAGTATATTCTGTCAGTTGTACTGACTCATATATATATTTTTCAGGCCTGACAGTATCTGGTCTGTTATGTATATAAATACTGTATATTTGTTGGGTTCTGGCTTGTTCTGTTAGCTCAGGGGTCCTGAGTTGCAGGGCAACCAGTTACTTAGGGTGCGGCATTTTGCATGGCGTCCCCACTGCGTATAGCTACGCAATACGAAGTGACCGTTCGAAAGGGAACTACTCGGTTACTATCGTAACCTCACGTTGGGCTAGCTCATTGGTCGCGTAAATCGAGGAAAAGGAGTTTCCCCACTGCGTATAGCTACGCAATACTCGTTCCCTCTCTCAGGGAACTGAGGTTACGATAATAACCGAGTAGTTGTCTTTCCTTATTAATAGGGTTTCTGTTCAGTAGTTTTACAGGGGTTACCATTGTGATATAAGGTCGAGGAGGAACTGCAGCACCGTTTGACTAAAAATGCAGAATGCCATTTAATTGCATATGTAAGTGTGTGAAGTGATAATATTTTTGCTAATTAGCACATGCATGCTTTTGATAACTAGCAATATTGTTAATATATTTATGCAATCAAATTATATCGTTTGTTTAGTCAATCATTCAATTTAATTAAAATGAACATGCTTATGTTTTGTGCTTTAAGTCATTGTTAGGCATTAAGTTGTAAAATTGAGAATTTTAACATTAATGAATTGGCTCTAGTCATGAATTCCATTGTAAATGCCTCCTGTTTCTTCTATTTTTTAAGGAAAGAAAGTAATATTTTTGGTTATCATTACACAAATGGTGTTGATTGCTGAATATTCCTGAACAGCGTGAGATTGGCGCAGTTTGTATGAAATAGCTCTGTAGGTTGACATCGCATCCTGCTATGCTTAAGAAAAAACTCAACACATTTAGACGGTGGGCCGAGTGGAGATTTCGTGTTTTCAGACGATCTGTGGTGATGGATAACCCAGTTTTTTATATGTAACCGCTACGCTTTTCAACAAAGTAAATAAAAATTGTTGCCACTCACATGATTTGCACATTAACTTTATATCGGTAACTTTCTCCGGGTTATTTTCCCGGCGAATAGAGCAGGCAGCTACGTGTGGGGTAAGACATGCGTGACGTATTTGTTGCCTTCATCCAATAGCGTGCGTGGGAAGGTGTCGGTGACGCGTTTGTCAACACACTGGCGCGCTCCGCGCTGATTTAAAACTACTGTTTGTGCACGTCTTTTATAAGGGATAAAGGGGGATTTTAGTAGGGCTGCACAATTTATCGAAATTATCACAAATGTATATATCGCAATTTGCATATAGAAACAGCTTGCAATAAGTGGAGTCATGAACAAAAGAGAAAATCACTCACTGCTGTTGGCTGAATAACTTTTGTAGCTTTAATAAGAATCAGTATATGTTATATATATATATATATATATATATAATTTCTTTATTTCAGTGAAAACTAAGCAGTTTTATTTTTTACATTTGATTATTCAGATTCTGCTGTTAAATACACCTAATGTGGTTCCTACCTGAAACCCTAAACCCAGTGGTTTACATGTTAAAATTACGCTTCTTATGCTACAGTAAAACACTGCTGTTCACTTTCAGAAGTTGTAGGGATATTTTCTTGTCACAAAAAGAATAAGAAACGCATATTTAGGTTATAGAATTTTAAATATATTTTAAAGATAATTTTAGTTTACACACTTTAATCATTATCGTATAACATTATTTAATGACTTGCTTGAGGGTGTCAATGATGGCCTTATGGACAGCAGTCAGGTCGGCAGTCTTACCCATGATTGCGGTTTTGAGTAATGAAACAGGCTGGGAGTTTTTAAAAGCCTCAGGAATCTTTTGCAGGTGTTTAGAGTTGGTCAATGTGCTACCGCAGATGCTGCTCGTCGTGTCTGAGTTGAATCATCCGCGTAACAGCTGTTCTAAAGGCTGATTTATACTTCTACGTCGGACCCACGCCGGAGCCTCTACGCCGTAGCCTACGCTTTGGTTTTAATTTATACTTCTGCGTCGTTGTCCGCGTTGACGCACGCAGAGGGAGCATGTGAAACCCGAGGAAGCCCAATTTATACTTCTGCGTCGAACTTACGCCGTAGCTACGCCGTAGGCTGTGCGTAGCGCGCGTACCCTTCGGCGTACCCTGACGTGCACCTCTCCAAAAATGTAACAACGCGTCTATTCTACGCGGACGCAAGCGCTGTGATTGGTCTGCTCAAACCGCTTCCTCGGGTTTCACATGCTCCCTCTGCGTGCGTCAACGCGGACAACGACGCAGAAGTATAAATTAAAACCAATGCGTAGTCTACGGCGTAGAGGCTCCGGCGTAGGTCCGACGCAGAAGTATAAATCAGCCTTTAAGAAGCTACATCTGATTGGTTAATAATAATCCTTTGTCAGTATCTTGCCGCGCTATTGGCTCGACTAATATAGTAGGCAACCGCGTTTGCCTGCATATTTACTGGTGGTGTATTATGATTTCGGGGGAAAATGTGCAATAAATGGGAGTGGCAACACATTTCATATCGTTAAGAATAAAACAACCGTCCCAGCTTTACAAATCCAGGTTCTCCCTCCATGGGGATCATCCATTTCGAAAAGTAAAGCAGATACGGACCCTCTGCCCACTGTCTAATTCCACTGAGGGAGCTCATTGCCCTTCGTAGATGGGAGTTTTACTGACTCAAACATGTTCTGAGGGCAGAAAGGAAAATGATTGGTTTACAGATTCAACCAATGAAACTGAAGCAAAGGCGGGGTCAAGATGTATGAACGTGCGGAGGGATTAGTCCGGAATACAAGACAACTAGATTCGTGGGAGAAAGCTTTTATTGAAAGGTAAGTGATGTTGCTATATTTTGTTAAAATTCATAATCTTTTAACGTTTATTAAGATAATCTGCGAACATTAAAATGTATACAGAACTAGTACTCAACGTCTAAATATCGTGTTGTATGCATTTTGATTCGACTGTTAATCAGTTGACCGTAACAAAGCTGCTTAGGGGGTACCTGGTGTAAAACATGCTTTTCCAATGCTACCTCGCTGTGTGTGAAAATTATATGTGACAAAAGAACTCGTTCAAATCTCCATGACATTTCAACGGTCAAACTGATACATCTCCCGCCCTAGTAAGTTACTGCTCTCAGGGCAGGAGAACTCAATGGATTCAAACCGCTGTAATTTTAGTGTATTACGCGTTGTTCTCAGGGCTGGAGTACTCAATAGATTAAAATCATTGCTTTTTTTTAGTGTATTACCTTACTGTTCTCAGGGCAGCAGTACTCAATAGATTAAAATCGCTCTTATTTTAGTGTATGACGCGCTGCTCTCAGGGCAGGAGTACTCAATGGATTAAAATCGCTGTTATTTTTAGTGTATTATGCGCTGCTCTCAGGGCAGGAGTACTCAATATAGGTTCAAATCTATGTTATTTTAGTGTATTACTCGCTGCTCTCAGGGCAGGAGAACTCAATAGATTCAAAGCACTATTATTTTTATTACGCAATGCTCTCAGGGCAGGAGTACTCAATAGATTCAAATTGCTGTTTTTTAGTGTACTACACGCTGCTCTCAGGGCAGGAGTACTCAAAAGATTAAAATCGCTGTTAGTTTAGTCTACTACGCTGCTCTCAGGGCAGGAGTACTCAATAGATTAAAATTGCTGTTATTTTTAGTGTGTTATGTGTTTCTCACAGGGCAGGACTGCTCAATGGATTCAAATTGCTGTTATTGTAGTGTATTACGCGCTGCTCTCAGGGCAGGAGTACTCAATAGATTAAAATCGCTGTTATTTTAATGTAATTACGCGCTGCTCTCAGGGCAGGAGTACTCAATAGATTAAAATCACTGTTATTTTAGTGTATGACGCGCTGCTCTCAGGGCAGGAGTACTCAATGGATTCAAATTGCTGTTATTTTAGTGTATTACGTGCTTCTCTCAGGGCAGGAGTACTCAATAGATTCAAATCGCTGTTATTTTAGTGTTTTACGTGCTGCTCTCATTGCAGGAGTACTCAATAGATTAAAATCGCTGTTATTTTAGTGTATTACATGCTGTTCTCAGGGCAGGAGTACTCAATAGAATCAAATCACAGTTATTTTAGTGTATTACGCGCTGCTCTCAGGGCAGGAGTACTCAATAGAATCAAATCGCAGATATTTTAGTGCATTACGTGCTGCTCTCAGGGCAGGAGTACTCAATATATTAAAATTGCTGTTATTTTTAGTGTGTTACATGCTGCTCTCAGTGCAGGAGTACTCAATAGAATCAAATCACAGTTATTTTAGTGTGTCACGTGCTGCTCTCAGGGTAGGAGTACTCAATAGATTAAAATCGCTTTTATTTTAGTGTATTACATGCTGTTCTCAGGGCAGGAGTACTCAATAGAATCAAATCCCAGGTATTTTATTGCATTACGTGCTGCTCTCAGGGCAGGAGTACTCAATGGATTCAAATCACTGTTATTGTAGTGTATTACGTACTGCTCTCAGGGCAGGAGTACTCAATAGATTAAAATCGCTCTTATTTTAGTGTATAATGCGCTGCTCTCAGGGCAGGAGTACTCAATGGATTCAAATCGCTGTTATTTTAGTGTACTACACGCTGCTCTCAGGGCAGGAGTACTCAATAGATTAAAATAGCTGTTATTTTATTGTATTACGTGCTGCTCTCAGGGCAGGAGTACTCAATAGATTAAAATCGCTCTTATCTTAGTGTATTACGCGCTGCTCTCAGGGCAGGAGTACTCAATATAGGTTCAAATCTATGTTATCTTAGTGTATTACGGGCTGCTCTCAGGACAGGAGTACTTAATAGATTCAAGTCGCTGCTGTTTCAGTGCATTACTCGCAGCTCTCAGGGGAGGAGAACTCGATAGATTCAAAGCGCTGTTATTTTTACTACGCGATGCTCTCAGGGCAGGAGTTCTCAATAGATTCAAATTGCTGTTATTTTTAGTGTACTACACGGTGCTCTCAGGGCAGGAGTACTTAAAAGATTAAAATCGCTGTTATTTTAGTCTACTACGCTGCTCTCAGGGCAGGAGTACTCAATAGATTAAAATCACTGTTATTTTTAGTGTGTTACGTGCTGCTCTCAGGGCAGGATTGCTCAATGGATTCAAATTGCTGTTATTTTAGTGTATTACGCGCTTCTCTTAGGGCAGGAGTACTCAATAGATTCAAATCGCTGTTATTTTAGTGTATTACGCGCTTCTCTCAGGGCAGGAGTACTCAATAGATTCAAATCGCTGTTATTTTATTGTATTACGTGCTGCTCTCAGGGCAGGAGTACTCAATAGATTAACAACACTGTTATTTTAGTGTATTACGCACTGCTCTCAGGGCAGGATTGCTCAATGAATTCAAATTGCTGTTATTGTAGTGTATTACGCGCTGCTCTCAGGGCAGGAGTACTCAATAGATTCAAATCGCTCTTATTTTAGTGTATTACACGCTGCTCTCAGGGCAGGAGTACTCAATAGATTAAAATCGCTGTTATTTTAATGTAATTACGCGCTGCTCTCAGGGCAGGAGTACTCAATAGATTAAAATCACTGTTATTTTAGTGTATGACGCGCTGCTCTCAGGGCAGGAGTACTCAATGGATTCAAATTGCTGTTATTTTAGTGTATTACGTGCTTCTCTCAGGGCAGGAGTACTCAATAGATTCAAATCGCTGTTATTTTAGTGTTTTACGTGCTGCTCTCATTGCAGGAGTACTCAATAGATTAAAATCGCTGTTATTTTAGTGTATTACATGCTGTTCTCAGGGCAGGAGTACTCAATAGAATCAAATCACAGTTATTTTAGTGTATTACGCGCTGCTCTCAGGGCAGGAGTACTCAATAGAATCAAATCGCAGATATTTTAGTGCATTACGTGCTGCTCTCAGGGCAGGAGTACTCAATAGATTAAAATTGCTGTTATTTTTAGTGTGTTACATGCTGCTCTCAGGGCAGGAGTACTCAATAGAATCAAATCACAGTTATTTTAGTGTGTTACGTGCTGCTCTCAGGGCAGGAGTACTCAATAGATTAAAATCGCTTTATTTTAGTGTATTGCATGCTGTTCTCAGGGCAGGAGTACTCAATAGAATCAAATCCCAGGTATTTTAGTGCATTACGTGCTGCTCTCAGGGCAGGAGTACTCAATGGATTCAAATCACTGTTATTGAAGTGTATTACGTACTGCTCTCAGGGCAGGAGTACTCAATAGATTAAAATCACTCTTATTTTAGTGTATAATGCGCTGCTCTCAGGGCAGGAGTACTCAATGGATTCAAATCGCTGTTATTTTAGTGTACTACACCATGCTCTCAGGGTAGGAGTACTCAATAGATTAAAATCGCTCCAGTATAGTGATGGGGACACTTTACTGTCAAAAAGTACCGGCTTTCGGATGAGATGTTAAACCGAGGTCCTGAGTCTCTGTGGTCATTAAAAATCCCAGGATGTCCTTCGAAAAAGAGTAGGGGTGTAACACCGGCATCCTGGCCTAATTTGCCCCTTGGCCTCTGTCCATCATGGCCTCCTAATCATCCCCATATACTGAGTGGCTTCATCGCTGTCTCCTCTCCGCCAGTAAGCTGGTGTGTGGTGGGCGTTCTGGTGCACTCGCATCATCCAGGTGGTGCTGCACATTGGAGGTGGTTGAGTAGATTCCCCCCTTCCATGTAAAGCACTTTGAGTACCCAGAAAAGCATTATATATGTAACAAATTATTTTAAAATATAATAAAAAAAAAATCATAATTTCCATGGGTCTAGTCTACTTCTAACATCTGTTTGTTTTAAGTTTGAATCAGGTCTTCTCCGTTGGAGTAAATTTGCCAGTGTCACAAAAAACTAGGTTCCTAGAAATTAGGTCCTGCAATATGCAGGTATTGCAGGAATTTTGTATTGGTACTAGGCCTATGTGCTGCTATAATTGCATTGGATAAACTAAGCTAAGCTCTAGAATAATTACATCTTCTCTATACTAATCATTGTAAATTATTTTTAAAAAACACACTCATAAAAGCATTCAGAAACCTAGCTGTCAGCTCCCAGGGTATCCTTCAGGGCATCACTGTTGTAAAACTAAAGCAAAGTTGTAACACAGGAAGTCCCATAATTTACAGTGTACAAAATATTTACTCCCTCATTTGTTCTATAGGTATCACTTTATTTTCCTGTTCCCTATGTTATGTACATATTATAGTAACTGGGTAATAACAAGGTAGTCACCCTGAATCTACCCCCAAACCTAACTGGGTTAACATGGGTTAGGTTAGGTTTGGGGTTAGGTTCAGGGTGACTACCTTGTTATTACCCTGTTACTATGTCTCACCTTATATTATCTACTACTTTCTTAGGTAAGTGCACTGTAAAGTACATGTAAAAGTACAATATGCAAGAGTTGTTTGCCGCTAGAGGGCGCTACATTCCAAACAACAACAACGGCGTAGCTTGATGACGATGTGAAGGAGCGTGGAATGATGGGAACTGTCGTTTTAAACTCCACCGTGGATGTAAATCAGTCAGACGGGAATCGAAAAATCATATTCACGGATGAGGTAAAAAAAAACATTTTTTATAATGAAATGCTTTTTGTGGCGAGGGTGGCGTGGTTCAGCACGGTCTGTAATGGGAGAGAGAAGAGACGAGCGGGAAGTAGGTCAAGTGCAAATGACGAACACCTGTGTCTTATTGCAGTGATCGGCGTGGAGAGACCGCTTATAAGCCGCGCGCTGGAACGAGAGAGAGAGACTGGAGAGAAAATTTGAGGCAGAGAAAGAAAACCGGTGGATCCGAGCTCTCATTTTTGAACTTGTTTTGTGCCGTCGCGGTTGCCACGGTGAATGCGCGTTGTGTGCGACTTTTGTTTGTTTTGTTTTATTTTAATAAACTACGAGTCCCAGTCACGCAGACCCCTGTCTTCTTCCTTCATGACTCTTGAACTTTTATTTCATTAAAATGAATTAACCGCAAGAAAAGTAAGGTTTAATACTAAATTGGTTATCATAGATGTTACTGTATGTCTAATTCATTATTGTGATAACATTGTGCAGTTACGTGTTCTAAACAATTGTTGTAAAAGTACATTCGCACATACCCACATCATTTGCCAAAATACTGATTAATCTTTATGTATAACACATGCTATATTTATTTACATGGCCATAAACATCAGACGTGATAAACAATGTCAATAAACTAAACACAAATCTAAAGCAATAATACTTCCCTTACATAAACATAACTATTAACGAATGCTACATTTGGAAAATATAAAATTAAGCATGCTTTGTCGACAGAACCAGCTGCAATCGGTAAAGAATAACTGTGTTCCGTAACAACTGCACGAAACAAGCTAACGTTTTTAGCTTGATAGACGCTACAACTACAACTTCCGCATTTGTCAAGGACTCCACGCAGTACGAGCGGAATGGATATGACTTGGATATGACGCAACTGACTGGCGACTCCCAGCTCCCCCCTGCTGTAACCGTAACGCCCCGTTTCCTTGGTTAAAATCGCAATTTTCTCATGATTTAAAAATAGTTGGAAACATTTGGGATATTGTAAGTAATCAACTTAACAAAATATATAACACTGGCCTTGAGATTATGGGATATTGTAATGCAAAATTCTTACATATTGCAGCACTGTAAAAAAAAATTGTAACCATTCTATATAGTATTGATATTTTGGTATATTTTTTTTCCAGTTTATTTTTTGCTGGTTTTATAGTCTAGTAAATCTATACACAATTTTACGGGTATTTGATTATTTTTAATCGTTTCATTGTTACATCAGTAGACCATTTATTTTCGGTTTATAATTTACTTGTTCTTTTATCTCATTCTTTAGTTACCTAACTGAGCTGGCAGAAACTGGATGAATCAAAGGAGCTAACACTGAAGAGGCCTCTGATGCTGCCCAGTCTATGATTGCAAAAGGCCTGGATGCAAAGATGGAGAACGTTTGGTTCCACCTGATACAAGCGCACAATCTCACAGAGTTGAGTTTGTGATGCATAAATCCTAATGCGGATCTATGTGCAAACACTTAATTTTCTCACTAGGTATTGCAGAGAAACAAGGACTTGTAATTTAAAAATTGCACAAAGCCTGTAGGCCGAAATGTGTGTACTTAGGGGGGTTTTGAATCGTCACACCTTTAGTACAATGAGGGAAATTGTAATTAACTGATTGGTCAGTTTGAACGTCTCACATTTGGGTTGCTCTGGCCCTTTCATTCTCTGGCTCTCTCTCTTTGTCTCTTACTCTACACTCTCTATCTTTCAGGTAACATTTTACATATATGCTGGGTACCATAGGCGCCGATTTATGTTTTCCTCTGTGGGTGCTCATGGGCGCACGCCCTTTAAAAAAAAAAAGAAAAGAAAAAAAAGTAACGTTAGGCCTAGTCAAAAAATGTTTGAATTTCAGAACCGAACGAGAAGCGCAGCGCTTCGTCTATGACAACTCGAGGTAGACTATCGCACACCGGACGCGCACTTTGTCAGTTTATGGCCAGCAATATTGTAATGTTATGTTTAAGGACATTATGGAACTAAGATAATGTCTGTAGGCTACTATGTTACGATTGTACTGTACAATTAAATACAACCGGGGGGTCCGTTAACTGAATGAATTGAGAATATCACCTGAAAATCCGACATCAGCAATTTTCATTCAAGCAGTTGATTTCTGTAAATGAATGTAAAATAAATGTATATTGCAGCACAGGTTGAAGTCAGTACATTAACGACGATTTGAGACAAATAAATGTAAATGTAATATAAAACTATGTAAATCGCGCTCTGTGGCACGGCAGGATTTTGAACAAGGTCATATATAGCCGTAGCTGGGCGCCACCGGTGTGTGTAAGTTACACTCATAGAGAATAATGTGTTAGACTTTTAAAAGACATGGCACTACGCGGCACTGAGCTTCTCGTTCCCGGTGTGCGACCCCTTTTAGGAAATGGACAGCCGCCGACACGAACGCACACACCCATTTACTTGATAATAAAGCCGTAAAGTAGACTATCTTTCAACTCAGGACCATAGCTCAGGACAGCGCCACTTCTCACAAATACAGACAGGATTGGAGATTAAAAGTTTAACTGACACGTAACCGCGATCAGAGGCGTTTTCATCTGAGAAACGCTGTGATTGGTGGATAGGATATGGAGCAGGCGACTGACAGCGACATAACCAATCACAGTGTGACAGACGCTTCACATAGCACCAACTGCAATGTTTAATTTTAAATGAATGTAGCCTACTGGCAGCCTGGCACACACGTGGGTGCTCGGTATTTTCCGTGGGTGCTCGAGCCCCGGAGCACCCACGGTATCGGCGCCTATGCTGGGTACAATTAATGGTTGAAGTTATCATCTCATCTATTTTGTAACTATTTTAAGTGTAACCATAACCACATATTGTCATTAAACACTTTCCATTACAAAAAATGTGCTAACTAGTTTTGGTATTGATTTTGAAGGGCTACCTATTGCAATACAATATCATCACACTATATCGACGCATTCCCACATATTTAGCTATTGTAACTGCACATATTTCCGTCTTTGGTTTAAGTACATTACATTACATAAGCGACTTACAATTGCTATATATGTCACAGGTCACACGCCTCTGGAGCAACTAGGGGTTAAGTGTCTTGCTCAGGGACACATTGATGTCTCACAGTGGATTCGAACCCGGGTCTCTCACACCAAAGGCATGTGCCTTATCCATTGCGCCATCAACACCCCAAGTAGAAGTGGGTGGTAATAGACAAGAATACCATTTTCTATTACCTTACTAATAATCAAGCGTAGCGTCAGTGGTCCTGAAAGAAACGTTCCTTTAGTCTTTTGGCAATCCTGCATCCTGAACCCTAATCCACCCTTAGAAAAGAATGGAATTTTGAAATGGAAAATGCGTAGGAACCCTGTTTTACCTTGCTTTTACTGTCTTTTCATTCAATGACTGTTGTGGAGATTCTTTGTTTAAGAACAAAATGAAAGAACAAACGTTGATTGTAAATAATCATTTCACTAATTATATTTTTTATTGAATGGTCTTTTAATATTAGTCCAATGTTACAATAAAATAATCAATTCACATATAATTGACTTTCCTTTTTTTAAACTATTACAAAATATTTCCAGTGAATTAAATTTACAAAACAGCAACATATCACAAAAAATGCAGAGCAAAGATGTATCATTAAAGTCCCTGTAAAATCAAAATTAAGTATGTGTTCTGAGTTTGTCACACCACAGGAAAATGTGTTATTAGCCACCCAGCCAAATTTTAATGATAAAAAAAGCCACAAGTACATAAAATAAGCTTTCAAAATCCTGAAAAAATGAGCAGTAGTCTCTGCTCTCAAACACTGGGGGCGTGTCCGCTGGCTGCGCTGAAACTACGCCCACTCACGGGAAAGCTGCCGTCGCCACACTCAACTGTCACCGCTACAGCCGGAATGGATGAATTTAGTAGAGTTACTGTGGACTACCTACTATAATTATAACTTAAGCACACAAGGATAAATGGATAAATATTCTAAATGTTCCGATCCAATCTGCCTTGTAATGCTGCCCGAATCATAAATCATGCACTGTTCCTTTGTTGGCCAGAGGAGAACTGGCCCTCCAACTGAGTCTGGTTTCTCCCAAGGTTTTTTTCTCCATTCTGTCACCTGATGGAGTTTTGGTTCCTTGCCACTGTTGCCTTGGCTTTTGGCTTGCTTAGTTGGGGACATTTAATATTCAATAATATTATTGATCTGCCTTACTTAAGGTGGACGTTGACTCAATTTTCTTTTAGAAACAAACTCTGTTATATTATTTTCATGTTATCACTGTGAAGCTGCTTTGATATAATCTGTATTGTAAAAAGCGCTATATAAATAAAGGTGACTTGACTTGACTTGGCTTGACAAGGCAACTTACACTCATTGGTGGGCACGAACTACCGATGATGGCACCAGTTGTCGGCGCGAAGGGAGGATGAAGGCCGAGGCAGGAGATAGTCGGTTCGGCCCCATTCACCAGTAACAGTGGATTATCAGTGAATCCAACTTGGTTCTGACGAGAGTTTACAAAACTATCCTGTGTAAAATGTCGTTTAACTTGAATGTGCTTCCCATTAAACCAGGCCCAAGGCCATGGGTCGCCTTGCCAAATGTCTGCCAGTTCCTCCTTAAATACCCGAAGTGTACGTCTTCCTGCAATTGAAATGCATAAAGATTTTGATTTCAATGAACACTGACAGTCATTAAAAAACAACAACAACGTAAAATTTATTTCAACTGCAGATTTCAGTTTTGGTTGGATATTAAACAATGAAAATCCTCATTATCAAATATTTCCAGGAATACTTTCTTTTGTGGAGTAAACTTGATGCCAGGAATGTTAATGAAACATTATTGTAAAGTGTTACCAATGCAGCAATATAAACAAATAGAATTACTAGTAGAAACCTTAAGATCTTTAAGCTAAAAGACATTTATAACGCCCCTAAAACAGACAATTTCTTTGACAAGTCATACAACAAAATAGCACTAAGGTCACAGTTATATTGTTACATGCTACACACGTAAGTTACACTAAAATAACAGTGATTTGAATCTATTGAGTACTCCTGCCCTGAGAGCAGCGAGTAATACACTAAAATAACATCGATTTGAACCTATATTGAGTACTCCTGCCCTGAGAGCAGTGCGTAATACACTAAAATAACAGTGATTTGAATCTATTGAGTACTCCTGCCCTGAGAGCAGTGCGTAATACACTAAAATAAGAGTGATTTTAATCTATTGAGTACTCCTGCCCTGAGAGCAGCGCATACTACACTAAAAATAACAGCGATTTTAATCTATTGAGTATTCCTGCCCTGAGAGCAGCGCGTAATACACTAAAATAACAGCGATTTGAATCCATTGAGTACTCCTGCCCTGAAAGCAGCACATAATACACTAAAATAACAGTGATTTGAATCTATTGAGTACTCCTAACCTGAGAGCAGTGCGTAATACACTAAAATAACAGTGATTTGAATCTATTGAGTATTCCTGCCCTGAGAGCAGCAAGTAATACACTAAAATAACAGTGATTTGAATCCATTGAGTACTCCTGCCCTGAGAGCAGCACGTAATACACTAAAATAACAGCGATTTTAATCTATTGAGTACTCCTGCCTTGATAGCAGCGAGTAATACACTAAAATAACAGTGATTTGAATCTATTGAGTACTCCTGCCCTGAGAGCAGCACGTAATACACTAAAATAACAGCAATTTGAATCTATTGAGTACTCCTGCCCTGAGAGCAGCACGTAATACACTAAAATAACAGTGATTTGAATCTATTGAGTACTCCTGCCCTGAGAGCAGCGCGTAATACACTAAAATAAGAGTGATTTTAATCAATTGAGTACTCCTGCCCTGAGAGCAGCGCGTAATACACTAAAAATAACAGCGATTTTAATCTATTGAGTACTCCTGCCCTGAGAGCAGCACGTAATACACTAAAATAACAGCGATTTGAATCCATTGAGTACTCCTGCCCTGAGAGCAGCACATAATACACTAAAATAAGAGCGATTTTAATCTATTGAGTACTCCTGCCCTGAGAGCAGCACGTAATACACTACAATAACAGTGATTTTAATCCATTGAGTACTCCTCCCCTGAGAGCAGCACGTAATACACTAAAATAACTGCGATTTGAATCTGTTGAGTACTCCTGCCCTGAGAGAAGCGTGTAATAAACTAAAATAACAGCAATTTGAATCTATTGAGTACTCCTGCCCTGAGAACAGCTCGTAATACACTAAATTAACAGCGATTTTAATCTGAGTACTCCTGCCCTGAGAGCAGCACGTAATACACTAAAATAACAGCGATTTGAATCATTTGAGTACTCCTGCCCTGAGAGCAGCGCGTAATACACTAAAATAACAGCGATTTTAATCTATTGAGTACTCCTGCCCTGAGAGCAGCGCGTAATACACTAAAAATAACAGAGCTTATATTGAGTTCTCCTGCCCTGAGAGCAGCACGTAATACACTACAATAAGAGTGATTTTAATCTATTGAGTACTCCTGCCCTGAGAGCAGCACGTAATACACTAAAAATAACAGCGATTTTAATTTATTGAGTACTCCTGCCCTGAGAGCAGCACGTGATACACTAAAATAACAGTGATTTGAATCTATTGAGTACTCCTGCCCTGAAAGCAGCGCGTAATACACTAAAATAGCTGCGATTTGATTCTATTGAGTACTCCTGCCATGAGAGCAGCGCGTAATAAACTAAAATAACAGCGATTTGAATCTATTGAGTACTCCTGCCCTGAGAGTAGCACGTAATACACTAAAATAACAGCGATTTGAATCTATTGAGTACTCCTGCCCTGAGAGCAGCGCGTAATACACTACAATAACAGTGATTTTAATCCATTTAGTACTCCTGCCCTGAGAGCAGCACGTAATACACTAAAATAACTGCGATTTGAATCTGTTGAGTACTCCTGCCCTGAGAGAAGCGTGTAATAAACTAAAATAACAGCAATTTGAATCTATTGAGTACTCCTGCCCTGAGAACAGCGCGTAATACACTAAATTAACAGCGATTTTAATCTGAGTACTCCTGCCCTGAGAGCAGCACATAATACACTAAAATAACAGCGATTTGAATCATTTGAGTACTCCTGCCCTGAGAGCAGCACGTAATACACTAAAATAACAGCGATTTTAATCCATTGAGTACTCCTGCCCTGAGAGCAGCGCGTAATACACTAAAAATAACAGCGCTTATATTGAGTTCTCCTGCCCTGAGAGCAGCGCGTAATACACTAAATTAACAGCGATTTTAATCTGAGTAATCCTGCCCTGAGAGCAGCACGTAATACACTACAATAAGAGTGATTTTAATCTATTGAGTACTCCTGCCCTGAGAGCAGCGCGTAATACACTAAAAATAACAGCGATTTTAATTTATTGAGTACTCCTGCCCTGAAAGCAGCGCGTAATACACTAAAATAGCTGCGATTTGATTCTATTGAGTACTCCTGCCATGAGAGCAGCGCGTAATAAAGTAAAATAACAGCGATTTGAATCTATTGAGTACTCCTGCCCTGAGAGCAGCACGTAATACACTAAAATAACAGTGATTTGAATCTATTGAGTACTCCTGCCCTGAGAGCAGCACGTAATACACTAAAATAACAGTGATTTGAATCTATTGAGTACTCCTGCCCTGAGAGAAGCGTGTAATAAACTAAAATAACAGCAATTTGAATCTATTGAGTACTCCTGCCCTGAGAACAGCTCGTAATACACTAAATTAACAGCGATTTTAATCTGAGTACTCCTGCCCTGAGAGCAGCACGTAATACACTAAAATAACAGCGATTTGAATCATTTGAGTACTCCTGCCCTGAGAGCAGCGCGTAATGCACTAAAATAACAGCGATTTTAATCTATTGAGTACTCCTGCCCTGAGAGCAGCGCGTAATACACTAAAAATAACAGAGCTTATATTGAGTTCTCCTGCCCTGAGAGCAGCGCGTAATACACTAAATTAACAGCGATTTTAATCTGAGTATTCCTGCCCTGAGAGCAGCACGTAATACACTACAATAAGAGTGATTTTAATCTATTGAGTACTCCTGCCCTGAGAGCAGCACGTAATACACTAAAAATAACAGCGATTTTAATTTATTGAGTACTCCTGCCCTGAGAGCAGCACGTGATACACTAAAATAACAGTGATTTGAATCTATTGAGTACTCCTGCCCTGAAAGCAGCGCGTAATACACTAAAATAGCTGCGATTTGATTCTATTGAGTACTCCTGCCATGAGAGCAGCGCGTAATAAACTAAAATAACAGCGATTTGAATCTATTGAGTACTCCTGCCCTGAGAGTAGCACGTAATACACTAAAATAACAGCGATTTGAATCTATTGAGTACTCCTGCCCTGAGAGCAGCGCGTAATACACTACAATAACAGTGATTTTAATCCATTTAGTACTCCTGCCCTGAGAGCAGCACGTAATACACTAAAATAACTGCGATTTGAATCTGTTGAGTACTCCTGCCCTGAGAGAAGCGTGTAATAAACTAAAATAACAGCAATTTGAATCTATTGAGTACTCCTGCCCTGAGAACAGCGCGTAATACACTAAATTAACAGCGATTTTAATCTGAGTACTCCTGCCCTGAGAGCAGCACGTAATACACTAAAATAACAGCGATTTGAATCATTTGAGTACTCCTGCCCTGAGAGCAGCACGTAATACACTAAAATAACAGCGATTTTAATCCATTGAGTACTCCTGCCCTGAGAGCAGCGCGTAATACACTAAAAATAACAGCGCTTATATTGAGTTCTCCTGCCCTGAGAGCAGCGCGTAATACACTAAATTAACAGCGATTTTAATCTGAGTAATCCTGCCCTGAGAGCAGCACGTAATACACTACAATAAGAGTGATTTGAATCTATTGAGTACTCCTGCCCTGAGAGCAGCACGTAATACACTAAAATAACAGTGATTTGAATCTATTGAGTACTCCTGCCCTGAGAGCAGCACGTAATACACTAAAATAACGGCGATTTGATTCTATTGAGTACTCCTGCCCTGAGAGCAGCACGTAATACACTAAAATAACTGCGATTTGAAACTGTTGAGTACTCCTGCCCTGAGAGAAGCGTGTAATAAACTAAAATAACAGCAATTTGAATCTATTGAGTACTCCTGCCCTGACAACAGCGCGTAATACACTAAATTAACAGAGATTTTAATCTGAGTACTCCTGCCCTGAGAGCAGCACGTAATACACTAAAATAACAGCGATTTGAATCTATTGAGTACTCCTGCCCTGAGAGCAGCTCGTAATACACTAAAATAACAGCGATTTTAGTCTATTGAGTACTCGTGCCCTGAGAGCAGCGCGTAATACACTAAAAATAGCAGCGCTTATATTGAGTTCTCCTGCCCTGAGAGCAGCGCGTAATACACTAAAAATAACAGCGCTTATATTGAGTTCTCCTGCCCTGAGAGCAGCGCGTAATACACTAAATTAACAGCGATTTTAATCTGAGTACTCATGCCCTGAGAGCAGCACGTAATACACTACAATAAGAGTGATTTTAATCTATTGAGTACTCCTGCCCTGAGAGCAGCGCGTAATACACTAAAATAACAGCGATTTGAATCCATTGAGTACTCCTGCCCCGAGAGCAGCACATAATACACTAAAAAAAGAGCGATTTTAATCTATTGAGTACTCCTGCCCTGAGAGCAGCACGTAATACACTAAAATAACAGTGATTTGAATCTATTGAGTACTCCTGCCCTGAGAGCAGCACGTAATACACTAAAATAACAGCGATTTGTATCTATTGAGTACTCCTACCATGAGAGCAGCGCGTAATAAACTAAAATAACAGCGATTTGAATCCATTGAGCAATCCTGCCCTGAGAGCAGCGCGTAATACACTGAAATAACGGCGATTTTAATCCATTGAGTACTCCTGCCCTGAAAGCAGCGCGTAATACACAAAAATAGCTGCGATTTGATTCTAATGAGGACTCTTGCCCTGAGAACAGCACGTAATACACTAAAATAACAGCGATTTGAATCCATTGAGTACTCCTGCCCTGAGAACAGCGCGTAATACACTAAATTAACAGCGATTTTAATCCGAGTACTCCTGCCATGAGAGCAGCACGTAATACACTAAAATAACAGCGATTTGAATCTATTGAGTACTCCTGCCCTGAGAGCAGCGCGTAATACACTAAAATAACAGCGATTTTAATCTATTGAGTACTCCTGCCCTGAGAGCAGCGCGTAATACACTAAAAATAACAGCGATTTTAATTTATTGAGTACTCCTGCCCTGAAAGCAGCGCGTAATACACTAAAATAGCTGCGATTTGATTCTATTGAGTACTCCTGCCATGAGAGCAGCGCGTAATAAAGTAAAATAACAGCGATTTGAATCTATTGAGTACTCCTGCCCTGAGAGCAGCACGTAATACACTAAAATAACAGTGATTTGAATCTATTGAGTACTCCTGCCCTGAGAGCAGCACGTAATACACTAAAATAACAGTGATTTGAATCTATTGAGTACTCCTGCCCTGAGAGAAGCGTGTAATAAACTAAAATAACAGCAATTTGAATCTATTGAGTACTCCTGCCCTGAGAACAGCTCGTAATACACTAAATTAACAGCGATTTTAATCTGAGTACTCCTGCCCTGAGAGCAGCACGTAATACACTAAAATAACAGCGATTTGAATCATTTGAGTACTCCTGCCCTGAGAGCAGCGCGTAATGCACTAAAATAACAGCGATTTTAATCTATTGAGTACTCCTGCCCTGAGAGCAGCGCGTAATACACTAAAAATAACAGAGCTTATATTGAGTTCTCCTGCCCTGAGAGCAGCGCGTAATACACTAAATTAACAGCGATTTTAATCTGAGTATTCCTGCCCTGAGAGCAGCACGTAATACACTACAATAAGAGTGATTTTAATCTATTGAGTACTCCTGCCCTGAGAGCAGCACGTAATACACTAAAAATAACAGCGATTTTAATTTATTGAGTACTCCTGCCCTGAGAGCAGCACGTGATACACTAAAATAACAGTGATTTGAATCTATTGAGTACTCCTGCCCTGAAAGCAGCGCGTAATACACTAAAATAGCTGCGATTTGATTCTATTGAGTACTCCTGCCATGAGAGCAGCGCGTAATAAACTAAAATAACAGCGATTTGAATCTATTGAGTACTCCTGCCCTGAGAGTAGCACGTAATACACTAAAATAACAGCGATTTGAATCTATTGAGTACTCCTGCCCTGAGAGCAGCGCGTAATACACTACAATAACAGTGATTTTAATCCATTTAGTACTCCTGCCCTGAGAGCAGCACGTAATACACTAAAATAACTGCGATTTGAATCTGTTGAGTACTCCTGCCCTGAGAGAAGCGTGTAATAAACTAAAATAACAGCAATTTGAATCTATTGAGTACTCCTGCCCTGAGAACAGCGCGTAATACACTAAATTAACAGCGATTTTAATCTGAGTACTCCTGCCCTGAGAGCAGCACGTAATACACTAAAATAACAGCGATTTGAATCATTTGAGTGCTCCTGCCCTGAGAGCAGCACGTAATACACTAAAATAACAGCGATTTTAATCCATTGAGTACTCCTGCCCTGAGAGCAGCGCGTAATACACTAAAAATAACAGCGCTTATATTGAGTTCTCCTGCCCTGAGAGCAGCGCGTAATACACTAAATTAACAGCGATTTTAATCTGAGTAATCCTGCCCTGAGAGCAGCACGTAATACACTACAATAAGAGTGATTTTAATCTATTGAGTACTCCTGCCCTGAGAGCAGCGCGTAATACACTAAAAATAACAGCGATTTTAATTTATTGAGTACTCCTGCCCTGAAAGCAGCGCGTAATACACTAAAATAGCTGCGATTTGATTCTATTGAGTACTCCTGCCATGAGAGCAGCGCGTAATAAACTAAAATAACAGCGATTTGAATCTATTGAGTACTCCTGCCCTGAGAGCAGCACGTAATACACTAAAATAACAGTGATTTGAATCTATTGAGTACTCCTGCCCTGAGAGCAGCACGTAATACACTAAAATAACGGCGATTTGATTCTATTGAGTACTCCTGCCCTGAGAGCAGCACGTAATACACTAAAATAACTGCGATTTGAAACTGTTGAGTACTCCTGCCCTGAGAGAAGCGTGTAATAAACTAAAATAACAGCAATTTGAATCTATTGAGTACTCCTGCCCTGACAACAGCGCGTAATACACTAAATTAACAGAGATTTTAATCTGAGTACTCCTGCCCTGAGAGCAGCACGTAATACACTAAAATAACAGCGATTTGAATCTATTGAGTACTCCTGCCCTGAGAGCAGCTCGTAATACACTAAAATAACAGCGATTTTAGTCTATTGAGTACTCGTGCCCTGAGAGCAGCGCGTAATACACTAAAAATAGCAGCGCTTATATTGAGTTCTCCTGCCCTGAGAGCAGCGCGTAATACACTAAAAATAACAGCGCTTATATTGAGTTCTCCTGCCCTGAGAGCAGCGCGTAATACACTAAATTAACAGCGATTTTAATCTGAGTACTCATGCCCTGAGAGCAGCACGTAATACACTACAATAAGAGTGATTTTAATCTATTGAGTACTCCTGCCCTGAGAGCAGCGCGTAATACACTAAAATAACAGCGATTTGAATCCATTGAGTACTCCTGCCCCGAGAGCAGCACATAATACACTAAAAAAAGAGCGATTTTAATCTATTGAGTACTCCTGCCCTGAGAGCAGCACGTAATACACTAAAATAACAGCGATTTGAATCCATTGAGTACTCCTGCCCTGAGAACAGCGCGTAATACACTAAATTAACAGCGATTTTAATCCGAGTACTCCTGCCATGAGAGCAGCACGTAATACACTAAAATAACAGCGATTTGAATCTATTGAGTACTCCTGCCCTGAGAGCAGCGCGTAATACACTAAAATAACAGCGATTTTAATCTATTGAGTACTCCTGCCCTGAGAGCAGCGCGTAATACACTAAAATAACAGTGATTTGAATCTATTGAGTACTCCTGCGCTGAGAGCAGCAGGTAATACACTAAATAACAGCGATTTGAATCTATTGAGTACTCCTGCCATGAGAGCAGCGCGTAATAAACTAAAATAACAGCGATTTGAATCTATAGAGTACTCCTGCCCTGAGAGCAGCACGTAATACACTAAAATAACAGCGATTTGAATCTATTGAGTACTCCTGCCCTGAGAGCAGCACGTAATACACTGAAATAACAGCGATTTTAATCCATTGAGTACTCCTGCCCTGAGAACAGCGCGTAATACACTAAATTAAGAGCGATTTTAATCTATTGAGTACTCCTGCCCTGAGAGCAGCACGTAATACACTAAAATAAGAGCGATTTTAATCTATTGAGTACTCCTGCCCTGAGAGCAGCACGTAATACACTACAATAACAGTGATTTGAATCCATTGAGTACTCCTGCCCTGAGAGCAGCGCGTAATACACTAAAATAACAGCGATTTGAATCCATTGAGTACTCCTGCCCTGAGAGCAGCGCGTAATACACTGAAATAACAGCGATTTTAATCCATTGAGTACTCCTGCCATGAGAGCAGCACGTAATACACTAAAATAACTGCGATTTGATTCTATTGAGCAATCCTGCCCTGAGAGCAGCGCGTAATACACTACAATAACAGTGATTTGAATCTATTGAGTACTCCTGCCCTGAGAGCAGCATGTAATACACTAAAATAACTGTGATTTGAATCTGTGGAGTACTCCTGCCCTGAGAACAGCGCGTAATACACTAAATTAACAGCGATTTTAATCCGAGTACTCCTGCCATGAGAGCAGCACGTAATACACTAAAATAACAGCGATTTGAATCTATTGAGTACTCCTGCCCTGAGAGCAGCGCGTAATACACTAAAATAACAGCGATTTTAATCTATTGAGTACTCCTGCCCTGAGAGCAGCGCGTAATACACTAAAATAACAGTGATTTGAATCTATTGAGTACTCCTGCGCTGAGAGCAGCAGGTAATACACTAAATAACAGCGATTTGAATCTATTGAGTACTCCTGCCATGAGAGCAGCGCGTAATAAACTAAAATAACAGCGATTTGAATCTATAGAGTACTCCTGCCCTGAGAGCAGCACGTAATACACTAAAATAACAGCGATTTGAATCTATTGAGTACTCCTGCCCTGAGAGCAGCACGTAATACACTGAAATAACAGCGATTTTAATCCATTGAGTACTCCTGCCCTGAGAACAGCGCGTAATACACTAAATTAAGAGCGATTTTAATCTATTGAGTACTCCTGCCCTGAGAGCAGCACGTAATACACTAAAATAAGAGCGATTTTAATCTATTGAGTACTCCTGCCCTGAGAGCAGCACGTAATACACTACAATAACAGTGATTTGAATCCATTGAGTACTCCTGCCCTGAGAGCAGCGCGTAATACACTAAAATAACAGCGATTTGAATCCATTGAGTACTCCTGCCCTGAGAGCAGCGCGTAATACACTGAAATAACAGCGATTTTAATCCATTGAGTACTCCTGCCATGAGAGCAGCACGTAATACACTAAAATAACTGCGATTTGATTCTATTGAGCAATCCTGCCCTGAGAGCAGCGCGTAATACACTACAATAACAGTGATTTGAATCTATTGAGTACTCCTGCCCTGAGAGCAGCATGTAATACACTAAAATAACTGTGATTTGAATCTGTGGAGTACTCCTGCCCTGAGAGCAGCGCGTAATACACTAAAATAACAGCGATTTGAATCCATAGAGCAATCCTGCCCTGAGAGCAGCGCGTAATACACTGAAATAACAGCGATTTTAATCCATTGAGTACTCCTGCCCTGAAAGCAGCGCGTAATACACTAAAATAGCTGCGATTTGATTCTATTGAGTACTCCTGCCCTGAGAGCAGCACGTGATACACTAAAATAAGAGTGATTTTAATCTATTGATTACTCCTGCCCTGAGAGCAGCACGTAATACACTACAATAACAGTGATTTGAATCCATTGAGCACTCCTGCCCTGAGAGCAGCGCGTAATACACTAAAATAACAGCGATTTGAATCTATTGAGTACTCCTGCCCTGAGAGCAGCACGTAATACACTAAAATAACAGCGATTTGAATCTATTGAGTACTCCTGCCCTGAGAGCAGCACGTAATACACTAAAATAACGGCGATTTGATTCTATTGAGTACTCCTGCCCTGAGAGCAGCACGTAATACACTAAAATAACTGCGATTTGAATCTGAGTACTCCTGCCCTGAGAGCAGCACGTAATACACTAAAATAACAGCGATTTGAATCTATTGAGTACTCCTGCCCTGAGAGCAGCGCGTAATACACTAAAATAACAGCGATTTTAGTCTATTGAGTACTCATGCCCTAAAAGCAGCGCGTAATACACTAAAAATAGCAGCGCTTATATTGAGTTCTCCTGCCCTGAGAGCAGCGCGTAATACACTAAAAATAACAGCGCTTATATTGAGTTCTCCTGCCCTGAGAGCAGCGCGTAATACACTAAATTAACAGCGATTTTAATCTGAGTACTCATGCCCTGAGAGCAGCACGTAATACACTACAATAAGAGTGATTTTAATCTATTGAGTACTCCTGCCCTGAGAGCAGCGCGTAATACACTAAAATAACAGCGATTTGAATCCATTGAGTACTCCTGCCCCGAGAGCAGCACATAATACACTAAAAAAAGAGCGATTTTAATCTATTGAGTACTCCTGCCCTGAAAGCAGCACGTAATACACTAAAATAACAGTGATTTGAATCTATTGAGTACTCCTGCCCTGAGAGCAGCACGTAATACACTAAAATAACAGCGATTTGTATCTATTGAGTACTCCTACCATGAGAGCAGCGCGTAATAAACTAAAATAACAGCGATTTGAATCCATTGAGCAATCCTGCCCTGAGAGCAGCGCGTAATACACTGAAATAACGGCGATTTTAATCCATTGAGTACTCCTGCCCTGAAAGCAGCGCGTAATACACAAAAATAGCTGCGATTTGATTCTATTGAGGACTCTTGCCCTGAGAACAGCACGTAATACACTAAAATAACAGCGATTTGAATCCATTGAGTACTCCTGCCCTGAGAACAGCGCGTAATACACTAAATTAACAGCGATTTTAATCCGAGTACTCCTGCCATGAGAGCAGCACGTAATACACTAAAATAACAGCGATTTGAATCTATTGAGTACTCCTGCCCTGAGAGCAGCGCGTAATACACTAAAATAACAGCGATTTTAATCTATTGAGTACTCCTGCCCTGAGAGCAGCGCGTAATACACTAAAATAACAGTGATTTGAATCTATTGAGTACTCCTGCGCTGAGAGCAGCAGGTAATACACTAAATAACAGCGATTTGAATCTATTGAGTACTCCTGCCATGAGAGCAGCGCGTAATGAACTAAAATAACAGCGATTTGAATCTATAGAGTACTCCTGCCCTGAGAGCAGCACGTAATACACTAAAATAACAGCGATTTGAATCTATTGAGTACTCCTGCCCTGAGAGCAGCACGTAATACACTGAAATAACAGCGATTTTAATCCATTGAGTACTCCTGCCCTGAGAACAGCGCGTAATACACTAAATTAAGAGCGATTTTAATCTATTGAGTACTCCTGCCCTGAGAGCAGCACGTAATACACTAAAATAAGAGCGATTTTAATCTATTGAGTAGTCCTGCCCTGAGAGCAGCACGTAATACACTACAATAACAGTGATTTGAATCCATTGAGTACTCCTGCCCTGAGAGCAGCGCGTAATACACTAAAATAACAGCGATTTGAATCCATTGAGTACTCCTGCCCTGAGAGCAGCGCGTAATACACTGAAATAACAGCGATTTTAATCCATTGAGTACTCCTGCCATGAGAGCAGCACGTAATACACTAAAATAACAGCGATTTGAATCTATTGAGTACTCCTGCCTTGAGAGCAGCACGTAATACACTGAAATAACAGCGATTTTAATCCATTGAGTACTCCTGCCCTGAGAACAGCGCGTAATACACTAAATTAAGAGCGATTTTAATCTATTGAGTACTCCTGCCCTGAGAGCAGCACGTAATACACTAAAATAAGAGCGATTTTAATCTATTGAGTAGTCCTGCCCTGAGAGCAGCACGTAATACACTACAATAACAGTGATTTGAATCCATTGAGTACTCCTGCCCTGAGAGCAGCGCGTAATACACTAAAATAACAGCGATTTGAATCCATTGAGTACTCCTGCCCTGAGAGCAGCGCGTAATACACTGAAATAACAGCGATTTTAATCCATTGAGTACTCCTGCCCTGAGAGCAGCATGTAATACACTAAAATAACTGTGATTTGAATCTGTGGAGTACTCCTGCCCTGAGAGCAGCGCGTAATACACTAAAATAACAGCGATTTGAATCCATAGAGCAATCCTGCCCTGAGAGCAGCGCGTAATACACTGAAATAACAGCGATTTTAATCCATTGAGTACTCCTGCCCTGAAAGCAGCGCGTAATACACTAAAATAGCTGCGATTTGATTCTATTGAGTACTCCTGCCCTGAGAGCAGCACGTGATACACTAAAATAAGAGTGATTTTAATCTATTGATTACTCCTGCCCTGAGAGCAGCACGTAATACACTACAATAACAGTGATTTGAATCCATTGAGCACTCCTGCCCTGAGAGCAGCGCGTAATACACTAAAATAACAGCAATTTGAATCCATTGAGTACTCCTGCCCTGAGAGCAGCACGTAATACACTAAAATAACTGCGATTTGATTCTATTGAGCAATCCTGCCCTGAGAGCAGCGCGTAATACACTACAATAACAGTGATTTGAATCTCATGAGTACTCCTGCCCCGAGAGCAGCGTGTAGTACACTAAAATAACAGCAATTTGAATCTATTGAGTACTCCTGCCCTGCAGAGCAGCGCGTAATAAACTAAAATAACAGCAATTTGAATCTATTGAGTACTCCTGCCCTGAGAGCAGCGCGTAATACACTAAACTAACAGCGATTTTAATCTGAGTACTCCTGCCCTGAGAGCAGCACGTAATACACTAAAATAACAGCGATTTGAATCCATTGAGTACTCCTGCCCTGAGAGCAGCGCGTAATACACTAAATTAACAGCGATTTTAATCTGAGTACTCCTGCCCTGAGAGCAGCAAGTAATACACTAAATTAACAGCGATTTTAATCTATTGAGTACTCCTGCCTTGAGAGCAGCGCATAATACACTAAAAATAACAGCGCTTATATTGAGTTCTCCTGCCCTGAGAGCAGCGCGTAATACACTAAATTAACAGCGATTCTAATCTGAGTACTCCTGCCCTGAGAGCAGCACGTAATACACTACAATAAGTGTGATTTTAATCTATTGAGTACTCCTGCCCTGAGAGCAGCACGTAATACACTAAAAATAACAGCGATTTTAATCTATTGAGTACTCCTGCCCTGAGAGCAGCGCGTAATACACTAAAATAACAGCGATTTTAATCCATTGAGTACTCCTGCCCTGAAAGCAGCACGTAATACACTAAAATAACAGCGATTTGTATCTATTGAGTACTCCTACCATGAGAGCAGCGCGTAATAAACTAAAATAACAGCGATTTGAATCCATTGAGCAATCCTGCCCTGAGAGCAGCGCGTAATACACTGAAATAACGGCGATTTTAATCCATTGAGTACTCCTGCCCTTAAAGCAGCGCGTAATACACAAAAATAGCTGCGATTTGATTCTATTGAGGACTCTTGCCCTGAGAACAGCACGTAATACACTAAAATAACAGCGATTTGAATCCATTGAGTACTCCTGCCCTGAGAACAGCGCGTAATACACTAAATTAACAGCGATTTTAATCCGAGTACTCCTGCCATGAGAGCAGCACGTAATACACTAAAATAACAGCGATTTGAATCTATTGAGTACTCCTGCCCTGAGAGCAGCGCGTAATACACTAAAATAACAGCGATTTTAATCTATTGAGTACTCCTGCCCTGAGAGCAGCACGTAATACACTAAAATAAGAGCGATTTTAATCTATTGAGTACTCCTGCCCTGAGAGCAGCACGTAATACACTACAATAACAGTGATTTGAATCCATTGAGTACTCCTGCCCTGAGAGCAGCGCGTAATACACTAAAATAACAGCGATTTGAATCCATTGAGTACTCCTGCCCTGAGAGCAGCGCGTAATACACTGAAATAACAGCGATTTTAATCCATTGAGTACTCCTGCCATGAGAGCAGCACGTAATACACTAAAATAACTGCGATTTGATTCTATTGAGCAATCCTGCCCTGAGAGCAGCGCGTAATACACTACAATAACAGTGATTTGAATCTATTGAGTACTCCTGCCCTGAGAGCAGCATGTAATACACTAAAATAACTGTGATTTGAATCTGTGGAGTACTCCTGCCCTGAGAACAGCGCGTAATACACTAAATTAACAGCGATTTTAATCCGAGTACTCCTGCCATGAGAGCAGCACGTAATACACTAAAATAACAGCGATTTGAATCTATTGAGTACTCCTGCCCTGAGAGCAGCGCGTAATACACTAAAATAACAGCGATTTTAATCTATTGAGTACTCCTGCCCTGAGAGCAGCGCGTAATACACTAAAATAACAGTGATTTGAATCTATTGAGTACTCCTGCGCTGAGAGCAGCAGGTAATACACTAAATAACAGCGATTTGAATCTATTGAGTACTCCTGCCATGAGAGCAGCGCGTAATAAACTAAAATAACAGCGATTTGAATCTATAGAGTACTCCTGCCCTGAGAGCAGCACGTAATACACTAAAATAACAGCGATTTGAATCTATTGAGTACTCCTGCCCTGAGAGCAGCACGTAATACACTGAAATAACAGCGATTTTAATCCATTGAGTACTCCTGCCCTGAGAACAGCGCGTAATACACTAAATTAAGAGCGATTTTAATCTATTGAGTACTCCTGCCCTGAGAGCAGCACGTAATACACTAAAATAAGAGCGATTTTAATCTATTGAGTACTCCTGCCCTGAGAGCAGCACGTAATACACTACAATAACAGTGATTTGAATCCATTGAGTACTCCTGCCCTGAGAGCAGCGCGTAATACACTAAAATAACAGCGATTTGAATCCATTGAGTACTCCTGCCCTGAGAGCAGCGCGTAATACACTGAAATAACAGCGATTTTAATCCATTGAGTACTCCTGCCATGAGAGCAGCACGTAATACACTAAAATAACTGCGATTTGATTCTATTGAGCAATCCTGCCCTGAGAGCAGCGCGTAATACACTACAATAACAGTGATTTGAATCTATTGAGTACTCCTGCCCTGAGAGCAGCATGTAATACACTAAAATAACTGTGATTTGAATCTGTGGAGTACTCCTGCCCTGAGAGCAGCGCGTAATACACTAAAATAACAGCGATTTGAATCCATAGAGCAATCCTGCCCTGAGAGCAACGCGTAATACACTGAAATAACAGCGATTTTAATCCATTGAGTACTCCTGCCCTGAAAGCAGCGCGTAATACACTAAAATAGCTGCGATTTGATTCTATTGAGTACTCCTGCCCTGAGAGCAGCACGTGATACACTAAAATAAGAGTGATTTTAATCTATTGATTACTCCTGCCCTGAGAGCAGCACGTAATACACTACAATAACAGTGATTTGAATCCATTGAGCACTCCTGCCCTGAGAGCAGCGCGTAATACACTAAAATAACAGCGATTTGAATCTATTGAGTACTCCTGCCCTGAGAGCAGCACGTAATACACTAAAATAACAGCGATTTGAATCTATTGAGTACTCCTGCCCTGAGAGCAGCACGTAATACACTAAAATAACGGCGATTTGATTCTATTGAGTACTCCTGCCCTGAGAGCAGCACGTAATACACTAAAATAACTGCGATTTGAATCTGAGTACTCCTGCCCTGAGAGCAGCACGTAATACACTAAAATAACAGCGATTTGAATCTATTGAGTACTCCTGCCCTGAGAGCAGCGCGTAATACACTAAAATAACAGCGATTTTAGTCTATTGAGTACTCATGCCCTAAAAGCAGCGCGTAATACACTAAAAATAGCAGCGCTTATATTGAGTTCTCCTGCCCTGAGAGCAGCGCGTAATACACTAAAAATAACAGCGCTTATATTGAGTTCTCCTGCCCTGAGAGCAGCGCGTAATACACTAAATTAACAGCGATTTTAATCTGAGTACTCATGCCCTGAGAGCAGCACGTAATACACTACAATAAGAGTGATTTTAATCTATTGAGTACTCCTGCCCTGAGAGCAGCGCGTAATACACTAAAATAACAGCGATTTGAATCCATTGAGTACTCCTGCCCCGAGAGCAGCACATAATACACTAAAAAAAGAGCGATTTTAATCTATTGAGTACTCCTGCCCTGAAAGCAGCACGTAATACACTAAAATAACAGTGATTTGAATCTATTGAGTACTCCTGCCCTGAGAGCAGCACGTAATACACTAAAATAACAGCGATTTGTATCTATTGAGTACTCCTACCATGAGAGCAGCGCGTAATAAACTAAAATAACAGCGATTTGAATCCATTGAGCAATCCTGCCCTGAGAGCAGCGCGTAATACACTGAAATAACGGCGATTTTAATCCATTGAGTACTCCTGCCCTGAAAGCAGCGCGTAATACACAAAAATAGCTGCGATTTGATTCTATTGAGGACTCTTGCCCTGAGAACAGCACGTAATACACTAAAATAACAGCGATTTGAATCCATTGAGTACTCCTGCCCTGAGAACAGCGCGTAATACACTAAATTAACAGCGATTTTAATCCGAGTACTCCTGCCATGAGAGCAGCACGTAATACACTAAAATAACAGCGATTTGAATCTATTGAGTACTCCTGCCCTGAGAGCAGCGCGTAATACACTAAAATAACAGCGATTTTAATCTATTGAGTACTCCTGCCCTGAGAGCAGCGCGTAATACACTAAAATAACAGTGATTTGAATCTATTGAGTACTCCTGCGCTGAGAGCAGCAGGTAATACACTAAATAACAGCGATTTGAATCTATAGAGTACTCCTGCCCTGAGAGCAGCACGTAATACACTAAAATAACAGCGATTTGAATCTATTGAGTACTCCTGCCCTGAGAGCAGCACGTAATACACTGAAATAACAGCGATTTTAATCCATTGAGTACTCCTGCCCTGAGAACAGCGCGTAATACACTAAATTAAGAGCGATTTTAATCTATTGAGTACTCCTGCCCTGAGAGCAGCACGTAATACACTAAAATAAGAGCGATTTTAATCTATTGAGTAGTCCTGCCCTGAGAGCAGCACGTAATACACTACAATAACAGTGATTTGAATCCATTGAGTACTCCTGCCCTGAGAGCAGCGCGTAATACACTAAAATAACAGCGATTTGAATCCATTGAGTACTCCTGCCCTGAGAGCAGCGCGTAATACACTGAAATAACAGCGATTTTAATCCATTGAGTACTCCTGCCATGAGAGCAGCACGTAATACACTAAAATAACAGCGATTTGAATCTATTGAGTACTCCTGCCTTGAGAGCAGCACGTAATACACTGAAATAACAGCGATTTTAATCCATTGAGTACTCCTGCCCTGAGAACAGCGCGTAATACACTAAATTAAGAGCGATTTTAATCTATTGAGTACTCCTGCCCTGAGAGCAGCACGTAATACACTAAAATAAGAGCGATTTTAATCTATTGAGTAGTCCTGCCCTGAGAGCAGCACGTAATACACTACAATAACAGTGATTTGAATCCATTGAGTACTCCTGCCCTGAGAGCAGCGCGTAATACACTAAAATAACAGCGATTTGAATCCATTGAGTACTCCTGCCCTGAGAGCAGCGCGTAATACACTGAAATAACAGCGATTTTAATCCATTGAGTACTCCTGCCCTGAGAGCAGCATGTAATACACTAAAATAACTGTGATTTGAATCTGTGGAGTACTCCTGCCCTGAGAGCAGCGCGTAATACACTAAAATAACAGCGATTTGAATCCATAGAGCAATCCTGCCCTGAGAGCAGCGCGTAATACACTGAAATAACAGCGATTTTAATCCATTGAGTACTCCTGCCCTGAAAGCAGCGCGTAATACACTAAAATAGCTGCGATTTGATTCTATTGAGTACTCCTGCCCTGAGAGCAGCACGTGATACACTAAAATAAGAGTGATTTTAATCTATTGATTACTCCTGCCCTGAGAGCAGCACGTAATACACTACAATAACAGTGATTTGAATCCATTGAGCACTCCTGCCCTGAGAGCAGCGCGTAATACACTAAAATAACAGCAATTTGAATCCATTGAGTACTCCTGCCCTGAGAGCAGCACGTAATACACTAAAATAACTGCGATTTGATTCTATTGAGCAATCCTGCCCTGAGAGCAGCGCGTAATACACTACAATAACAGTGATTTGAATCTCATGAGTACTCCTGCCCCGAGAGCAGCGTGTAGTACACTAAAATAACAGCAATTTGAATCTATTGAGTACTCCTGCCCTGCAGAGCAGCGCGTAATAAACTAAAATAACAGCAATTTGAATCTATTGAGTACTCCTGCCCTGAGAGCAGCGCGTAATACACTAAACTAACAGCGATTTTAATCTGAGTACTCCTGCCCTGAGAGCAGCACGTAATACACTAAAATAACAGCGATTTGAATCCATTGAGTACTCCTGCCCTGAGAGCAGCGCGTAATACACTAAATTAACAGCGATTTTAATCTGAGTACTCCTGCCCTGAGAGCAGCAAGTAATACACTAAATTAACAGCGATTTTAATCTATTGAGTACTCCTGCCTTGAGAGCAGCGCATAATACACTAAAAATAACAGCGCTTATATTGAGTTCTCCTGCCCTGAGAGCAGCGCGTAATACACTAAATTAACAGCGATTCTAATCTGAGTACTCCTGCCCTGAGAGCAGCACGTAATACACTACAATAAGTGTGATTTTAATCTATTGAGTACTCCTGCCCTGAGAGCAGCACGTAATACACTAAAAATAACAGCGATTTTAATCTATTGAGTACTCCTGCCCTGAGAGCAGCGCGTAATACACTAAAATAACAGCGATTTTAATCCATTGAGTACTCCTGCCCTGAAAGCAGCACGTAATACACTAAAATAACAGCGATTTGTATCTATTGAGTACTCCTACCATGAGAGCAGCGCGTAATAAACTAAAATAACAGCGATTTGAATCCATTGAGCAATCCTGCCCTGAGAGCAGCGCGTAATACACTGAAATAACGGCGATTTTAATCCATTGAGTACTCCTGCCCTTAAAGCAGCGCGTAATACACAAAAATAGCTGCGATTTGATTCTATTGAGGACTCTTGCCCTGAGAACAGCACGTAATACACTAAAATAACAGCGATTTGAATCCATTGAGTACTCCTGCCCTGAGAACAGCGCGTAATACACTAAATTAACAGCGATTTTAATCCGAGTACTCCTGCCATGAGAGCAGCACGTAATACACTAAAATAACAGCGATTTGAATCTATTGAGTACTCCTGCCCTGAGAGCAGCGCGTAATACACTAAAATAACAGCGATTTTAATCTATTGAGTACTCCTGCCCTGAGAGCAGCACGTAATACACTAAAATAACAGCGATTTGAATCTATTGAGTACTCCTGCCCTGAGAGCAGCACGTAATACACTAAAATAACAGCGATTTGTATCTATTGAGTACTCCTACCATGAGAGCAGCGCGTAATAAACTAAAATAACAGCGATTTGAATCTATTGAGTACTCCTGCCATGAGAGCAGCGCGTAATAAACTAAAATAACAGCGATTTGAATCTATAGAGTACTCCTGCCCTGAGAGCAGCACGTAATACACTAAAATAACAGCGATTTGAATCTATTGAGTACTCCTGCCCTGAGAGCAGCACGTAATACACTGAAATAACAGCGATTTTAATCCATTGAGTACTCCTGCCCTGAGAACAGCGCGTAATACACTAAATTAAGAGCGATTTTAATCTATTGAGTACTCCTGCCCTGAGAGCAGCACGTAATACACTAAAATAAGAGCGATTTTAATCTATTGAGTACTCCTGCCCTGAGAGCAGCACGTAATACACTACAATAACAGTGATTTGAATCCATTGAGTACTCCTGCCCTGAGAGCAGCGCGTAATACACTAAAATAACAGCGATTTGAATCCATTGAGTACTCCTGCCCTGAGAGCAGCGCGTAATACACTGAAATAACAGCGATTTTAATCCATTGAGTACTCCTGCCATGAGAGCAGCACGTAATACACTAAAATAACTGCGATTTGATTCTATTGAGCAATCCTGCCCTGAGAGCAGCGCATAATACACTACAATAACAGTGATTTGAATCTATTGAGTACTCCTGCCCTGAGAGCAGCATGTAATACACTAAAATAACTGTGATTTGAATCTGTTGAGTACTCCTGCCCTGAGAGCAGCACGTGATACACTAAAATAAGAGTGATTTTAATCTATTGATTACTCCTGCCCTGAGAGCAGCACGTAATACACTACAATAACAGTGATTTGAATCCATTGAGCACTCCTGCCCTGAGAGCAGCGCGTAATACACTAAAATAACAGCAATTTGAATCCATTGAGTACTCCTGCCCTGAGAGCAGCACGTAATACACTAAAATAACTGCGATTTGATTCTATTGAGCAATCCTGCCCTGCGAGCAGCACGTAATACACTACAATAACAGTGATTTGAATCCATTGAGTACTCCAGCCCCGAGAGCAGCGTGTAGTACACTAAAATAACAGCAATTTGAATCTATTGAGTACTCCTGCCCTGAGAGCAGCGCGTAATAAACTAAAATAACAGCAATTTGAATCTATTGAGTACTCCTGCCCTGAGAGCAGCGCGTAATACACTAAACTAACAGCGATTTTAATCTGAGTACTCCTGCCCTGAGAGCAGCACGTAATACACTAAAATAACAGCGATTTGAATCCATTGAGTACTCCTGCCCTGAGAGCAGCGCGTAATACACTAAATTAACAGCGATTTTAATCTGAGTACTCCTGCGCTGAGAGCAGCACGTAATACACTAAATTAACAGCAATTTTAATCTGAGTACTCCTGCCCTGAGAGCAGCACGTAATACACTAAATTAACAGCGATTTTAATCTATTGAGTACTCCTGCCTTGAGAGCAGCGCGTAATACACTAAAAATAACAGCGCTTATATTGAGTTCTCCTGCCCTGAGAGCAACGCGTAATACACTAAATTAACAGCGATTCTAATCTGAGTACTCCTGCCCTGAGAGCAGCACGTAATACACTACAATAAGTGTGATTTTAATCTATTGAGTACTCCTGCCCTGAGAGCAGCACGTAATACACTAAAAATAACAGCGATTTTAATCCATTGAGTACTCCTGCCCTGAAAGCAGCACGTAATACACTAAAATAACAGCGATTTGTATCTATTGAATACTCCTGCCCTGAGAGCAGCACGTAATACACTAAAATAACAGCGATTTGAATCCATTTAGTACTCCTGCCCTGAGAGCAGCGCGTAATACACTAAAATAAGAGCGATTTTAATCTATTGAGTACTCCTGCCCTGAAAGCAGCACGTAATACACTACAGTAACAGTGATTTGAATCCATTTAGTACTCCTGCCCTGAGAGCAGCGCGTAATACACTAAAATAAGAGCGATTTTAATCTATTGAGTACTCCTGCCCTGAGAGCAGCACGTAATACACTACAATAACAGTGATTTGAATCCATTGAGTATTCCTGCCCTGATAGCAGCACGTAATACACTAAAATAACAGTGATTTGAATCTATTGAGTACTCCTGCCCTGAGAGCAGCACGTAATACACTAAAATAACAGCGATTTTAATCCATTGAGTATTCCTGCCCTGAGAGCAGCACGTAATACACTAAAATAACTGCGATTTGATTCTATTGAGTACTCCTGCCCTGAGAGCAGCGCGTAATACACTACAATAACAGTGATTTGAATCTATTGAGTACTCCTGCCCTGAGAGCAGCGCATAGGCTAATACACTAAAATAACAGCGATTTGAATCCATTGAGTTCTCCTGCCCTAAGAGCAGTACTAGGGCGGGAGATGTATCAGTTTGATCGTTGAAATGTCGCGGATATTTGAACGAGTTCTTTTGTCACATATAATTTTCACACACAGCGAGGTAGCATTGGAAAAGCATGTTTTACACCAGGTACCCCCTAAGCAGCTTTGTTATGGTCAACTGATTAACAGTCGAATCAAAATGCATACAACACGATATTTAGACGATGATTGTTAGTTCTGTACATTTTAATGTTCGCAGATTATCTTAATAAACGTTAAAAGATGATGAATTTTAACAAAATATGAGCCATCCACCGAAAGGGTGACATTTCTGTCCTCAGGACATTAAATGTATAAAATTGCATGAAATTTAACTCTAAAAGACATTTTATTATTAAGCAAAATGTCCTTAACATTAAGCTAACTACAAATTTAAAATGTATAATTAAAAACATTAATAAAAACTACATAGAACACTAAAAAATAGCATTTTCTGCATGTCCCCACTCTCTATCTCTAAAATTTACCATGAAATATGATGATTAAAATCCTTCAAAAATCTTATTTTGTTTGCATTTTTGTGTGACTTTATATCCAATCTATGCTTTAAAATTTTGTTTTTTCATGAGAAAAAAATATTTTATCTAATATTTTAGATAAAATACAAATTTTAGTTGTGTCCCCGGGTTTACACTCAGTCCTGTTATCCTAACACATCCCCCCCTCTGAAAATTTTGGAATATTCCACAAGACACATTTTCAACAGGAAGTTGCATCATCTGGATCCTCTGAAGGCAATGGGAAGACCATAAGTGAGTCCTCTCATTTTAATTTATGTATATTTGATGAAATTGTAACTATGACTGAGAAGGTAAATCTCAACATACTGTCCTGTTACCTAAATTATTTCTTAGATTTTATTTGTTTATTTTAAAAATATGAACTTTTGGTAAGTCACTAAATTGCTCAGTGTCCTCATGCTGTTAGCATGTATTCTATGTGACCATATGTATTTGATAACTTTTTGCTTAAAAACTCAATCCTGTTACTTTCAGTCCTGTTGCTTATATGAATAAATAACAGGAGTGAGTTAAAGTAACAGGAGTGAGTAGAGTCCTCTGTTTTGTTGATTTAATACTGTAAATATTAGTTTATATAATACTATTCACCTGAATTATGAGTTTTAAGGTTGCAATTACTTATATTGTAGACATTAGCATTAGTTTTATAATGTGAACACCATACTTCCAGGAAGCCAGTCCACCACGAGGTGACTTAAATGTTGTGACTTTGTCTTTCTTATATTTTGTAGAAAATGGAGAAAACCCATACTATGCAGGTGCCAGAAACACCCACCTATGGCATATTGCAATGGAAGGAGCGAAACACACCCGCAACCCTCTCTTTTCCCCCTTTTTTGTCTTACTTTCCCTCTTTATCCCTCCAGCTCTCTTCTTCACTCTCTCCTTCTTTCTCTTTCCACCTCCTTCTCTGTGAAGTACTTCTAGCAATACACACATATGGACGCTCATTCATGTTTACAAAGTGTTCATTCCTGTTACTTTTTTTTCTAAAAAAATAAAGTTAAACCAGTCTTTTTATCAGTTTTGTTTGGTCCATCATTTATACAATAGTTTAATAAATCAAATTATTAAAACAATGATAAACTTGAGGGTTCGGTCTTCTTTAAAATGAAAAAATGGCTTTGTGTTTTTTATTAAAATACACCTTGCCTTAATATATAGTGATTTTTTTTTCACAAATATCAATTATTTGAACATATAACCAACAATTTCTTTAAAATAAACACTTTCTTGTGGGGAAAACAAAGGAATTAATTGACATGCTTTTAAACATGCTTTTTAAATGGCACATGAGTTTCGGTAACAGGACTGAAAAAATATGTGTCCATCTTCTGCTTAAACCTTGTAAAAAAAAATAAAAAAAAAAGGTTGGCTGAGATTGACCAATACACATTTTGAATAGTTAAATATGTGTAGTATTAGATTCAGTGTTGAAAAAAGATAAAAAATCAATTTTAATTTGGAGAGTTACAACAAGCAAATGTCACCCATTCGGTGGAATGGATCACTTACCTTTCAATAAAAGCGTTCTCCCACGAACATCTGTTTGTCTTGTATTCCGGACTAATCCCTCCGCACGTTCAAACGTATTGACCCCGCCTTTGCTTCAATTTCATTGGTTGAATCTGTAAACCAATCATTTGCCTTTCTGCCCTCAGAACATGTTTGAGTTTGAGTCAGTAAAACTCCCATCTGCTTCTCCTTGCTGCAACGCACATGATAAACCTCAAAAGAGCTCATTTCAGAGCAATTTCTATCAGTCTCTTATGTGCGAGCTTTAAAAGTTAAAATTTAAATATTATGCTAATATGCAGCGGGATTATCGGTGAAAGTGAAACGGTGTTTTGACAGGCTTCATGATCTCTTTCATGCCATGAAAACGGTAGACCACCACCCACGCAAATCTTTTGTGTTAAAATGAGCAAGAGGTGGCGCTATTTCACTGAAAATCTATAATAATTTCTAAACATGCGGCAGGCAAACTAAAACGAAAGTCTTAGAAGTATCTATGTTAGCAGATGCTTACTTGAACCAAAGAACATTTCGTTGGGGGAAAAATAGGCTACTGCTGCTAATCAGAGAATGCATGGAAGAGGTACTATGACAACACCGCAACTGCGTGACATTTCCGTGTTCTTCGTGGAGATTTTATTTTAGTTTAAATTCAAATCAAGCTAAAAGTGCTTGTTTTGGACATAGAGGAGAATAAAGGTCAAGTGTGTGTTAATTATAGGCGAAAAACACATTAGTTGTTAGTTGACCAATCAATGCTTGAACATGCAAACACGTGATCTTGTGCTCAGCTTCCTTATAACGTGAACCTATTTGTTTACACTGGACAAGAGTTATGCATTAACTGCAATCTGTAGAGTAAGTTAATGTTTCTGTCAGACGTCAGATGATTTCTTTCTCGTCCCAGGTGCAACAGGTAGGCCACGACAGTCCGTTTTTAGGATGAGAATTATATATATATATATATATATATATATATATATATATATATATATATATATATATATATATATATATATATGTGTGCGTGTGTATGTGTGTATATTAGCCTTTCACGTTAGATACACGAGCGGCCATTGCACTCGTGCACTCAGTAGTGATTGTTACATAAACTCATCATAACTACCATTCATCAGTTTTTCAGACCCAGTGTTGCCATGTTAACACAAACTAAAAGTATAAAGCTAAATACATATTAGACTTGAACATTAAAAACTGTTCAAGTCATACAAAAAGAACATTAGAACTCAATTTGGATTTGTTTGAAAAAACAAATAACAAAACCTTGTCAACTAACTGAAACAAAAAAGTATAATAAACAATAGCCTACCTATCTGGCCTTAAACTAGACCCCATATCTTATTTGTAGTTTTATTCAGTTTAAACATGTTGAAGGAAATAAAATGTTCTTTGTTCATCTATTTTCTGTTTTTGTTGACTTCTTTCTCTTTCAGGGTTTATAATGAAATATCTTCTATGGATCCTGTGCACTCTTCGCCTGCTTCTCTGTACTGATGCACACAGTGGTACAAAACCTAACTTTGTCTTTATGATGGTGGACGATTTGGGAATTGGAGACCTTGGATGCTATGGAAACACAACTCTCAGGTTTATTCATACAATTCAGCTTGTTACTTTTTTTGTTCTACAGGAAATCCACACTAGCTGGCTGCTATAAAGACATTTTATGTGAATATCTCTTACATTTTAGATGAAGTACTCTGCATATGAAGTAGTATACATTAATGCCATCAAGTCAAGTCAGTTCCCACAGAATTAAAAGTTGCTCGTGTAAGCAAACTAGATTTGACATGCATGGGATTTTCCTTTTGATGGGTTCCTATATGTTTCAAAGATGAAGAAAGTTTTGATCCTAGATGAAAATTCATCTCTCTCATAAGCTTAATGAGACTGTTGTATTATGGTTGTCCTGGCCTGCAGGACGCCTAACATTGACAGACTGGCCATGGAAGGGGTGAAACTGACCCAACACATAGCGGCTGCGCCTCTCTGCACTCCCAGCAGGGCAGCCTTCCTCACAGGCAGATACCCTATCCGATCAGGTCAGTCCTGGAGTTACTGCTGAAATAAGCAATATGTGCTGTTTTTAAAGCATCGTTGAGATTTGTGTTTAAAGACACTTCTGTATGTGAGAGATTTCTGCTAAAGAGCAGGACTATCATTATTATTATTTGTCATGTTTAATTTGCCCTTAAGTGTTTTTAAAAGTACACTGTTACAATAATACAATCTTAATCACTGCTACATTGTCAACATGTCTAATTGTAATGTTTGCTAACATTTTTATTCAAAACCGCGATTTCTAGATTTTAAAATAATAAAATCGTGGCAAAACATTATATTCAAATTAATCAAAAAAATCTGACAAAAATACCCAGCCCTAATGACACTATATTAAACAACAACTACAGCTCGTTCTGTGCGTTATATGTCATTATGTACCATTTTTACTTCATTGCACATGCGCAAAACATTCCAGTTTCGGTTTCCAATTCAATCAAGTGTTTACATCTGTCCTATCGAACTTAGAAAAGGTTTAAAATACCCTTTACAATCCGAATTGATTGACGTAGTTACCAATGGCGCAAAAAGTGGGTATGCGGTATATGCGGCGCATAGGGGCGCCGCATCATGGGGGCGCCAAAGCGATGGTTAAAAAGAATAATTTTTTTTTATAAGTAATATACATTTATATAAAAGTTATACAAGTTAAATATAAAAAAAGTTATATAAATTTTAGAGGACTAACAGGCTAGAGTAGGCGCCGGCGCCCTCATAATATTCCATCATAGAATTTATTTTGACATAGAAGGGTAATATCGCGTGAGTGAGCAGCACAGGACTGCGTTATCGTTGAAACTCGAAAAAGATGAATGAAGCAAAAAAGCGGTCGGGGGCTGAAAATAGAAAAAGAATGAGGTTAAAGGAGATGGCATGTAAAGGGATGCGACAGCAGCTAAATAAGTGGATGGTGAAATGCAACAGGTATGTTATGTTTGTGCTTGGAGGAGGCTTGCAAATATTCGTATATGTGTGTGTTTATGTGTATGTTTGTAACTGTTTATTCTGTAACTTTTTACTATTTGTTAACATTGTTAATATATATATATATATATATATATATATACAGGTCCTTCTCAAAAAATTAGCATATTGTGATAAAGTTCATTATTTTCCATAATGTAATGATAAAAATTCAACTTTCATATATTTTAGATTCATTGCACACCAACTGAAATATTTCAGGTCTTTTATTGTTTTAATACTGATGATTTTGGCATACAGCTCATGAAAACCCAAAATTCCTGTCTCAAAAAATTAGCATATCATGAAAAGGTTCTCTAAACGAGCTATTAACGTAATCATCTGAATCAACTAATTAACTCTAAACACCTGCAAAAGATTCCTGAGGCTTTTAAAAACTCCCAGCCTGTTTCATTACTCAAAACCGCAATCATGGGTAAGACTGCCGACCTGACTGCTGTCCAGAAGGCCATCATTGACACCCTCAAGAAAGAGGGTAAGACACAGAAAGAAATTTCTGAACAAATAGGCTGTTCCCAGAGTGCTGTACCAAGGCACCTCAGTGGGAAGTCTGAGGGAAGGAAAAAGTGTGGCAAAAAACGCTGCACAACGAGAAGGTGACCGGACCCTGAGGAAGATTGTGGAGAAGGACCGATTCCAGACCTTGGGGGACCTGCGGAAGCAGTGGACTGAATCTGGAGTAGAAACATCCAATGCCACCGTGCACAGGCGTGTGCAGGAAATGGGCTACAGGTGCCGCATTCCCCAGGTCAAGCCACTTTTGAACCAGACACAGCGACAGAAGCGCCTGAAAAGTAATTTTTTTCTGATGAAAGCAAATTTTGCATGTCATTCGGAAATCAAGGTGCCAGAGTCTGGAGGAAGACTGGGGAGAAGGAAATGCCAAAATGCTTGAAGTCCAGTGTCAAGTACCCACAGTCAGTGATGGTCTGGGGTGCCATGTCAGCTGCTGGTGTCGGTCCACTGTGTTTTATCAAGGGCAGGGTCAATGCAGCTAGCTATCAGGAGATTTTGGAGCACTTCAAGCTTCCATCTGCTGAAAAGCTTTATGGAGATGTAGATTTCATTTTTCAGCACGACCTGGCACCTGCTCACAGTGCCAAAACCACTGGTAAATGGTTTACTGACCATGGTATTACTGTGCTCAATTGGCCTGCCAACTCTCCTTCCTGAACCCCATAGAGAATCTGTTGGATATTGTGAAGAGACAGTTGAGAGACGCAAGACCCAACACTCTGGATGAGCTTAAGGCCGCTATCAAAGCATCCTGGGCCTCCATAACACCTCAGCAGTGCCACAGGCTGATTGCCTCCATGCCACGCCGCATTGAAGCAGTCATTTCTGCAAAAGGATTCCCGACCAAGTATTGAGTGCGTAACTGAACATAATTATTTGAAGGTTGACTTTTTTTTATTTATTAAAAACACTTCTTTTATTGGTCGGATGAAATATGCTAATTTTTTGAGATAGGAAATTTGGGTTTTCATGAGCTGTATGCCAAAATCATCAGTATTAAAACAATAAAATACCTGAAATATTTCAGTTGGTGTGCAATGAATCTAAAATATATGAAAGTTTAATTTTATCATTACATTATGGAAAATAATGAACTATCACAATATGCTAATTTTTTGAGAAGGACCTGTATATATATATATATATATATATATATATACGTGTGTGTGTGTGTGTGTATTGGGGGGGTGCCAAAATTGTTGCTGCATACCCCTCTAACACTGGGTAGTTGCGCCCCTGGTAGTTACACGTGGTTTTTTTTTTAATTCTGACTGAGCTACTAGTCTGATTACAGTTGGATTATTAGGGTCCATCTAAATGCAGCTACTGTTAGTGTACTTATTATGTTCATGTTGCATTGCAAAACACTTTTGCTGCTATTGAGGTTGAATACGGGTTAAGTTAAGACATGTTTAGTGATATAGGTAGGTGTAAGGAATAGTCAACAGTTTGATTATAGATGTAATTATTATTATTTCTAAATATAAGTACAGTGTAAAAATATGTGAAATATGTACACAATAAGAGCACTGTATCAAATCATTAATTTAAACTTAATACATAATAGTTAAAGACACTTAATATTAAGTTTTTCATTTCATGTGCACATGATTTTTTGTCTCTTTTTTTGATGGCATAGGTATGGCAGCAAAAGGCCGAATGGGAGTTTTTCTCTTTACTGCATCATCAGGAGGTCTTCCACAAGAGGAAATCACCTTTGCCAAGGCTGCCAAAGGGCAAGGCTATTCCACTGCTGTAATTGGTATGTTACTTTCATAACCCTGGTTATCTGGTAAGAGTCCTGTACAGTATATTACTGTGGAAAATGCCTAAGACGTGATCAATGACAAGGTTGGCTGACCGACAGGTTAGGACTCACAACAATGACACCTGCTGTCTCTGCCGTCACCTACCATTGCGCTATCAGCATATCTTTTCTTTGTTTTGACTGCAGCTAGGGATGTGTGGTGAGACCAGTATTATCAGATAATTGGAGTTACACTGTTAACCTTAAAGCAGGGGTCCGTCAAATAACCTTGGCATCGGGCCAAAAAAAATGATGGCGCCACTAGATGGCGGGCCAGAACATAGTCAACAGATAATTTAAGAAATTAATTGAGGAAAAATGCAACTTGAATTGCCTGTGACAGACTGTTACAGTATCTTTTGTAACTGGTAGAGCTGTAACTCTGTGTTATATCCTGTAGTAGGACAGACATTAAAGGGGAACTTGGCAACTATTTCGGCTTAATAAAACCGTTTAGAAATCATTTAGATGGTTAAATAACCTGTTCTGGTGAGAATGGTGACTTTCCCCGCTCCACCCAGCGTTCCCATGCGGAAAATCAACCTTGCAACATGGGGACTAACATCCCAGTAAGTTGGAAAAAGGAAGTCTCGTGAGAAGCGAGAATGAGCGAGAAACACAAACTGCTTTACCGCAATTCGGCATTAACACACACGCCATATGATACTGAATATGATGTATTACCCACCTCGGTAGACATAGCTCCACATGATAAAGTTGGCCGGCTCCGATAATAACAAATGCACATGAGCAGCGGGTTGAATGGGGGGGATTGTGCCGCAAGTGAGTTTTTTTTACAACAGTGTTGTGAAATATACGCCCCACAGCTGTAGGGGGAGCTCGTTGAGACAATATACGACAACAAAAGTGAAAATCAGCGAAGAAATGGCTAAAGTTGCCAAGTTCCCCTTTAACAAAAAGTCACATTTGTGTAGCGGTGTCCGGGTTTTACACTTAATAAAATTAATTAAATTAAATTAATTAATAAAGCACTAGTGACTAGGGATGAGTCACAATTTTCAAATATTCGATTAGTCGATTTAATTATCAAATATTGAATAGGTTGTGCGATTATTGCCTAAAAAAAATCCCCATGTTTTCGGTGGTGATGCGTTAATGTAACCATAGGGTGCCGCTGCCAATAACGCACCTAAAAGCTGTCACAAAGAACCGGCAAAAGTAATGATTATGAATGTTTGTGACGGGGCGCATAGCTATCGTCACGGTAGCGATATGCTGTCTATTCTAGTACACAAAGACTTGAGTGCAAATGTGACCTGTATGTGTTTGTCTAGCACATTAATGTCTTCTGTTAATCTTTATACTGTTACAAATCAGCGGTTAATCTAGCCTTTCACTACAAAATCTCATAAATCCCGTAGCTTTTGTGTGCACACTTTTAACAGCTAATACTGCGGTGATTTATATGCTATAGCTACTTCTATCAATACATATCTGGCTGTTTTAAAGAAAATCATGTCAATTATGTTACAGTAATAATCAGTTATAATAATCATGCAATACATGTTTTCAGTATGTATCCGTTTATTTAGTTTAAGAGAAACATAGCTTGGACATACCATTTTGTCGTACTGGCGTCTCCGGTTTGTTTGGGTAAAGGAAAATTTGCCGCGATTGTGGGGTTTAAATGACGCTATGACTTCCGGGTCAATAGCAAATGACCTGCAGTTTGAGTTATTTATTTGAAGTTGTTAAATATGACTTGTTGCTTGTCAATTGTTAGCTGAAAATGTAGAAATAGCATTCTGTAATTTTCTAGTTTAATAGAAGTAGTATTTCAGCTGTTTTTAAGTATTTATGTATTTGTCATCTGAACCACCCCTGCACTATTTTCACGTGTCGGTATGTTCCAATTCCAGGGGCGACCTCAGGCCTATAAAGTCTAGTAATGTCATTCTGTCGGGAGGACCGTGACTGAGAAGACATACGTCTGTCTTTGCTCTAATTATAGTGACTTGTGTTAAGGTCAAATTTCAAACAACTGTAAACATTTAATTGTTGTTGTTTTTTTTGTTTTTTGACTCTCATGTCAATTTACTTTATTTACTAAACAGTTTTTTTTTTTTTTTGTTAATTTGTTATTGCCTGTCATTGGCCTTAACTGGGACAAATAAAAAGATCCCATCTGAACAAATTCATCCAACCTCTCCTGAGTGCTTTCATCTGCTCACGACAATTCAGTCGCGTCTACCCATAACATTGTTTCAAATATAGCAAAGAGACATTTTAATAGTTTAATAATAAACTAATGTTTTCTGTGTCACTGTCAGCTGCAATAGTGACCGCAGTGAACGGACCTATAGAGAGAAATGCACATTTCGGATTACATAAGAAGAGAGTAGGCTAGTCTATTTATTTTCGTTTTGAATTGCTTTGTTTAAAAGTAGACATTTCAAGATTTTTATATATATATATATATAGCTTATACGCTGAGTTTCGGTTAGTTTATGAGATGAGCTCCAGTTCACGTGCAATGCAAGTGTCCTGATTATATTGTCTGCTATATTTGCTTCTTATTTATTAAATCCAGGCAATTGGTTGACGAAACATTGATTAAACCCAGCAAGCAATAGCCGGCATTTCACCGTCTAGGTTAACTATAGACCCGATATAGTCCGGCTATGGACATTTGTCAACCAATCATATTCAAGCATTCAGCAGTCCCCTAGTAACATTCAAAATAATTAATATTTCTCCTTTTAAATTATGGGGGTCGTAAGCTGTTCACTTTTCTGCCCTCAAACTCAGGCTCTCAGCAAATGAATGCTCATTTATTGACTTTCCTCAGTGAAACTGGCCCTCACTCAGGGTGTCCGCGGGGTCTTAAAAAGTATTAAAAGTTGTTAAATCAATTTAGAGAAAATTACATTTTGTATCATCTTTTCGTTATGTATTTTGTCCAAAGAGGTTGTATGCAAAAGTTTGCCTGAATCATGGTGGCGGCGAATAGTGGGCTGTGTAGTTTATTTATGGAATCCCGCTAGATATGATGTCATCTGTTACCGTGTTCACTGACTGCACTGCGCCATGCATGTCCCTTTATGCACGGGTGTTTAACAACAAGCTTACGTTACATCTTAAGGTCTTAAGGTTTTCTTTTAGTTGAAAACATTAAACAATATTTGTAATAAAAAAATATAAAGAACAAACGCATATAAGCTCAAGCCGTGCGAATGGAAAAAACGCTAATAAAACAGACCGCGCCACTTATCGTACAGAACGCAGGTATACACTCGAGTCAGCATATTTTTTTATCTTGTTTATATTGTTTCAGTTTCATGTTGAGAAAAACAATAATATCCACATGCTCGAGTAGAAAACGCGCTGCCGCTGACAGACGTTGCAGGGACACAGTGACAGATAACGAAGTTTCTAACAGCACTTTGCATTTTCTGTTATTAAACCTGTCTTTCTTAATGAAGCTTAAAGGAAGCATATGTCTCAAAGTCATTTTGCTATCAGTTAAGTTATCAACTCCCTCACTTGGGGGGCTGAAGCTGCGCTTACCTGTCAACGGTAGTCAAGTCTGTGTTCTCTTACCAGTAACCGTGACGTAATATCAAAGATGTCCATAAAACTGAAACGGCTTATCACTTTTGACACGACAAGAGTCAAGGCGAGTTGTGATTTCATCAGTCAAATTTTCATTATACGACAGCAGCTTTTATATCTGGGTGAAGAGCGGAGCATTTTAGTTGCGTCTAGGTAGAACAAAAAACTGGCATGAGCAGCTTCGGTGGAGAGCAGTGGCCTTCATATGACCCTCATATCTCTGTCGCTCTAAGTTACCAAACACAAAACCGCACACTAAAACCCGCAACACACAGTAGACATATGTTTGTGCATTGCAGAGCATCTCTCTCGGACTGTATGAAGTGAAAGACAACTAGTTGTCCAGTCTGGTTGTAGCCTGGCATGCCAGACCCACATCAAGATGTTAGGTCTGGGAACTCACCATTGATGGGCTCAATACGAGGAGCGGGATAAACGGTTGTCTTTCAAATTCCCTCGGCACACAATAGGATAGCGCTACAACCAACCAGAGCAACGAAGAAGGTGACGTAGTCAGAGCGACGGAGTCAGAGCAAAGCCGTTCTTTGTTTTTGTTTCAAAGAAAAGTTTAACTTCAAATCCTCCAGAGTCGCGGCCAAAGCCGAATCGAAAGACTGCTGTTCGCCAGCAGCAGTAGCCATTCTTTGTTTTCAAGTAGCAGTGAACTGTCATTATGTTAAGCCCTCCCGCCGACTCTATACACGATCTGATTGGCCTGACCAGAGTTTGGTTTTTCCAGCTCGAAAGCCAACGGAGAGTTGCTAGACCACACTGGCTGCAAAATAAATTGTGCTGCCGCTAGGGTTTGCTAGATTTCTAGGCTAGTCTGGTTGGTGAGTCCTGAAAATTTACAGGTGTGAGTTTGATTAAAGAATGTTGTTGTCACTCCCATAAATAACTGGAGTGTGTGTGGACATAACCGTATTAAGGACTCAAATACATAACTGACAACCATATTCTGCTGCTGTGTGAACGTGGCCATTGGATGAATGTTAGAATCAGAAACATTCAAATCTAATGCTTTTTTTTTTTTTTTGCTTTAATGTATCGTTTTTTTAGGGAAATGGCACCTGGGTCTAAACTGTGAAGACAGTGCCGACCACTGCCACCATCCTAACTCTCATGGCTTTGACTACTTCTACGGCACCATTATGACGCACCTTCGGGACTGCCAGCCTGGACATGGCTCTGTCTTACATCACATACATGCTCACATCCCATACAAGGCCCTTGGTGTTGGTCTGGTTTCCCTGGTGTTACTCCATATTAGAGGGACAATAACTGTGACCAGGAAAGTAGTTTTTGTTTTTCTGGTCCTGGTAGGGGTGTTTGTGAGTCTCTTTGGTGTGTTGTTTTACACATTTCCCAATCTAAATTGCTTTGTCATGCGAGGGGCGGAGATTGTTGAGCAACCATATACATCAGAGAACCTCACTCAAAGGATGACCAGTGAAGCCATAGAGTATCTGGAAAGGTATGTGTCTACTTTTTATGTCCATGTTAATGTGCAAAAAGCTTTTTTAGGGACCCAGTTTGAGCTTACAAATGCAGTGACTGAACTAATATCAAGGGCAATTGCCAATCCAGTTTGAAAGGTCTGTATTGAAATTTAAGGTCTTGCTTAAGCATTTGCATTATTCATTTGATTAACCCTCTGAATTTAAAGGTAGACGTCACCCAAAATTTTTTTAATTCTGTCATGATGTGCTCATTTTTATTCCAAAACTGTATTACTCGATTTTCTCTGTGCCAGGTCGCTCTTGCAACTACAATGAATGGGGATAAAATGTACAGTAGAAGTACACTGCACAACTAAATTCAGAACAGATTTTAAAACGCTAAGATTCATACACTTGCTGACTTCAAAAATTGTTATAGAGAAAAACTGGGCTAAAAACTGCACTAAACGATTGAGGATAACACATGTCCAGAATTTTAAGTAGTTTCGAACACAAACTCACACAGAAACATGCGCCTTGTTGCTAGGAGACGCATGACAAAAGAGTATGTGTTCTAAAATTGTCTGAAAATATCAAACACAATTCTCTGTCTGAATGGAATCAGTCTGAACCTAAAAAAGAAAATGTCTCTGCCTATCATACACTCAGGGTTGGCCTTAGTTTTTCGGGGGCCCATAGCAGATTTTCAAAATGAGGCCCACCTACCTAATTTGACTCAAACTTTAAAGGGTTAGTTCGCCCATTTAAGACATGAAGTAGTATGGAATCCTTACCAGCACTATAGTACATACACACTGACCCACTCTGTAGTCACCTCCCTGGTCAGAGTTCTGGCCGCTGGAAGTTTTTCAAGAAAGTACTCCCAGTTAGTTTCCGGGGCCTCAAAACTGTGCGTTTTAACGTGAAAAAATTGTTTGCGTTTCAAAGCTTGATTAATTTAACACACAAAAAACACGCCGGTCAAAATTCATACATCGGTTTTAATCGGCACTATTTTCTTTCTGGGCGAACTAACCCTTTAAGTTTATTTTTTCTGACTCTATTGGCAGATAGTTTTGGGTAGTTTGCAAGCTCCTTAAATTGATACATTTCTCTGAGACATCGTTTGTCAGTTTGCTTCTCATAAAAATGTATATTATTCTGAAATATTGGTAATAAGAAAACATAATAACAATATGATTTTTGTAGCTTGGGACTGCAGCTTTCTGATATAGTATATAGCAGTTGCGTGCGGTCCATATAAGCTGCGAATGTTCTGCATACCCAAGCCATTCATGGACTCGCTGATTAGTATTAACACTGTAAATTACTATAAATTCCCTTGTTTGAGGTGTATCATAAAACTTACATGATATAATGTTAGTAATAGGTATGTAACACTCAGTCATTTATTTATTTGCCAAACGATGGTAATTTTCTTCAAATCTGCCACTAATTGATAGTTCCGGGTAAGCTGATTCACATCAGCTTTGGTGGTTACGCTTTGTTGGTATGCATCGTCATCTCATCACTGTCCCGTGTTTTCATTGGTTTGCTGTAATATGTGGGATTTAATCATAGGATTTAATGCACAGGGAAAGCTGTCCGCGGATCGCTCGCCCAAGAGTAAAACCTTCTGCTGCTGCCAGATCTCAATCAACGAAAATTATTTTGTGTTTGATACAAGACTAACTATACTAAATCAAGTGGAAAAAAATGTCACAACAGAAACTATTTTCATTGTATTTTTTTTTTTTTCTTTATAGGGACATTTTTAACAAAAACTGTTATTGACATTGACAGATCTTCTGTAAGCAGACCTGTAACTGTCCGAGGCTGTTAATCGTAGTCTAGGCGTTTATTACAGTCATCATTTTGTATTATTTTAACTTCTTTTAAAATAGTAATTCTATTTTTATTATACTTACATTTATTCGAATGATATTTTACTTATATTTTATTTATAATAGGCTTCTAATATTTATTATATTTTTAATTGTTAATAAAAAAATAAAAAAACACTTCTAGCTTACATTTGAATTGACGCCTGTCATGGTGTTTCTTATTTGTCGTCTCTGATTTAAATGCACGCCGATGTGCCGTACCATTAAAATGTGAAGCATGTCGTTTCTTTGACATTAGTGCCACCTAGCGGAATGTGTGACTTAACTCGACAGCTTTTACGGGTGCTTGGTGAAGCAGAGGTGGACAAAGTACACAACTTCCTTACTTGAGTGAAAGTACAGATGCTAACTACTGGGGCCTGTTTCAGAAAGGAGGTTAAGTGAAAACTCTGAGTATTTTCATTTTTCATTTTTATTAGGATCCCCATTAGCGGCCCATTTAATGGCAGCTACAAAGCAATAACAACACAAATTACAATCAAAAAGAATTCAAACATTGCAATTACATACAAAATATTACCATGTAAAATAACATAACAATTTCCAGCTTTCACAAGGTCATTTGCAGCAATTCCTGGGTTACTGTCCTCTTAAATTTATATTTGTTCTGAATTCTGCATGATGAGACAGAGAGTCGATTCCAAATAGATATTGCTCTATAAAGTGATGTGCGTTTCAAAAAATTTGTCCTGGAAAGCAAAAGTTTTATGTCACCGCCTCATGCCTGCCTGGTGGCATATAGGTGTCTACTTCCTACAAAAACAATCTGCTCAGAGAGAAACTGTGGCTGTTTCATAAAAACTGCATTCCACAATATTAAAATTAATCGTAGTTTAATTTTGTCTTCAACTGTGAGCCAAGAAAGGCTTTTATGCATCAGGACCACGTAAGTGTCCAGAGAGCACTGGAGGACAGTCCTCGCTGCCCTATTTTGTGCCACTTGAAGCTTACGAAGGTCTTTTTGTGATGCAGATGACCACATAATTGGACAGTTTTCTAAATGGCACAAAACAAGAGACTGAACAACCAGTTTACTTTGAGCCTTTGCAATCAGTGGAGCTTAAGCTCCTGTCGATGAAGACAGCGCTCCTGGTTGCACTGGCCTCTATCAAGAGGGTAGGGGACCTGCACGCATTCTCTGTTGACGAAGCGTGCCTGGAGTTCGGGCCGGCTTACTCTCACGTGATCCTGAGACCCCGGTCTGGATATGTGCCCAAGGTTCCTACCCCTCCCTTCCGGGACCAGGTGGTGAACCTGCAAGCTTTGCCCTTTGAGGAGGCAGACCCAGCCTTGGCACTGCTCTGTCCAGTATGTGCTCTCCGCACCTACATAGACAGAACGCAGTGTTTCAGGACCTCAGACCAGCTCTTGTCTGTTATGGTGGGAAGCTGAAGGGAAAGGCTCTCTCCAAGCAGAGGTTGTCTCACTGGATAGTGGACACCATTGCTTTGGCATACCAGCAGCAAGGTCGACCGTGCCCCCTTGGTGTGACTGCCCACTCCACCCGGAGTGTGGCGTCCTCTTGGGCTCTAGCGCATGGTGCCTCGCTAACAGACATCTGCAGGCTGGGCGACACCTAACACATTCGCCAGATTCTACAATCTCCGAGTGGAGCCAGTGTCCTCTCATCTACTCGCTTCAACCAGCTAGTTCTGGACCCGCTCAGGTGTCTTCGCTTGCTCGCCATTCCACTCCACGGACTGGATACGTGCGATATTCTCCTCAGGTGAGCTTCTCCGAAAGCCCTGAATTCCTCCAGCACTCCTGACGTCGGCGCCAGTGTCTATTGCCTGCGCGTCAGCTAGGTGCCTACTGTGTGCATGGTCCCTCCTCTGAGCGACCCCCACATGTGTATTTCCACTGTAAGCCTCTCTGAGCATGTGTCTTTCCCTTGCCAAGCCACCTTGCCACCCCTGGGGTTGAAATATTCCATCTGCGGCTGGACACCCCAGTGTTCTCCATATGCATCCTTCGGGTCATATGTGTATTCTCTAAGTCCCCCCCGTTTGGGCTGGCAATATTTGCATATTTCTTCTAAACTATGGGATATGCTCCCCAGTGTACCTTGGTATTCCTGTGTTAAATAGGAGTCCTTGCTAGTCTTACGACAGGGATCTCAGATTTACGCAGGGCACTGGAAGACAGTGGTGAAGGTGACTGGTAACCCCATTTGTCGTAATGCGACGTAACTCGGAGTGACAACGAAAGGGAACGTCTCGGTTACGTATGTAACCCTCGTTCCCTGAGTAGGGAACGGAGACGTTACGTCTTCCTGCCACTTTCCGCTGTTAGCGGGGGATCAGGGGATCGCCTGATTTCAGTCTCGGCTCCTCAGCGAAGAAACATATCTGCATGTTGCTGGCGTCCTCCTTTTATACCCACGAGGTAAGGCGGAGATACGCTATGCAAATTCCGCAGACCCATGGAATTTCTTTGCAATTGGCTCGTTTTGTAATACTCGAAGTCGATAGGTGTTCTAAGCGAAACCCCATTCGTCATCATCCGACGTAACGTCTCCGTTCCCTACTCAGGGAACGAGGGTTACATACGTAACCGAGACGTTTTCCGTTTCAGAATGGGAGGTTTGTCAAACCCGAGAAAGCAGAGTTAGTCAAGCCCGTTTCTGAAAGAGAGGTAACTTATACTCAGAGTCAGTTTTTTACCATGGTAACTTACTCGGTGAACCTAACCTGGCGTGGAGCAGGTATATGTAAACCCAGAGTTTTTCTTTTAGTAAATACATTTTGATTTAATAATCTTTAGACATTTTGAATGGAAACAACAGGAAAAAAATGCTAGGTAAGAAAAGCATTTTTTGCAGGGCAGTACATTCATTCATTGCACATTTTTATAAATAAACAATCGGAAAGAGAGCACATTAGCTGCTGTATCAGAGCGGGAAGGAAAATGTGTCTCGCTCTCACGCTCTTTCTCAGAGTTTTTGTGTTGTTTCCTGCACACAAACTCACAAGATCAATCAAAGAGGAGTTTCCCAGGATTGCAGGACAGTGGTGGAGAAATCAGTTTAAATGAGGCTAATCTGATAAATGACGTTCATTTGATAACGTCTTGCTGTGACCTTTGAAAGTAACCTAATAATTAGATTTTCCTTTAGGATTTCCAATGTGGTTGGATGCATTGATGACATGCATATTCCCATCATTGCACCTTCCGAAAATTAAACAGATTACTGTATGGAATGGAAGGATGCCAGATGGAATGATAGTCTGAGATATACAGGTGCTGGTCATATAATTAGAATATCATCAAAAAGTTGATTTATTTCAGTAATTCCATTCAAAAAGTGAAATTTGGATATTATATTCATTCATTACACACAGACTGATATATTTCAAATGTTTATTTCATTTAATTGTGATGATTAAAACTGACAACTAATGAAAATCCCAAATTCAGTATCTCCGAAAATTAGAATATTACTTAAAACCAATACAAAAAAATAATTTTTTGAAATGTTGGCCAACTGAAAAGTATGAACATGAAAAGTATGAGCATGTACAGCACTCAATACTTAGTTGGGGCTCCTTTTGCCTGAATTACTGCAGCAATGCGGCGTGGCATGGAGTCGATCAGTCTGTGGCACTGCTCAGGTGTTATGAGAGCCCAGGTTGCTCTGATAGTGGCCTTCAGCTCTTCTGCATTGTTGGGTCTGGCGTATCGCATCTTCCTCTTCACAATACCCCATAGATTTTCTATAGGGTTAAGGTCAGGCGAGTTTGCTGGCCAATTAAGAACAGGGATACCATGGTCCTTAAACCAGGTACTGGTAGCTTTGGCACTGTGTGCAGGTGCCAAGTCCTGTTGGAAAATGAAATCTGCATCTCCATAAAGTTGGTCTGCAGCAGGAAGCATGAAGTGCTCTAAAACTTCCTGGTAGACGGCTGCGTTGACCTTGGACCTCAGAAAACACAGTGGTCTAACACCAGCAGATGACATGGCACCCCAAACCTTCACTGACTGTGGAAACTTTACACTGGACTTCAAGCAACGTGGATTATGTTCCTCGCCTCTCTTCCTCCAGACTCTGGGACCTTGATTTCCAAAGGAAATGCAAAATTTACTTTCACCAGAGAACAAAACTTTGGCCCACTCAGCAGCATTCCAGTCCTTTTTGTCTGTAGCCCAGGCGATAGACTTCTGACGCTGTATCTTGTTCAAGAGTAGCTTGACACAAGGAATGCGACAGCTAAAACCCATGTCTTGTATACGTCTGTGCGTGGTGGTTCTTGAAGCACTGACTCCAGCTGCAGTCCACTCTTTGTGAATCTCCCCAACTTTTTTGAATGGGGTTTGTTTCACAATCCTCTCCAGAGTGCGGTTATCCCTATTGCTTGTACACTTTTTTTCTACCACATCTTTTCCTTCCCTTCTCCTCTCTATTAATGTGCTTGGACACAGTGAACAGCCAGCCTCTTTAGCAATGACCTTTTGTGTCTTGCCCTCCTTGTGCAAGATGTCAATGGTCATCTTTTGGAGAGCTGTCAAGTCAGCAGTCTTCCCCATGATTGTTTAGCCTACAGAACTAGACTGAGACCATTTAAAGGGTCTTGCAGGTGTTTTGAGTTAATTAGCTGATTAGAGTGTGGCACCAGGTGTCTTCAATATTGAACCTTTTTACAATATTAAAATTTTCTGAGATACTGATTTTGGGGTTTTCATTAGTTGTCAGTTATAATCATCAAAATTAAAAGGAATGAACACTTGAAATATATCACTCTGTGTGTAATGAATGAATTTAATATCCAAATTTCACTTTTTGAATGGAATTAATGAAATAAATCAAATTTTTAACGATGTTCTAATTACATGACCAGCACCTGTATCCCGTAACTACCACCACAGCTGTTAAATACACACAAATTATTCACAATTTATTTGGTCATCTTTATTTCCTACAAATACAAAAGCAACAGTTTCTTTTTCCTTTTGGATTTTAATATTTTTCCAATAATGTGTATCTCCTCTTCATCTATCAGTGATGGTGCAGGTCAAGCCTATGCCTTCTTGCTGATGGCCCAGTAGAAGTCAAATGTTAATTTCATTAGACTAATTACAAAAATGTAACAGGTTGGATTAGAAACATTTAATTATGTGAAAAGAGCATTAAACTATGTGGAAACAGCTGCTGCACATTAAAATAGACACTGGATTATATTTATTTAATATGTAAAATGTTTGTAAAGTCATGTAGCCTACAGCCATGAACCTTTTATGCTTAAAAATTTAATTGATTGAATTATGAATTTATTGTGCATTTTTAGTTGCTGCCAGGTTTTTTTTGTTTGTTTTTTGCCTGTGGGATACCATGTATTAGTTCAATAACTTGCCTTTCTGTCAGTTTTCACCTGCTAATATAACAGTGAATAAGAATTATACTTTTGTATTGACTCGGAAGTATGTGGACGTCTTTTTATCGGGTGCTGTTGCCATGGTGAATCGTGATTTCAGAGCTCCATTGATCATGGCTTTTCATAGTCGTGGTGTACGCGCTTAACTCAGTCAACCTACTCAGAGTTGATTGAACTAGCTCAATTCAGCTGTTCTGAAACCGAAAACTTAGAGTTGGTTGAACCTTCTTATTGAAACAGGCCCCTTGTCAAATATTACTCTGTTACAAGTAAAAGTTGTGAAAAACCGATATTTACTTAAGTAAAAGTACAGAAGTACTTGTTTTTATAAGTACTTAAGTATAAAAAGTAAATGTCAATGCATCGTTTTATTATTGTTGCTTTGTTGTATGTAATACTTATAGTACCTCTGTACTAACTATCCCTCTGAATCTATGCCTGCCTACCTACCATCATATCAATATCAGATTTATTTCTAGAACAAAGTTCCAGTTGTGGGATTGAATGTGAGTTTGAATAAGTGCACTCAGTAACATCCACAATGGTTTTGGACACCCAAATAGCTGTTCTCTCAAATTTATTTGAGTTCTATTTAAAGTTCTTTGGCTTTTAGTATGAATATGATAGCCTTACTGTTATCTATAAGCTAGTGTACTCCAAAACAATGACACAATTCACAACCTTTAGAAGACCAAACCTAACTTTGAAAATTAAAATTAGGTTGATGCCAGAAACTAACATCAGTCAGGTTCTGACGTCAACCTGACTTTCATTTCCAACCAAAATCCAACATCTATCCGACGTTGGATGTTGACGTCAATCTGACGATGTTCTGACGTTGCAACCAAAATGCAACCCCTGCAACCAAAATTATCCCCTGACTGGCGTTACTACTTTCTACTCAAGGACCTTGACAGTATTGTAGTGGAGGTAAAAGTACGATATTTGTCTTTCAAATGTACTGAAGTTCAAATAAAAAGTTTCCAGAAAAAATAATACTCAAGTAAAGTACAGATACTCAAAAAGTGTACTTAATTACAGTACTCAAGTAAATGTACTTTGTTACTGTCCACCAAGGCATCTACTTGTAAATATAGGCTACTTTCAATAAATGCTCAAATATAGGAAACTTTTAGCTGTGTTGCCATGTGCTATGAGAGTAAGCAATTGAGCAGCGAACACTGTCTAGACTCTAGAGTGTCCATCCAACGTGCACCATGTGCATTTTTGACATAGCATGACACCCAGCATACCCAGTTAAAAAGTCACTGCTCTCCACTGGTATATAGAATTAGTATATAGAGATACAGCCAGGCACAGTTATGCATGTGACGTATACAAATTTCTGCTGATACTTTTATCACGGTATTGCATTTCATTACAAAAATACAAGTTGAAAAGATAAACTTCAGTGTTGTCCTCTCAAGTTATTTACATTTTTTTTCAGATATATAATTGTTTCATAAATATATAGTTTGATGTGCTGCATGTTTCAGAGTGGAGCACAGCATTCATTTTCTAATCACAGTAAATGCTACTCCACACAAACTATGCAAGTGCTGAGAGTTTGTCTCTCTTATAATTTGTATTTGGGGACGCAATGTGCCAACCATCTTCCCAAATTTGTATTGAGAATTGTTCAGAAATTTGTTGTCAACAAAGAGAAGAGTTAAGATCTCCCTGTGGTTTTCCACCAAAATAAAAGCTCAATGGTTTAACATTTGAAAGCAAAGAGATTAGAACAAACCATAATATTTGTATAGTAATTTTACTGTTGTTCTGTAAAATAAAATAAAATAATAAAATAAATATTACTATTGATAACAATAATAACAATTATATTAATAATTTGATTATAACATATATTGAGATATAAAATTAACCTTGAACATTAAAGTGCTAAAAAAGAGGAGTAATAAAGAATCAAAACACTATCTAATATATCAATATCTAGATAATCTTTATCAATGTTATTATTAACAAGCATTCCTGTCTGAACCCCTGGCATGGGGTCCCCTGAAATCTGTTAATTCTGACTTCCCCAAATCTGCAAAGTCTGTATTCCAGCCTTGAGGCTTTCAAGATTCTAAAAAGACACGAAAACACCATAAACGTATAATTGTCAGTGAATAATGACCACAGTTTGGCTTCAGAAGATCTGAAATAGATTTGAAATCATATAGAACACTTTTATGATATTATAATGGTAATGTTGTGTCCTTGAAGTTTAAACGCATCAGTTCCAATTTATTTGGTGAAATAGTATGATCAGTACAATTGTTCAAAATGTGTCATTTTGCGCTCCATAGAAGAAAGCCAGTCATAAGGGCTTAAAATACAGTATCTCTCTGCCTTAATTCTTGTATCAGAGAATCGGTTTATTGGGAAATTGTGTTTTTTATCTGTAAAACCAATGATAGAATCGTTTTAGACATTTTGAAGTTTAAATTCTCTCCTTGGACTATTGTATGCTTTGTTAGGCACTTTAAAAGATGTCATCAACAAAGCCTTAAGAAAACTCACATGGAAGCAAATCCCTTTCAGCCAGGCTCTGATCCCTGATCTGATGTGATAATACAACCCTGAAATTATGTGCTTTGTGTTTGTCCAATGGTAATGGAAGATGGAACATTAAGAGTTTTCTGTTTGTTTGTTTGTTTGTTTGTTTGTTTGTTTTCCCCACAGGAATTCACAGAGTCCTTTCTTGCTCTTCTTCTCATTCATTCAAGTCCACACTGGACTTTTTGCCTCTCCTCTCTTCAGGGGTAAGAGCCAGCATGGCCTCTATGGTGACGCTGTCATGGAGATAGACTGGAGTGTAGGTACTGAATGACTTTTGACTTTGCCTGGACACATAAATATTGTAAAGATAAATTGATAAGTTTAAAAGCAAGTTCCACATAAGTATGTGGACACCTCCTTGACTACCATGCTTGAATTTGTGCACGCCATAACCTATACAAGACCCTCTCAATAGTTCCATCAGACTGTTATCTTAAAAGGGATAGGTCACCTAATAATGAAAATTTTGTCAGCATTTACTCACCATCACCCTCATTCCATTCCAAACCTGGCTGAACTATTAAAGGGATAGTTCACCCAAAAATTAACTGTCATCATTTACTCACCCTAATGTTGTTTCAAACCTGAATGACTATGTTGTATGATATTTTGAAGAATGTTGTTACAGTAAACAAACAGTTTAGCTGACCACTTTCTTGAAAACAAAGACATTTCTTCTATGTTCCACAGGAGGAAGTCATACATAAATGACAAGAGGATGAGTAAAATAGATAATGACAGAAACTTAATTCCTGCAAGGAATCTGTTAAATGGGGCCAACTCCATATAAAGGGATCATTTCTCTCAACTTTTACATATCATTTTCCCTCATGCTGACCCAGATATACTGTATATGGGTAATCCATCTCTGGCAGTCTACATCTACATCGTGAGGCCCAATCCACACTACTGCGTTTTAGTTTAGAAACGGATAATTAAAAAGAATATGATCTCCGTCCACACCAGCGTTTTAGCTGTGTATTAGAATTGATCTGCGCCCACATTAAAACGACTGAAAACGTGGATCACATGACCATTCACCTACACTGGGCATGCGCGTGCCGGTGTAAACAGGAATCAGATTGACATCAGATTTCGCTGAGGTTGATAAGTGCCGATCTGGACACTCGAAAGTTTTCGCACCATTCCTCAGAAACCACAACTTCATTGATAAAATTATCCCACCATGCGCTGGTTCTTCCCAGCTTAACCCAAAACCGACGCTCCATGTACAGTCAATACCGCCGCTGCACACAGGAATTGTCACAGATCGCTCAAATAATAGCTTGGCTCCGGCGCATGTAGGCAGTTATAGCATTGTAAAATGCAGAATTTACTTGCAATACCGTAACTAGTAGACTAGTAGTCCAGGCTGTTGTTGTATGTTTTCCTCCGTTGTATGACACCCATTCAGAGAGCTGAGTGTGAGCCTCTGCGTCATCGTTTCTAAAGTCCTCTGTTTTGACCCGTCTTCACTAAAACGCCCTCCAGAGATTCAAAAAGCAAAATGGGGTCGGCACCGTTTCTAAACTTTTCCGTTTTAGGTCTTTGTTTTTGCCGTTTTAGTCTGGACGGGAGGTGGATAGGGTCTATATAATGCAAATGTTTTTCCCTCTTGGCTCTCAACGAAGGCGGTCGCATTTTCTCTCCCTCTCCCTCCCCTCACCTCTCCTGCTTTGCTTCTATCGTCACGTCTACTGTCTTGTACTTTGAGAAACTCTCGCTACACTGCTCTCCAAAACCAAGAAATTATGGATTTGATCAACTGGTCTCTCAACGCAATTGACACCATCTTCTCGACGAGAAGCTTGGGTTCGGGGGAACCTGACTGCCCTGCCGGGACGTTCGCAGCTGGCTACACGATGGACGCGTGGGAGAGGTGGCGGGTCGTGTGTCTGGCGGCTCTTTCCGTGGAGGACGTTGAAGATATCTACCTATTCGGCACCATGATAACATGTCTTCTGCCGATTGGATTAGGCATTGCCCTGGTTTATCGAGGAACTAAGCAGACGGTGACAGCTGTCAAAAGCCCCGCAAGGCTGCCCGTGATGATTGAAGCGGTGGGCAGAGCTGTCTGCACTCAGACTGGGTCTATGAACCACAATATGGATAACATCATGGAGAAGCTCACAGCTTTGCAAAGGCAAATGGATCGTTTCAGAGACCAAAACGGACCAGGAGAATAGCCTGTATAAATTGGATGCGGCTACTCGCCCGAAGACCAAACAATCCCAATCTTATCTGTTTCGGCACCCCCCTACCAGCACTGGCCTTGGCCAAGGCCGCTGCTGGAACGACAACTCTCCCGGAAGAGCACTGCAGTGAGCCGCTCTTGCATTCCTTCCCCGACTCTCTCCTGCCCTCAGACACCTGCTGATTGTTGACTCTGCCTGGGACATGATCAAGGTTGTCTCCATGGCAACTTGCTGTGTATCGCTATGACAATCCTGCGGACTGAGGCTCCTAGATTATGGTGCTGGCTTAGCGACTCTCTCCAGGCCTACACACACATGAACTTACACACACACAGATATGCACCTAACCCACACCCCATCCCACGCCTTCGCCGCTTCGTACCCCCAGTCTGACAGGCGGGTCTGTGACCAGCGCCATAATGGCTGCAGGACCGGATGCTGCTTGCCTGGGCTGGACTACCTCCATCCCCCACTCCCCACCATGTTGCAATGTCTTGTTTGTAGAGTGTACTGTTTATGTGCTAATGTTGCTGAGGTGTTTTTTCCTGTTCCCAGACTGTTCTCCTTACAGGAGCATAGTCTGGGGGTCGCCTTTTTTTCTCCTCACCTCTCCTCATGTCATGCTGTATTTTTTTCTCAAGTTGGCGCTGATATAGCAGCCTCGGTAACATCTTATTACCAAAGCAAATTCCTTGTATGTGCACAACACTACTTGGCAATAAAATTGATTCTGATCTGATTCTGATCTGATCTTCTGATCTGATCTGATCTGAAATGTATGTAAATTGAATGGGGAATATTTACTACCCCAGTTGATGAATCAATGTCTACTGAAGCAAAACTTAAGGTGTGTGTATTTTTTATTTTATTTTTAAATATAAAGTAGTGCTTCCGGCCAAGTGTCATACATGGGTTCATATGGATTCACACTTCACATAAACATCAGTATGTAGCTAAACTTACGTGAGACGTGACAATCCTCTGTGCTTTCCTCATATTTCACAACATGCTGACGTTATGCTTCACGGTGCTGTCATGACAGCCGTGTATGACAGTTGACCGGAAATTATGGTTTATCGTTAAAAGTTTGTATTTTACACACACATCTATCATTTGGCTTCAGAAGACATTGCTTCATCAATTTAGGTTGTGTAGATTCCTGTCATGTTTATTTTAGTGGTTTGAAGCACACCTTGCATAATATGGATTCATAGAGATAGATTATGTTTCTCAAAATCTTCGTTTGTGTTCTTCAGAGGAAAGAAAGTCATATACACAAGGGATGGAATGAGGGTGAGTAAATAATGAGAATTTTCATTTTCTGGGTAGAGTATCTTTTACAGCCCTAGTCACATGTGCCTTAAACTTTAAGGCACATGTGTCTAGGGCTCTGTCCGAAATAGCCCCCGATACACTTAAATAGGGCACTATTTTTGAGGGGACAGCCATTTGTACCATACCCCAATACCAAATCATAGTGGACGTTATTGAGTGCACTCATTCAAACCCACAATGCACGGCAATAACGGGTGTTTAATCGGTGTACGCTCAACGGCTAGAGAATACTCATAATGCACTGCGAGAATCGTGCACTGAATGAATTCCCCCGTCTCGCCAGGAGATGGTGCCACAGCTGAATCATCCATCCATTTTCCAAACCGTGCTGGTCCAATTCCTTTTTTTATTTGTTATTAAATTGTTTAATTAGGTTTATGCTAGTCAATATACATCTTTTCATTACTACTGGATCTGCGAGTTTGCTACATTTCAAATGATTATTATTAAACGGCAAGCACAAACTATGCAAAATCAGCAGCCCTCAGTGTCTGAATTCACTCACTTGTTTTCATTCACTCTTTCAAGTGGATTGATGTAGGGAATAGTGAATGAAGGTATAGGGAGCGATTTTCAAACACAGCAAATGATTTTAGTTTTTATTGTAGCTCCAACCAGCTCCAGAACACCTGACTGGAAGCTTCTATTAATCCTAAAAACCTTAATTAGCTGGTTCATGTGTGTTTTATTAGGGTTGGAGCTAAACTGTGCAAGACAGTGCCCCTCCAGGAGTTTGACACCCCTGCTTTGGAAAATAAGTTTGAAATGAAATGATCAACAAACACATATAGACCTTATGTAGCCCCGCTCCTTTTCAGCGCTGCGCTCATTGTCTTTTGTCTTCCGGTCTGTATTTTCACAGCAATTCTTCGTATTTATGAATGAATGGCTCGTTTTAGTATCTTTCCGTCTACTGACATTTGTTAAGACATCTGCTTTAAACTTTACAATCCTCATGATAACTTTCATTAACTTTTAATTAGGGGTGTCACGATTCTCCAAATCCTCGATTCGATTACATTTTCGATTCTAAGGTCACGGTTAGATTCGATTCTCGATTTTTTTTTTTTTAAGCACAGGTTTCTGTTGCTCCTAAAAAGCTGACATAAACATTTCATGTTCATCGCAATCTCAAACATCTCTGTTATTATCAGTGAAGCTGACTGCACAATGAACTAGGCTATTATCTCAAACTGAACTACATCTTTATGCTTTTTTTGCCTTTAATTAATCTGATTTATCAGATTTGCTAAATTTATCTTCTGAGGTAGCTGAGCCCAGAAAAAATGTATCACAAACCAATGGTTGTCCCTTAAAAGTACACAATGAATAGGTTCTAAAGTCTAAGTCAAAAGTTTTTTTTGTGCGAAAAATGAGTATAATTACCATATAAATGCAGTAAGGGCATTGTTTATAGCACAGAATGGATACTCTCATCACTGTTGTGCAAGGGCGACCATTTTAAAGGGTAACTAAACCCCTGGTCAGAGCCTGACTCCACCCACTGGCAATGGAAAAGTGGGCAGAGCCCACTGGAGGGGGGGCGTGCACCTGAGACGCATCTCTCTGTAGGCAAGGGCGTGGTTAGCTGGTAGCCTCTGACGTCAGAGGGTACCACAACTTCCAATAGGAAAATTCAACTGCAGTAGCCACCGTTCAACCTGAAGAGGGCAGCACTCCGACGTTTTTACACCATATATTGAATTGGCTTTTAGAATTAAAACATTTTAAACCCAAATGTCAAAAAATTTACTCGAATCAATGAACAGCATTTATGAAGCTCCATTCTTACAGATCATTAACTAAAAAAAGTTGTTTTAGTGTTTAGTTACCCTTTAAAGCTGTAAGGGTGGATTTCGTGCAGGGGTTCAGTCTGAAAGACTGCCGAATGACTAAAGAAACTTTATTAGCATGATGGTAGAAAACGTCTCGGTTACGTATGTAACCCTCGTTCCCTGAGTAGGGAACGGAGACATCTTGTCGGAGGAGTTTCCAACGAATTGGGATCACGCTAGGGAGACCAACTGCCTTCGAGTGAACTAAAACGAGCCAATAAACATTGGCATGCAAGATTTGCATTCCGCGCGCCGCCCACCAGTGCGGGTATAAAGCGGAAGCAAGCGCACACACATTTTGCTTTTCGCTTCGGAGCCGGACGGTGTCCAGTCCTCGTGAAGGTACAGCAGTATGGCGACGGGACGAGATGTCTCTGTTCCCTACTCAGGGAACGAGGGTTACATGCGTAACCGAGACGTTCCCTTTCGTGGGAACTGCTACGTCTCGTCTGAAGAGTTTCCAACGAATTGGGATCCCTAACAAAATGCCATGGTGCTGGCCCCTTCCAGCGCCCAGCTTAGCTGCCCGCCGGAGCAGTTTGTTGTCGTCTTTGGCGGGAGCTAGCTAGGAAAATCACACCGCTGTTCTGGATATGGATAACACTGGGAAAGCGTGCCCAACCTGTGGGAGGGAACGCTGCGGAAGCCCCTGCCCGCCCGAAGGGAGGCACTGGAATAGACGTGTACTAACCCGTGGGGTAGTGAAACACATAGCAGTCCTTGAGGTAGTCCCAGCCCGAGGGGTGGGAGCGTACTTAGCAAGGACGACAGAATGGTCTGTCGAGGGGAAGACACGATGCTAGCCCGGAGGGTAGCTGGATCGTGGAGAAAATGGGTCGCAGAAGGGACCACTGTAGGCCACCCAATCTACACACAACTCCTACGAGAGGTAATAGACATGGCGCCGGGCGATCCGCCTCGCCTGGTGCCGAAGGGGTGATGGAGGAACTCACGAGGTTAGCCGTATGTTGGGGAAACAACAGAGTAAGAAGACGCACGTATCCGGCCAAGAGGCGGGAATGGCGTAGGAAGCCGACATAACCTAATTCCTCGCGTTATTGGCCGTAGCGAGTACACGGGTGGAAACAGGTTCAACAAGGAGGCTATAGAATCTAGCGAACGTGTTAGGTGTCGCCCAGCCCGCAGCTCTACAGATGTCTGTCAGCGAGGCGCCTTGCGCCAAAGTCCTTGTAGAGTGTGCCCTCAACCTAGGTGGGCAAGGCACGTCTTGGGAAGCATAAGCCCGGATGATAGCATTCACTAGCCAGTGGGCTAACCTCTGCTTGGAGACAGCCTTCCCCTTCTGCTGGCCTCCGTAACAGACGAAGAGCTGATCTGAGGTCCTGAAGCTTTGCGTTCTGTCCACATAAACAACGCAGGTTGCGGACGGAACAGAGAAAAGCGAGGGCTGGGTCTGCCTCCTCCGGGTGCAGCGCTTGCAGGTTCACTACCTGATCTACAAAAGGAGTGGTAGGAACCTTGGGCACATATCCGACGCGGGGTCTCAGAACAATCCCCTACCATCTTAAAGGAGGCCAAAGCCAACAGGAGAGCTGTCTTTATAGACAGGATATTAATCTCAACCGTTTGCAATGGCCCAAAAGGGGGCCTCTAAAGTGCTCTGAGCACTAGAGTTAAGTCCCAAGAGGGTACGGGGTGCGGATTATGAGGCGGATTTAGCCCATACGGAAATGTATGGGCGGAAATGCCCATACTTTTTTATTTTGCTACTTCGTCATTTTGAATTTACATATTTCTCATATTTGTGTTATTGCTACTATTTGTTATTGACCTTTCAGTAATAAATAAAAAAGACAAGATTATTGTGGGAGTATTTTAGTATTTTCAAAATACTAATTACTTGTATTTTATTTAAATACATTTTCCACATCAGTATTTTGTATTTTATTTTGTTACATTTCGTAAGCCAGTATTTGTATTTTGTAACAAAATAGTTGTTGATGTATTTGTGCCCACCTCTGCCCCTAATGAATCTGATGATCAGGTTGTGCTTTCCCAATGACTAACCTTCTTCTGCATCATGATGAGCGGCTTTTGCGGCAACATACACTTTGAGCTTGGAGGGAGACACCCTTCTCTCCAACCCATCCTGCAGGAAGGAAAGCACGACTCTGATCGGGCAAGTTCGTGGGTCTTCCCGGTGGGAAGAACACCAATCGACGAACAGGTTCCACTTCAACGCATAGAGTCGCTTCGTAGAGGGGGCTCTAGCGAAACTGATGGTGTCAACCACAGCCTGTGGTAGGCCATCTAGAACCTCTGCGTCCCGTCCAGGGACCAGACATGAAGATTCCAGAAGTCTGGATGTGGGTGCCATAGGGTGCCCCGTCTCTGAGAAAGTAGATCCTTTCTCAGAGGAATGGGGCAAGGAGGGGCTGTCGCGAGGAGCATGAGTTGCACAAACTAAGTCCGGTTGGGCCAATACGGCGCACCAAGCAGGACCTGCTCCTCGTCCTCCCTGACCTTGCACCAAAGTCTGTGCGAGCAGGCTCACTGGGGGAAACGCATATTTGCGAGGGCCCCGGGGCCAGCTATGTGCCAGTGCATCCGTGCCGAGGGATCCTTCGGTCAGGGAATAAAACAGCCGGCAATGGGTCGTGTCCGGAGAGGCAAACAGATCTATCTGAGCGGCTCCGAAGATTCCCCAAATCAGCTGGACCACCTGGGGATGGAGTCGCCATTCTCCCGGAAGAGGCGGCTGCCTTGAGAGCTCGTCGGCTACACGGTTGAGCGCTCCAGGGATGTGAATGGCCCAAAGCGACCTCAGATGCTTCTGACTCCATAGGAGGAGATGGCGGGCGAGTCGAGACATACGACAGGAGCGTAGAACACCTTGACGGTTGATGTACGCAACAGTCGCAGTGCTGTCCGTACGGACCAGCACATGCTTGTGCAGAAGCAGCCCCTTGAGGCGGCACAAGGCTAAGCGTACTGCCTGCAACTCTAGGCAGTTGATGTGCCAACGCAGTTGAGGCCCCGTCCACAGACCTGAAACTGCATGCCCGTTGTACGTGGCCCCCCATCCATTGGCAGAGGCATCTGTGAAAACCACAGCATGCCTGGACACCTGGACGAAGGGAACTCCGGCGCGTAGAAACGCAGGGTCCGACCAAGGAATGAAGGTTTGGCGACAGTGCGGGGTAATGTTGACCCGGAACGTGCTGCTCTGCCACGCCCATCTCAGGACTCGATCGTGAAGCCAGCGGTGAAGCGGTCTCATATGAAGCAGGCAGAGTAGCGTTACCGCGGCTGCCGTATGCCCCAGGAGCCTCTAAAACTGTTTCAGTGGGACCGCAGACTTGCTTTGAAAAGACTTGAGGTAGTTGAGCACTGACTGGACGCGCTCCTCGGTGAGGCGTGCAGTTGGACCGACCGAGTCCAACTCCATACCGAGATAAGAGATCCTCTGCGTAGGGCAGAGTTTGCTCTTGTCCCAGTTGACCTGGAGCACAAAGTCCCTGTGTTCGCACAACAGATCTCGCGAGTGAGCTATTATGAGCCAGTCGTCGAGATAGTTGAGAACGCGAACGGCATGTTCTCTCATGAGAACAATGGCCGCCTCCACGACTTTCGTGAAGACACGGGGCGACAGGGCCAAGCCGAAGGGTAGGACCTTGTACTGATATGCTCGACCCTCGAACGCAAACCGAAGAAATGGTCTGTGACGAGGAAGAATCGAGACATGAAAGTACACGTCTTTCAGGTTGATCGCTGCAAACCAATCCTGGGGACGGATGCATTCGAAGATGTGTTTCTGCGTGAGCATTTTGAACGGGAGCTTGTGTAAGGCCGGAAGGAGGGGAAATGAGGAGGGATGCCCGGAGGCGTCGAGTCCTGATTTCCGCACCTCCTTGCCCAGTGGGAGACTAGAGCGACAAGGCCGTAGCGGCGTCACTGGCGTCTGAGCGCTGGGATGAGGGGAATGAGAGCGACGTGGTGGTGCACACTGTCATTCTGACCCTCTTGGACGGGGGAGACTGGGAGTGACGAGGCACTTGGGCGAACCTCGGCTGCCCGTCTCGACCGTGAGTGACCCAGAGGAAGTAGAAACTGCTCTTTTATTGAAACTCTGGGTTTCAGAACAGAAAGAAAAGGAAAAAAAAGATTATCCACCCGGCCCTCCTCCGGGGGAAGGAGAGGAATAGAGGTTCCCTCCCGACGAGCAGCCACTGCGTCCTTTGGGTCGCCCGTCTCAGGGTCGCTTCTCTCTCCTCTTCCCGGGAGGTTTAGACAACTCCCGAGCGGGCTGGACAGCTTTCTTGCGGCCGGCACCCTGCTGCTTAGGGGGCTGCTGCCTAGGCTGGGTAGGGACGGAGGCGGCGGCAGGAGGTCGCCCTCGCCGACGAGCAGCCGGAGGCGCAGGCGACAGGGACGGGGCAGCAGCAGGCCGTCTCCGAGGCATGATATTCTTGGTAACCTCCGACTGCTTCTGGGCGGCGGAGAACTGTTGGGCGTATCTCTCCACCGCGTCGCCGAAGAGGCCACCCTGGGTTATGGGGGAGTTCAGGAACCTGGACTTGTCCGACTCGCGCATATCGGCCAGGGTGAGCCAGAGGTGTCGCTCCTGGACCACCAGCGTGGACATCGCCCGACCCAGGGAGCGTGCGATGACTTTCGTCGCCTTGAGGGTGAGGTCCGTCGTCGTACGCAGCTCTTGGAGCACCCCTGGGTTGGTACCACCCTCCTGCATGTCAGAGAGCGCTTTGGCCTGGTGGACCTGGAGAAGCGCTATGGCATGCCGGGCAGAAGCAGCTTCTCCGCATGCGCTGTAGGCCTTTCCAGTCAGACTGGAAGAGAACCTACAGGCGCGGGAGGGGAGTGTAGGGTCACCCCGCCAGGTGGACGCGGCCTTAGGACACAATTGCATCGCAACCGACCCTTCCACTGGGGGGATACCTACGTATCCCTTCACTGCCCCGCCATCGAGATTGGTGAGGGAGGAGGAGGGAGTCGACCTGTGTCTGGCCGCCAGAGGGGCCATCCACGATCTCGTCACCTCGTCATGCACCTCCGGAAAGAAAGGAACCGGGCAGGGGCCTGAGAACCAGCACGAGCCTCCCCGAGATACCAATCGTCGAGCCGCGAGGGTTCGGGACACGGTGAAGGGTTCCATTCGAGCCCGACACTCGCGGCCGCCCGGAAAAGCATAGCACCCATTTCCGGATCCGGCTCGGCAACGCAGTCGGGTCGTCATCTCCAGAAGATGACCGCTCTCCCTCCGATGCAGCGATCGACATCTGATCCTCCGGCAGAGCCCTGAAGGAAACGACTGGGACCACACGTGATGGCCCAGCGCGCTCCTGCGGAGGCTCCAATGGCAGCGATGCTGAACAGTGAGGAGCCGGCGGGGGTCTTTCACCCGGCTGGACATTCCTCACTGTAACCCTCAGACCACCAATGGGATTAGCCGAAGTAGTCTTCTTCTGAAGTGAACCAGAAGAAGAACTAGATCGGGGAATCTCCAAAGGGACTCCCCCTCGTCTAAGGGACCTTAGTTTCGATCTAAGCATCGCGATGGTCATGTTCCCGCAGTGAGAACATGACTCGTTCACGAACGCTGCCTCAGCGTGCGCGAGGCCCAAGCACGAGAGACAGCGATCCTGACCATCAACCGGCGGCAGATATTGACCGAATCCAGAAACACACGAATGAAACGTCATCCTGAAAAGGACGCGATCTTCACCCGTGTTACTCTTTTAGAGAATGCTCTCTTATTGTGCTGAAGCACACAGGGATCAACGCGGCAACACAGCGGGGAAACTGCAAGCCCGCTGTGTGCACTCAACCGAATACCGGCTGTGAAAACAGCTCTTTTGAAAGATGTAGATTACGTGTAATCACAACCGGCAGCCGGGGGCTCGCGAAGATCACTGAAGCGCCGTCACACCAACACAGAGAGATCCAGGAAAAGAGCAGACTCGTTGAGCACGAAGAAAACACTTTCTTGAAACTCATTCACTCAGAGGACACAACCGGTCGGCTCCGAAGCAAAAAGCATAATGTGTGTGCGCTTGCTTCCGCTTTATACCCGCACTGGTAGGCGGCACGCGGAATGCAAATCTTGCATGCCAATGTTTATTGACTCATTTTAGTTCACTCGTAGGCAGTTGGTCTCCCTAGCGTGATCCCAATTCGCTGGAAACTCCTCCGACGAGACGTAGGAGTTCCCACGAAAGGGAACTGTACATTTCTTGCCTATTACCACCTACTGCTACTTATACCAATGACAGAAATAAGCACCGTTACAATAGCTTAATATGTGGGAGAGCGTTGCTATATAGAGTGACAATATTGTATTGCAATAGGTAGCACTTCAAAGTCAATACCAAATCAAAACTAGTTAGCACATTATTTGTAAAACAGCCCACTTTGTCAAAGGTTTAATGACAAAATATGGTTATGGTTACTAAAATAGTTACAAAATATATGTATGAGATGAACTTATACCATTAATTGTATTCAGTTTATATGTCAAATGTTATGAGAGAGAGAGAGAGAGAGAGAGAGAGAGAGAGAGAGAGAGAGAGAGAGAGAGAGTGAGCAACAGTTAAAATCTTAATTTATCCCTTCCGTGACCATGTGTCTAAAACCCAAATGTGAGACTTTCAAACTGACCAATCAGATAAATACAACTTCCCCCATGGTACTAAGGTGTTGTGGTGACCCACAAGTAAGACTGAAAGAGACATTCACCAAGGGACTGTACCTTTAAGGGAGAGGTTATGTTATAGTAGTTCCGGGTTAACGTTGTGTGGTTGTTTTGATCTCACTGGCTGTACAGTGTGATAGTAATATTGAAGTGGAGAGTAAAGATGACCCACAGTGTGACAATTCATAGACCCCCAAAGTACACACATCTTGACCTACAGGCCTTGATCACTATCAGCACCTCTGTGCCTTTAGGGACTCCAAATGGTCATTGGGGAAAGAGGGTGTGTGTGATGATTTTAGTGTGAGGAAGGAAGAAGAGTGGGTTAGCTGACTGAGACTCGTGCGTTTTAAGTAAATCCAAGAAATCACAAACAAAAGGTTGCGCTCTGCGCAAATAACAGTAAATCAACTATTTCACTGCAGCACTTGGGTTTCCAGTCCTCAGTTCTCAGACACGCACGAAGTCCCAGTCTCTCTCTCTCTCTCTCTCTGTATCCATTTCCTGGTGGCTTTTATCCTGTCTCTCCATGCCAATTACTGAAACAATACACAGGTGTTTGTCATTTGCACTTGACCTACTTACACACCTCGTCTCCTGCCTCTCTCTCCTGTTGCAGACCTCACTGAACCACACCCTCCTCGCCACAGGGTGGAAAACAGTAAATCAAATGTCTTTGTTCATTTCAGATATCTTGGATTATTTTCAATCCTACAAAGCGAAGGACAGTTAACTTAGTCATACTTGAGTATTCGGGAGAATAAGCAGAATTAATAAATTGATACCATTAAGGTGGTTACCAAATAATTAGATTTTTTTTTTTTTTTGTCTTTGAGTTAAAGATTTTTTAAGGAATTTATGTCTAGACACAATTTATTTTTGTCAAGTATTATTGAAGTATTAAAGCGTGAGCTTTGTTTTTTAAGATCATATCCTACATTCAGTCAGTTGTATAAAAACCTTTGACTGGTAGAATAAAAAATAACTAGATTTGCATTTCCTGAATGTTTTATGTTTAAATTTCAAGAACAAAGTTTAAACTTTAGTTCTGTGTTAATGAAGTTGTGTATTAGCACTTTTGTCCATTTTGCAGTGTAATGGTGGCTATAGAGGGTTAAAGGGATAGATCACCTAAACCTGACAATTCTGTCATCATTTACTCAACCTTTACCCTATTCCAAACCTGAATGAATTTCAAAGAATGAAAGATATTTTGAAAAATGTCTCACTGGTTTTTCATCCATATAATGGAAGTCAATGGTAACCAAAAGTGTTTGCTTACCAATGTTCTACAAAATATAATTTTGCAGAATAAATAAATTCATAAAAGGGAAATTAGAGAATTCTAATTTTGGGGTGAACTATCCCTGTAAATACTTCAGATGCATGAAAAAATGCCAAGTACAATTCAAAATGCAAATGCATGGAAAAAAGACCAGTCGCAACTCAGTATGCAGATTTTACAAGGACGCCAGTTATCAATGAAGGATATTTGGAATGTATTCTTACATTTATATTATAGTAGAACGTTTAAATATACATAGACAAAACAAAGTTTGAATAGAGTCTGTAGTGCATGTTAAGAGGTTTGAACTGAACTGGTAGAAAAAACTCTCATCATCCACTAGATCTACTAAGTATCTACTAAGTAGTGATGCTCCTCTTCAGGCATCAATTGAACTTGAATCACATAAAGTGTAATCAGATCACTTACTATAAACCCAAAAACACAAAATAATTAAAACTGTGGTCTCAATTGTAAATTGGTTAAATAAAAGTGTGTGCTACATGTAAATGATTTGAAGTTTATTTTTTAGTGTTATGGGTTTAAACAAACCCCAAGTGACAATGTTTGAGAAATCAATTCAGTACTGCATTGCACTGGAAGGTTTAGCTTTTTAAGTAGTTAAGATAAGTAGATAACCTAAATGTTGCACCAGGTTGATTTTAGTATTTTAATATTGATCTTATTGTCGGTCTGACTTCTCACTGCGCTGTTGCTGTTCTTAGGTCAAATCATAAAGACTCTGGAGCGCTTAAACTTAAAGCAAAACACTCTGGTTTACATGACTTCAGATCAGGGGCCTCACCTGGAAGAGATTTCCATTCACGGAGAGATGCACGGGGGTTATAGCAGCATATACAAAGGTATTCTGTCCGAGGGTTTGCCCATAGAATAGTCCTGACGGCCAGTTTATCAACCCTTGTGAACAAAGCATTACATTTCATCATTATTTTCAGTTTAAAAGTTGAACAGTAACTTAGATTTCACTCCCTCTGTTTCTCCATACCCTCACTGGAGCAGCTGGCAAGTCTACCAATTGGGAAGGTGGGATTCGGATACCGGGGATTCTTCGTTGGCCAGGTGTCTTGCCTGCTGGGAAGGTCATTGATGAGCCCACTAGCAACATGGATATTTTCCCCACGGTGCTGAATTTAGCTGGTGCTTCCATACCTAGTGACAGGTGAGAATCTGTAGCCTAGCAACAAGATCTGTCAGTCAAGAATTTGGTTACGGAGACAACAGATACAAGATGCAGATATAATAAGATGCTAATAATCAGGAGATACATTGAAATATTTGGATGTACAGAAATCAATAGATTAGGTTGTGTTTTTAGTCACTTAATAAGATGAACATATGCCCACATTAGCTAATTACTATAGAATAATGATGTTTTGTGTTTTGGCCACCCAAACTGCTAAATAGATTCACTAAATAGGCTAGTAGTTGCAGTGCATTACAACTGGTTTCTATTACAGAATTATTGATGGCCATGATCTCTTGCCTCTGCTGCAAGGGCAAGTGGAGCGTTCTGAACATGAATTTATGTTTCATTACTGCAATGCCGAATTGAATGCTGTCAGATGGCACCCTCCTAACAGTGAGTCCTAATTTCAATGCACCCACCTCTCATGAACAACTAATAACTATTTTGATCATCTAAATAATTACTTTTAGTCTGTTAGTTGTAAAGTACACCTTTTGAGTTTATCTCTCTATCTTGAATCACTTGAAGAGTGATAGATATATAGATAGGTAGATAGATAGAAAAAAATAAGTAATATTAAATATACATTTCAAACACTATTAAAGTCAAGGAAACTGTTTGTAATAAAATAAAAACAAATAATCACACTACAAGCAATAGCACAAATAAACAATAAAACAAAGATACAAATTAAATAAACAGTGCTTTTCATGTTTTACAGGTAGATCTAGGATTAGAATAGGTACATATTTTGAATAAATCAGCCTAATCAAATTTAAAATAACTCTGCATAGACATCAGTGTATAAATTAAATATAGATGAATCCTTATTAAATTACACAAGTTATTTAGTAAATGAGTGATTTTTGCAGTGAATTAGTTGTTTGATTAACATTAAAAACAGACAGCAGTAGGAATATTAGGCTGCTGTCACTTTAATAAATATTGTATGGATCCAATAAACTGATACTGTACACATGCATTTTCTTTTTCAACTGTTTACGTTCACTTAAGACATAACCGACTGTGTTTACCAGGATACTCGCCAAGACAGACATTTTGTCATCATTTTGTGTGAAATTTGTCCGTTAAAACACAAGATTCACAAGCTGTCAGACGCTGCTTTCTGGGCACGTGCTTCAGTTGTGCAGTTTGCACACATAAGACTTCACAAACTTATTTTTCGCGTCATCTTGTGCTTTGATGTTTAAATTGGCAAGGCTTCAAAACGCATGCAATTGATAAACTTTTGTGACGATTCGGCACTGGTCCGATCGGGACAGTGACAGTTCAGTCAACGAGCTTTGCATATACTTTCCCTTTCTCTCACAGTGAATGCGTGTGTGTGAGAGAAAGCGAAGGGGGGCGTAAAGCTCAGTAGGCAATGAAATTATATCTGCGCTAAACGTATTTTTTTTTGCCTCTAACTCAATTACAGGCGACTGAAATCGTACAATTTACTAGCTGTTGACTAATTAAAGACAATGTTTAGTCGCCTTGTGTGAAATTCGGTTGCATTTTCGAGTGATTTACTCGCATTGTAAAGGGGTTGAAAGGTTGAAATATATACAGTCATGTGAAAAAAAGAAAGGACACCCTATTGAACTATATGGTTTTATGTATCAGGACATAATAAAAAATCATGGTCCTTGGCAGGTCTTAAAATTAGATAATTACAACCTCAGATGAACAACAACACATGACATATTACAGCTGACACATTACACCTGACACATGTCATTATTTAACAAAAACTAGGCCAAAATGGAAAAGCTACTAACTTCACACTTACTGCTTTATAGGAATTAAGAGGGTTAGTAGAAAGCAGGTGCTGCTAATCAAATGTCTTTGATTAATTGATCATCAGCAAGTGTCATCATCCCTATAAAACCAGCAGTTTTGGCAGTTTGCTGGTCTGGAGCATTCAGGTGTGTGTTAACACAATGCCAAGGAGGACACCAGCAATGATCTTGGTGAAGCAATTGTTGCTGCCATCAATCTGATTCACAAGTGGAAAACATTCAAAACAGTTGCCAATATTCCCAGGAGTGGACATCCCAGCAAATGTTAGACCGTGCAATGCTCAGAGAAATTGCGAAACACCCAAAAACTACACCCACTGATCCATATAGAATGCCTGGTTAGCTCTTGACGTTCTAAACTGCCACCAGGCAGTGAAGCCACCGGAAGTGTTCAAGCGGCCATCTTACGATTCCCTACCAGCAGAGGGCTCCAACGGCCGTTATACAGATTTTGGTAGCTTCGACGGTACTTTTAAGATGACCCGCTGTGCAGCATACAAGTGTAAAACGACGTTCACAAAAGGATGTAGAAAAACTGCCCACAGGTTGTAATTCAAACCCTATAAGTAGTAATTTATATGTACAATTGTCGCTATTCCTGTGTTGTTTTTTCCGAGGCAAGAGTAACTTAATTCTTCTACTAGTGTTGTCAAAAGAACCGGTAATGTTACTTCGTTAAGTTACCAAGTCGGTACTGAAATTTTGAAAATGGGACGATACCAGCATTTCTGCAGTAGGCCTACCGGGTAATTTATATTCTCGGTACCCACTAATAGCTGCTTTCAATCGCTTCAGTGTTTATCTAAGCGCGATCGAGGCTCCAGACTAACTTTGTTACTAGGAGCACTTTAACCAATGTAGCCTAAGTTATACCACGATGTATTATACTAGTGTCTGTGAATATCAAACCGCAAAAAACGTGGCTATTAACCCTGCATGGTCTGCTTGTCTCTGTGGGAATGAATGGCGCAGACGCGCGGTTTAATTTACCACACACACACACGCAGAAGCATGCGTGACGCTCGCGCAGGTTTCAGTCTCTGCCTCACGATATGAGGACATGAGGAACTTCCTCTCCAGAGCCGATCTGAGTGTCACTTCATGAGCATTTTACCGCTTCATTTGAGAAAAACTATCGTCATATCATAACACACACAGAAACTCAAAGGTCTTCACGGCAACCCGTCAAAATAAAAGTTCGGTTTAGCTTGAAGAAATTTACTGAAATAATTATATTTGCCTACTGTCGTACAGTTGATTTAGCTACATCTTAATGTAATGCAATTTTTAATAAGCAGGAAAATTTTTCGACTTATACAAATATCCATTTAAATGATTCTGGGTGTTTGAGTGTTAAGAATGGACAGGGAGACTTTAGATTTTAAAACGGTGTCTCCTTAGGCAATGTTTTCTCAGTCAAATCATACAATTTCCTATTGATTCAATAGAACGCGTGAGCTCACTAGGGAATACCAATATGGCGGCACGGTGGCTTCACTGTTTATGACGTCATGAGCTATCCAGTCATTCTATATAGATCAGTGACTACACCTCAGACTCTACAGGCCTCAGTTAACATGTTAAATGTTCAGTTCATCTTTATTCATTTCCCGAAGGCAATTTGGTTGCAGCAAACAGGCATACACATAAAACAATGTCACATACACGAAAAAATTAGAAAAGAAAGGTACCCAAAAAAATACATTTACCTAGAATTTAAAAACTTTACAGCTGAGGGAACAAATTAATTTTTAAACCGATTAGTTTTACTGAGCGGATTTCTATACCGGCTACCAGACGGGAGAAGATAGAACTCATAATACAAGGGGTGAGAATCTTCTAACAAAATTTTCTGTGCTTTATCCAAAGCCTGTCTCTGGTACAACTGAGCCATGGTCATCTGCTTCCTCCCCGTTATATTACTTCCTTGATTAACCATCCTCTCAATACATTTTTTTATTTTTCACATTCAGAGAATTGAACCAGCACAACAGTGAAAAGGATATAAACGACTCAATATAGAATCTATAAAACATACACATCAATGTTTTATCCACATTAAATGACCGTAATTTCCGCAAACAATACAATCTTTGCTGCCCCTTCTTACACAAGGCATCAGTATTTGCGGAAAAAGTCAATTTACAATCTAATACAGTACCCAAGTACTTGTACTGTTCAACACTCTGGATACCCACTCCATTAATACTTATTTGCTTATCATCAATTAATTTCCCCCTCAATCTAAAATCAATAATCATCTCTTTAGTTTTCATGACATTGAGTTTTAAAAAAGCATTCTTACACCAAGCAATAAAATCATCAACCACCCAGCAAACATGCTTCTTTGGGGCCCGAATGGGGCCCTTGCGGGCAGGCCACTGTGGGCCCAGATACCGGCGTGAAATGCGGGGCACGTGTGGGCCCCACACTTTGGGACCCAGGTGGGGCCCCAGTGGGACAGCCCAAAAGTGTGGGCTGACTGTGGGCAGGGCCTTATAGAGGCCCATGTGGGGCCATTTTGGGCAGCCCACTGTGGGCCCAGATATCGGTGTGAAATGCGGGGCACGTGTGGGCCCCACACTTTGGGACCCAGGTGGGGCCCCAGTGGGACAGCCCAAAGTGTGGGCTGACTGTGGGCAGGCCCACAGTAAGTAGAGTGAGCCCCCATGGGGCCAGTTGTGGGCCCACAGCAAACCCTTATAGAGGCCCATGTGGGGCCATTGTGGGCAGCCCACTGTGGGCCCAGATATCGGCGTGAAATGCGGGGCACGTGTGGACCCAATCTTTGGGACCCAGGTGGGGCCCCAGTGGGACAGCCCAAAAGTGTGGGCTGACTGTGGGCAGGCCCACAGTAAGTAGAGTGAGCCCCCATGGGGCCAGTTGTGGGCCCACAGCAAACCCTTATAGAGGCCCATGTGGGGCCATTGTGGGCAGCCCACTGTGGGCCCAGATACCGGCGTGAAATGCGGGGCACGTGTGGGCCCCACACTATGGGACAGAGTGGGTATACCCATGCGGTGTGCAAAGTGTGTATATACTGTGGGTACAGTGGTCATAAGTTTTATATAATTTAATTTATTCACAGTCATGTAAAAAATATATACAATACATTACCGTTCAAAACTTTGGGGTCAGTACGATTTTTTAAATAGCCCTACTTTTGAACAAAGTAATCCGGCCGTCAGCATGTAAATCGTGAAAATAAATTCAGGAATGTTTGAACAGAACTGTCAAAAGAGCGGAATTTATTTGAAAAAGATTTTGAGTAAAAAAAAAAAAAGTCAAAAAAAAAAAATTCTTTCAAAACCACATCAATCAATCCCCTCAGATACCGGAGTAACTTGCTCCTTCCACCATCCCAGTCTCTTGCATTAGGATCAGCATCAACCCCTTTGGATGCTGCTTTAACTGTGTCAGCATCTAAAGTGAGAAAAAAAACAACAACAATTGAAATGTTAACATAAAAAAATGTATTAAAAAAACGGGGGTTGTTCCAAGTGTAATTTATTCACTTATGTTTTCCCAAGGGCTAGGCCATTTCCACCTCAGAGAACAAATAATCTTCTGCACTTTGACTGGAGGATAATTTTAGTTCCGGAAAAATAGTTACAGGTTTTTTATTAATATTAAAAACAAATGTAGGTGGTGTTGTTGAGAGAGAAACATACAGAGAGTGAACCAATTGAGGGCATGATGAAATGAGAGCATGAGAACAATTTACAAAAATTATCAACACAAATAGATAATTCTGTCAACTTAAACTCACACTCATGTCATTCCAAACCTGCATTATTTCTTCTGTGGAAGATTCTTCTGATATTTCGAAAAATGACTCGATAAAAAGTCAATGGGATTTTCATTGTATGGACAAAACAGATTAAACATTATTCAAAATTCTTCTTTTGCATTCCACAGAAAAAAGTAAATAATACATGTTTGGAACAACATGAAGAACAATCCCTTTAATGTCTTTATCAAGAAATCATTGAAGACTTTAACTTGCAGCATGAATATGTCATTTTTATAAAAGAAAATACAGAGAATGTGTCTGACAGTCAAAAATATACTTACACAGAAAAAGAGTGACCTGTGCCCGAGTGGCTCTCTGTTGGGTTTATTTAGCTGTTTGACACACAACACAATTAAGGAAAAAAGAGAGAAGACAACTGAATATTAGTAATATTGCATATTACATAAATCTATACAAATTATTATTATTTTTTTCATCAGTGATTATTGACTAATTAATATATCAGGAGTTCTCAACTCTGGTCCTCGAAGTGCACTGGCTTGCAGTTAATGTCCAGACCTGATCAATTTCACTTGCTCTTTTAACCAAAAGAGCTTGATTAGGCTAGCTTGTTCAGGTGTGTTGGACTTGGTGCTAAATTCTGCAGGACAGTGGTCCTCAAGGGCCAGAGCTGAGATCCTCTGCAATATGTTCTGAACATGACTAAATGGATCACTTACAGCAGTGTTGTCCAGTCCTGGTCATGGAGGAGTTTAGCTGTCTGCACTTTCTGCAGATCCTGAAGACCTAGATCAACTGGTTCAAATCTGCTTATCTAGGGTTGGAGCTCAATTCTGCAATCAGGATTAGATGGCAATGAATACTGAAAAGAGAGAGGACAAACAGCATTTTAATGTTATAAACCCAGTTTAAACTTTTATTCATGAATATGTACAATAACATCTAAGAATGTATGCTACATATGACACCACTGTACTGAAAAATACAGTATTTGTTCAGTGGGTGAAGCACATCTCATTTAAAAAATTTGATACCCAAAATATTAAAAGGTAACATAAGCAAAATGTTTATGAAAATACAGTTATATATAAGGTGTAAAGAAAGTTTTTGTAAATGTCTATGACAAATCTACAATGCAAAAACTGAGAATGTGTCAGACAGTGATTCGAACAGAATACTTACACAGAACAGTACCAATTATCAGATTACACACTAGGAAAAGGGAGAAAAATAAACAAATATTAATATTTCAGTGAAATATTTACAGTATCTGTATGGATAAACGTTGATGAAATGTATACATTCAAAAGAAATTATTACATTCATATTTAATGTTATTAAATGAATGAATATTATTTCATGGCCTAAATGTTTTACTTCCATTATATTTTTTTCATAATTAAGTTAATTAAATATTACAGATGGTTGATTTCATTTCAGTTATCAATTAAAGTTAGAATTGTAAAAATCTGTTATTTTTAGCTCACGTTAACATTATAGTTATGACGTTATGTAAATAGCCTAACGTTATATGATTTGCTGCCTGTCAGCGCGCAGTGTTTACAGGTGTCTATCAATTATTAACGTTCATAATCATATTTAACGAGATGTATAGAGTGTGTAGCTTATGTATTGTATTTACACTACATAAATACTCGTTTAACGTTACATCGCTATTTAAAACTTTAAAATAAAGAAAGTAATAAAATGAATTACTGATTCAGCCGGGCCATTGGAACATGGCATCACGGCTTTGGTTTGCAAAGTTGCATCTGAACAAACCACAAGACTTCTGGAACAATGTCCTTTGAACAGATGAGACCAATGTTTGGCCATAATGCACAGCACCAAATTAGGTGAAAACGAAACACAGCATCAGCACAAACACCTCATACTAACTGTCCATCACGCTGATGGATGGTTGATGATTTGTGGCTGGTTTTGCAGCCACAGGACCTGGGCACCTTGCAGTCATTGAGTGGACCATGAACTTCTCTATATACCAAAGTATTCTTGAGTCAAATGTGAGGCCATCTGTCCGACAGCTAAAGCTTGGCTGATATTGGGTAATGCAACATGACAATGATCCCAAGCACACTAGCAAATATACAATAGAATGGCTGAAAAAGAAAAGAATCATGTTGTTGAAATGACCCAGTGAAGTCCAGACCTCAACCTGACTGAAATGTTGATGCGGGACCTTTAGACAGCTGTGAGAAAAAAAAGAAAGAAAAAACCCCACAAACCTCAATGACCTGAGGCAAGATTGCAAACTGTGGGGGCAGTGGTGGCCTAATGGTTAAAGAGTCAGGCTGGTATTCCAAAAGTTGCGGGTTCGATTCTCAATGAATGACTGAGGTGCCCTTGAGCATGGCACCTCATCCCAATCACTCCCTGGGCACCACAGCAAAATGGCTTCCCACCTGGTCTGTATCCACAGTGTGCAGTGTTCACTACTCACTACTCCTCATGTGTGTTCACTAACTTTTATGGGTTAAATGCAGAGAACAAATTCTAGATATGGGTTGCCATACTTGGCCTTCACATGTCACTTTTTTTTTAAAGAAGAGCGGGCCAAAATTCCTCCAGAACGATGTGAGAGACTTAAACTGTCATACAGAAAAAGATTCCTTCAACTTATTGCTGCTAAAAGTGGCTCTACAAGCAATTGAATCATAGGGTGTCCTTAGTTTGTCACCTAAAGCTTTTCCATTTTGTCTTTATTTTTGTTAAATATATAATGACACAGGGTAATATACCATTTTTTGTTGTTCATTGAGGTTGTATTTTACCTAATTTTAAGACCTGCTAACGACCAGGGGTCTCATTTATTAAACTGTGCATAGGAGTCTTACTAAAAGTGTACGTGCGCCCAAAAGCCAAAAATAGCGTACACAAAAAAAAAATATTCAGACTTCTAAAACCATGCGTACGCCAGAACCTGCACAGAATTCACTTTATAAATCCCAGTCAGCGGAAGATTGTGCGCACATGTGTCTCCACTGCGTATCCTCCCCGAAATAACCATATATGGAGCTTACAGCACCTAGTTTTACTATGCATATCCTCATCTGCTCATCATTTACATATGCATATTCATCCATGTGATAACATGTTTAACGGTACAAGACATTAAGAAAATGTGAAATACGGATGTGCCGTCACATTCATTACTAAAAATCATTTAGTAGCCTATCTTTGCCTTGTTTTTGAATAAATAAATCAAATAGTGTAAAACACATTTCAGAGAAGGTTTTTCTCAATCTTTTCCACTGGACAAATAGTATTTTTAATTGATTTATATTTTTAATGGAAACAGACCTTTTTGTGCATTATTTGCAGGAAACTATTTTCTCAGACTATCTGCTATTATCATGATAAGAATTATCTCTGTAGTTAAAACATTAAAACACAGCATGTCAGAGGAAAAGTGTTCAAAAGCATTGCATCCACAACAAAGATTTCTATTTATTGAATATGAAAAATGTTGTAACTTGTCAGTAATGATTTCATGTAGTTTAAGTGTTTAACTCCATTCATGAGAATGGCATATTTAATCTAAATGTTTATATCAGAAGTAAAACATAGTTTAAATCATTTATTTATTTATTTAAACTGTTATTGTAAACATGCACTGTATTTATGATTCGGACTCATAATGAAGATTTACGGTTTTACTTGCTTGTCAGTTTCACTAAACAGCCCAATGCGCTCGCTGGCGTGGACATTTAAGAAGGGATGGATACATACTATGTATTCAATTTACATATTAAAACTAGTGTATGAAATGGCAAATGTAAATTATATAATAGAATTATCATTTTCATTTTGCACCAAATGTTGCACAAATATAATGGACAATGTAAATTAAAATACAGAAATGCATTGCCATTTTACATATTTCATTGTCATTTTGCATATTACATTTCAAATTGAATATTGCTACCCATATACTTTGCTTCAAGTGTTAGGCTTGGTGAGTGAAATTATATTTGTATTATCTTTCTGTACATGTATAATTTTCTTTAGATTTTCTGTCTAAAAGTGATCAAAAAGACATGTAACTCCGGTGTCGCCAAACTGCTCCATCTCCAATACGTTCGTACGCATGGGTCAGAGTTTGCGTGAAGGTTCGCAAATTTTTCCATCAAGTTTGTTTTTATTAATCACAACTTATGCGTCGGAAGTGGCGTACGCCTCTTTCAGGGCCTGTTTTGTACAAATGAGGCCCCAGATGATTTTTAGCATATTCTGATATGTAAAACCATCAAATTCTAAAGAGTGTACTTTCTTTTTCACATGACTATTCTATGACCATAATCTGTGTAAAAATATTTTTTTTTAACCATACTGTAAATTGAGAAATGTATTGATAAAGGAGATGATGATTCTTTGCATTTGAAAACTAGATTTCCTGTGTTTCCAGGTAGTGCAATCTGGAAGGCCTTTTTCTTTACACCTGACTTCTACCCAAAGAACAGCTCTGCGTGCTTCCACACTCATATCTGCTTCTGCATCAAGCCATTTACCACGTTCCATGACCCTCCACTGCTTTATGACCTGTCGAGAGACCCGTCAGAAAGCACCCCCCTGAGTCCAGACACTGAGCCCCAGTTCTACTCAGTTCTAATGGTCATAAGGGCAGCAGTAAGCAATCATACACAGAGTCTAAAGCCAGTCCCAATACAGCTTTCCCCTCTGCAAATAGTATGGAAGCCCTGGCTCCAGCCCTGCTGCTCTTCTCTCAGTCAGCTTTGCAGATGTGAACGTGATCATCAGATAGAGAAGCTACGACATTAGCTTTAAGAAAAATAGTCCGATACACAAAATCATGTGGCTTTAATGCATAAGGAGGGCATGTAATACTTAAAGCGATAGTTTACTCAAAAAGGAAAATCATTTGACTTTGGGTTTGACACAAAAAAGATATTGGTTCACCATTGACAATAGTGACGAAATTAAAATGTCACTGAAATTTGGATAATGTGATTACAGCTTAATGGGTTAAATGTGCAACAAAATCAGATTAAAATTAAATTTGTTTTTGGGAGTTTGAAACATTTTGCCAAAGAGAACACTACAGAAGAGTTTGCTCTGGCTGGTAAACACCTTCAAACTACCATTGGTCTGTGGCGATTTCGTAATAGGTATTACTAATGAATAATGTCATTTTGTTGTGTGTTTATTTTGCTATCGAGAGGTAAGGGCGCAGCACATTTTAACATATCTAAACTCTGCTCACAGCAAGGTATTTTGGACATCTTTTCAACCCATAAGCGAAAAACAAAAAAGAAGGGAAAACAATAAGTGTGTGCAGCCAAATTTGTATCACAAGATCTAAGATCTAAGGTCATTTGTGGCTGGAGTGTAACTGCAGCCAGATTCTCTGTTCTGAGTTCTGCATTCCTCGTTTGGAGATGCATCATCCTGGTTCAACAGCGTAAGGTCAGGGATTTTCTGAAGCTGTAATTACTACCTTTATGCTCGTAAGCTTTGATCTAGCCTGCAACCGGTAACAACTCAATACCCATAATGCCTCTTACAGGCTTTGGTGTTCTGAGGGTTTTTTGTAGTATTTTTGGTATCCAATATGTTTTGCTTATTTTTTGTGACTAATCAGGCTGCACTGGATGGTTTGCCAGCCTTAAGAGGCTCTCCACGCTCTCAATATCATGTTCATTACACTAATCTCATCACATCTTTTAAAAAATGGTCTGTATCAGGAAATAAAAAGATGTTTTGCCTAATTTTTTAAGAGCCAGATGTGATATTTATTGAAATTATGCTGTACTTCATGGATTGATGTATTTATCACTGAACACATTTGCTAATCAGATATTGATAGTAATTTAAATTAGGTAAATTTCATATTTGAGAGTGTCTGCTCTATGAGCTTTTGATCATTAACTAATGTTTACCATTTGATACAGAATCATGCATAATTTCCTCATGAATATCCACAGTCCTGAATAAATAGTGCAGGTTCTTAAAATAATTTCAAGTGGGTGTTACTTGACATGATCAAATAACTCTTACTAGCATCTTTCTGAATACAATTTGAAAACATGTTTGACCACTTCATACAGCATATCTACTAAACTACATCACTTTTATGTGAACAGATACTGACTTTTTAAGATATAGCTAAAAGAGCAGATGGCGATACCCAGGGGAGCCTTAAAAGCGATTGAAGCATGGGTCTCCTCAAACCAAAAATAATCTAGGCCTATGTCAAAATAGACAAGTTCAATCATTCTGATTTTCCGGGTGCTTTTCCAAAGGGGAGAGATCAATCAATTGCATTATGGAAGGCCTGCTTGGCTTAAATGATCAAAGGTACAAGCAGAGAACACATGCTCTGCTTAAGGATAGGTTTCTAAAACCTATAGAAGCTTTATTTGTACTGGGACCAGTTTTTCCAGAATGAGTCCAATGCCAATGCTTTCATTTTTTGGTACTTGCTGATACAGAGTACCAATACATGTTTTCTGACTGCATTTGTAATTGTTAAATGTATAGGGTAGAGAAACCAAAAGAATATAAATCTTATTAGTTGACATATATATGATTTATATCCTTCAGTTATTTTCATGCTTACTTAATCCTCCTCAAATGTATTGTATAACCTTCTGCTACTTTCACTGTTCATTATTTTGATCATATTTTATCTTTCATTTGCACAGCACACATTTAGAGCTGTTCAAATGTTTGTTAGCAGTGAAATATCACAATTTCACTTTTGATTCTACAGCAAAACTACTAATGTAATTAATGTAAATTTAAACATTATTAAAGACAAGTAAAGAGTCAGTAATATAATAACAAAAATTCTAATTAAAAATAGCACAAATTAATACAGTAGAACAAAGGCTATAAATGAAATAAATTGTTTTTAGATTTTTTCATGTAGGTCTAGGTCTAACAGTTTTCAGTTATAGAAATATGTATAACGTACTGTAATCAAATGTGAAATAACACTGCATATTCATTACAAATTAAATATAGATGGATCTTTGAGTTACAAAAGGTATTTAGTCAAGAGAGCAGTGAGTGATTACTTTGATCTTTGTTTGATTATACCATGTCCTTTCCAGACGCGATGCGATAAGATTCCAGCGACAAATAATTTGTCTGTCCACACTAGACGCGACGCGACTGCGAGATGTTTCAAAACCCACAGCCAATCAGAACAGCGTGTGGGTGGAGTCTCGCGGCAAGTGCACACAGAGAGTATTTTTACTGTCTACTCTATGCAGAGAGTACTCTAATAACACTGCATAAACTGTCTGTCTATAGACTGTGTATGTACAGTTGACTTGAGACACCTTATACCATAACTTGCATGCGCAGCAAGCACAAGTTGTGATTTTTGCTGTGCACATGCGTATTGGTGTCCTCTTTGATCGTGGGAAATTTGAACAACGGACACATCTCTGATCCGAAGATATAGGCAAAAGTTTGCCAACTCCACAATGAATTGCTTATTGCTTATTATCCTTATGTGACTGTTAAACGTACCTGGTATCATAACACACGTTATTCTGTGCCCTAAAAACTGGCATATTTCATGGTATTGTGTCATGCAAGGTCATTGCAAAATCTAGAGAAATGTGCGAGATGACCAGCGGGGTACAGTTGTGAGACACGTGTATCTGTACCCGCGATAGAGTTATATTACGAAACACGCTGTTTAGTTGTTCAGTGTTATGATAACAGGTTAAACGTCGTAATTAGCCAGCATAGGACGCAAATGAAAATAAAATTTGATATTTGTGTAATGAAAATATTAAATATATATTCCTGTTTTATACATATTAACCAGTGCTAATTTAAATAAAATGAATGAATTTAAATTGATAAATAAACAAACATGTCGCCCAATTGTTATTTTCTTTATTATATTTGCAAGGAACGGTTAAATATCTTAAAATCATTAAAAATGGGTGTCTCATGCCTGGTATCTGTTGTTGGAGCATTTTTATGTGTATGAGCAGGGTTGCCAACTCTCACGCATCTGGCGTGACACTCACGCATTCAGCCTCAATCTCACGGTCTCACGCTCAACAAAGAAATCTCACGCAAAATTAGACATTCTTCTGTGCTGTATTTTTTTTTTCACTCGTGCACTAATTTCCGAATTACTAAGCAAGTTCAGGCTCTTAACTACTGATTGGACCACTGCATTTTGTCACGCAGCGAAAAATCGCGGACAAAGAGGACACTGACACCGACAGACTAGACAGAGAAGGTTACTTTTGATATGGAACAAATTCTCAGCTGTCAGATTCTGTCAACGTTTTGCCGCTTTTAAATGTGACAGATCGCTGTAGCGCGTCAGTTCAAACGGCACGTGACACAGTACAACCCCAGCCCCTTGAGAATAATAATGCATCACAATACACATAGTCTCACAGTTAGTTATGTCTTTTAACTATTATAGTATTTCAAAGGGCAAAAACATGAACTTTAACTATTGGCTTTAGGTCTACTTCTTCAAGTCAGCTGTCACTTTAGCGCGAGGCCAGTAGCACATTAGCCCTTTAGCCTGAGCAAACTCGATCACGTCGAGCTAGACGGGCGTAGTTTCAGCATCCAGGTACCTCAACTCCACCCACGTCCCGCCTTTTTGCCCATTTTCGTTTATCCGGGAGTGACGCACTTTGACGCGCTTCCAATGTTCGGTATTCAGTGAGATATGATTAATTAAATGCGCTGACAGCTCATTGCACCTGCCAAACAGATTACACTGAGCGGAGTGAGTGACCGGTTTAAGATGGCAGCCCCACGGCTTGTCCGCGCCAATAGGCAGTAGCGGTCGATAGGGCGTCTATCTATATGTTGTCTATGTCAAAAACGCTCTTCAGAAACCTACGGGTCACGTCATGGATACTACGTCCATATTTTTTTTACAGTCTATGGTATAAGTACATGAGCGCAGTGCATGCATCCCCTAAACAGTGCTGGTCAGAATTTCCCCCCTTGGTAAATATGATCAAAGATGGCTGTAAAAAATAAATCTGCATTGTTGATCCTTTTGATATTTTATTTATGTATAAAAATGTTAATGTAAAGATAATAACTTTCATAGTAACTTCTGTCCCTAATTAAAGGTGTAATCAAATCACAAATTCTGTTTTCAGCCGTTATAATTTAAACATCAAAAACATGATGATTGATTCAATTAAATGTAGGCTACAATTTATTAGGCCCTGTATTCCACATGCATGAAGAAAAAAAGGTTGAATCTCAGGAGCTCTAAAAGAATGCATCGACTTCAAATGATGAGTGCAGCCAAGGAAAACATGAAGAATGGAAAAGCACATTGCTGGATAGAAAGTGGAAAATAACACAGGTAAGGCAAATAAAAGTATCCTACCCATTTACCCGTCAAACTGTTGGTCAGGCGAATGTGACTGGTTTTATTCGAAATAAGTTATTTTAGGAAAATAAAAAGTGTAATAGCTAGCTACACTGAGAAACACAAGCAAGTGACGATCAAATACATCTAAGCGAGTAACTTAATTCATTAGGGTATGCAGCTGCAGCATGTATCCATGGCAACACTCAGCTGCCTAGTGACAGTTAGGCCTAATGGTCCTCCTCGGCCTTGTGTTTTCTCTTTCGTCTGTCTAAAAGGTATTTTTAATTTTAGATTAGTATACATTAGCTACCGTAACCACTGTCCATCTTTAAATTATATGAAAATGTTACCTTTTAAAACTTTTGCTGAAGTTGTCCGCCGTGTACCGCTACTAACCATTATGCTAACACTTCAAATCTAGCGTTATATGTTAAGCTGAAATGAGATGACATTATATTTCACATATATTGATATATCAGGGCTGGTTCTAGACCAGTGGTTCTCAACTCCAATCCTCGGGACCCGCTGCTCTGCACATTTTGTATGTCCCTCTTATCTGACACACTTAGTTCAGATCAAGGAGTCTCTCCTAACGAGCTGGTGATCTGAATCAGGTGTGTTAAATAAGGAGACATAAAAAATGTGCAGACCAGTGGGTCCCGAGGACTGGAGTTGAGAACCACTGTTCTAGACATGTAGAGGCCCTAGGCAAAATGTATGTTGGAGGCCCCCCGCCACGCCCGCCACGCCCTCCTCCCCTCCACCTTTCAGAATTCACAAGTTCAGACTTACATCAAATTAAATAGAGTAAAGATTATGCGTATTTGGCATACTGTCCGGGGGAGGGCTCCAGGCTCTGAATTTTGGCCTGAACACAGAGTATTACCCCCATTTGTAATGGGAATAATCTAGAATTAGATTGCATTGTATTTTGGAGTGTGTGTGAGGAGATGGGGTGGTGGAGGGATGCTGATAAACTGTCAATGAACAGAGGTAAGTCTGCAGTATGTATACCGTACCTCTTATCTCGTTGATTGGGTTGATTAACTGAATGTGCTTCACTCATGTTTAATAAGGTTTAATTATCTGAACGTGCTCCTCCCAAACTTTGTTAATAAAAAAATCATTAAATAAAAAGCACTTGAAACAAATATGATTCCTAACCATTTTATTTATACAAAACCTGTTATCAGTATTTTTATATTTTTACTTAAAGGCAGGGTAGGTAGGTTTGAGAAACTAGCAGAAAACTGCTGGATTTTGAAAGTATCCAACAGAGAAACTCCAATCCCCTCCCTTCTGGGCTCCTTCCAAAGCCACGCCCCCAAAACACAAGAAACGCGTGATGCCGACCGCTTAACTGGAGGACGCGTTTACCAGCGCCGAGCGGAGAGGAGCACAGTGCGTGGAGTAGGGCTGGGTACAGAGTTCTGTACTTTTTAGGTACCGACCGAATTACCTCGATACTACCGAGTATCGAAACATGTCTTGTTTTTCTGTACCAAGTTTCGGTACCTAAGTGGTTAATCTCGTCAACTTCAGTGAAACAATAAACATGCAGCATGATTGGCTGTGGCGGAAAAACACTAGTTTACGCGGCTGCCCAGAGACGTGGCTCGTCGCACGTGAGGCTGTATATAGTGTGTGTGTGTGTGTGTGTGTGTAAGCGTCCAACCCAGATAGATAGAAAATATGTGGAAATGATCAAAAGTGTACCTATGTACCCGACTCGATGCCATAAGCACACGATGCAATATTTTCGACAAGATAATTGCTGCCAAGACCGGTAACACGGTAAATCTGATAAGGCACTTAAAAGTGCACAGAATACACTCGAGAGTAGAAAGTTTATCAGCCTTCGACTACAAGAACTGGAGCGCGTCACATATAAACCAAAACTCAGCGTATAGGATACTTGCCTCACAGACATGAGAAATAGTTCTATATATGTTCAAAATATGTCTACTTTTAAACGAAACAATTAGAAATAAATAGTTTGATTACCTAATCCAAATAGGCGCGCGCGCGTTCACTACTGCAGGGATGACGAGTCAGCATCGCAAATTCGCAATAATCATCTTTGCAGCCAACACGTTTAGTAAACACTTGTTCATTAATAAACAGTTAAAATATCTCCTTGCTATCGTTTCCCGACACATCCATAATCATTAGGCTACTTTTGCCAGTGCTTTGCGCAAGCTTCACGTGTGCTGAGCGCGGGGGATATATCCCGCACCCCAGTAGCCTATATTTTATTCAATTCACATTTATTTGAATAGCATTTTTCACAATACATATAGTTTAAAAGGAGCTTTACAGAAAATGCATCTGTATAAATTACAATTTAGAGATCTGTTATAAGGGGTGACTGTGTGTAATGCATCTCAATTAATTTTCATTCAGTTTCATTGTTAAACAATGCATTAAGTTAAGGCAGAAACAATGAGCTCATTGAAGTAAAGAATACATGTTGTTAAATGATTAGGAAACATAGAAAACTTTAGCATTGGTGCTTTTTTACAGACTCAAAATATGAGTGTAAAAAAGTCAACAAACTGAAAAAATAAAAGTTTTTTTTTTAGGTAATGTTATATTGATAAAATTGGTATCGAAAAAAGTATCGTTCAGGAACCGGTATCGAAGTCAAGGTATCGGTATCGAAAATTTTGTTACGATACCCAGGCCTAGCGTGGAGTGACATCACCTTCTTTTGCCTTGTTTGCCTGCACTGACTGTATATGCAGGTACAGGTGGTACTGGGAATTTTGACTGCTCTTTCTCTGCCATAATTGTTAGACTTCATGGCTTGTGGTCGGTACGTGCCTCTCCTCTTCCGAAATGAGCAAGTCAACCGATTGCGCGCATGTGGGCAGCTCCTGTTGGTGGCCATAGCAGCGAGGGAGGGTTACAGTCGCCCAGTCAATCAGAGAACTCGGTCCGAATGGAATAATGAGCTGTGTTTATTGCAGCCCTGAGAGGACTACAGACACTCTTTTTTTTATTTATTTTTATTAAATTTTTATAATTTTTATTAACTCCTTTTCAGAGTACTTACATTTTACATTATGCCTTGTAATGCTGCCCGAATCATAAATCATGCACTGTTCCTTCGTTGGCCAGAGGAGAACTGGCCCTCCGACTGAGTCTGGTTTCTCCCAAGGTTTTTTTCTCCATTCTGTCACCTGATGGAGTTTTGGTTCCTTGCCACTGTTGCCTTGGCTTTTGGCTTGCTTAGTTGGGGACATTTAATATTCAATAATATTATTGATCTGCCTTGCTTAAGGTGGACGTTGACTCAATTTTCTTTTAGAAACAAACTCTGTTATGTTATTTTCATGTTATCACTGTGAAGCTGCTTTGATACAATCTGTATTGTAAAAAGCGCTATATAAATAAAAGTGACTTGACTTGACTATATAATGACAGTTTAAACAAATTTGGCAAAAAGTGTTTTAGAAACACATCGCCTACCCTGCCTTTGAAAATATGCATATTAATTTAACTTTAATTAAGGTAAACACAAATAATATTAATCTGAAAATCACCTGGACCAGCACTTATGATTCTCATTCCATGGCCAACTACAGAGGCACTCTTCTGTTTTTTTGTTGTTGTTTTAAATCAAACTCATCAATTACCAGAATCTGCTGTGCAAGTTCTCTGTTAATGCTGATTAAAGCAAGTCCACAAGCCGTTCCTGAGTCCTTGTGGAGTGCAGGTCATTTTTTTTACAAGCTTCAGTTTTGAGAAACTTCTCTCGGCAGCTGCTACAGTTTCTGGCAGGGCAACTGCAATTCTGAAAAGCAATCAAGAGGTTTTGAAATATCTTCTGCACTAGCTTATGGTGAAGAAATTTCAGATGCTCCAGTGCTGTGTTTTTTTGATGGTAATGGTGGAAGGTTGAGGATCTCTTCTGCCATTTCAATTCTTTTGCAGTCCTTTGCAGTTGCTTGTGCTGCAGCAAAGCCAGATGCCTTAAACTGTGAGAATGCTGCTCTGGTGGACGAATCAGGTTTGAAGCAATGTCCAGTTGCATAGGGGATGACTGGACAAGCTTATTGACGTGGTTGACAAGTGTCAGAATGTCACACCACAGATGATTGATTCAACAGAACAAATAAAAAAATATTAAGACCCCAATTCTTCAGCCGTAGCTTGGGCCTCCACTTAAGAAATGGGGTCAGACAAACTCTGGAGTAATTCTACAAGTGCTTCCCTGATTTCAGCAACCTGGAATCTGACAGCCTGAACACTCTGCAATCTGCTCTCCCACCTTGTGTCACTCCATGATTTATGAGTGAGGTTCACATATTTTTTTTTCAAAATAGACAATCTCTGAGTGGATCCTGAAAAAAAGCTGATAGTTTCTGCAGGTGTCCAAAGAATCCAATGGCATCCTTTGAAGCTCTTGCAGAGATCTGCCAGAACCCGGTTTAACATGTGTGCCCCGCATGGGACAAACAGGTCTCTTTGGTTCTTTTCAAGCAGCCGGGCTTGGACACCTTGCTTCTTGCCCTTCATAGTCAAACCGTTGTCATATGACTGACCTCGACAATCCATGAAGTCAATCTAAAGGTCCTTCAGCTTGTTTAGGATTACCGAAGACAGATTCTTGCCAGTTGTCTCTTCCACAACCAAGAATCCCAGAAAATATTATTTTATTTTTGGCTCTAGCTGTAGTTCCACAATGCGTAGAATGATAGACATCTGTTCCAGGTGGCTAATGTCTGGTGTACAATCAAGGATGATAGAAAAGTACTTTGCAATGTGGGTTTTTGCAATAATTTCTTTGGTCAGTTGACTACTCATCAGATTCAGTAGCTCATTTTGTATGTCTTTCCCCAAGTAGTGAGTGTGTGTACTTCCATATTTGATTTTAGCCAAGTGCTCCTGCATGTCTGGATCAAAATTTGCCAGGAGCTCCACTTCCTTTAGAAAAGGACCATTATCAGCAACATTGAGTTTGTCTGTGGATCCCCTAAATCTAAGATTCCTCTTGTTACGATATGTGTCTTTGTTTCTTTGTTTGGTCCCTCCCTTGTTATTCTCTCTCTCTCTCTCTCTCTCTCTCTCTCTCTCTCTCTCTCTCTCTCTCTCTCTCTCTCTCTCTCTCCCTCTCCCTCCCTCTCTCTCTCTCTCTCTCATTTCCGTTTGCGCGTGCGTGGATGAGTGATTGCAAGAGGTGTGTGAGCGTCTGAGTGAGTGATGACGGTGTTTTTTCTGTAAGTTTTCCTTACATCTCCTTTTTTCTTGCGGTTTTGTTATCGCTTTGAGGGTGTAATTTGAATTTTTCGTGTCAAGTGCTGCTGAAATGGGGACACATTCAGATGGTTTTTCATTTTTAACTGCACGGCATGGATGCAAATGCATGCCGGACGAATCAATCACAGTTGAAGATGTTTTAAATGCTATTGGAGATGAGTTGGGTGCTCGTAATATGTTATCGGCATCTAGAATGAATAAAGCCATCGTTGTTTTTCTTAAAGAGGAGTCGATGGTAGATTGTTTGGCTGAGCGTGGTTTGTCTGTAAGGGATATTTTCTTATCAGTTTTACCGCTATCTAATCTGGCAAAGAAGGTGATGTTATCTAACGTACCCCCGTTCATTCCTAACGACTCATTAGAGCGCCTACTTGTTCGCTATGGTAAATTAGTGGGACCTATAAAGATGATTTCTCTTGGCCTAAAAAACCCTGAGATGAAACACATAATGTCTTTTAGGCGCCAAACACACATGTTGTTGAATGCAGATTGTCAATCTTTAAATGTCTCTGCAAAGATGACTTTACAAAGCAAGGATTACACAGTATTTATTAGCACAGAATCGATGAAATGTTTCAAGTGTGGCAGATATGGACATATAAAGCAGGCATGCCCATTGACTGTTGAGGCTGTGAGTGTAGTTGAAAATGAGGATGAACCTGCTAACGTTAATGTACAGCAAGTAACTCCAGTTACAGAAAACCATAGTGTGGGTGAGAACATCAGGGGAAAAAATGAAGAGCAAGTTGAAACGATGACTCTGGCTGGTGATAGAGAACATCAAATTGTACTTGAGTCACTAAGCAATGTGAGTACAAATGAACATTCTGTTGATACAGATGCACATTTGAATGATGGAGTTGGAAATGACTCTGTAATAGTGACTGCGGAAAAAAATGAATTGGATGATTCTGATGGACAGATTAAGTTTGCGAGGGAGACTCAAATGTTGGTTGAAAATTTGTCACAGAATATCATAGACTCACAACTAGAGCTAGAACAAGGTGAATCTCAGTCGATTGATTATGATAGTGCTGACAGTGCCACATCGGATGAAACGGGTGTGACTGAGATGAATTCTCAAGGAAATTCTGAAGGGAAAGCCTCCAGTTTTAAACTGAAGTCTCATTATTCTGTTCAGCAGATTACTAATTTCCTTGATGCCACATTCAACCAGAGAAGACCTAAACTAGAGACTTTTTTTCCTGATTTACAACTTTTTGTTGAATCTGTTTCTATGGCTATGAGAAAAGCTACACTTGAGGAAATTGACCAGCCCAAACGTTACAGACTTAAGAAACACATGAGTGCTGTTAAGCAAAAATTGAAAATCTGTCATAAGAAATAATAATATATAGTCATGATTCTCCATGCATTTATCTTTCTGGTTTTTTTTTTGCCCCATTTTTATTTACCACATGACATTCTTAAACATCGGGACATTTAATATTAATGGTTGCCGGGGCACAGCAAAGAGAGCTGCTTTATTTGATTATTTAATCTTTAAAAAAGCTGATATAATCTTGCTTCAAGAAACCCATACAGACTTACAAAATCAGGCACACTGGGTTAGAGATTGGAAGGGCAATACTTTATTGAGTCATGGAACAAATCTAAGTGCAGGTGTTGCCATGCTCTTTTCGTCTCGTATTGGTAACCAACCAGTAATGCTAGAAATTATGCCTGGTAGAATTTTGCGAGTAGATATTACTCTTGGTGAAATTGATTATATTTTTTTTAATGTTTATGCACCAAGTGTTGGTCAGGAGCGTGTTCTTTTCTTTGGAAAACTTACTGATGCTTTGTTGCATTGTCCTCAAGATAATGTTGTTGTAATAGGGGGGGATTTTAATTGTACAATAAATCCATTTTTAGATAGGAATCATGATGAACCCCATCCATTATCTGCTGGAATTTTGAAAAACCTGATTGATTATCATGACTTTGTGGATTTATGGAGGGAGGCTTTTCCTGGGGTTAGACAATATACTTGGTTAAAGAGTAATTCAAATAGATTGTCTGGAGCCAGATTGGATCGTTTCTATGTTAGAAAAAGACATAGAGATAGGTTTTTTAATAGTTGTATTTCTCCTTCCTTTCTCTCTGATCACCATTATTGTTCAATATCTGTCTCTGTTGTTTCTTCTAAAATCTATAAATCACAGTGGCATTACAATAATAGGCTTTTACAAGATCACAATTTTCTTAAATTTTTCAATCTTTTCTGGGAATCTTGGAGAGAAGAGAGAAATAGATTTCAGTCATTAAGTCAATGGTGGGATATTGGCAAAGTCCATATAAAGATCTTTTGCCAACAATATACTGCACAAAGTATCGGAAGCTTAAAAGAAGAAATGAAGATTATCGAACAAAGCATCCTTGAACAAAGCGTCAGAAATGTTCGTGATGACTTCACTTCTGTTGATCACATCACAGAGAGTAAGCTTCTGTTGAAAAATCTGTTGGAGGACAGAGGAAAATTTGCTTTTTTAAGAACTAGATTTTCCCAACTTAATGAAATGGACATTCCCACCACTTTTTTTTTTCGGACTGGAAAAAAAGCCGAAGGAGCAAAAACAATTTCATCAATTGAAACTTCCAAATGGCCGAGTGACAACTGATCAACAAGAGATTCAGTCTCGTGCAATTTCTTTTTATGAGGACTTGTATTGTTCTGACCAGTGTGATGACTCAACAGCAGACCAATTTTTACAGGATTTGCCAAACATTTCAGAGGACGAAAGGATAAAGCTTGACAATCCTTTAACCTTCTCTGAGGTTTCACGGGCTGTTCAGGAATTGAGCCTCGGGAAGTCACCTGGGTTGGATGGACTTTCAGTGGAATTTTACCAATCCTTTTGGAAACTAATGGGCCAAGATTTGTATGATGTCCTTTTGGGATGCATTAATGGAGGGACTCTGCCTTTAAGTTGCCGGAGAGCAATGTTAACATTGATCCCCAAAAAAGGAGACCTTGGATGCCTAAAAAACTGGAGACCAGTTTCACTGTTGTGTGTTGATTTTAAAATCTTGTCAAAAACATTGACTAACAGACTCAAACAACATATGGCAACCATAATCCACGTAGATCAAACTTTTTGCATCCCTAAACGGTCAATTTTTGACAATTTATTCTTGGTGAGAGACATCATTACTATTGCAAAAAGACACAAGTTGGACATTGGTTTGCTTTCTTTGGACCAGGAGAAGGCTTTCGACCGAGTAGACCACCACTACATGTTTAAGACTCTGGAAGCTTTTGGATTTGGTCCATACTTTGTTTCCTGTATTAAGCTGCTGCATAGTGATATTAATAGTATGCTTAAGATTAATGGATCTTTGACTAGATCTTTTTCAGTAACTCGAGGCATAAGACAAGGTTGTCCCCTATCAGGCCTTCTGTATGCGATGTCTATAGAACCACTTTTAATTATGCTGAGGAAACAGTTATGTGGTGTTTCTATTCCTGATTCCCCTGAAATTGCCCCCATTAAACTTACTGCTTATGCGGATGATGTAACGATAGTTATAAAAAATTCTGAGGATATTAACAGGTTAACATCTTGTTTAAATAATTTTCAAAAAGCATCATCTGCTTGCATTAATTGGGGAAAATGTACATCTCTTTTGCGTGGTGATTGGCAAATTCTTGTACCTCCAAAATTGCCAAAACAGTGTAAATGGGGCAGGGATGGATTCAAAATGCTTGGGGTTTACTTCGGGAATGATCAATATGAAAAGAAGAATTGGGAGGGATTAGTTGATCGTGTTAATGGTAGACTTCAGAGATGGAGATGGCTACTTTCACAGCTTTCTTTTAGAGGAAGATGCTTGGTCATTAATAACTTACTTGCCTCAATGTTGTGGCATAAGTTTACTGTTCTAGACCCTCCTAAAGACTTGCTTAAAAGTGTTCAAAAGGTATTGGTTAATTTTTTCTGGGATGGATGTCATTGGCTTCCTCCAGGGGTCCTTTACCTTCCAGTGGCAGAGGGAGGACAAGGGCTCATACATCTGGAGTCAAAGATCTTGGCAATGAGGATGCAAACATTGCAGAAACTATTGTATAGTTCAAATGATGTGCCCTGGGTGTTTTTTGGGAGATCTATACTTAAGGATATTGGTGGAATAGGTATTGACAAACAATTATTCCTAATGAAGAAAACTTTTTAACAAAAGTTTTCTGATTTGTCTTTTAGCTTCTATGTCTCAGTGCTCAAATCATGGGACTTTTTTGAAATATCAAGAACTGTTGAGGAGCATTATGGTGTGGAAGAACCTATTTTTTGTAATCCTTTTTTGAGCTCCCATCAAATGTATCTCAGTCTTTAATCAATAAATTTTTGAATACTGGTGTCACTAAAGTTATTGATTTGATTGAAGTTCTCCATTGGCCTCTACTTAAATCAGAGTCACTTGCTGATCAAGTTGGCTTGAACTCTCTTAGAATTATAGAAGGATTTGTTAGGGGTTTTAAATCCTCCTTTCCTCTATCATTTGATCACTTTGTTAATCATGTTTTGGAGGATGGTGTTGTATGGCTGAACTTTCCTCAGTTAAAGGTGTTTCCTAAAGAATGTGGTATTGATGACTCAGGTTATGTTTCCTTATTAAAGGGTTATGGAACATTGGTTTTTGATTGTATAGGGAAAAAAATATTGTATCACATATGTGTTAAAACTTTACATATGGGTCAATTGAAGGGAAAAGTTGATACTAAATGGAGATCTCATCTCTCTATATCTGATGATATTTTTCCATCTTGGAGACTTTTGTATAAACCTCCAATTCCTCAGAGGTGTGGTGATCTTAATTGGAGATTAATCCATTGTATCCTAGCTACAAATCAGTTTGTTGCAAGGATGAATGAAAATGTTACATCAAATTGTCCATTTTGTGATGCTTTGGACACTATTTTTCATATGTTTTGTGACTGCCCTAGACTTGATCCTATTTTTGTAATGTTGAGAAAAATAATAACAAAATTGGGGTTTCTGTATACTAATAGCTTATTTATATTGGGCTGTTGTTATAGGAAATCTTTACAAGAACAATGTGTACTTGCTAATTTTGTCATTGGTCAGGCTAAATTAGCAATTTTGAAATCTCATCAGGAAAAAAATGCGGGAAAAGATATTTGTATGGTGTCTGTTTTTAAATCCTTAGTGGAAGTACGAGTGGTTATAGAATATACATATTATAAGCATGTTAATAATGTCCCTTTCTTTAAATGGAGATGGGGTGTTAAGGAAGCACTGGTTACAGTAAATGAGTATGGGGGGTTGGTTTTTAATTGGTAATGAAATTTATTATTGGGTGTATTATAATCGAATTTGATAAGAGCATGTAATACATATGTTTATTTATTTAAAAAATGTGTTTAATGTGAATGTGATGGATTAATGTATATCTACATTTTATAATGTAGAATAAAGGGATGGTAAAAGTCAAAAAGTCTCTCTCTCTCTCTCTCTCTCCCTCTCTCTTAGGTGGACGTACTTGTTCGTGATTTGAGTGGCTGATTGACCGAGCTGACTGATAAAAACGCCAACGAGGAGGAGAAAGAAGAGTGACGACAGATCTTGTGGGCTAGCCAGCAAAAAAACTGTCTTTAGATCTGTATTTTGTTTTTCCTTTGTTAGTTGTTGTCTGTTCTGTTAAATTTGTTCCTTGTTTGGTATGCTTGTTATTATTGTGACGTCTGTTGTGAGTGAGTAAATAAATAGATTTGATTGATTCCACCGTTTACTCGTTCTCGTTTATGTTATGTAGTCTCTCTTCTCTTAGAGCTGATATTTTTATGAGAGGTTGTAATACCTCTCAGCAAGAGACTGTATAATTGTTAACAGTGTAGGGTATGGACCAATCAGACACACACTAATTATTCATTACATACAAAGGTTTATGAAACTCCAAAACTAACAGCCCAAATGAACGAACACAAGGGCATTAACAGTGTCATGTTACAGGGCATGATAAGGAGATTTTACGACCTCCGAGGAATGTGGCCACATGCACAAGAGACTATGGAAGACAGAAACCCTCTTTAAAACAGACTTTGCTGCATTAATCGTAGACTAACTGATCTATAAATGAACATGCATAAAACTGTGAAAGAAACAGTGTAAATGGTTTACTGTCTCGTGTACTATTAGGTATATATTATGGTATGTATCCTGGTATACAACCAACTAACGATCAATGTAACCTCACCTGTGTCATGCCTCCTACCTAATTAATCCTCATTTAATGACTCACACTTTGATGTACATCACCTTCTTCTAGAATGCAGTGTGGATGTGTTTTAGCTATCTGAGCATTAATGAACAAAGACTCGTAAATCAACTAAGAGCCACTTTCCCTCTCAGACATTTCACCTTTCTTATTGGTCGAGTTCAACCCTTAGGGGAGGATATTTTCCAGGCTTTATTAGAGACAGTCCACATGTGACCTCCCTCTCTTAGTTCTTTCATCCAGCCGCAACACTGTTCTGGTGATACTGGGGAACCCCCTCCCCCTCCACGGGGGCCCCAGGGCCCAGCAGGCCTCGATCCAACCAGATACCTCTCACAAAGAACCAAGGACAATCTCAGGAGTTTTGGAACAAAGACTCCAACCAACAACGACTCCAATCACCCACTCTTCCGACTTTCTCACTTCTCCTGGGTGCTCGGCGTGGCCTCAACAGGGCCCCAGGCCTTGACCAAACCAGCCATGCTTCCTGGAGAAAGAGAACTCTCAACCAACTTCCACTTGACACTGCCAGAACCATCATCAACTTCAATTTTCAACAACTTCAAGAATTGTTTCCACTACAAATGCAAGTATTCAATTCAATGAAATGTGAAAATGAAATTCTGATTGTTCTTCTCATAGTCCCTCTTTCGGTTTCCAAATTCATCCCATAACTAACCTATTTCTGTATATATGTGTGTTTAGTTTATGATTTAGTTAATAAAACTTATGCACTTTATGTATTTGGTTCTGATTTGCTTGTAATACGAAGTCCCTAGTTTTTGTTCTTGCTACATGCTCAAAACGCTGTACATGCTAAGAAATAATTATTATTCTGTGGCCAGGGAAGATACCCTTTTCTTAGAATAAATTAATAATCAAAAGAGTTTGTTGGACGAACTGATTCATTGATTGTAATATTAATTTAGCCATGTCAAGTTAATCCAATTAACTGACCCAAATATTCATAATTAATCATAACAAGTTATTATTGATTATTAATATTTCATACAGCTGGGTTCCTTACAAAAGTCTTGTGAGAACATTCTGCAACCTCTGTCTTTCCTCCTCCAAAAGGGTCATTTGTCTCTGGTCTATGGTTTGACCTGTTGTAGACAATTCTAATTCCCTCCACTTCTGCATGGTGCTTAGAACTGTTCTCATGACTGCGCAGGATAGTGTGGATGTTATTCAAGTCTTTTAATCCTCATTTAATGAGCTTAATTACTTGGGTAGAGAAAATTTTGCAGCTGTAGCAAAAGACTGCATCATTCACTTCTGACTGTGACACAGACTGTGTGAAAAGGCTCGTCCATCAGTATTTTTTGGAAAAATATAACTTTCTCTGACTTGAAATAGTCCTCTTCACACTGCCTATGCTCTGTAACTTTGCAAAATTGTGTCAGGCCACAAGGCTGGATCTACATGTTGAGCTTCGGGTACTGTGCTTCCTATTTCCCTTTTTGTTGATGTTCCAGGTCTGACATTGTCTCCTCCAGACTCAATGACGTCCAGTCTCTCACTACTATTGCATTCAACCTCATGGCTCCTCTCTGGCCCTTCACTCTCTTTGCTGACTTGAAGTTCTACATACAAAAAAAAAATGTTGAGGTGTGCCGAGATCCCAGAGAAGGAGACGTTCTCAGGGATTTTGGAAAGTGGAAGATGCTACACCCAGTGGTTAAAGTGGGATTTGGTAGGTGGGGGAACCCTCAAATTTTGTGTAGGTGCAACAGGGAAAAATGACTCACCGTGGGACAACATATTGAGTATCGTGGTATAGCAATACTTTTTGGGACAAGAGTGTCACTGTGGCACCACATATCACAATACTTCTTTACTTGATATTTTAATGGTTTTATTTTGGTCCAATATGGTCCATCAACACATCAACACTGATATGATGAAGATACTATGTTAAGATTGCTGAACACTGGGCCAAAAATTGAGCCATGGCATTGTAGCCACATCAGCCCACATTACCCCCCACCCCCACAGCCATGTGCATTTAAATGTGAGGTAGTTAGGGGGGTTCGGGGGCATGGAAATTTTCCCCCGAGAAAATTTTGATTTCTCTGACCTACATATGTGCAATTTAAGACTTTTGAAGGCCAAAAAAAATGTATAATAAATAGCTTTAAAACCATGTCAGTGTGAATAAGATTATTTGTCAATACCTGCTCTCTCATCTTAATCTTTCTTTTTCTCTCAGTCTCCTTATCCTGCCGTATTTCTTCTCCTAAAGCTGAACTTTGACTAGTCTTTTCATTTCCGTTTGTGTCAGTGAAGAAAGTAAACATATAGGCTCAACTGAAGAGTTTTATGAATCGTTTTCTTAGATAAGTTAATTTATTCAAGGCTACCAGATCAGCATTGCCAATAGGAACCTTCTACAAGCTTTGGAATTTGAAAAGTAATTTTAAATAATACAAATTAGGCTACGTTTAACGCAGTTAGTGGAATTGGCAGACGTTCCCTTAGGCATGCGTTGTGGAAACGCGGCAAAGCATTCTCAGGTATAAATATGCACCATTAATGCACAGTGATTTTGAACAAATATTTAATGTCGATAATGGTTACGTAAGGTTAAAACTAATCCTGCTATTGATATCTTTGTAAGACTGCTGACCCTATAGAACAGTGGCAAGGGAAAACAATGTCCGGCGAAATATCGAACATTAAACTAACTTTACCGTGCTCAACCACCGTGAGTGCATTTCACGCATTTATAATCACTCGCGTTCAGCGGGGGTGAAGGGAGGTTGGTCGGTCAGTCGGCCCATCTCGGGACCAGCGAGATTCGTTGAAATTAATGAATCTATTTATTTAATAATTTATCTGAGGTGCCGGAACGCAGTTCCGGACCGTTCCGGCCCACTTTTACCCCTGGCCACACCCAGGGTGGAGTGAGCTCTTATACCGAGAGATGAAACCATTCCGCGCGCATCATAGGCCAGATAAATTGCAAGTTATCAAAGATAAAAGGCCCTACAAGGTGACCACAGACCTCTTGCTGCGACCACCAAGCAGATCAATAGTTGAGAGGATTTACGTCACTGGCCTGAGTGGTGGATGTAAATCCTCAGAGTCGGAGTCGGTGAAGCATTTCTTGTTCCGTTAATTCAACTCCTCTGAGCCAAATGTGGACAGCATTGGATCCTTGTTTGGATTTCAATAATTCCGTATACAGAACAGAATAAAGTTCCAATACGAAGTTTAATGAGAATAATACAAATAGCAGCCAGACAGGCAGGGCAACACACACTAAATGCAACAGTTGCCTGACAAACACTGAGTGAACTTAAATAAACATGGTGATTAAATAAAAGACTAACAGCTGTGATTATAGTGTTAGTGTCCATAGTAACAGATGAGTGGTGGCAAAATGAACATATGTGACTAGAGAATACAAACTAAAAGTCCATGAAAACTAAACAAACTAAACATAACTGTGACATTACTCCCCCATACGGCAAGGCGCAACCTCACATAGCCTAGTAACTGACAAACAAGCAGAGGGAGGGATGGAGGGGGTTTTGGAGGTGGACGAGGATGTGGCGGAGACTGGATGGTGATGAACTGTGGTGAAGACAGAAGGATAGTGGCAGATAGACGACGACGACGATCCCCTGGTGGTAAAGGTGGAGATAGTCCACTGGCACAGACGCGGAGCTCACCATTGTCAAGGGACGGAGGAGCCAAGATGGTGTAGTGGCTGACGACAGCTGGTGGACGTCCGCAAGAGACGAGGCAGATGGATCCATGGGTGCAGACGGAGAGCTAATGGAAGCTAGCAACATCGCTGGCCCTGGAGACCTCGGTGATGCTGTGGTGACAATCGCCAGAGTACCTGAGGGCTGAGGCAATGACGGAGGACAGAGGCGACCCCGAAGGGAAGGAGGAACCCGCTGCAACCGTAGGGGTGGAGGGACAGAGCGCCGTGGACGGCCAGTAAGTCCTGCAAGCTGGAGGACTGGCTGAGCTTTCGCGTTGATGGTGTCATTCTGATTGACCAACCAAATGCTGCATCTTAATTCAACATTCAACAACATTTATTGATGACAGACACAGACCTTTACAAGGTTAAATTAGTGTGTGTAATCTGTACTACAAACAGCACTAATTTATTCTATTTCATGTTTCACCACTTTAATATTTTTGTCCAGAATCTTTCCTATTTGATGTTATCTGTTGGCTTGTCAAAAAATTCAACTTGTTTAATTATATTAATATTCTAATGTTTTCAGTACTTGCCATTAATGTCAATCATAAAACCATTGATTAAAGGGATAGTTCATCCAAAAATGAAAATTAGCCCATGATTTACTCACCCTGAAGCCATCTTATGTGTATATGACATCCTTGCCACGGCAGACGGCCGTACGCAAGTTGACCCACGCCAAAAGAGTAACACTTGAACTTGACGCACAACGTAATTACGGCAATTGACGTCTCTCGCAGTTCAAATAAACAAGGCTGGGCAACCATGTCCGCCATTACGTTGTGCGTCAAGGTCAAGGGTTACTCTTTTGTAACATCGCTTCACTTCAGAAGGCCTTTATTAACCCCCGGAGACGTGTGGAGCTCTTTAATCAGGAGTAGATTCGCTTTGATGGACTTCCAAAGATAGACAGCGATTCACTCCCATTATCAAGCTTGGAAGAGCCAGGCTAATTTTTAATATAACTCCGATCGTATTCGTCTGAACGAAGAATGTATACACATAGGATGGCTTCAGGGTGAGTAAATCATGGGCTAATTTTCATTTTTGGGTGAACTATCCCTTTAAAAAAAATCTCAGAGCTTACGAATGCAAATTAATACAGACTTGATTTGTCAGTAAATAATGCAAATCCCTGAGCCAGGGTTTTCTCCTTAGAGCATCTTTGTGAAGTGTCAGATTCACTTTGTAACAGGTCTATGTGAAGGCGTTCTAATTACATTATTAATGCAGCTATTCAATGAAACATTAAGCCAGAGTTAATTGCACAAATAAATTCACACACACTTAGACAAAGTACATTGCGATGCCATATTATTTAACATAACCTTCATTTTAACATTCATTTAAACACCCATTCACTCTATTGATTAACAGGTAGTTGAGGGCATACAATATGGGGTCTTATTATAAATAATAGATCAACCCATATGAACATGTGCATCATTTAAAGACTGATGTAAATTACCCATGCTGCCACTGAATAATCAATTTTTATCAAGCTAATGGTGCTCCGCTTATAACATTGCTCTTGGTTCTAATGAAGACCAATTACAATTGATGTAACTTCACATAAGCAGTTCTTATCATTTTTTTATCTTTTGACAACACTACCTGCTCTATAAATCAATAAGTCAATAAAATCTCTATTTAATTGCAAAAAGTTTACTATTTATTTCATATGATTTGATAACTCGCATGAGCAGTTTATGCCGTAGTGTGTGTGTGCCAGCGCTCTGTTTCTCTCTACAACCACATCATAAATACCCACAAGCCTTTGCTAATCCCCAAACCTTCCCTAGAGAGACGTTCTCGCAGACGGAAAAAATTATCAGAACGCTTTCGCAGAATCAAGTGCAAGTAAACCGATAGTTCTGACAGGTGAGGAGACTCAGAGTTCAAACGACCTCTCCAGCGGCTTTACTTCAAAGGCTTGTTCTTTAGTGTTGTCTTCAAGGACCTACAAAAACGCTGCATTGATATGTGCAGGAAGTGTAAGTAAAAGGGTGACTTGTTGGTCTTGGGATTGACTGAGATTTTAAAGGCCATTATGAACAGATTCCAACAAAAGGAGTTTTAGACATATTTAAACACTTAATTAGGTCATTCTTAATAAAACGCTGTAGTGCTCTCATGGCTTGAGAGCAGTTGTTTTAAAGCTGTGCAATAGAAATGTACTTTTCATAACAATGATCATTCAGCCTCCTGAAATACAAGATTCATTCTCAAGATGAAAAGCACAGTAAAATGTAAGTAGACACCAAGTCAAAGTATGATTATTACACTGAACATAATATTGCATGCCACAAATAAACTGCTATGAGGAAAATTGTCTTGGTGTCAATATGCCACATTTTAGACATTCAAGGTGTTGGAAGTGCTAGAAAGGAGAAAATCAGTTATTGCATCCATCCATCTTTCTTTAAAAAGTGAACAGCATCCTGGTATCCCTCTTGATCCAGTGCCTTGAGCCTGGGTAATGAGGGAGGACACAGGGCCTGGTTCAGCCTTATGATGTTGTCCTTGGAGAACTAAGGGTGGAAAACGATTGAAATTTCAAAACTTGTCAGGTTATTACATAACAGTTTGGAAGGATATTTATATTTTAAATGTTTACAGTTAAGTAGTACTATACAACTATGAACTGAAAGTAATAAGTGAGGCTTATTAATGCTAAAAACTTACCACAACGCTCATGTTGGCCAATCTGAGGTGAAGCTTACTTGTGCCCTTATGTGCTGGGGAAATATCCTGGGGGCCGCTAAATGGTGACACTGTTATTGTGCGTCCCACAGGGAGAACAGGAAGACTGTCTGTGAATCCGCCATCCATCCATTTCTGAGGAAATAAACATTCTTAAATAACATATACACTCTTATGCTCAGCAAGGCTGCATTTATTTAGTAATAATAAATAACATATTGTGCAATATTATAACAATTTAAAATAACTTTTCTATTTTAATACATTTTAAAATGTTATTTATTCTTGTGATGGCTAAGCTGAATTTTCAAAATCATTACTCCAGTCTTCAGTGTCACATGATCCTTGGTACTCAAGTAACATTTCTTATTTTTACCAGTATCTAATGGTTCTGCTTATTATTTTTTGTGCAAAACGTGATACATTTTTATTTTGCTATAAATAGAAAGTTCAAAACAGTCTTTCTTTGAAATAGAAATCTTTTCTAACATTATAAATGTTTTACTGTCATTTTTAATCAATTATTTAAATTGATTAAAGATTTTAATGATTAATATTTAATTTGATAACATGCTTATTAGCAAATTAATCACACTGTATCAATATTATTTCCTGAGAAAAGCCCAGAAAATAAAGATAATTTATTATTATTACATTGTTGTCAGATAAGCAAATCACTGAATAGATATATTGCAAAAAAAAAAAATGGTTTTAGTAGTCTATATTTCTATTTCATTGAACAAGACTATTGGTAGCCATCAACCTTCAGTGATGAATTTTACAAAATATTTGCCAATCTGCCATGCAGCTTTTATTAAAGTATTTTATTTAATAAGCTCATAATAATTGTAGCTTAATGGGTTTTAAAGGGCATATTCTTTGCGAATATACAAATTGCCATTGGCGTGTCCCCTTCAATGGACAGATGTGTAACTCTTTCTAAATGCATGATTTTTTGTTAAAGTAAAAACAAAAAAAAGGGGGGGGGGGGGGGGGGGGTGACTGCGTTCTTTTTAACCTTTCTTAATAATTTATGCAACAGAGAATTAAAGGTGTTTAACACACTGAAGGAACACGCCACAGTTTTTTGAAATAGAGGTTATTCACCGTCTCCCCTACATTTAGATAGGAGGGCAAACACATTTTTGGCTCAGTGCATGCATTGTTTTAGTCTGCCAGCGCAGATGCTATCTTAGCATAATGAATGGAATCCTTAGTTGCCAGATAGCATGTTGGGAGTAAAAGTGATAAAAAAATAAAATAAAAATGCCATCTTATGGCCTGCGTATTCATGAGTACAAATAGCAATGCAGATTAAGACTAGGTGATTTCCGAGGCAGATATTGACTTGGGACTATATGGGGGGGAAGCACAGGCGAAACACTGCTACTTGGGCGCAGAGATATCACGCAAGTTAGGTAGCTGTGACACAACTGCGGGCACGCTCATCCTGATCTGACACGTTGAGCCTGGTCCTCGATGGCAGTACTTTGACCCACTTGCCACAGCACAGACACTCTATTTCAGTCGGCATAGGCTGGCATATTCCCCCACACTCACACCACCAGTTCGTGTTGGCTCTCATCCCCACGTCCTCAGGCTGTTGAGCGATCGCAACCTCCTCCTTCTGTCGTTTATTTCCAAAGCATGCAGCTCCTCTTCTGAAAACTGTGGTTCGTAGAGGTATGGTTCTGGATCTTGACTGACTGAGAAGTCACCCTCTTCGTCTCTCACAAAATCCACCATGTTCATCGCCATTCACTATGTCTACTAGTGTTGTCAAAAGACTCGGTACTTCAGTACCAAGTTGGTACTAAAAAAATTTACCTGTTACGGTACCAGCTTTTCTTAAGTACCGGTGGTACCGAAGTACCGGGTTACCGAAGTAACGGTTCTTGATGCACTGTCCGAATGTTGAGTCCTCTTCATAAAAACACTCTGAGACATGGCGACCAGCGGCGCTGCTAATGCGGTGGCTCTGAATCCACTTGTTGACACGAAAGGAGGAAAGAGCCACATATGGAAATATTTTGGATTAGGCTAATGTCACGTTGCCATAAGGGGCCGTTAAAGTGCAAATTCGCAATTTCAAATTTAGGAGCGCGGCAAGCGTGCTCATAATAGAAGCTGCGCAGCACGCTCGCTTTTCCAGGCGCGCCTCTGTTCATGGTTGGATAGCAACAACAGACGCCACGGGAGAGCTTGTGGAAAGATGGAGAAAAAAATGATCAGCAAAGTATTAATTGATTTCTAGCCCTTGCATTAGCTTTACTACTAGATATATTTATGGAGATGAGAAATAAAAAGCCGCCCTGTACAGCTATGATCAGCTGTTCGGCCGAGCTTTCGATGTTGTTACGGAAAGGCAGAAGTGGTATCGGGTGCGGTTGTATCAGGGTAGTTTTACGAGTACATGAGCACAGCATCGCACCGACACCCGAGTAACTTACTGGTATCAGTATCGATGCATCCCTATTTATGTAATTAATATCAGTCCATCAGAAAAGCAATTCTAGGCTTATTCTAGGGTGGATAACTCTTAGGAGGTTTAAAAAGCCCTTTTAAAATTAAATATGAACACAGTTTTGGATTAAATAAAAGGACAGTCAAATCAAATAAAACACGTTTTATCTCCTGTATAGTTTGGTAACACTACATTAAGATACCATTCATTAACATTACTTAATGCATTATCTAACATCAACACACTGAGTGAACAATATATTTTTACAACATTACTTCACATTTGTGAATGTTATTTAATACAAACACTTGATTGTTCAGGTTTGTTCACTTGATTAATTGTGCTTTAAATAATGTTAACAGATAAAACTTTTGATTTAAAAAATGTATTAGTACATTTTTAAATTAACCCCAAGGAGAATAATTGCTACAGTATATAACTATTGTTTATTGTTAGGTAATTTGATCTAATGTTATCTAACAGATGGAATCTTATTGTGAAGTGTTTTTAATACTACAGTTTCCATCTTTGTAACTGTGATATACACTTTAATATATGTAAATTGAATCTAAATTAAGTTTTGGTACCGAAATTGGTACCGAGAACTGTGGATTTTTACTGGTATTGTACCGAATATTGAAATGTTGGTACCGTGACATTACTCATGTCTACAGTAGGAAAAATAGCCAGCTAATATTCATACTGGTATGTTGACGGAAGTTCGGGGATTTCAGGTGTTGCATGATATCTCTGCACCCAAGTAGCAGTGCTTCGCCTGTGCTGCTGAAAATACCACCACATTTGGCTGCTAATGGAGTTTTATCAGACCTCTGTCAGTGTAGGGGCAAGCAGAATCAAAGAGTTGGTTTGCTCATTTATCTAAATGAAAACTAAACATCAGCTCTCAGCAGAGTCACAGACAGTACTAGAGCCAAAAGAGCTGGTCGTATAAGACACCATTACCTGCCCTTGGAACTCCACTGGCTTCACTCCAGCATAGACAGGCACAAAGCAGCTGGCCAAGAGCACCTTAAAAACAATACAGTCACAGTCATAATACATAATTTAGATTTATAACCTTCTATTCCTCTGTCCATTCATTCATATTTTGATGGTCCCTTTTGAACATTCTGTCAACTATAAGTAACTTTGCAACTACATGTCAACTAACTCTCATTAGAGTATTATTGTACAGTCTGCTTCATATCTGCAAACTCTTTATTGTGATGGTCCTCCAACAGACACTCTACTGACTATAAGTAAATTTGCAACCACATGTCAACTTATTCTAACCTAACCCTACCAGACTACTAATATATATATTGCATGCTTGCTGAATAAAAGTATTCATTTCTTTATTTCCTTAAATAATTCTTTCTTTCATCATTTTTATTTAATAATTTATTTTCATTTATCATACTGACTCCAAACTTTTGATATATATATATTATATATAACATTTACATTTATTCATTTAGCTTACGCTTTTATTCAAAGCGACTTAGAATTGCTATATATGTCAGAGGTCGCACGCCTCTTGAGCAACTAGGGGTTAAGTGTCTTGCTCATGGACACATTGGTGTCTCACAGTGGATTCGAACCCGGGTCTCTCACACCAAAGGCATGTGTCTTCCACTGTGCCATCACCACCCCCAGTTATATATATATATATATATATATATATATATATATATATATATATATATATATATATATATATATATATATATATATATATATATATATAAGTTATATATTTTAACCAGGTGACGCTGGGTTACATTTTATTTCGAAAGTCACTTTAGACATTCTACTAACTATAAGTAACTTTTCAACTACATGTCAACTAACTGTCATTAGAGTATTAGTAGGCTGTAGTAGACTGTCAGTAGACTGTTAGGTTATGGTTAGGTGTTAGGGTTCGGGTAAGGAGAACAAGTTGACTTGTAGTTGCTAAGTTACTTATAGTCAGTAGAATATCTTTTGGGGGTCCAACAAAATAAAGTGTTAGCAGATATTAAGCAGACAGTCTACTAATACTCTAATGACAGTTAGTTGACATCTAGATGCAAAGTTACATTTAGTTAATAGAATGTCTAAACTGGGCTATCGAAATAAAGGGTTTACCTGACGCTGTTCTGTATTCTAGCGTGAACGTCAAGAACAGGTGTGGTGGGTTACCGGTGATTGTAAAAGGAATGGCGGAGTTGGACTGAGGCCGTTCATCTTTCTTCTTCAGTTCAAAATTGTTTTTACTACTTTTTCTTTATTTCCTTGCGTTGTGGTATTATTGATTTGACTTATTTTTATAAGTAAGTAATTGAAGCCTATTAATGATCTGCAGGTTTTTGTTTCTTTTGTATTAATAGTACAAGAAAAAAAAAGAATATCAACATTGACCCTAAAAACAAAAAGAAAAGGATGCGAGAAAAGACAGTTTATATCATTATGTTAGATGGACTACTGAAGCACCAGTGCAATTTGTTCACAATTTCAGATGGGAATGAATTAATGAACTCAGCAGCAATTTTCCACAACAGTAACTCTGTCAAGTGATGGCACTTATGATGTGTCTAATTGAATAGGCAAGTTCCCTTTGGGTTTTGGGCATCACTCGGGTAGTTGAAAGATAAATCATTGTCCGTTGACCTCAAGCATGAATACCTTAATTAGATCTTCCCTTGAGGTGAAGCTGGACACCATGCTGTTCTCGTATGTCTTTGAGTGTGTTATTGAAACATGGAGGCGTTCATTGGCTAACTGGTGGGCATTGGGTGGGAGAATCTCTTCGATGCCCTCCCTAGAGGAAAACCAAAATGAGACAGATGCTCATTTGTTGTTTTTGCATAATTAACAACCTCAGTGAAATCCATTATTCCCTCAACATCATATCGTAATTACACAATCTGTTGGCTTAACCACAGAGGTAACGCAGGAGTAGTAATAAGGAAAGAAAAATCCACTCAAGGTTCCATTCTAAGGATATTTCATCAAAATGAAGCCTGCTATCCACTCCAAGCGGTATGTCAAGATCATCAGAAGCCCCCAGAGGTTTGTGCACATCACAGATATTATTCCCTTCAACAGAAAGAGAAAAAAAGTCCACCGTTTCGTATGCCAGCAGTATCTGGTATTTCACAAGTAGCACTGAGGAGGTGACATTTCTGCATCAGAACGCCACTATCTACAGACCATTCAAACCTCATTCTACTGGAGCAAGGAACAGTTCTTTTTCTGAAGATCTCCACAGCTGTGCGAGGCTATATGTGTGTGTGTTTATTTGTATATATATATATATATATATATATATATATATATTGTAAGGATAATGACAGGTTATCCGGCCAGATGTTCTGAATTAGCGAATCATGACTTTCAAACACAGCCCTTTTGTCAGAGGAGAAGACAAGAGCTTCTGTTTGACCGCCTTAGGGTTAACTCCCTAGTGCCACGTTGGCTGAAGTCTCCCGGAGCGCCGCGTGACTTTAAAACAAGACGAACATTGTGAACCAGATGCCAACCACAATCAGGACTTGTCCACTCATCAATTTAAAGAATACTCAGGCACACATGATTCCCCGAGGAAGCAAAAGTTCACCACCCGCCAACCACGGGAAGAACTTATGGCTCGTTTCCACTGAGCAGTGCGGTACGGTACAGTACGGTTCGGTTCGGGTCGGGTCAGTTAACCATGATCCAGCTACCGTTTCCACCGCCAACAGTACCCTACTTGATAGGCGTGGTGTTTGCCGGAAAGAAGCGATCAACGTCATTTTCGCGCGAAGAAGAAAGCGACAAAGTAAACACCAATGGATGGCATAGGCTACAGTAGATCTTGTCCTTGCTTCTCGGCATGTTTGTCACAAGAAGACAAGCGCCGACATTAGGCATTTCTCAATACCAAGTATGTAAAGTTCTCAGCAGAAGGACTCCCGAGGACGCGAGTCCGGTAATTCTCCAAATGGAACAGCGCGTTCTTGAAAGTGTAACTCAACTCGCTCTGCATGTACATTTTAGGCAACAATAAAACGAAATATGTTATAAAACACCACTCTGCCTCTTTTCGTTTTCATTTAAATAAATTTTAAACATTATAGGCACACAAATGTGGTTCAGGCAATGTATAGACCTGATTATATACATGTTTATCGTTAGCCTATTTATAACAAAACGAAATATAAAACACAACCCTGCATCTTTTCGTTTAAATTTCAAAAAATATTAAACATATTCCAGGCAATATGTGCATTTGTACAAATGTTGCAATAAACAACATTACAGTGATAATCTTGTAATAAAAAATGACAAAACTCAACCCTATCTCTTTTTGTTAAATTTCAGTTCTATCAATAATAGCCATTATAAAAGTATAAGTAAAAGGTAACGTTACAAGAAGCTATACAATAAGAAATAAAGCAAACAATTCAGTCAAATATACAAATTCAGCGCTAGTCTAACGTTAACTTTACATCGGAAAAGTTATAGCCTAAATATATGAAACTTCACTTAGCCCTCAGCCAAAACGATTGGCCAGGGAACGAATTGGCCTGGAATGGATCAAATTATCATAAATCATTATAAATAAACCGCAGATTTGAGCTTTAAACAACTACATTCTCGCCTCAAAAACTCTTAAAACTACATTTCGTGAAAGAATAACCGTAGTATTATATTCCAACTGTATATCAGCGTAAATCAGCGTTCTGCTGTGAGTCTAGCTCCTCCCTTTACATACCACTGTGCTAGGTACCCCTACGGAAGGGTACCCAAAAAGTGGTACGGTACGGTTCGGCTTTTTGGTACCATTCACAACTTTTGACAGTGGAAACACAAATAATTGCGTACCGTACCGAACTGTACCGTACCGTACCGCTCAGTGGAAACGAGCCATTATACACACACGCGCATGCATTAACACGCAACCAGCAGCCATGGCACTTTTCACAGAAAAAGTGCCTGTAAATATTTTTAAATGTATTCCTTTTGTGCGTCGATGTCTTCACATGCCACACGGGAACTACTGACAATTTTATTTTGTGCATATGAATGTCACTTTGGTTTTCTTCTAGTTCCATATTTCATGTTTGATAGCCTCATGATCGTCGTGCTTTGACTGAACTAGTCATACATGGAAAATTACAGTAAAATGTATTAGTCTATGTGTACAGCCTGTCTAGTTAGAAATGACGAAAGTTTATACCATGATTGCTTTCTGTCTAAAATGCTCATTTTTACAAAGTCAATGAAATGTTCGATCCTTTAGCTACAAAAAGCTTTATTATTTACTACGTTGAGTAGTTTAATTTTATAAACACAGGAAAATTAATGTTCACAGCTAGAAAATTAATATTTCTTGGAGTTTGTAAGAAGTGATAACTTTTGTTGGGAAGTTGATGAGTTAATCTTACGGCCGTTTGCTGGACAAACAGATTGTTCGATAACTAAATTAATTCCATTTAAGGTTATCTCATATAATCGATCTGTAATAAGACTATTGATATATTAATGACGAACCATAACCCATTATGGTGATCATTCATATATACAATCGATCTATTTTCAGCTTCGATAATTTAACTGTAATATGCAATATATTAATCATTCATGATTAATGATTAAATTCCATATATATAATTTGAGCTAATTTAATGTAAGACTCATTGTCGATACAATATATATACACATATATATTCATGTACGTGTGAAACGAATGTGTTTGAAATCAAGGTCAAGGTATTACTTCAGCTCTCTCAGTGTCTCTCACATGAATTTACACAAACACTTCTATTTGAAGATAAATTTTAAGTTAATATTGGAAATATGACAATTTATATTAATTAAATTAATAAATGTATGTTTATATAAATACACATGTAGGCTACATTAAATGAAAGTATGATCACTTATACTGCATTTATTTAAAGAAGGATATTATATTATTATATCTCAAACTCCTCTAAGGGACTGTTCGTTATTTATTTAAGGGGCCACCGGAGGAATTTTGAGATCTGTAGTCAAAAAAGACTTGACCCTCCCTTCGCCAGTAATACATTTTTCTATGACCCTCCAAAATGATTGTAAAAAAAAGGCATGACATCTTTGCGCTTGGCAAAGATTCAGATTTCATAGGGATTACATAAGCAGAGAGCAGTCTGTTTTTCGTTTTTGAATGTTCTGTTTAAAAGTAGACATCACGCTTTCTATATATTTCTCAAGTCTGTGAGGCAAGTACACTATACACTGAGTTTCGGTTCATTTATGAGACGAGAGTCTAGTTCACGCGCCGGCGACTCCGTCTCATGATGATCTATTTTCTACTATATTTACTTCTTATTTATTAAATCCAGGAAATTGGTTGATGAAACATTAATTAAAATTAAGATACAATTAATAAAAAACGAAATTTACTTTAAAGAAATTCTTGGTGCTTTCTGAAGGTGCTTTCAGAGCGTTCATGTCCATAACGGAGAACTGTCACGTCCGTAACATTGTTTTTTTCCTCATAAATGCGAAAATAATATTTTATGTTCTGTGGAGGCCGACCCTTCTTCATCCGGTTATTAGCCTACTTTTGTTTTGCGCAGTGTAGCCTAATTCGTAGAATTATAAACAAATATTTTGCAACCTAAAAGTTAACGATTTGTTCGGTCACGTCACATGTGTATTTCGCTCATATTAAATATAAAACGCATGTGTAGACTGATATTTTTCTAATGTCTTGACTCTTTCATTCAGGGATATGGATATATAAACAGATTCAGTATTAAATGCATTTTCTGATATTTATATTTCAAGTTTTGACTGCAAATGTCACGTCCATTACGCTGGAATTGCCCAATTTTAAAGAATTTATCCTCAACTATTTTTTGGTGTAGGTCTGAGTATTTTATTATGTTAACTTAAAATAATTCTAATAGTAATTCAAAAATGTGGTAGCCCTGCATCTAACACATCACACTCCACTGTAATGGTGGCAATTTCAGTAGATTTACTCACTAACATTGTTGTGGAAACACAATAAGAATTGAAACTAAAATATGGTAGTATCGTACAGCGCACATTCTATCAGCTGCAGTTCTGGCGCCTCAGTCCCAATACACTCAACGTACATTCATATCACATGTTAATGCCGCGGTAGAGTTACAATCACAGGACACTGCACTTATTCGCCTTCAGGGAGCCCGCCCCCCCACCCCATTGATGTTCTACGGCACGAGGTTGTGCCTTGTTGAAGGGGGGCATTCTGTCACAGTCTTCGTCTGCACCGGTCTGTCTTAGGGATCTTCACTACACTTCCCAGAATCCTCCCTGTCTCCACACCTGAACTCACTCCCTCACTTACCAGCCTGTTCCTCGTTATCATCATCTGTGTCACCTGTCTTCACATCATTATGGTTAATTTGTCTCTGTATTTAGTTTCTTCTGTTCAGTCTGTCTTGGTCGGTTCTCGTCTATGTAAAGTTATAGTGTTTTGTGAGTGTACCCTCTGCCTGCCTGTACCTGTTTGTTGTTGCTTTTGAGTAAATCTTTGAATTGGAGCTTTTTGCCTCAGCCTGTCTTCATCTACACCACAACCGTGACAACATGATGAAAACGGCTTTGTTAATGTTTCTTGTCCCCTTACAATGACAGTAATCTAATTATTACATAAGTCACGTTACATAGGCCTATTTTCAGTTCAAAATGGCGAAATTAGACAAAACTATATTAGTTTGCCTGATTTTTGTCATTCGTTTAACATTTATGACCTAAAAAAAATGTCAAATATGAAATGTTAAGTTTAGCTACTTACACCTTATCTCGCACTTGACCGTACGCGTCGACAAAGTCCTTTTAGGACTTTTTTTTATATAAATAGTCTCTGGCGTCGAGTCGCACTGTTAAAATTCACGCTCAGCAGCGTCTGTGAACATAAAGCCCTCCTACATTGATTTGATTGGTCATCTCAAATATTCTGACATTGACGAGCAGTGACAGACCAATGAGGCTCAGATGAACACACACACATACACACACACACATACACACCCTGTCCTCTGTTTCCGACGTGCTCTCTGCTCGGCGCCGCTGCAGATTGAAGATGAAGATGGCGCTGAATCTGATTATAACAAGACTGAAGATAACACGAATTTGTGTAGCCTACATTAAATCACAAATTTTTAGGGGGGCTAGGCAGAAGTTAGGCAGAAGTAAAAAGGGCCTAGCGACGCCCCTGCAGCCCAAACTGGATTTTTGTTGGGTCAGACTCATCTGATAGGGGGACCGAGACCGAGAGAGCTACATAAAGCTACATAGAAAAAATATTCACCAAACAAGCCACTTTGAAATTTTGCTGTTTTCATGAATACAAAAGTTGGGTGACCCTCCCCCTAGACTAAAAAAATTTAATGACCCTCCCCTCAACAAAGAATAAATAGACATGACCCTCCCCTATTTTCCTCCGGTGGCCCTTTCCATAAATACCGAACGGTCTATGTTTGATGACATTGCAGAGTGTTCAAAATGAATGCATTTTGTCAAGTGAAGTGAACTTCAACAGATATCCCATTCTCAGAGAGAAGGAGCCGTGAACACTGCGTATGGACCCTAATGATCAGAATTCAGCTTTCAAGCTTCAAAAAGAATGCACAAGTAGCCTACCATGAAAGTGATCTATATGACTTCAGGGCTATAATCCAAGTCTTTGATAGCTTTGTGTATGAAACAAACCAAAATCGTTATTTAATTCAGTGAACAATTAATAACTGCAAATGGATTATTGAGTCTCAAGAACCTGTTGAGTTCAATTTGTGAATGAATCGTTCAAGCCAATTTTGTGTAACAGCTAAACAGATTGAAAGGGACGGACTTAAGCAAAAGGTTAACTAATGTGTATTTTGTGAAAATATAGCTTCATATGAGCTATAATTATATCTACAACTTTTGATACATAATGGTGTTTTTATCATACTTTTTGACGCTGTAGTCCCCAATCTTAATTACATACACTGAACAGTACATTATTTTAATTCTTCTTTGATGATCCACAGAATAAGGTAATATATTTGTTGGTCATAATGTTGACTAAATGAAAGAATTTTTGTATTGGGGTGAACTATAGAGAACTTGCTCCTCCAGCTTTTCTTGTCCACAAAATTTTTTTCAATGAACTTTAGTTTCTACTTGTATTTCTTTTCGTTCTACACATTCTTAGTTTATATGTTTTATATGATACATTTGTGAGAATAAATCAGTTTCTATAATAAGACAGAACGACACCCACTCTTTTCAGCAATAATGCTTCCACTATAAAAACAATATGACTCATAAAACTGATGTTTCACAGCAACTGAAAAAGTCTCCACAATGTCAATTTGAAGAAATTGTACACCTATTATTTTAAAAATGCATTTAATTTAAAACACTGCAATGGCATCAGAGAAAAACATAAAAGCATAACAACAGTAGCAAATAAAAGAGCCTTTCTGCCATTTGCAAAAAAATAAATACATTTTTTTTTAAATATGTAGAAGGTGTTTTCAGTGCAGAGTAATTTTGATCCAGCCTCAGTACTATCTATCACAATATTCTAACACCATTTTGAAATTTAATTCGATTTGAAATGAGGTGAATATAGTTCAGTTAAAGAAACAGCTGAGTAGGATATCTTACCAAGACAGCCTTTCTGATTAAAATTTTGCATGCAGGAAAAAAGGTAGCAAAAAACCCTCTGGGGTAATTTCAACCTAGTGAATAATTTTCGTTCGATCAAAAAATTATGTCTGAGAGCCGCATTTACCTCAGTTCAAGCATGAAGTCATATCCTGGCGTCACAGCTCCAAATCTCTGACTTCTCACATTACTAGCAAACCTGTAGGTGAATTCCTTACAATGCTGTAAGAAAACACAGTCAGAACATATAGGTAAAGAGCTCAGTCAGTTACATGCTTGAGCCTTGGTGATGCAACTGTGAGAAATCTCTGGTTTCTACAGATCTGTTGGCTTGACAGGGAACACATATCTCACTTTCAAGTCTAAACCGGTCAGGCGGTTTTCACCAAAGCACAATGAGGGACACTTATATGTTACTTAAAAAATCAAATAAAATAAAAATAATGGATTGACTGAATTTTAGTTTATCAAAAGGGTACAGCAGACATTCAGAAATATACTTTAGTGAAGCTCAAGCACTTAAACTTAATTAAATATAGGCTAGCTTAATTATTTAAACGATTAACAATGCTATGAATTTTTTGTATTATAGTAATGCATGTAATTGTATACCACAAAACATCAGAGAATTAATCAAATCTATTGCCAATACTTCTTTGTGCCTTTGATAATTTAAGTGACAATGAAATTAAGGACATCGAATACAAAAAAAAATGAGTGAGATATGGGTGAGATATTGGAATATTGGAAATAATATGGAATATTTCTAAATGTTTTCATGTTTGAAGTATTGCATGGAACTCTTTTAGTAAAATAGGCAACATTTTTAAATGAACGTTGGCACTCCATTTTTAAAACATTTGAAAACAAGTTTTTTTTTTACATCAGAATACCGTTGTAATATGTTCTGGGCTGTAGCTGAATATCTTTACCTGTAGTTTATCAGGGGCAGTGATCATCACAGTGGCCACTAAAGCACCAGCTGAGGCTCCAGCGCAGGCTTTTAAAGAGGACAGTAGCTTATCTCCATGTCTCAGTAACGCCTCTGTTACCCCGAGATGATACGCTCCTAAAAAACCAGCCGCAGCAAATGATACATTCACCACAGTCATACCTGTGTCCAGAAGAAAGAAGCATTTTCATTTTAAAGATTCATATTAAAGTCATGTTTGGAGAGTGATAGAGATAATTGTTTAAAACGATCTTCATTACCTGTCAGATTTTTTAAACTAAAGCCATCCAGTAAGGTATCAAAAATATGCACGTAACAAATTATATGCCTATTTAAATCATGCAACGTTACTTTTCACATATCGGAAAACAGTACTTTCATAGAACGAGTTTTGTTTGACAACATAGCAGCACAGCGCATGCGCTCTCAGCTTCCGCGCTTTACGTTTCAAAATAAAAGTCATTCGTCAAGTAACGTATAATGTATAGTCAGCCGGTCATTTTAAGGCTAATAATGTGAACCACCCGTTCGTACTTACATTGGGAATTTACACAACAGGGGCTTGATAACGTTTATTGAAATATGATTCATAAACAATAATTAAATAAATTGTAGCGTCTATATTTAAACATGTAAATAATGTAATATTCAGGCACTGTATCTAAAATTACTCAGGGTTAGTAAATTATACTGTTAAACATTTGGGGTCCGAAAGATCTTTTTAAATGTTTTTTAAATAAATTTCTGATCCTCACCAAGGCTGCATTTATTTGATCCAGAATTCAGTAAAAATAGTAATTGTGAAACATTGCGATTTAAAATAACTGTTTTCTATTTTATTTTATTTTAAAAAGGCAAAACTTCAGTAGTCAGTGTCACATGACACTTGCTGTTTGAGTTTGTATGCTAAGGATTCTATGATTAATTAAAAAAAATCAATATATATATATATATATATATATATATATATATATATATATATTTGTTTATGAAATAGAAATCTCTTCTACCATTATACATGTCCTTATTGTCACTTTTGATCAATTTAATGCAGAATAAAAGTTTTTCTGTTTTTCTTAAGAACATACTGATCCCAAAGTTGTTCACACATGCACAAATTACACCTTTTTTAAAATTGTTTTCTCATTTGAAAAGTTTGTTTTTGTTTGAATTTTACATCTGGATTTTGAACAATATATCTGGAAAAAAAAACTATTTGGTCAATTTCTGTCAAACTTGCATTGTCTCTCTATTAGGACACCTGTATAAGAAAAAAAGGAACCCAATGATCCCAATACATATGAGACATAATGGATGAAATTACCTAAACAGCCTTCACCAACATTAGAGCAGAGAACATTTAGACTAAGTGACTAGCATTAAATCATGACTACAAATTACTCCAGTGTCTCTCCCAGCCTTGCAATAAACAGATGTAGTGGTGTATTATGTAGTGCAACCCCTGAGATAAAGACATCCCATTAGTTATTAAGAAGCATAACCTTGGCAGAGATTGAGTGGGCCTTTGTGGTTTAATTGTTCTTGCCCTGACTTGATTACCTCTTCATTGCTCAAAATCACTACACAGACATGCTAGGTGAGGATGTGTGTGTTGGTACGTTGTCAGCCCATGTTCGAAATATCCAAGGCCTTGCCCTCGGATGCCACAATTAATGTGGACTTTTGATTTTGTGGCCTTCAACGCACGTGTTCTTCAAGTCCACAATGCCACAGTTTTTTTTTATTTGCATTTTAGATTTAAGAATGCTGCTCGTGAGCTGTGTTGTGGAAGCTGCTTTTAAAATGTAGCTTACAAAGCTAAATCTAATCAGAAAAGTAGCAAAATACAAGTTACTTAAGGGAGAAATATGTTTTTAATAAAGATAACATACAGCCTATAACCTTAACATAATTCCAGTAATGTAATCTATAATTTAATTTAAGTAATATATTTCTAACAGATGCTGTGCCATTTTAATTGAATCACTAGAATAAATTGGCTATCCCAATATTACAATGAGAGACGCAAGACAAAGTGATTCGGTACAATCAGAGGGCCTGTCCAAATACCAACACTTGCCATCTTGGCCACTTATTGAGACTGTGTGTATGCAAAAGGAAATTAGTGCGAAAGTATGTTTGAGGGCTGCATTAGACACGCACTTGCGAACTTCACTACTTCCCCTCGGGGGAATCCCTGCTGCCATTTTGAAGCACGTTCCACTTTATGAAGTGGACGAGGGAAGTTTATATGGACAGACCCTCGCAGGGCTCTCAAGTTTCACGCATTGACATGCGTGACAGTCACTCATTTCGGTCTTTTGTCACGCAGTTCCCGCCACACAAAATTTCTCTGGCCGCGCCGCTCTCACTATGGACAGGTGTTCTGACGATTCATGCTACCCATCGAGATGTGCTACTTACTGGTTATGCGCATGTGCAGACTAATTTTTCTTCTGCTTACCACGCCCATAAATCTATGCATCCTTGCTATGGAGACTTGTAGGAAACTTTGACAGGTCAAAGATATATATTTGATGATAATTTTTACTTTTCACACCGTTTTAAAAATAAAAACAGTACAGTATACTGTACTCTTAACTTCGAATTTTATTATAATTGTATTTCATATAATAATGTCATTTTTACTTGTTATATCAAAAGTGATAATTGCTAGTTCATTTAAAACATCAAAATATGCTCCCCATACACCTACCCTGATTTAAATGAAATAACGATGTCATAATATTGTGAGATTTACACAATTATGGAAACAATAGAAAATTAATCAATATTCTCTGTGATCGATTCGCGCTTGGGTTGCATTTTTTTGCGAAGGCAGCACAAATCGACATACTCTGCTATCGATTCGCGCTACGGTAGCATTTTTCGACAAGGCAGAACAAATCGTCAGAACACCGACAGGAATCAAGCGCGTCTCCCCTGGTGTTCTCAGTCGAGTCTGCCACTTATCAGCCAATCAAAAAAGAAAAGAAATTGGCTACACAATAGCCAATCAGAAAATAGCACAATTGTATCTGGGTAAGATTTGACGCAACAACCAATGAAAAAAAAGCACATCTTGGAATTGTTCATGTGATTCTGCTACAACATCTTCCGTAAGTTTCGTTCACCCACAGAGGAAACCACTGGAGCTCCGAGCATCACTTTGAGCACAGAGTAAGTCATGATCTCCTTGTAATAAAAGCCCTTGTCGTGTGAGTGTGAAGGAAGGAGACCGGGGTCAGCTGGCTGAGACTCGTGGGTATTTTATTTAACAACTCAAAGCTCTGGCGCCACATGCGCACGTCGAACACAAATCTCATTCAGTTTCAAAATACTCGCTCAGGTTTGTCTTTCACAAAGACCTCTTCCCATTTCCCACGAGACCTCAGCCCTTCTCTCTCCTCGATCGCTGGTTCCAGTCTGCTTTATATGGTCTCCCCACGCCAATTACTGCAACGAGACACAGGTGTCAGTCATTTTACACTTGACCTACTTACCGCCGCTCGTCTCTCCACTCTCTCTCTCGTCGCAGACCTCGCTGAACCACGTCTCCCCCGCCACATACCCCCACCGCCCGACTCAGGCCGGGGAGCCATCCGGCCTGCAGCCCCCCCCCCATTCCTAGAGAGGAAGTCAGCCAGAGCCATCCGCACCCCCGGCCTGTGGATCACCTTGAACTTAAAGGCTGTAAAGCTAGATACCAATGGGTGATCCGCGCGTGGGTGTCCTTCATGCGGTGGAGCCACTGCAGGGGCGCGTGGTTCGAACAGAGGGTGAACTCCCGCCCCAGGAGGTAATAGGGAAGAGTGAGGACCGCCCATCTGATGGCCCAACACTCCTTCTCTATGGTGCTGTACTTAGTTTCTCTTTTTGATAGCTTACGGCTAACGTACAGCACCGGGCGGTCCTCCCCCTCCACCTCCTGGGACAGGAGAGCGCCCAGCCCCCTGTCCGACGCGTCAGTCTGCAAAAGAAAAGGGAGAGAGAAATTAGGAGAGTGCAGGAGCGGACCGCCACACAGAGCAGCCTTACCTTGGGTAAAAGCCTGTTGGCACTGCTCCGTCCACTGGACCGTATCTGGTACCTCCTTTTTAGTGAGGTCAGTCAGCGGGCTGGTGAGTTCCGAATAGTCAGGAATAAACCTTCTGTAATATCCCGCAAGCCCCAGGAACTGCCTCACCTCCTTTTTGGACTTAGGTCTGGGACAGGTTGCAATTGCTGCTGTCTTGTCAATTTGGGGGACGCACCTGCCCATGACCCAAGTGGAAGCCCAGATACCTTACCTCCACCCGCCCAACTGCACACTTCCTCGGGTTGGCCGTTAACCCCGCCCGTCTCAGGGCTCCGAGGACAGCCCTCAAAGGCTCCACATGCCGCTACCAGTCATTACTGTAGATGATGATATCATCCAAGTACGCAGCGGCATATGGAGCTTGGGGTCGCAGAATTCTGTCCATGAGCCGCTGAAACGTGGCCGGGGCCCCGAACAATGGAGTTGGAGTTTTGCTCTCAGGTCCATGACATACTGAATTTCATTTTTGCTATCTGAGCGTCCGTCCTCCCAAGTTTCCTTTAGGACGTCCAACACCCCACGGGGCTGACGTCCAAAAAGACTCGAAGGGGGAAAACCCCGTGGAGGCTTGCGGGACCTCTCGCACGGCGAATAAGAGGGGTTCTAGCCACCTGTCCCAATTTTTCGCGTCTTCTTGTACAAATTTACAAATCATTGTTTTCAACGTGCGTTTAAATCGTTCGACCAGTCCGTCCGTTTGTGGGTGATAGACACTGGTACGCACCGATTTAATGCCCAATAATTCATATAATTCGCTTAACGTGTGTGACATAAAGCGGTGCCTTGATCCGTGAGAATCTCTTTCGGGATTCCCACGCGGGAGATTAAACGAAACAAGGCGTCTGCCACACTCTTAGCTGATATAGTGCGCAGCGCCACTGCTTCGGGATATCGCGTTGCGTAGTCTACTATAACTAACGCAAAGTGATGTCCCCGTGCCGATCGTTCTAATGGCCCGATGAGGTCCATACCAATTCTCTCGAAGGGGACCGGCACAAGAGGTAGAGGGCGCAATGGCGCTTTTGGGGCGGCCGGTGGATTTACCAACTGACATTCCCGACACGACGTGCACCACCTGCGCACGTTCTCGTGAATGCCCGGCCAGAAGAATCGGGTCATTAAACGATTTAATGTCGCTGTCATCCCTAGATGCCCCGCCATCGGATTACAATGTGCCGTCTGGAAAAGCATTTCCTGACGGCCCCGTGGTACTAACAATTGGGTTGTATCTTCTTTTGTCTGAGTGTCTTGGGTCACCCGATACAACCTGTCTTTAATAACGGCAAAATAAGGATAGGAGAGCGCGCGGTCAGGTTGGAGGATCTGCCCATCGATGGAACGGACCTGTTCAAACGCATGTTTGAGCGTCTCATCTTGGGACTGTTCCAGGGGTAAGTCATCGCGACTGGAGAGGTTCAACCTCGCCAAGCCGCTCGGTTCCTCTGAAACAGTTCCGCTGGGTCCAGGAACAGCCTCTCCAACCTGAGCGCTCGCCCCCCTGCCCCACCTTTTCTTTTTCCCAGAGGCTTTTAATTGTTTAAAAGCTGGCCAATTCGTTCCCAAAATTAACGGATGCCGGAGGTGCGGGCTAACTGCGACCTCCACACAATGATTTTTCCCCTGAATTTAATAGTGATGGCTTTTAAGGGGTACTCCACTATATCCCCGTGCACACACCTCACCTTAACCATGCGGCCCGTATCCAATGCCCCGGACTGTATCAGGCTTTGATGGATGGAGGTCTGGTTACAACCTGAATCCACCAAGGCCTGATAGGTACCCCCCTTAATACTCACATGTATCTGGTATAACCCGGCTAGTTCGGGGGCGGCCTGCGGAACGTCCGGGATCCGGACCAGTGTCACAACCACCATGACCGGGCAGCGGTCCACGAAATGGATCCCCGCAACGCCAACAGGCCGGCCCAGGCTTCCCCGCCGCTCTAGTGGCAGGAAGCGGGTCAAGGAATTGGCGTGGGGAGAGCGCAGGAACTGCGTCGAGCCCTTCAGGGTGTCCCAGCCCCCCTCCCCTGACGGATCCTCGCGACCCGGCTGGGCCCTCGGCTCCAGCCTTCCAGCGGGGAGGTGCCCTCGGAGGTCCATTGGAGCGGGTCCTGGGGAAAGGAACGGGTTTAGGGGAATGGAGAGAGAGAGAGACAGGGGAGAGAGAGAGACAGATGGCAGGGGTTCGCCGACCCCGGAGCACGCCGCCAGTTGATCCTCCGCCAGTTGGATGGCCAGATCCAGCGACGCCGGCCGGTGGCACTGGACCCACTGGGCAGTCCTCTTCGGCAACCTGGAGACGAACTGTTCCAGCACCACCTGGTCGATGATGGCCTCGGCGTCGCTTCCTCCAGCCAACAGCCATTTGCGGCACGAGTCCCGGAGCTGCTGCGCCAAGACAAAGGGTCCTTTGGAGAATGGCTCGTTTTAAATCGGCGTATACCAGGAGGTTCTGGATGGGCAGTTGTTGAGCAGCCTTCTGGGCTTCCCCCGTCAGCAGCGGAATGAGCCGAACTGACCAGCTGGTTGATGGCAACTCACGTGCCTCGGCCGTTTTCTCGAACAGGTCCAAGAAGGCCTCGGGATCATCGGAGGTTCCCATCTTCGTCAGAGACATGTGAGCGGCTGGGTTGGAGCTGGGGAAAGCCCGCTCCGTCCGAACCTCCCGGTCCAGCAACCTCCGGAACAGCTTGCGGTCCGCCTGCTGGGCTTGCATCAGGGCTTGGAACCGAAGTGCTTCCTGACCCGCCTGCAAGTCCAGCAGGGCTTGGTGGTTCTCTTGATGCAGTCCCGCGAGTGATGTAATGATGTCCGCAAATGGCGTCCCTGATGTTGCTGACGGAGTTTGCATCTTGGCGGCGGCGTTCTCCTTCCTTCCCGGGTTTCGGCACCAGTGTAATAAAAGCCCTTGTCGTGTGAGTGTGAAGGAAGGAGACCGGGGTCAGCTGGCTGAGACTCGTGGGTATTTTATTTAACAACTCAAAGCTCTGGCGCCACATGCGCACGTCGAACACAAATCTCATTCACAGTTTAAAAATACTCGCTCAGGTTTGTCTTTCACAAAGACCTCTTCCCATTTCCCACGAGACCTCAGCCCTTCTCTCTCCTCGATCGCTGGTTCCAGTCTGCTTTATATGGTCTCCCCACGCCAATTACTGCAACGAGACACAGGTGTCAGTCATTTTACACTTGACCTACTTACCGCCGCTCGTCTCTCCACTCTCTCTCTCGTCGCAGACCTCGCTGAACCACGCCTCCCCCGCCACACTCCTGTTTTAATGTTACAACAAATTCACAACTCATTTGACACAAACAATAACTTGAGAGAATATTTGCCAGATAATTAGCATTCGTTTTTCACGAGTGTCTGTAACTTAGCCAACAGTTTTACAGCCTGTTCACTGACAACACCTGCTCAGAACAAGCAGTCTAGACCTAGGCATATTTTCGTTATCACACGATGACTGACATATTGTAAAGAAACACCCCAATTCCCCTGACCCATCCAACCCACCCCCCTTTGACCCCCTAACGAGGGGGCAGTTGTCACTCTTGCCTGTCTTCAAAACTTGAGTGCCCTGCCCTCGTTACCACAATTTTGACAGAGGGAACGAGTCTACTTCATATGTACACTTCAGGCACCTATATGCCCCACAATGCAGTAAGATTGTGACATCATATCAGCAGCACACACTCGCACTCGCAGCACTTGCACTTCATTTATCCACACCTGACACCTTGCACAGATGATGGAGGGAAAAGTACTTTACAACTGTAAGTGAACTTATGTCACTCAAGCAGTTTAGAATAGTTTTATTGAGATGAAACAACACAATACATTTAACTACATTAACTTTTCTTTTTGTTTAGATTTGTAAAGATTTGTTCATTGTAATATTACATTTTATGGGTGTGTAAGACCCACAGGCTCCATTTGCATATAGCACATTAATAAAGAAAACTACAACGTTAATAATAAACCAGCTTGCAGAAAAGTGATTTACATAATTTAACATTAACTACAGAGTGTTTAACTAAGAATGTTTAACTAAACACCCACTGCAAATGTAATACAGCCAAGTGTGTTATTGTATAGGTTCAGATCAAGACACTGAGAAGCTTATTAAGCTTAGAGGAGCAAATGGCAGTCTGTTTACTGGCCGGAGAAATGCTGCCAAACTGGCGTGGGAGTGAGTATTCCTATCAGAAATGTTACATTTCATTTGCCACATTTGCAGGCTTTTCTGTTATTTTGAAGTACATTATTATGTCTGTTATTTACTGTCACACATAAAACAAGTAATTGTTTTGGAAATAACAGAATACTGGGCATTCATGTGATTATTATTATTATTATTATTATTATTATTATTATTATTATTATTATTATTATTATTATTATTAATAATATCAGCTGTGTTTATGTCTTTGACCAGGACAATTGTTAAAGAAATGATGTTGGATGGAAAGGTGACAGCCCAGGCTTCAAAAAATGGGAAAATTTAAAGAAAAAATGTAAGGTAGCATCTAGCATGTTTATACAATTGTTCTGTAATAGGCTGCTGACATTTAAGTGCTGAGTTGCTGGTGTACACTTTGAAATTATATTGGTACAGTTTTACAAATTGTAACAGTGTTCTGTTCTTTAAAACATTATTTAGGATCTCCGGGACCCTCCAACTGGCACTGGGACAGACCAGGGGGAACCCAGTGCCTGCACATCAAAGTGGTTTGCTTTGATGCATTCCACTATTGGAGCAAGGGCCAACATTACTCCCCCTGTTTTAATTTCATCTTTTTTGTCAACCCCACCAAATTCAACTAACCAACCTGTGCCATCCTCTTACATACCAAATCCACCTCCACCTGTGGCCCCAGAATCCCCAACCCACACACAGCCATCAACAGCAGACTTCATTACCAATAGCCAACCCCAACCACAGCAATCATCATCATCAGCCTTTGTCACATCAGCCACTGCTCTCTCGCCTGCCTCTCCGTCTGCTTCCTTTGGCAACAGCCCCAAAACACCCACACCCAAAAGACGAAGGAAAGACCATTTGCTTAATTTTATGCAGAGGGAAGCAGACAGAGAAGCAGAGAGGTTTCAGAATCTGCAATGTCAGGCTGACAGTTCTAAGCGCTAGCGATGCAATACTAAAAAAGGAACAAGGATTGTTGCCGTTTTTCAGTATTTAAATAATATTTAGTTTTAATTAATTGGTGTGTTGCCAAACTGTCATAAAAGGAGATTTAAGATGTGTTTTTCCTCCCAACTATGGTTTACAGTAATTGCAGTTCTTATTGACGAGAAAAAAGTAATTAAGTGAATTATTTCAGATTAATATGGAACATTTAATTTGTGACTTTACATACAGTACTATGCACATGTTTTCTTGAATCAGAAATATTTTGAATTCATTTACACTTGCAAAGTTTTCAATAAAAAGAACACAACAAATTAGTCTGAATGTATAAATAACACTACAGTTTTAAACATTAAACTATTTACATGGGTAGCAAATTATTTCCTTAAATAAACAAAAATGTCATACATTTATTATGATAAAAATACAGTTTACTGCCTACAAGTAGTTGTGGTCATGTAGCTGGGTCCTGGGTGCCAAAATCTGGTGAGCGAGTGTGTTCCTCACTGCTACTCCACTCAGGTCTCCAGGACCCATTTGAGGAGGTGGTCCCACATCATTTTCTGCTGCCTCAGGTCCAGGAATCTCCAATTCCCCAACCCCAAGGCATATATTATGCAATTCAGTACAACATGTGATGATGTCAGGGACAAAATCTGAGTCCACTTCAAGGGCCTTAAAGAAGATACTACGCATTTCTTGTCTTCATCATCCCGAATGCTCTCTCAATTACACACTTGGCTTTTGAAACATGGGCGTTAAAACATCCCTCAATGGCGTCCCTCTTTAAATGGTGTAACCGGGAACACTTCCCATATATCCTGATGTACTTGTTAGTCAAGTCAAGTCAAGTCACCTTCATTTATATAGCGCTTTTAACAATATGGACTGTTTCACAGCAGCTTTACAGATTGTTTTGGGTTTACAGCAGCTCTAGAATAAAATTATTGTCCAGCTAAAGTTAGTTTTGATTGATTCACTTCCATCGCAACGATAATTTGTTATTCACTTAGGGGCCGCTAACACGACACCGTTCTAACAGAAAATTATTTAATGCGATCCGCCGCTCATTTGCATAAAACAGTGCCTGTTGGCTCTGAGAATTTTCTATCGCTTACGCGTAGCCACGTGAATCGGAATTATCCCTACAACATTTTATCAGTAGAGAGGTAAAGGGAAGGAGGCCTTCACAAGGGAGAGACGAGTGACACTTCAGGACTGCGTTGTCGTCGTAGCGCAGTTCTTTCATCAGATCCGGATACGGCCTGGATCCGGCGGACTGCGGTAAACCTCGGGATAAACAGAGAGACAAATATTAGCGTAGACGCCATCCTTCTTATGATGTACAAAGTACATCAGGATTTATGGGAAGTGTTCCCGGTTCCGGCTGATCTAAACTATGATGCCTAACATTGAATTATTGAAGTCTATAATGTGTTATGTGTATGCTGAGCCAAAGAGATGTGTTTTTAGTTTAGATTTGAACTGACAGACTGTGTCTGCTGTCTGTCAGCAATCGATTTTGATATTCTAGGCATTATCAACTGGCCAGAATATTGAGATCGCAATAGACGTGAAGGAGTATAATGCGTTAAGAGCTCGCTCAAGTACTGGGGAGGTAAACCATTAAGTGCTTTGTAAGTAATCAGCAATATCTTATGTCGTAATTTGTACTATAAATGAAGACAGACAATGGCATGTCTTTAGCCTGCTGGCATATTTATTGAACTGAACTGTTTGCATGACAACACACCAATACATTTCTATGGGCCCAGGTACGGGGCATCCCGAGGGGCATACTACATCTCCCCTTCCCCCAAAGTAGTGATAAAACCTTAATAATGTTCACACTGGCAGAACTGCCTTAACCTAGTCTGTTGGAAATATTAAACCTAAACCAAAGATATCAGACAGATTAAACCTAAAATAGCACTGTCTATTATGCTTAATTCTAGGTGCTGAATACTATGTTACAAAGTCTTTAAGCCACTCTGTATCCTCGCCCCCCTCCCCTTCCCCTTCTTCTGGCCCTGCTGCCTGTTCCGTGTCCTTCACGGCTGGTGGTGGGGCTTGTATCTCTGGCAGGGGTCTGAGGTGTGCTTTGTTTCTCCTCACCTCTTCTGAGTCCGTTTCCACTACATATGAGCGGGGAGTGTCTGCTTTTCTAATCACTGTGGCCGATTCTTTTGTATTTGTGATCCAGACTCGCTGAACTGCTTTTAGCTCCGGTCTCACAGTAACCTTGTGTCTGTGATGAAAGTCAACTGTCTGTGTGTGTTTCAGTTGTTTGTCCTTGTCTGCAAAGGCCTTCCTGTTTGGCCATTTAGGTTTGAGTTGAACAGGTGAGACTGGCAATGGTGAATGGAGGCTCCTGCCCATCCGGAGTTCTGCTGGCGATGGTCCGTTATGCAGCGGTGTGACTCAGTAGGCCAACAGAGCCCTGTATGGGTCAGCATTTTTCTTCAATAGGCCCTTAACAGTCTTCACAGCCCTCTCTGTCTCTCCATTGCTCTGTGCAAAGTATATGGCTGCTGGTCACATGTCTGAAATCATAGTCCATGGCAAATGAGGAGAAAGTGCCTGAAGAAAACTGAGGGCCATTATCAGTTATTAGTAATTCAGGAACCCCATGTCTAGCAAAAATGGATTTAAAGCCAATGTCAAAACAGCTGTGAGCCGTTCATCGTGTTGGTGTCATGAGTGATCAAACGGAAGCAATTGCAGTTAACTCTTTTATTTTAAATGATGAAATGGTAAGGCAGTCCAAAGTCCAGGCAAACAAGTTAGTAGCGCAGGGACTCCGATGGTCAGATGACAGTGCAGGGTGCAGTGGTAGTGGGTGGTGAAAATCCAACGACGAACAGTAATCCAACATCCAACGAACAAGAACCGGAACAAGAGAAGCACACGACTGAACGAGACTGGGAACACACACACCGGGAACCATAAACAACGATCTGACAATGGAGATGAGAAGTTGATGAGAATATATACACATGAATGATAGACTGCAGCTGGTGATGGGTGATTGCTGACGAGCGCTGATGAGCGGCACGCCCCTCTAATCAGCACACACACATACAATAACAGAACCACGAGACAAGGAGCAGACATAGGATTTACCAACCGTGACAGTACCCCCTTCCCTAGGAACGCCTCCTGGCGTTCCCAGACTCCTTTACCTGCCGATTGTAATCATCGATAAGGGAGTGATCCAGGATGTCTCTAGCCGGTACCCAACTTCTCTCCTCCGGACCGTAACCTTCCCAGTCCACCAAGTACTGGAATCCGCGCCCCCTCCATCTCGAGTCCAGAACACGATTGACCGAATAAGTAGGTTCCCCATCTACGAGACGCGGCGGGGGGGGAACCGGGACAGGCGGATTAATACGAGCAAAAAATACGGGCTTAATTTTGGAAACGTGAAAGACGGGATGAATCCTCCTGTACACTGGAGGAAGATTAAGGCGGACTGTCACCGGACTAATGATTTTGGGGACAGAGAACGGGCCAATAAATTTAGGTGCGAGCTTATTTGAAACGGAGCGGAGAGGAATGTCCTTGGTAGAAAGCCACACTTTAGAACCGACGACGTATGCGGGAGGCCTCCGGCTTTGGCCTTGGTGCGTGCCCCCACTTGGAGTAGAGTCTCACGGGCTCTAGTCCAAGTGCGGTGACACCTCTGGACGAAGGCGTGGGCGGAGGGGACCGCGACTTCGGATTCCAGACTAGGAAAACTTGGTGGCTGGTAACCTACACTACACTCAAATGGTGATAGGCCCGTGGATGACACTGGCAACGTGTTGTGGGCGTACTCCACCATAGACAATTGCTGACTCCAGGAGGAAGGATTCTTGGACACTAAACATCGCAACGTTCTCTCCAAATCTTGGTTGGCTCGCTCAGTTTGACCATTGCTCTGGGGATGGAACCCAGAGGACAGACTGACAGTCGCCCCCAGAAGTTTACAAAACTCTCGCCAAAATTTGGACACAAATTGGGGTCCTCTGTCAGAAACCACGTCTGTCGGGAGGCCATGAAGCCGAAAGACGTGGTCAACGACAACCAACGCTGTCTCCTTGGCTGAAGGTAATTTGGGCAAGGGAATGAAATGGGCTGCCTTCGAGAACCAGTCCACCACGGTCAAAACTACCGTGTGACCCTGGGAGGGTGGGAGGGCGGTGATAAAATCTAGCGCGATATGGGACCAGGGTCTCGAAGGCACCGGCAGCGGTTGGAGTAACCCATCTGGAGGTTGATTGGAAGTCTTACCCGTGGCACAAACTGAGCAAGCCAATACAAAACTGCGAACGTCACGAGCCATGAGAGGCCACCAGAATCGTTGATTAACCAAAAACATGGTACGATTGACTCCTGGATGACAAGCCACATTGGAACAATGACCCCACTGAATGACGCTGGACCGTAAACTCTCCGGCACAAACAAATGGTTCGGTGGGCAACGGGTCGGAGGCGTTACCCCTTCTAAGGCCTTCTTGACCTTCGATTCGACCTCCCATGTGAGTGTAGAGATGAATAGATTCTCTGGTAAAATGCACTCGGGAGTAGACGGGCGATCGGAACGGTCAAAAATGCGCGATAAAGAATCGGGGTTGATGTTCTTGGAACCCGGGCGGTACGAGAGAGTAAAGTCAAAGCGTCCGAAAAAAGGTACAGTCGGCTAGTCGGCTGAAATTGCGAATAAAACGCCGGTAAAAATTGGCGAAGCCCAGAAACCTCAGTAGGGCCTTACGGGAATCTGGACTTGGCCAATTCACCACAGCCTTAACCTTGTCAGGATCCATGCGCATTCCCTCAACCGAGATGATGTGACCTAGAAAAGGAACAGACTGTGCATGAAAAACGCATTTCTCCGCCTTGACAAAAAGCCCATTCTCTAGCAACCTCTGAAGCACTTGTCGAACGTGTTGCACGTGTTCCTGGAGAGACAAAGAAAAAATCAATATATCATCCAGGTAGACATAAATGAACTGATCGATCATGTCTCGCAACATGTCATTGACAAGTGCTTGGAAGACCGCTGGGGAGTTGGAAAGGCCGAACGGCATAACCAAATATTCAAAGTGCCCCCTAGGGGTGTTAAAAGCGGTCTTCCATTCATCCCCCTCCCTGATGCGGACCAAATGATAAGCATTCCTTAAGTCCAGTTTTGTGAAGATAGATGCTCCTTGCAACCTCTCGAAAGCTTAAGACATCAACGGCAAAGGATAAGTATTCTTTACCGTGATGTTGTTCAACCCCCGGTAATCAATACAAGGTCGCAACGATCCATCTTTCTTCCCCACAAAAAAAGAACCCCGCCCCCACTGGAGAAGAGGAAGGGCGGATGAATCCCGTTGCTAGAGAATCAGAAATGAATTTCTCCATGACCTCTCTCTCTGGGACAGAGAGTGAATATAGCTTGCCCTTAGGCGGAGACGTACCTGGCAGTAAGTCTATAGCACAGTCATAGGGACGATGCGGAGGAAGAGAATCAGCCCGAGACTTACTGAACACCTCCTTCAGATCCCGATACTCCGTGGGCACGTTTGATAAATCCACTGTCTCCTCCTGTAACACATGAACAGGAACAGACGGACAGGCAGACACAAGACAAGACTTATGACAAAAACTGCTCCATGATGCCACCGTTTTGATTTGCCAGTCTATTTTGGGGTTGTGACGGGTGAGCCATGGGTGACCAAGAACGATGGGTGCTAGTGGAGTGTCCAGAATGTAAAAGGAAATAGTCTCAGAATGATTGCCGGATGTGATGAGTGTGATGTCTTCGGTGATCAGTGAAATCGTGGGGAGTCTTTGTCCATTGAGGGCGTCAACGTCGATCGGGTGTGAAAGGGGTTTGAGGGGAATTTGAAATCTTAGTGCAAATGAATGGTCCATGAAATTACCCTCCGCCCCTGAGTCCAGTAGTGCCCGACAATCGTGGAGGTGAGTTGACCATTGGAGTCTTACCGGGAGGAAGGTAGATGTCGATGAGGTCTTCTCGGCAGCGATCCCACCCGACAGTAGCCTCATATTTACTGACGGGCTGGGCCCTTTTAACAGACAATTGAAAGCGAAATGTCCCGCTCCACCACAGTATAGACAAAGGCCCAGGGATCTCCGCCTCTCCTTCTCCTCCCGGGAAAGCCGGGCTCGAGCCACCTGCATGGGCTCGTGATCGTGGATGGGGCTGACTGCGCCCTCGCCTCCTGGACGCTGCCCCTCGATCCCTCCAGGAAAACGATCAGGGAGAAAACGTTTGCTGACTCGAGACAGCCGTGCATCCACTCTCAGAGCCAGCGCGATGAGATCGTTAAGTCCGGTGGGCAGGTCCAGGGCGTAGATCTCCTTCTGGATGCGGTCAGCCAGCCCATGCAGGAACATGTCCCACTGCGCCTCCTCGTTCCATCGGCTCTCGGCTGCCAGGGTTCGGAATTCAATGGAAAAGTCAGATACGGACCTCTCTCCTTGGCGAAGTTCCGCCAGTACCCTGGCAGCCTCTCTTCCTGACGCGGCCCGGTCAAAGACTCGCCGCATCTCTTCGGAGAGCCTCTGGAACGAGGAACAGCATTCGTCTGGTTCTCCCACACCGCTGTTCCCCATAGCGCCGCTTTCCCAGTCAGAAGCGTCAGCACGAATGCCACCTTGGTCTGTTCCTCGTGAAACGTCCTGGGTTGCAGGGAGAAATGCTTAGCACATCTGGTTAAAAATGCTCGACAGAATTTTGCTTCACCTGAGTAACGCTCGGGGACCGGAAGACGAGGCTCTGACTGGGATGGGTCCGCTGGTGGTGATGGGGGAATCAGCGGCGGGGGTGGCGTGGTGGGAACACGAAGATGTTGAAGCTGTTGGGTGAGCCCGGACACCTGCGCCACTAACGCCTGGACAACGCGAGCAGTATCGTGGAGATTATTTTCTTGAGTGTCCATTCGTTGAATACTTTTACTCACAAAATCATCCAGTGAGCTCGAGGAGTTCTAGTCCAAATTTATGAAGTTTACAGATGAGTTGTTGCGGAATTAATGTGTTAAATGCTGAACTGAAGTCTATGAATAGCATTCTTACGTATGTGTCTTTTTTGTCCAGATGGGTAAGGGCTGTATGAAGGGCAGAGCAGATTGCATCCTCTGTAGATCGTTTAGCTCAGTATGCAAACTGATGGGAATCCAGGATGGGGGGGAGGATGCATTTAAGGTATGACATGACAAGCCGTTCGAAGCACTTCATGATGATGGGTGTTAGTGCCACAGGGCGATAGTCATTGAAACAGGATGGTACAGGTTTCTTTGGCACAGGTATGATGGTGGCGGCTTTGAAGCATGATGTAACTGTGGCTTGCTTCAGGGAAGTGTTGAAGACATCTGTGAAGACCTCCTTCAGCTCCTCTACGCAGTCCTTCAGTAAACGACCCGGAATATTATCTGGACCTATTGCTTTGCGTGAGTTGATAGTGACGAGTGTCCTCTTCACGCTGGCGGTGGAGAGGCATAAGGACTGATCATGGAGGGGGGAGGGGTCTTCTGTGGCCTTGTGTTGTTCTGTTCTTCAAAGCGTGCGAAGAAACTATTTAGGCTGTTGAACAGAGAGGGGTTTTTCTCGCAGCTCTGTGGCACAGGCCTGTAGTCCGTGATGGCCTGAATGCCCTGCCAGAGGCTCCGTGGGTCTCCACTGTCTCTAAAGTGAGCGGTTATCTTATATGTGTGATCCTGTTTTGCTTTCCTGATGCCACAGGACAGGTTGGCTCTCGCTGTTTTTAGTCCAGATTCATCCCCGGCTCTGAAGGCTATGTTTCTAGCTCTCAGCAGCCTGAGGACATCGCCTGTTAGCCATGGCTTCTGATTAGCCCGAGTGATGATGTTTTTTGTGTGGGTAACATCATCGATACACTTGGTAATGTAGGAGGTCACAGTGTCTGTATATTCCTCAATGTCTGTTTGGTTGTTGTAGGTGGCTGCGTCTTTAAACATTCCCCAATCTGTTTTTCCAAAGCAGTCTTGAAGAGCCGAAGTTGCTCCCTCTGACCACACTCTTACCTGTTTACAAACAGGTTTGATGGCTTTCACTCTCTGTCTGTATGCTGGTATTAACATAACAGTGATGTGGTCAGAGAGTCCGAGGTGGGGGAGGGAAACGGCCTTATAGGCTCCTTTGTGTGTAGTGTACACTAGGTCCAAGATATTATTTCCCCTTGTTGGAAAATCAACATACTGGTGTAATTTTGGAAGGACAGTCTTGAGGTCAGCATGATTGAAATCCCCGGCGAGGATGATGAAACCGTCTGGGTGTGCTGTCTGTTGTTCGCAAATAGCGCAAATAGCGCAAATAGCGCAAATAGCGGTGATTTCCCTGAAAAGTTACTTATACTGTCGACTATACTTTCGTGTCGAAGGCTGAGTTGATTTTAACTAGTGGTCGACCTATATATTGCCACGGCCGATTTTTTAAAATATCGTCATCGGCCGATAAGTTTTTCTGATTGGCCGATGTGTTGGAAGCGAGACTTTTATTTTGACGCTGCTGCATACTTTTATTTTGACGGGCGGCGCTGAGAACACCAGCACCTGAGAAGAGAACGGCAGCGCCTGAATCTGATCACACAGCGCTCACTCACATTCTCCGTCTCTCTGTCAGTCATATCTAATACTTTGTTAGACAGAACCGGTGGCTACAGAACTGGTAATCAAAGAAAGTAAATGGTATATGCGAAAAAAGTAATGCATTTGCTTTTATATTATTTGTAACCGAAAAGGCAAACAATCAGGCTAAAATACTTTCTCATTTACCGTCAACATTCAGCAAATGCGCATCTACAAAATTTAAACAAATCTCTGAATATCTAATAAACATTTAATTTCACAAACCTTGCAGATTTAATCGAATCCAGCTGTGATATCTTGTGAAGTGTGCATTTGTAGCCTGCATAAAGGTGTTCCTGCGAGTGACGGTCCGTGCGAAGTGAATAAATGCGAACAGAAGATCAGCTTCACAGGAGACGCGATCGAATAACTTTAAATACTTCATTTTAAAATATGCTGTGCTATATCCAGTTGCCCACTGTGTCATATTCATGTCGTTTTCACTGTGTGCTGTATGTAAAATTAGCGTTACCTTGTCAAAAGTCAAAGTAAAAAAAAAAAAGATTATCAGTGCGCATGAAATTACCAGATTACTGAGTGCCCTGTTACAGTGTTTACTTCCTTTTTATTCACATATTCATATATTTTTAAACCATTACTTTATTTGTGAAAAATACTGTAATAGGATTGCAGATTCAAGAAGTTGCCATCTAAAGTAAAGGGCCTAAGCATATTTATTTTAAATATATTTAAAATATTTATTAAATTTATCTAATTTATTAAATATTGATTTTTATAAATATAAGGTGTATATATATATATATATATATATATATATATATATATATATATGTGTGTGTGTGTGTGTGTGTATATATATATGTTTGATATATAAATATAAATATCGGCTTTATATCGGCCATCGGCCTGCCTGCTCTCTAAGATATCGGCATCGGCAATCAAAAAACCCATATCGGTCGACCACTAGTTTTAACATTAAACACTTCTGACACCATGTCGTAATTTGTACTATAAATGAACATAGACAACGGCATGTCTTTAGCCTGCTGGCATATTTACTGAACTGAACTGTTTACATGACAACACACCGATACATTTCTACAGCCCCAGGTACGGGGCATCCCGAGGGTCATACTACATTTTAAAATTTATACGATGTTTAACAGGGAGCCAATGCAGTGTTGACAGAACCGGGCTAATATGGTCATACTTCCTGGTTCTGGTAAGAGCTCTAGCGGCTGCGTTTTGGACCAGATGTAGTTTGTTTATTAAGCGTGCAGGGCAACCACCCACAAGAGCATTACAATAATCTAGCCTCGATGTCATGAACGCATGGACTAATTGTTCTGCATTTGTCATTGAGAGCATATGGCGTAATTTAGATATATTTTTTAGATGGAAAATGCGGTTTTATAGATACTATTCACGTGACTTTCAAATGAAAGATTGCTATCAAAGAGCACACCCAGGTTCCTAACCGATTACGACGACTTGACAGAGCAGCAATCTAGTGTTAGACAGTATTCTAGGTTATTATGTGAGGACGTTTTTTGTCCAATAATTAGAATTTCTGTTTTTTCAGAGTTTAGTAGGAAATTACTAGTCATCCAATTTTTTATATCAGCTATGCATTCCGTTAATTTGGTGAACTGGTAAGTTTCATCAGGGCTTGAAGAAATATAGAGCTGAGTATCATCAGTGAAAAATAATGCCATGCTTCCTAATAATATCTCCTAAGGGTAGCATGTACAGACTGAACAGCAACAGTCCTAGTACTGAACCTTGTGGTACGCCATACTGAACTTTTGATCGATAAGATATCTCTTCATTTACTGCTACAAACTGATAACGGTCAGATAAGTATGATTTAAACCATGCTAATGCAATTCCACTAATGCCAGCATAAATTTTGAGTCTATTAAAAGAATGTTGTGGTTAGAGATGCAACGATTACAATTTTCTGGGCCGATTCCGATTTCTGATTTTTCATGAGTTTGGCCTGCCGATACCGATTTTAGCTGATTCCGATTTCATTTTTTGTAACCACTTTACAGCAAACACAAATTTTTATTTTCTATCTTTTTATTAATAGAACATTTTACATAGAACATTTTTTGAACAAATAAAATAAAACTATATACATATTACTCCTGGTGTGGGAAATTGAAAGTGAAGTGAAACTGAAGTGCAGTGTTATGGTATGGAAGAACCATTTTCACTTCCAATACTCAACTAAAGAAAAATGTGATATATTTACTTATTTAGGAAACTAAACTTCTGTATGAAAACAGGTAATGGCAATAAAATAATATATAAATAGCAAATAAAAATAAAATAAATATAGCCTTGCAGTATAAAGATATTTCTCAAAACACACACACACACACAGGCCTATTGCAATCACTTGTAACGTTACATCAATGGCAAGTTTTATTTCGCAAACAATTCTGTTAAAACACACCAGACATGCAAATTCTGTGCATTTTGGGCACTTTTTGTGTGAAATCATATTTATTTTGTCTATCAAAAGTGTGCTCATTTCCGACTCTAATGACAGCTGTCTCAGTACTATGGTACGGTCTAAATCCTGACTGAAAATTCTCACAGATACCATTTCTTTCTAAAAAGGAACATAGTTGTGAGGATACTGCCTTTTCTAATATCTTTGACAGAAAACGTACATTTGAGATCGGCCTGTAATTGACTAATTCTGTAGGATCAAGTTGCATTTTTTAACAAGTGGTTTAATCATAGCCAGCTTAAAAGTTTTCGGTACGTATACTAGTGACAAAGATGAATTAATGATATTGAGAAGAGGATCTATGATCTCTGGAAGCATCTCTTTCAATAGTTTAGTCAGTATAGGGTCTAACATACATGTTGTCGATTTAGATGATTTAACGAGTTTAGAAAATTCTTCCTCTCCTATAGCAATGAAGAAATCGAATTTTTCGTCAGTGAGACTACAATGCACTGTCTGATGCGATACTGTAGTAGACGGTTGCATAGTTATAATTTTTTCCCTTATATTATCAATCTTATAAGTGAAGAAGGTCATAAAGCCATTACTGTTGTGCTGCTTGCAAACTTCTGGGCTTGAAACTTTATTTTTCGTCAGTTTAGCAACTGTTTCGAATAAATACCTAGGGTTTTGTTTATTTTCTTCTAATAGGGTTGAAAAATAAGCAGATCTAGCAGTTTTAAGGCCTCTCTGTATGCAATAGAGCTCTCCTTCCATGAAATGCGAAATACCTCTGTTACATCATAAGAAGGATGGTGTCTACGCTAATATTAGTCTCTGTTTATCCAAAAACACAGACCCATGAATTCCAAGCTGGAATTCATGGATTCCAAGATGGCGGACTGAGCTGCAGACGTGTTTGTTATCATTCTGTGTAAATACCTCGTACATATTGAACACATTGTTTTTCTTCTCTATTTGTCTATGCCTCGTTCATTACTTACTTTTGTCTCTTATTTTAATCGTATTTACGCACTAAGCAGTCGATCTTACTGGGTTTACTTACCTCTGGCCCAGCTGTGGCGGTCAGCAGTGTTGGCGCTGGGAGCCGATCTGTGCCAGGGGATCTGTGCTGGCTGCGTGTTGTCCGGTCAAGCTGCGGGTAGTGCCCGGGTCCTTCACATCTTTTGCAGTCTCGCTGGATTGACAGACCGTTGTTTTGAACTCTGCACAAACTTTGTTTTGCTCTGTGAACATTGGACAGCAACACTGGATTGGACTGCTCTCAACATCGAACGAGTTTACGGTTGCTGACATCGGCCTGCACGAGCTAGCACCGGAGCGAGCTTGTCTTCTGGCTAGTCTTTGTTTACGTTGCACTAATCAATACTGGAGGCTGCCAGTTCCGTTTCACACTCCTACTGGTATCGGCGCCAGGAACAGACCTGTGTCAGGGGACGTCTCGATCACATTACTTCAGCCTCCTAACCAAGTGAAATTAAGAACGGGTCCCATTTCATGATTTGTCTGCTGGCGGCGTTTTGCGCCGCCCACGGTTTCTCTGTACTGATGGACTGTTGTTCTTCAACTTTGCATGAACTCGCTTCACTCTGTGGACATTGGTTGCATGCTGGACTGGACTGCTCATAACATCGCTCGTATTAATGGCTGTTGACAACGGTCAGCATGAGCTAGCACTGGAGCTAGCATGCCTTTTGCCCAGCTGGGGCCTTTGTTTACAGACTACTTATCAGGACTGGAGGCTGCCAGTTCCGCCTCACACTGCTAACAGCTAACTGGGTACTTGGCTATGTAAGAGCCGGTTCTGTTTTATTTCATCTTTGCTTCAGACTGACCGTACTCCGCTATGTACTTGCTCACAACACGGTCCCTTCACTCACAGCCATCTGGCCTACATTGGATTTCATGGTATTTCTGTATGTATGACTTTTCCTTCTCTATAACGAAATCGATGCTGTGCAGCATCGTGTTTCATTAAATTGGGACATGTATTTTCCTGTTACCTATTTTAGTACTCCATTTTAGCACTTTGTTATTTCATATTAATTATATTACACTATCATATTACATCTGTGGATATTTATCTACGTTCAATTACTTTTAGTACTTTGGTTTTAGTTATTTTGAAAACTAACTCTTATTAATTTTACTTCATTTTATTACTTCCATTTAATCAGTAATTTTAGTATTCTGCTGTTTTATATCTAGTTTTACTTAAGCATCAAGTTCACTTTGACAATATGAGCCGTTTACGTTCATTTGAGTTAGCTTGTATTGTTTTGTTATATTGTAATCATTTCAGTTCAGCTCAATATACCTTATTTAACCCCTTCACCCCTCCCCCCACTTTTTCAAAAACCCAGACTGACCCACTTATTCATAGAGATGACACTTCTTTCCTTATTACCCAATGGTTAGGTCCACCATCCCAGTATATTCATTTTATAATCCCCCTGTCTACTTATAGTGCTTTTAACATACAGTATTCTACCAAGTTGTTCCCCTTGCCTATTTACGCCACCAATCGCACCAGGCGCCCAATTCTTAATAGCTTTTGCCGTATATTAATTTTATTTTTACTTAGTTCTTCTGGTGCTATTGAATCTAACCCTGGACCATCAGTCAATGCTGCTGTTCCCACCCCTATTGGGTTTTCCTATGCAGATTTCTGCAATCGTAAAAATTTCGGACTTATGCACATTATCATTAGAAGCCTCCTTCCTAAATTAGATTTATTCACTGCCCTCATGCATGCAGCCAATCCTGATATAATAGCTGTTTCAGAATCTTGGCTTAGCAACTCCACCAAAGACGTATCTATCCCTAATTATAATATTTAACGGCAAGATAGGTCATCGAAAGGAGGTGGAGTTATGTTCTACTGTAGCGAGCAGTTACAATGCACTGTCATCTTATCTAAGTCCATTCCAAAAAAATTGAGCTTCTACTGTTAAAGATCTGTCTCTCTAAAAATAAATCTCTCACCGTAGCCGTCTGTTATAGACCCCCCTCCGCTCCCAGTTGTGCCCTTGAAATCATCTGCGAATTAATTGCTCCTCACTTATCCTCAGAGTTTCTACTGTTAGGCGATCTAAATTATGATATGCTTAAGCCTTCAAACACCCTACTATCTAAACTCGATGCTCTAAATCTTATGCAGATAATCAATGAACCTACTAGATATAACATGAAATCGGCAGACAAAGGCACTCTCATTGATATCGCCCTAACTAATTTACCCTCTAAATTCTCGCCCGCTGTTTTTAGTCAGGATATTAGCGATCACTGCCTTATTGCATGCATGTACAATGGTTCTGCCATTAAAAGTCCTCCCCTTATCACATTCAAACGCTCCCTAAAACACTTTAGTGAGCAAGCTTTTTTATTCGATTTAGCTCGGGTGTCCTGGAAGGACATCAAACTTATCCCAACGGTGGAGGAGGCCTGGTTCTTTTTTTAAAAAACCTTCCTTGCCAGTATAAACAAACATGCCCCACTCAAAAAATTGCCCCACTCAAAAAAGCACAGACACAGCCCTTGGTATACCCCAGACCTAACCAACCTAAGCCAACATAAAAACACCTTGTGGCGTGCTGCATTAGCGTCAAAATTTTGGGACACAATAAAGTCCATGGAAGGTAATAACATTCCTTTCCAGCTGCCTACCGCTTTAAGTTTTGAAAACATTGTCACTACTAACAAGTCCTCCATTATAGAGAACCTCAACAAACACTTTGTAAGGGCTGGACATGCTTTCCATCTGGCACCATCTGTTACAGCTATAAACCCACCACTGTCCACTGTGCCCCCAGTCAGTTTACCACCTTTCTCTTTTGCCCACATCCAGACAGTCAAATTTTTGAGGGAATTGCAAAATCTCATCCCATTCAAATCGGCTGGGCTGGACAATTTAGATCCCTTATTTTAAACTTGGCTGCTCCTATTATTGCCATACCTATTACCGCCATTTTTAAACTTTCTATCGACACTTCTTATATTCCGAAAGACTGGAAAGTCGCTGCTGTAATCCCTATTTTCAAAGGGGGAGATAATTTAGACCCCAATTGTTACAGACCAATTTCTATTCTGCCCCGCCTTTCTAAGGTTTTTGAATGCCTGGTCAACAAACAGATCACTAACTATTTCGAATCAAATCACAGTTTCTCAGATATGCAATCGGGCTTTCGAGCTGGCCGAGGGTGCACCTCGGCCAAACTCAAAGTCATAAATGACATCATATCTGCTATTGACCGCAAACATTACTGTGCAGCAGTTTTTATAGACCTGGCCCAGGCTTTCGACTCCGTCAACCACACCATCCATATTGGTAGGCTAAAGAGTCTGGGTCTCTCAAATCACTGCCTCGCCTGGTTCACTAATTATTTTACAGATAGATTTCAGTGTGTTAAATCAGAGGGCTTGCTATCTAGCCCACTGGCTGTCTCTATGGGGGTGCCACAAGATTCAATTCTTGGCCCGATGTTATTTTCGGTCTACATTAACAATGTGGCCCTGGCCGCAGGTGACTCTTCGATACATCTATATCCAGACGATACTATTCTCTACACCTACGGCCCATCTATGAATATCGTGTTAGACAACCTCCAAGTGACCTTCAATAGCATACAACATTCATTCCGCGGTCTCCAACTTTATTTAAATTCCAGTAAAACCAAATGTATGATCTTTAACCGATCTCCCTCTTCACCTTCCTATACAAAAAAAAAATCCCACCCTTGATGGTTTTGCATTGGAAATTGTTGACACTTATAAATACCTAGGTATCTGGTTAGATTCTTCACTCTCCTTCCATACCCACATTAGCAAACTCCAATCTAAAATAAAATCCAGGATTGGTTTTCTTTTTCGTAACAGGGCCTCTTTCACTATTCCCGCTAAACATGCTCTTGTGAATATGACTTTCCTTATCCTATATATACTATATAAATCCGCCTCTAACACTCTTCTTAGAAAGCTAGATGTATTATATCACAGTGCAATATGTTTTGCTACCAATGCCCCATTTAGTACTCATCATTGTAATCTTTACACACTCATTGGTTGGCCTTCCCTTCACAACACACGACAAAGACACTGGTTTTATTTCATCTATAAAATTATCCTAGGCAAAGGCCCTACCTACATGAGAAACATAATTTTGGTAGCTTCTCCCTCTCGCAATCTGCGATCAAGTAGGTTTATTTCATTAACTACTACCATTGTCCGCACTTCCTTTGGCCGTCTTTCTTTTCAGTTTTCTTCTGCTAATGACTGGAATGAACTCCAAAAATCCTTAAAGGAGCATTTCACCCGTGGGAATATTCCTCTTTATTGAAAGTGGGTCATATATGTAGTCGAAATATAATAAAATTTTCGAATTTGACAGAAAATAACTTTAGGGCGCATTTGTACTGAAAACCACAACTCCCACACTGCACCACATTGCACAGCTCCGCAAGCCACTCCCACTAATCCAGAACAATGCTGAGGAGGTATCCGCCGCCTATCAGATTCAGAGAAAGCACTTTCTACAAGGCTGGGTGCCACCAGAGTTTGAAATTCATTTCACAGAAAAAAAATCTAGTTTGTTGCCGAAATCATTATTGAATTACTCCTCGTTTCTATTTATGTTGAATGTTCAGTCCGAACATTGTAATGCAATTTGGATTTGCAAAATAAGAATAAAAATATGTAGGCATGACCATTTTTGTTATCTATTATCATGTAAAGTAACAGTAGGTTAGTAACTTTAGTTCCACTGATGGAATCTATCTAACATACACATGGAATAAAAAACTAATAAGGAAAACAACGTAAATGTGAAACATTTATTTCAAAAATGATATCAACAAAAATAATTATGTTAACAAGAAAAGTTCAACAATACAATAGTAACAAAAATAGTTCCTCCTGAGCTTCCTCAACTTACTGGTGCCTGCAGTACTGGCAATTTGGAGCTGGATATTTCAGTCGGATTGCCGACACGAGCGGGTAGAACGCGAGACCGTGACCTGCCTGTCAGGGACGAGGAGCCCGCACTGGCTCGAGTTGAGGCGGACTGGTCATGTCGTTCTACCCGCTCGTGTTGGCAATCTGATGTGAGCGGGTAGAACGACACGACCAGTCCGCCTCAACTCGAGCCAGTGTGGGCTCCTCGTCCGCGCGGGCTCCTCGTCCGCGCGGGCTCCTCGTCCGCGACAGACAGGTCTTCTGATCTGGCTGATGGAGGAACAGAGCGCAGCTGCTGCGGCTTCTGCAGCCGATGCAGAAGACCTGCCTGTCTCGGACGAGGAGCCCGCACTGGCTCGAGTTGAGGCGGACTGGTCCTGTCGTTCTACGCGCTCATGTCGGCAATCCGACACTTCGCTGTATTGCGTCTCGTAAAGATAGCCACGAACATCGGATTTGAGCAGAAGACTTTCAAAATCATCTTTTCTTGCATATCATGTTTATTTCCTTCCATCATTGTCGTAACTTCCCATCTGGCTCCACAGCACTTGTTAGCTTAGCTTCCAAACAAGATGGTGGATATTGCTATTAGTTTCGGCAAGTGAAGTCCCACCCACTGATCTGTAATAGGTCTGTAGCGTGAGTGGGCCCCTCCCCCTGAATAAATGATGAGCTAGTGTTTGTAGTCTCTACACTTTTCAATGAAATGTGACTTCCTGCTTATTATGACGCAAAATGACGATTTTTACGTCATAATAAGCAGGAAGTAAAACACTTAAATCCTTACGATTGATATCTAACCTATTGTCACACCATTGTTCATTTTAGCATTACAATTTTCTCACCTGTGCAAATTACTTATCATCTTTTCTTCCTGTATTGATATTTGTCAATAACGCATACTGCACTTTATTTTTCACACAGTTTAATTATTTACTATGTTCTTTTTATTGTTCCATTAGGAAAACTGTTTAGTTATTGTATTTTGACTTGCTTCTGTATGATGCACCTTTGACTGAACAACTGTTTGTAACCTGTATTACACTGTCTTGTCCTTTATGTGTAACTTTATGTGTCTGCACCTTGATGCTTTATCTTGGCCAGGTCGCCGTTTTTAATGAGAATGAGTCCTCTATGTGCCTACCTGGTTAAATAAAGGTTAAATAAAAAGCAAAAAAAAATCCTGAGGTTTACTGCATTCCGCCGGATCCAGGCCGTATCTGGATCTGATGAAGGACCTGCGCCTGGACTCGACGACAACGCAGTCCTGAAGTGTCAACTAGTCTCTCCAATGTGAAGGCCTCCTTCCCTTCCCTTCCCTTTACCTCTGTACAGAACAAAACTAACTTTAGCTAGACAATAACTTTATTCTAGAGCTGCTGTAAAGCCAAAACAACCTCTGTTACTTTCATTTCCTATTATCACTGTAAAGCTGCTTTGAAACAATCGCTATATAAATGATGGTGACTTGACTTGACTTGTAATAATGCATATGGGATGTTCAATGCAAGGATAACCACCATCACCTAGAAAAAATTTCCTGCAGGTTGATAGAGAGATTGTGTGTATACTGGGCTGTTTTTCAGTACTCTTGTGTCATGGACTGATCCTGGATACCCAGCAAAAGTGTCCAGAAAAAAAATCCATTGCTGTCACATATGGCCTATAATTGAACAGAATAAAAGAGCTTTCGATTGAAGTAATCCTGTGTGTCTGGTCCAAGAGGTTTTTTTTTATTCTAACATGGCACCCATTAATGGCACCCACACACTTTTTGAAGAAATGGCTTTGGGCCATGTCTGCAAATCCTTCTCCAACTTTTTAAAAGTCCTGATGTTTAGGAAGTTGAATGTACTTTGTTCGTAGAGCGACAACTTTCAATGGAATTGAATGGACGATCCGAAAGACACTGGTCTTTGGAATGGAGAACACATGAGACACAACACTATGAGAAGCCCCATGCCCAAGCCAATAGAGAAACACAAGCACCTCAACTACAGGATTCCAGCCATGCCTCTTTTAATGCCAAGTAGTCTAACCAACATACACTGAACAAAATTATAAACGCAACACTTTTGTTTTTGCCCCCAATTTTCATGAGCTGAACTCAAAGATCTAAGACTTTTTCTATGTACACAAAAGGCCTGTTTCTCTCAAATATTGTTCACAAATCTGTCTAAATCTGTGTAAGTGAGCACTTCTCCTTTGCCGAGATAATCCATCCACATCACAGGTGTGGCATATCAAGATGCTGATTAGACAGCATGATTATTGCACAGGTGTGCCTTAGGCTGGCCACAATAAAAGGCCACTCTAAAATGTGCAGTTTTATCACACAGAACAATGCCACTGATATCGCAAGTTTTGAGGGAGCGTGCAATTGACATGCTGACTGCAGGAATGTCCACCAGAGCTGTTGCCTGTGAATTGAATGTTCATTTCTCTACCATAAGCCGTCTCCAAAGGCGTTTCAGAGAATTTGGCAGTACATGCAACCGGATTCACAACCGCAGACCACGTGTAACCACACCAGCCCAGGACCTCCACATCCAGCATCTTCACCTCCAAGATTGTCTGAGACCAGCCACGTGGACAGCTGGTGCAACAATCGGTTTGCATAACCAAAGATTTTCTCAACAAACTGTCAGAAACCGTATCAGGGAAGCTCATCTGCATGCTCATCGTTCTCATCGGGGTCTAGACCCGACTGCAGTTTGTCATCGTAACCGACTTGAGTGGGAAAATGCTCCAATTCGAGGGCATCTGGCACTTTGGAGAGGTGTTCTCTTCACGGATGAATCCCGGTTTTCACTGTACAGGGCAGATGGCAGACAGTGTGTTTGCTGATGTCAACGTTGTGGCCCATGGTGGCGGTGGCGGTGGTGTTATGGTATGATCAGGTGTGGAAATGCAGTGTAACACTAAACAAGACTTCAAAAATAATGAATGAGAAAACCAGACTTATATGGGGTGAGCTAAACAAGATAATGAGACACAGGTGAATAAGATAATGGATGAAGAGTTCGGGCAGTGAGTTATGGAAGTTGTAGTTTGTGAGGGAATGACAATAGTCTGATGTTGAGTGCCCTCTGGTGGCTCTCAAGGGCACTCCAGCTGTTGACCGTTACAATAGGATAGTAAATGATAAATACATTGATTCAATTAGGTTAAGTTGATGATTGTCATGATTAAAAGCTAAAAATGGTAAGTGAAGCTGGTTCATGAATTTTTACACGTAGGCTAATCAAGATATAGGAAAGTGAGCAGTCACGACTCACAAGATGTCCGTTCAGAGACAAATAGCTCTTTAATGGATGCAGTTGTGGTTCAAAATAAATAGAAATAACAATATTGAAATTATTACAAATTCAAGACTAGACTGTTACAAATAAACAACCTGATTCTGGCACTGCATCACTCTCTGAAAACGTCTTTTCAGGAGCAGAAATTGCCAAATAATTCTGCAAAGTGACACCACTCCTAATGAAAGAGCGACCTCCATAACAAGTGATCAAGGGCTTAGGGCGTTCCATTTAAACCTTATGCTTGAGTTCTGGTTCCTCCAGTAGTGAGCACTAGTGTAGCTTAAGCAATTACGCACATCCGAGTAAACAAGACTGAGGGAAGTTAGTGAGTGAAGGGCATGACAATTTTGGAATGGAACACAGACCAGGTCTTAAGAACACCAAAAAACATATGAATGTATTTTGATATTGATTTTATTTTTTCTTTCATTGATCAGCGCTTGTGTGTTTGCCATGTTTTTGCTCTCTTTATGACATCTGTGATAGAATAATCCGTATCTATCCCATGATAGGGTGGCTATGGAAGGGTGGAGACTGTTGCCCTTTAAGAGCGCACTATGGAGACCAATGCTGTCACGATTCATGAATTCACTGTTTTCTTAATGTGTCGTGTATTTGTTGTTGTGTGCATGCCCGGATTAACATAGTTTTGTGCCCTAGGGTGACCACAGTTTAAGTGCCCCCCTCCTCACACTTAATGTGTGAACAATTGAAATTCAGTATTTCTATGAAGACAATAGATGTACATGAACTTACAGCTTAAGTAAAGGCTCACCACAAATACTGCAGGGAATTCAATAAATCTGTGACAAGAATAGCGCGCGTAGACGTCTGTGGGATGGAGACAAATCACAACCTATGTGCGTCTGAGCAATGAGCGATCTATCGACTATCGTTAGTCGTTACCTAGCAGCGAATGCAAACAAAATGAAAGTGAAACGAAAATACGCAACTCATATAGGCCTATGATTAGGGCCGTGGAGCAGCAGCAGCGCCCCGAACTACTGACAGTAAAATAAAGCCCAGAACTTGCCAGTCGCGGGCCGATCTCGCTCACGATCCAGTTAAGAAATCAATTGAATTCGCCTCAGAATTTTAACATCATTCATCACTACGAGATCCAGCGAGAAACATTCCGATTCCGCGCAGAGTTCTGTTATAAACCATAGATATCAGATCAAACAGCGCTGACGTAGAAACCAGGAGAAACACTTCGCTGCATATGTTAGCTTCAGGGCCTGTGCTAGTTAACATTACTTCTGCTCCTGCCGCCGGTTTCTGAATAAAAAAGCTTGCGATTGCGGGTACATTATGAATAGTGGCAATGTGCCGTGATTGTTTTCCTTTTTTAAGTTTTCTCTTAGCGCAACCGCTTAACTGACGCCTGTCCGTTTTGAATTAGTCTGATTGACTAATTGGGCGGCAGTGTGTCACTGTGGAATGGACCAAGATCGGGGGAGGGGTAGGGGGGCACTTACCAAATCGCAATTATATTTCTTTATTTTTAAATGCATAAATATGTATGTATTAAATATATATGTATCAAATATATAACTATATAATGAATACATATACATTTATAAAATATGACAAATATATTAAAGGTATAGTATTTGTTTTAATGATTTGGTGCCCCCCATTGGCTGGTGCCCCTGGGCACTCGCCCAGTCTCACATATGGATAATCCGGCCCTGGTTGTGTGTGTGTGAGCGTGTGTGAGTGGGCGTTACCATTCGTTCCACTCTGATCAGAATGCCAGCTGATCTCATTCCCTGCACCAGCTGCTGCCAATTCATTCACCTATATAAATTCATCACACTCTCCCCTCTTTGTCAGATCGTTGGTTTGGTGTCCTCCGTGTTTGTGTATCGTGTGCCTATCTGCAGTCCTGTCCTGGTTCGAGTTCCTGTTCGGTGTCTTCGTGGTTTTCGTCTCGTCTGGATGTTCACCTGCACTGGATTCTTCACCTCCACTCTGCACCAGCACGCTGATCATCGAATCCCTGCGCCACAAGCCCACCCGTGTTCCTGGACTGTGTATCTTCTGACCTTATAATAAAACGAGTTACTTGCATCTTTGCTTCCGTCTAGTGATTGTGACAAATTATGCGTCCCAATTCGCCTACTTATACTACGCCCTAAAAGTATGTACTCTTTTTGTAAAGAAAAAGTACATACTTTTGAGTGTGTAGCAAAAGAGTAGGCAAGCTTTGGGACAAACTACTTTGTCATTTTTAACAGACAGATCTGTCACCGTAAACTGCCCTGTCAATCATCTTGTTACAGTTAAAATCCTCCATTCAATCTAATTTAATTTCATAGCGTTTCGGAGAGAAAATTAGTAGCACAGTTCATCTGCCAGTCGTGGGTCTTTCATGCGGAGACTCTCCTCATGTCTTTGCAATTTGAATATAATGATGCATTTAAAAGTTAATGGCTGAACGTATCTTACCAAAGGTCACAATGATGCTGCAGATGCAATATAATGTAGACAATATTGAATAAATACATTTTTGGCAGGTTAGTTACTGATAATTAAGCACTCAAACCCCTTTATCTAAACCTCTCTACATAACCGCTGGACTCGCGGTCTGTCTGTGCTCCATGTCTGTGTTTTTTTTTTAACAGTTTTCACTCGTGTTTGTAGTTCTAACTGAATCCTCGTCCAACACGCGATGAGTTGTGTGCAATATTAGCAGTTAGAGTGTGCATCGATCTACACTTCGGATTCTGACTGGAAATAGTAGACCATCCGGGTATCTTTGGAACACTCATTTCAACATACTACGGTTTGGGATGTACTAATTCTATTTTCGAATACTATTTAGGACGGATAGTATGCGAATTGGGACGCACACGAGAGCATGTGTCGTATCGGATGTAACAACATTTAGTCACGTGCGGGTGAAGGAGAAAGTTATACGTCCTGCTGTGGTGTGCAGATGCGGGCTCTGAGAATACAGGAAGAGCGTGTGATCGAGGTGCGGTGAACACGACGGTGGCGCAGAGAAATCAAGTTCACTGCTGTACAGAGACGAGTTCAGAGTTCAGAGTGAGTGCGAGTGGATCGAGGTTCGGTGAACACAACGGCAACGCAGACTAATCACGTGCACAATGCTGGCATTTAACTAGACTGGGTAGTGAGAATTGATACTCGGTCATATAGTGAGTACATCTCCTCTTCAGTTTTCAAGAGCAGATCAATGGATAAAGAATTTTTTTGATCATTCTACATCTAACTTTTAACTAGCCTAGTAGAGACTGTGAGGATAATTAATTGCCAGTGTTTTAGCCAGTAATCACTTTCTTTATTTTTTTTTCTTTGTTTTCATTTAGTGCTGTGATATTGGGTTTTTGGGTGTAGATTATGTTTTGCCTGAGTATTTGTGTGCATGAGTGAGTAGATTAGATTTGCTTTAATGCTTGATTTTGGACTGGAGATACTGGCAGTTTGTTCTTATCTTTCTCCAGTGGGTTACTGATCAGATCTGTGGAGACCCCTGATGCTGTGGTACTAAATGTTGCTTCTGGCCAGAAAAACCATCATAACCAGATTGCCTAATGGACTCAGCGTTCGTCTGAACTTTGCCCTCTTGTCCATTTTTAAGTTTATACTTTTTTATGGTAATAAAGATTTTTGTAATTTGATCTACCTCTTGGGTGTCAGTGGTGTTGAGTTCCAGTCCTCAGTGCAATAAGATTTAGTAGGTGAATTGGGGTTAAACTGAGTCCTGGGTCTCAGTGATAAATCCAGGTGGCGTGGTCAGCTACATTTATAGCGACAGTGGTGTTGGTTCTTATACTTCAGCCACTTAAAATCATTTTATTTGTGCCCTCGTCACATCTGGCATAGTCGGCAGGCTGAACCTGTGTGAGGGACTGAAGGCATCTTTTTGGCACTCATGTGGCAGATTGAACCGGGGATTTATAAAATACACATGACTAAAATTTGGGTTCCCAAATTTAGTGGGGCATGTGGTGAGTCATGTGGTTAATCACAGTTATGGGGACTGGAAGGAGCAAATTCAAGAGCTTTTAGATGCCCAAGAAATGACTGAAGCAAAAAAAGTAAAGATTTTATTAGGTGCTTTGGGTGGAGATGCAAAACGAGAGATGAGTGTCTTGCAGAGGAAGAATGTGATAAGTTGACTAAGATTTTTGATCAATTGGATACTCTGTATGTTGAAGAAATCCCTTTGCCTGTCCCCAGGACACATTTTTTTAGCTGTAGGCAGAAGTCCAATGAGCAGCCAGCAGCCATGCCATGTGGCCCGTAACTGTAGGGATAACAGAGAGCCCAAACAAGCTTGAAACGAGAATAACCTGTTGTAGAGGTTCAAACAACAGGGTTACTTACCCCAATTGATAACAACAGGACCGTGCACCTATGGTAGATGTGTTGATCCAGAATGTTCCTTGTAAAGGCCTGTTAGATACAGGGTCACAGGTCGCCTTTATGCGGCAGAGTATGCTAGAAGAGAAATTTCCTTGCTTTGAATTGGGCGATGCCCCCCTGTTGACTCTGAGAGCCACAAAGGACATGGAAATCCCCTATGTTGGGTATGCAGTATTGGACTTTGAAGGGGCATCCAACTTAAGGGAGGTTACATTGTTATTGTGAAGGATGAATTTTCCACTAGCCCTTTAATTATTGGAATGAATGTTATCTCATCATGTTGGATTGCCTTTTCCAGGGCCCATCTCAGTCTTTCTCATGTCAGAGCCCTTCAGAACAGCGAGTGTGGAAACAGGTCATGGCAACATGTCAACGCATTGCTGCTCGTACTCATGATGATGTATGTGAGGTCATTGTGTGGGGACGTGTCTGAATGGGCCTACATAATCAGAACTACTGTGGATTGGTGAAACCGCTGTTGGATTCAGGTGGTGTGACTGCTGCCAGGACTGGGTAAGATCCCTGTCAGATTGGATGGTAAGATCCCTGTCAGATTGTGTAATTTGCATCTGTACAGGGTCAAGTCAAGTCAAGTCAAGTCACCTTCATTTATATAGCGCTTTTAACAATATGGACTGTTTCAAAGCAGCTATACAGTGATAATAGGAAATTAAAGTAACAGAGATTGTTTTGGCTTTTCAGCAGCTCTAGAATAAAGTTATTGTCCAGATAAAGTTAGTTTTGATTGAGAGTGTCTGTAGGCCGGTACTAGAAGCTTGGTCGAGAATCCCCGAGATGCCTGATGTGGATATCTATGGCCAAAAAGATCTTGATCTGACTCTGAGTACGGATTAGGTTGTCGATATTTGTGTAGTGGAAGCTGAAATTTGGAGTGTTTGCCAAGTATGTGGATGATTTGGGCTTTACTGTGACTGTCCAGCATAGGATTCATACTGGTGATGCCCCCTGGTATATACTAGGGGTGTAACAATACATCGATATGGATCAATGAATCGATCAAACGTCTAACGGTACGATGCATCGATGCTACATGTAAAATATCGATATAAGATACCTTTATTTTGACACTCTCCACAACCTCACGTAACGTCCGTAGACGCATTTCCTGCCAAAGCGCACTTTTTTGTTTACTCGTCACCATACTGTCTTCCGGTGTGTCTTTGTAATGTTAATCTCCTTATCTAAAATAAACGCCTGACAAGATTGACTGAACCCTAAACATGTTTTGTCACAAAAGCAAGTATTGTTCACTGTCAAGGCATCGCGAGTTCATGTTTTACAGCAGAATCTGACAAGCACCCTTGGTGTTTGTGAACACATCTTGATAAGTCCGTTTTAGCGAATAAGTGCATGCAATTTTCATGTTAGGTGTCAAGGCTGCTAGTCACTTCGAAAAGACGCGCTAGCTGAGAGGAGTTTCATCAAAGCTGACTTAAAGTGATCGAGGATGGATCATTTCAACAAACTTGAACCCATGGTATATAAAAGCTGAAACTTTTTCACGCAAACTTTCTGAAACAGAACGTTAGTGGTGAGGGAAAAGCTCCCTGTATTGCGTGTACGTTAATCACAACAACAAAGCTTTTCAGGCGTCTATGTCAGCTGAGGACATTAACATTACAAAGATTAACCAAGTGTTTTATTATATATCCTAGCAATTACTTGGTTTTATTTAATTTATAGGCAAGACAAGTAGTTTGTTTAGGCATGGTTTGTAGGGAATTACAAACCTGCGCAAATACATTCAAACGCACATAACTATAGAATCAATTCTTAATACGCATGTGAACGCCATCAGCGTCTCTAACAGGTTCGCGTTTAAAGTCTGTTTAGAGAGAACGGTATCGTCTTAGCAGCCCCTAATTTAAAAACAAATGACCATTTCGACGGAAGTGAATCAATCAAAACTAAAAACTAACTTTAGCTGGAAATAACATTATTCAAGAACCACTATAAAACCAAACCAATCTCTGTTACCTTAAATTATATGTTTATCTCTGTAAAAGGCTGCTTTGAAACAATCTACATTATTAAAACCGCTATATAAATGAGGATGACATGACTTGACTTGACTTGACTTTGTTTAACTCTGAAACATGAAATGTGGAGTTATCGGCTTTTGCCAAAAATTACTGGTGGGGTTATCTGCTTTTTCAAAAAATAAACAAAAAACTTTTAATACATAAAAAACATACTTTCAATTAACTTTAATTTTGTGAGATATCTGTATTTTTTTAAAGTTGTTATTACTTAATTAAAACAACCCAGCTGCTGTTTGATTAATATCACTTGGAATGCACACAAAAAAACATGATTCATGAAAATGAACAAGAACAGTTATCTGTTTTTGCAAATGGATTCTTCTGTTGTAAATGTCCTAATTTTCAAAGAGTTTAATAAAAAAGTTAATGTTTTATATTTTGGTTGCATTTGTGAGTTAATAAAAATGTAACTGGTTGTGTAAACTTGGTGTAAAAATGCTTAAGCGACTACATTGTAGACTTTTTGTTGGTGTATTTGGATGATGTCATTGTGTATTCCGTAGATTTTGCCACCCATCTCCGTCATTTGGAGCAAGTGTTCCAGCGGCTGTCATAGTATGGACTGAAGTTGAGGTGGGACAAGTGTCAGTTTCTTCAACAAGAAGTGAAATTCCTGGGGCATGTAGTGGACAAGACCGGCATAAGCCCAGATCCAGGCTAAACAACAGCTGTGCAAGAGTGGCCTGTTCCTGCAACTGTTCGAGAGGTGGGGGCGTTCTTGGGCCTGGCTGGCTACTATAGACTGTTTATAGCCAACTTTGCCCGGATAGCACAGCCATTAAATGCCCTTTTAGTAGGAATTCTCGCTAACAAGAAGAGCAATTGCAGGATTGAGTGGACCAATGAGTGCCAAGCGGCGTTTGAAAAACCAAAGGTATGCCTCACATAGGCTCCTATTTTGGCATACGCTGACTTTTCCCTGCCTTTTGTCCTTTATACAGATGCTAGCCACAAGAGACTGGGTGCAGTATTATCACAAATCCAAGAGGGGCAGGAGAGGGTGATTGCCTACGCAAGTCGCAGTCTCCATCCCGCAGAGCGGTACGACGCGAATTATAGCTCTTTTAAGTTGGAATTGTTGGCCTTAAAATGAGCCATTACAGATAAATTAAAGGACTATCTAACTGGAGCTAAATGTACGGTCGTTACAGATAATAATCCGGTGGCCCACCTACAGACAGTAAGGCTTGGAGCTGTGGAACAGCACTGGATAGCCCAGCTGGCGAATTTTGATTTCACAGTGAAGTATAGGGCTGGGCGTGATAATACTAATGCTGACAGTCTGTCCAGGTTCCCAGTAGACCGAATGGCTGCTATCGAGGTACGACAGGTTGACAGGCACCATTATTACTGGCCGAAGATGTAGGAGACTGTGAAAGGGTTCCATCTGGGTTGTGTCGCCTGTAGCCTTCAGAAAGGAAAGGATGATAAGGCCCCTCTTAATTTGATTTTGGTATCATTCCCTTTAGAAGTGGTGTCCCTAGAATTTTAGACGTTAGGGCGTCCAGCCGATTCTTGTCAAAATATTTTAGTCGTTGTGGACTTGTTAACACGTTATGGGTGGGCCATTCCAACAAGCGATCAAACTGCTAAGGTGACGGTTAGGGCTTTGTGGAAACATGTTGTCCAGACTTTTGGCTGTCCCTTGCGATTTCACTCTGATAGGGGCCCAAATTTTGAATCCGGATTGATGATGAGTTTTGCCAACTGTATGGTACAGCTAAGAGCCGAACAACCCCTTACCATCCAGCAGGGAATGGTTGCATAGAGAAGATAAACAAGACCTTACTGGGGATGCTGCGAACATTGGAGAGAGAGAGCCAGTCAGTCATATTTATTTTTAGAGCACATTTAAAAACGTCTCGGGTTACGACTGTAACCCTTGTTCCCTGAGAAGGGAATGAGACACTGCGTCGACTACGACACTTTGGGGAACGCCCTTAGCGTAAGGCATCTGAAGTATGAATGACACTAATCGAATCCTGACTGGTGTTGCGTCATGACGTAACATGTGACGGCATACACGGAAGCTACAAAGGGACGCCGGCACACAACAGAATTAGCTTCTGCGATGAAGCAAGTCGCTCCCAGGCAGGGGAAGGCGTGGCGGAGGGACGTAGTGTCTCATTCCCTACTCAGGGAACAAGGGTTACAGTCGTAACCCGAGACGTTCCCTTTCGAGGGAACTCGAACTGCGTCAACTACAACACTTTGGGGAACGAGTACCCACTATGCCACAACGAGCCCTGCCTGTCCCAGTGTGAAGCTGCGCACTAGAGTGCCTGGCGTAGAAGAAATGTCCAGGCTATAGAATCTGATAAAAGTATAAGGGGTGGCCCATCCTGCTGCATCGCACACTTCTTGGATCGGGGCCCCTCAAAGGAAGGCTCTAGAGGACGCCATGCCTCTAGTTGAATTAGCCCTCACGGCCAAAGGTGAAGACAAGCCGCGCATCTGATAGGCCATAGAGATAGCCTAAACTACGCGGTTACTGATGGTCTGTTTGGATGCTGGAAGCCCCTTCTAGGGCGACCCGAAGCACACCAGCAACTGGTCTGACTTCCGCCATGAAGAAGACCTCTGGACATATATCTTGAGATCTCTGACAGGGCAGAGCAAATTAAGTCTTTCTTCATCCGCTGTCACGTGAGGTGGAGGATGAAAGCCTGCAGAACAGTAGGCCGTGGCACATTAGATGGCACTTTAGGCACATAGCCCGGCCTGGGATGCAAGATAGCCCTTAATGTTGCCTGAAGCAAACTTCAGGCACCCATGAGATATAGAGAGCATCTGAAGGTCTCCTACTCTCTTCAGAGAAGTAATGGCTAATAAAAAAGCTACCTTGAGGGAAAGGTTCTTGGCCTCAGCCGATTCCAGAGGTTCGGAGGGGGACTCGACCAGCCCTTCGTGAACCACTGCCAGGTCCCCACGAGCCACAGGTCTCATCCTCCGTGCCCCACGGAGGAAATGTACGACCAGCTGATGTCTCCCCAGAGGCGCGTGGAAAGCTGCAATGGCAGCCACGTACACCTTGAGTGTGGACGGGGTAAGACTAGCCGAGAAGCGATCTTGGAGGAGCTCCAGCACTGAAGCCAACTGAGCAGTTAACTGGGTCCACCTCATGCTCTCTACACCAAGTGGAAACACATTCCACTTTAGGCTGTACAATCTCCTCGTGGAAGGGGCTCTGGAACGGAGTATGGTCTCAACCACTCCAGCCGACAGAACAGCCTCTAGGTACTAAGCCTCCTCAGGGGCCAGGTCCAAAGTTTCCACAGGTCTGGACGAGGGTGAACATTGAGCCCCTGGCCTGTGGAAGCAGATCCACCTCAGAGGGATCTGCCAAGGCTGGCCTGCCAGGAGTGCTATGATGTCTGAAAACCATACCCGGGCCGGCCAATACAGTGCAACTAGAAGTAGACTGATCCTGTCTTGACGGACCCTCTCCAGAACTCCCGGGAGCAGAGCGATCGGGGGAAAAGCGTACAGACGTAGCCTCGGCCACGTCTGTGCCATGGCATTCACGCCCAATGGGCTGGATGGGTGAGAGAAAACCACAATGGACAGTGGGACGTCCCTCGAGACGCGAACAAATCCACTTCCAATGGGCTGAAATGCTCATATATCGACTTCACCACCTCGGTGTGAAGTCTCCAGTCCCCGGGCCTCAGCCCCTGCCTCGACAGGATGTCTGCTCTCTGATTCTGGTCCCTGGGATGTGCATTGCTCTGAGATAACAGATTCCCCTGAGACCACAGGAGGATCTGATGCGCCAATAGAGGGCGCGATCTCAGAAGCCCCTGATGAATCGAGGAGGAGACCACCGACACAGTGTCCGCAAGCCTGTGGGGCAGACAGAGCAGCGTGTGTTCGCTGCTCATCATAATAATTCCTCAGAATTAAATGCAGCCATAAACACTGTATAATTGAAACACGGTCTGAATGGTAGGCTGAATTAAAATATCTAACTTCCTAAAGTCAGATACAATTTTATCATTTTAATTTCTTTAAATTAAATGCAGCCATAATTACCAGACAATACTGTTTTAATATGTGTTATACGGTCTTGTGATCTACACGCTGCCTCGGCAAACGCGAGATTCGAGTCGTTACCCTGTAATGCTCTCTTGGCAGACATTTCAGTTACTGTCAAATCTCTGCAACGGATCCAGAATGCTACAGCAAGAGTGGTCTTTAATGAGCCAAAGGCACGTCACACCTCTTTTCATAAAATTGCACTGGTTAGCCAGTTGCCGCTTGCATTTAATTCAAGCAATTCAAGGCTCTGATGTTTGCCCTGCAAAACGACCACTGGATCTGCACCCCATTCATAAACTTATATCTTACTTCAGACCTAAGTGAACGGCACCTTGTTGAACTTCAGAATCGGTTCACAGCCGAGGAGATCAATGTTCTCATCAGGGCCGTAAAAGAAAGAGAAGTGACATTGGGGATGGGACAAATCCACCCAAATTAGCTTCGGTTAAACATGCATATAATAATGTGGGTAAATGTGTAAGCTTTATGCCTATTTTCCCCATCGTCATGGACAAAACAATGATTTCCTTTGTGTTTTAATATTTTTCCTTATAATAATGTATCATTTGCAAAAAGGAAAATGCATCTGTGTAGATGAGAGAATCATCTACAGTGTATGCGCGTTGCTTAAAATAGCATCTGAATGTACGCGCAACGCGCCACTGATTTTAGACTAGTTTTTTGCTGGTCAGTGGCGCAATTGTTTTCTGGAACTGCAAAATAGCACCAGGGATTGTTTGCGCCGGAACACGCCTCCTTTTTTGCGCTGAACCGCCCAGGAACACGCGCCATGGAACAAGCGCACCTCGTTCATCATGCTCTTAAAGGGAATGTGATATAAAGCTCTTATTGGTTTGTTTCCCGTTACACCCAAACCACACCTATGAATAATGAAGCTACTTCAGACCAACCCCTTTTAGATTTGCGTCGAGCGCAAGAGTCATTTATCCCGCCGGTTAAATAGCAACAGCGCCGAGATCCACCCACAAAGTTACTTGCGCTTTGCGCTTGACACTTGCGTGTTTTAGATCGTTAAAATAGGGCCCTTTATGTGTCACCGTGCTAGACTAACTGGGACTAGCAGCATTTTCATTTTGTTGCCTTATTGTTGGTTTGATTGCTTCTATTGCTCTCCTCATTTGTAAGTCACTTTGAATAAAAGCATCTGCTAAATGATTAAATGTAATATAAATGTAGTTTAGCTGGTAGCATCGCAACTTTTAGCTAATTACTAACCATGAAGACTCAAGTGAAGCCTGCGAACATTGAGGGCACCATTTTTTTACACAACTGTCGAAATAGCTTTATGTTTAAACAAACTGTGAGCACACAACTTGGAAACAGTTACAGTTAAATTGTTTGCTAAATACAGACACTATTACTAATATAGCTATTACTAGGTCTGATTCACAAATATATCTGTGACGATGCCCTTCTAATTTTTTTTTTTTTTTTGATAAATGCTTATGGGAATTCCCCCTCATGTCTTTCTTTTTTTTGTCTTTCATGCTGAGTTCCTGGGGTGTAATTCCTCCAGTATATTCTTAAGTCAGCACTTATTTCTCACAGACCCAAAACAATGCTCATTCTGCTGTGTTGGCTTATTGGGGGTGTCAGCACAAATGTCTTGCTCCTTTACTTCTGTTTATGGTTGCATATAATGTGCTGAAGATACGTTATGGCTCAGGAGAGAATAATAAAACTGGCAAGCGTGTGTGTGCCTGTTAGCATGTCTCTGTGTATGTTTTCCAGGTATAAAGCACAGATGAGCATGAATGTGTGATTATTAAATGAAAAGGGACAGCAAACACTTCTTCAAGGTCTTGAACAAGGCTTTGAAATCTGAACAGCATGTTGTTAAATTCCTTTTAGTGGCAAATCTGTACTAGGCCTATAATAAAAACTGTTTGTGTATATAATACACAAACTTTTTTATTTATTATCTATTTAAATGTTAAAAAGAAATGTTCTGTTCCTCACATTTATTGGCAGAGCTGCTGAAACAGTCCAATGACATTGGGACTTTACACTGTTTTTATCACTCCTCGTGTTTGTGTTTGTTCTAGGCAGGCTGTCAATCTTTGTATTTTAGTGTCAAGTTGTTTTTTTTTCATTGCACCAGTAGGTGTTTTTTTCAGTAAGTGGGTGTTTATTAATCGGAAGCCCGCATATCTTAACTGCTACATCACCAAGCTCCCTTGAATACCGTCACAATCTAAAGGATCCTTGAAAGGCAGCCTTTGTTTCTGCATATTTTGTATCCTTTGCGTTCTCCAATTACCAACAATCCTTGGCACACATCCTTGGAATTAAAATTCACAAAAAAATATTGATGGAAGATTAGTCAACACTCTCTTATTTAATTCTGAAATGCAACACATACATGTGTGTATTTTGTACAAAATGTATTTTCTTTTCTTTTGTATTCTAAATTAATTACATAATGCATTTCACTCTGAGGCCACATATGGCTGTTATTCACTATATTGCATTAATAAAAAAACAGATAATATAAAGGCTTCCAATACAGATTAGTAGGTCAAAAACATTTAGGTGTTGACATGCAGACTTACAGTACAAGATTGTCTCATTCTAGCTTTTAAGGCTGTGAAGTCTAGCCTAGACACATCACACGACTGATGCAGCCTTCCGATTGAAAAACACCAATTGAATCATTTACTGAGTCCTTCAAAGACACTCACATACTTTGAAAGAAAATCACATACTTTGTACATAGTTTTCTTGTTTTTGCAAATTTGCTTATATTTTGCATATTTTAGACAAGATGTTAACATGCATACCACGTTCTGCCATGAAACTCTAGATGGAGCAGGCTGATATGTCCTCAACTCAATTTGGTAGCAATCACATCTTTATCTACGTAGCACAGCTGATTGGTTGCTGTTGCATCAGCGGCCAATTAGCTACGGCTCAACATTCAGAAACTGGTAGTGTTTGCTGTAAGAAGTCTGCATCCCACTTTTAGAAACCCTCCACCTTCCCCAGCCCCACCTGTACAGATCTGCTATGGCGGTTCTTTCGTGTATGTTATATGTGCAGCACGCGTTTCACACTGCAAGCTTGAGTGGCGTGTGAGCAGTGCATATTTTTTCAGCGTGCATGTTAACCAAGGAGTGCATTCACACCGGGAGCTGGAGCATCGTGTGAGCGTCAAGCAAATTGCCGTGGGTTTGCAGGGCTGGCAAGACACAGGGCTTTATTGAAAGCTGCAAGAGCAATCGACGGCTGCCATGTCCGCATCAAGCCTCCAAGCGGCCCTGATGGTCAATGCTACAAGAACAGTAAACTGTTCCCTTCCATAATTCTGCAGGCTGTTTGTGACCTTCAGGGCTGCTTCACTGACACCTATGTGGGCTGGCCTGGGTCAGTCCATGATGCAAAAGTGTTCCACCACAGGCAACTCTACAGGAGGTCACACTACCCTCCTCCGGGGCACTTTATCTTTGCAGATGGAGGGTACCCATGCCCCTGACACCCACTCCACCTCATCACTCCCTACAAGAGGCCAGTACAAGGTGTGGGAGCCCAGTACTTTAATCTTCATCATTCCAGGGCACAGCCCATGTAGAGTGTGCTTTTGGGATGATGAAGACCTGCAAGCGCTGGAAGTGCACCACACCTTTGCACCTCACGAAAGTGAATTCAAAAGACATTTTAAAAATACAGAAAAGAATAAAATAAACACATTTTTTAGAAGATATATATATATATATATATATATATATATATATATATATATATATATATATATCAGAGGATGAGGGGGACCATGGTTCGGAGATCAGTGCAGTGGTGCTCTCTGGCGAAACCAACTGTCTGCAGAGGTTTCTGCCCTGGAGGAGGTACCCGTTGACCATGACTATTTGTAACAGGCAAGTAAGAGAATTGTAAAGCTACAATGCCTAAGACAAATATTGAATGGACAATAGAAAGGTTTTGCATGTTGAAATATTTTATGGAATGATTTGAGAATGTGAGTTAATTTCTTTTACTTTTTCTGAAAAAAATCTCAGTTACATGGCAGGAATCGATTGAGTCAACCCTGCAAACCTGTTGGTAGACAACTTAGTGGATAGTGGAAATATCCACACAAACACTCTGGACACCATCCCAGATGATATCCCAACAGCAGAGAGGCCTTATCAGGGTCTCTATTGTGGCAGTCCATCCTGGTCCAGCAGCAACATTAGGGTCTCCCTGCTCAGCCGAATAAAAGTCTACTATGTACTGTAAATTTTAATGTTTATGTTGATTTTGCAATGTTTAATGTATTTTGTAAATAGTTGTAAAAAGTACTTTTATGTAGCCTACACTGTTAAAAAGGTGTAATTTTACAGGTAATGGTCTGTATTATTTTTACAGAATTTTACTGTTTTGTCACTATACTGTGAAATGCCTGTTATTTTATAGATATTTGCTGTAATTTAAAGGTCCACTATTAAATTTACAGGTAATTGCTTGTATTTTGGTTTTACATCAATTTTACGCTTTTTGGAAATTAAAGCCCGTGCTGCAGGTTAAACACCACTGTCGATTAATGGGTACATAAAGCAGTCAAGATATGTATATAAAGTTAGAAATGTCTCCAAAATGGTGTTAAATTCTAGTTATTGTAGTTTTTGGTTAGTAACGGTTATTTTTTACGCAATTCGGCGATGACGTCACATGAGGTAGACGTGGTGGAAGTTAGCCTCAGCCTTTCTCAGCTACTAGAACTGGTTCTAGCACAGACTGGCATCTAACTGGGATGAGGAAGAGGTGGCAAGACCCACAGTTAACATTTATGATGGCCCACAGCCATATAATTTCGAACCGTTTAAACGTGAGAGGGCGAATGAGGAAATACCGAGAGCCGATGGCCGTCAAAGACAAATACATGCATGGTCAGAGGAGAATGACTGGAGAGTTGGTGGAGTGTCCTGGTGAGTTGCTACCATTTAGAAACGCAGCAATGACCGCTGGAGCTAAAGTTAGTAGTCTATGAAAAGCAGTGCATGCAATAACAACTTTTTTTTTACTGTCAGTGAATAGCATCGACTGAAAGTCAACGTTTTCTTTATATCTAGTGACAGTGATTATGTAGTTGGCTCAGATAAGTACCCTAAACTTAGTCAGAAGATCTATAAATAGAAGGTATATTATGCTAGCTATGGGCTTGCTTGACAGTCCTACCTGTGAACCCCTAGTGTTTATTTCTAAGCTTTTACCTCTTTGTCCGGTGAAAATGTTGTTTGCAAACGTAGCCGACGCCGAGTAGGCTGGTCATGTCTTAATTCAGTGGGCCCTATCTTGCACCCGGCGCAAATGACTTTGTACACTGACGCATGTATCATTCCTATTTTGCACCCGCGCAAAGCGGACTTTTCCCTCCGCAGACACACGTCGGTTAACTAAGAAATACACTTACGCTCCCCGGGGCGGTTCAGCGCAAAGAGGAGGCGTGTTCCGGATCAAACTTTCCCTCATGCTATTTTGCTGTTCTATAAAACAACTGCGCCACTGACCAGAAAAAAACTAGTCTAAAGTCAATGGCACGTTGCGCGTACATTCAGATGCTATTTTAAGCACACATTCTTGGCCATAATACAGAGTGTGAACAACGCACATACACTGTAGATGATTCTCTCATCTACACAGATGCATTTAACTTTTTGCAAATGATACATTATTATAAGGAAAAATATTAAAACACGAGGGAAATCATTGTTGTGTCCATGACGATGGGGAAAATAGGCATAAAGCTTACACATTTACCCAAATTATTATATGCATGTTTAACCAAAGCTAATTTGGGTGGGTTTGTCCCAACCACAATGTCACTTCTCTTTCTTTTACGGCCCTGGCGAGAACATCGATCTCCTCGGCTGAGAACCGATTCTGAAGCGCGCCTGGTAAATGCGCCGTTATAATAGTATTGCGCCATGGAACAAGCACACCTCGTTCATCATGCTCTTAAAGGGAATGTGATATAAAGCTCTTATTGGTTTGTTTCCCATTACGCCCAAACCACACCTATGAATGATGAAGCTACTTCAGACCACCCCCTTTTAGATTTGCGCCAGGCGCAAAAGGCATTTATCCCGCCGGGAAAATAGCAACAGTGCCGGGATCCGACCACAAAGTTACTTGCGCTTTGCGCTTTGACACTTGCATTTCAGATTGTTAAAATAGGGCCCAGTGTGATTATTGTTGATAGTGCCAACTAGTTTTCCTCATGATTGATTGTCATGTTTCAATGCAGTTGGATTTGAGGCATGCTGCCTGAATCCGTTTGTGCTACACATAGCATACTCACACTTCAGGCAGGAATTTACCATGACGATGATAAATTAAAATACAAAAACTATCGAAAACCCTGACTCACGTCTGCTCTTACTGTATACCAACCTACTCAGCACTGAGCTGACGCAGAGCACACATACAACTCCCTCGTGTGACGTAAAATGACCCAATGCTGAAAAAAAGCGGTTTTTACGAGCAGTCAAAGAAACACTCACTTTATCTACTAAATTGGTGCCCTTATGTTGTTTTAAAACATTTTAAATCCTGCATTAACTTTTCATATGGTATTTTCATACAAGGTTATGTATTTTTTTTAGATTTTTTTTTACCTGCAAGATGCCCTTTAAAGGTTGTGTAATTTTACAAAATATCAAGTCACATTTTACAGATTCTTTCTGTGAAATTAGAAAACAAAGAAAAGAAGGTATAACTGCAGAAATCAGCAGTCATTCAAAATGTTTTCCTTGAAGATCATTAAGCATGTGGGGGTTGAAGTTTTTTTTTAGGTTAAATAATAGTATTTGTACATACAGTGCACAGTAGGCCTGTATTGAATATTTTTTTTTAGTCTTGCAAATAGATGCTCATTTTGATCATCATTTCATTGTCTTATTCTCCCCTAATTTCATGTATATTTTATGAATATATTTTTCCAAATCTGCGTTGCTGCAAAATCAGGGTTTTGTGTGTGTGTGTGTGTGTGTGTGTGTGTGTGTGTGTGTGTGTGTGTGTGTTTGTGTGCGTGCGGTGACGCATATTCAAATTAGCCGCCATTACTTTTCCGTTGTTTAGTCCCACCCACAACGGTTAGCTGATCTGTCGAGTAAGTTTGGATCTGTATCAAGGCCAAGCAGGAGATTTCGATTCAGTCTACGCTCGTGAAGTGGATTATGAGATCAAAAGTGGTTCAAAGCAATCGTCTTCGTCAAGAGCAGCCGTGAGCAGGAGCACTGAACACATTAGTTATAGTCCGGCTGTCAGTCAGTCCGTTCTGAAATAATGCACCCTTTTTCAAAGAGCTTGGTTCGTCACAGCAGACATCATGCCAACCGATCACCGGCTGAGGTAAGAGTCTCAACATACTACATGTGAACGATATTTTATATTACATTTGTGTTAAGTTGACAGTTTCCAAGCTAACGTTAGAATTCTTAAATGATGTTCAGTCATAACTGGCATTGAGAGCTGGAGGGCAAAACACTGAAAATGCAGCATGCGTCTTTCAATTTTCCATCTGTTTTAAAATCAAGAAAGATCAGTTGAACCCACACCTCAAAGTCAGTAAATCAATCTCTTAAACGGCAGGACATTTTGAAACACTGTCTGGAAGCTGCAAACGTACTCGATTACTAACGTAACCTCGGTTCCCTGAGAGTAGGGAACGAGTATTGCGTAGCTATATGCAGTGAGAAAACTCCTTTTCTCGAGAATATTGATTAGTGATTATTTTAAAACGCAGTGCAGCTGCACAGCCAGCACAGCACAGAGCTGTCTAGCTCGCTGATTGGCTGGGCTGCGGAAACAGCGAGAACCTATGGCGAAGCAGCGAGGATGCACAATCCTATCAAGGCGCTTCCTGCCTTGCGCACACCGAAGCGTGCCAGAATGGGTGTGGCTGCTGACTATATAAGCGCCACATTTTGCTATAGGAATCTATCTTCAGACCAGAAGTGCAGCTTAATAGAACGGCTGGCTACGCAATACTCTCAGGGAACCGAGGTTATGTTAGTAACCGGGTACGTTCCCTTTCGAGAACATTCACTTCGTATTGCGTTGCTATGCGCATTGGGAACCCGTTTAAAATTCTGTGCTATTAGCTGAAGACTTCGCTCTGAACCATTGCCTGAGGCTGCGTAGCCCGAGGCTCATAGTAGAACTAAAGTCAGAGTCCAATGTCTGGGCCCCGCGAATGGAATACCAGGGGCTTGAGCCCCTAGGGGCCAAGACCTCTCAAATAGAAAGTACTTGTGCCTGCAGTGCTGGCACCTCCAAGTTATAAAATCTCACAAATGTGCATGGCGAAGTCTTCGATTGGTACGCCTCTGGACCAAGCCCATGAAGAAGCCATGCCCCTTGTGGATTGAACTCTGACGCCTATTGGACATTGCAGGCCCATTGAAGCGTAAGATAGAGAGATAGCGGCATGACTGTCTGAATTAGGTAGAGCACTCTAAATAAATTCGGAGAGCTCTAACAGAGCAGAGTAGACTCAATTCTCCATCATTTCCCAGTGAGGGAAGCGTTGATAGCGAAATGATCTCGGCTCTGAACGGATTTGAGATCACCTTGGGTACATAACCATGCCTTGGTCTGAGGATGACGTTGGAGTCATTAGGCCCGAATTCGAGACAGGAAGCGTTCATAGAAAGCACTTGCAAGTTGCCCACTCGCTTGATCGATACCAGTGCTAGCAGGAGTGTGGTCTTAAGTGAGAGAGGCTTTAAGTCAGCCAACCAAAGTGGCTGAGGACCGTGGATAGGTCCCAGGCAGGTATAGAAGGGATTTGAGGCGGCTTAAGCTTTCTGAACCCCTTAAAGAAGCCAAGACCAGGTCGTTCCTTCCTAAGGACTGGCCGGCCACAGGAGCGTGAAAGGCTGCTATGGCCGCCATGTACACTTTAAGCGTGGAGGGGGTTCTTCCCGCGTCCATCAGCTCTTGCAGAAAGTAAGGTACCGAGGGTACATCACATAAATAGGGGTCGAGATCCTGAGCTGTACACCAGCTGGTGAACACTGACCATTTAAGGGCGTAGAGGCGTCTGGTTGACGGAGCTCTAGCCTTTGTCACGATGCTTAAGACTTTTTCCGGGAGGTTCCCGGGTACCCGTTGAGGGGCCATACATGGAGGGCTAACAATTTAGGACGAGGGTGCCAGACTGTTCTGATTGCCTGCGTGAGGAGGTCCCTCCTCAGCGGTATAGGCCAAGGGGCTGTCTCTAGCATCCACGCCAACTCGGGGAACCATATATGGGTCTTCCAGAGAGGGGCTATCAGTAGAACCGCACACTTGTGTTCCCTGATCCGTTCGATGACCTGAGGGAGCATCGTGACTGGAGAGAATGTGTAAAGGGGGAGACTTATTATAGTTTGCACATCCTTGTTCTTCGAGTGGAATGTTGGGCAGTGAGAGTTGTATTTTGAGTCAAAGAGGTCTACCTCTGCCCTGCTGAATACACTCCAGTTGAACCGTCTGTGGGTGGAGAGACCATTCCTCTGGGGGAACATTGTCTCATGATAGCATATCTGCACCCTGGTTCAGTATGCCTGGCACCTGTGCTGCTCTCAGCGAGCGCAGGTTGGCGTGAGCCCATAAAAGCAGGTGTTTGGCCATGGTGTACAGGTTGTAGGACCTGGTACCGCCCTGGCGATTTATATAGGACACCACTGACATGTTGTCTGTCCGAACCAAGACGTGGTGACCCGCCAGGTCTGGGAGGAAGGTTTTCAGGGCTAGAAAGACCGCTCTCATTTCGAGGCAGTTGATATGAAGGGCGGTTCTCCGAGCTCGACGAGAATCCGGAGGCAGTCCTACCCTCACACAGAGTTGGAGTACTGACGATGCTGAGGCCATAAGGCCCAGTGCCCTCTGAAACGTTCTGAGGGGTCTGAAAGAGCCTGCTTGAACGAAGCCGCTAGCTGCTGAATAGAGAGAGCGCGGCCTGTCATGAATCAAGCTCTCATTTGGAGAGAGTCAATTACTGTCCGCAGGAAGATTTACACGCTGACTGGGGAGCAGCATGCTCTTGGAAACATTGATCCTGAGCCCGGGGCATTCCAGATGGCCAAGGAGCCAGGATCTGTGGGTTATTAGTTCGGCCTCTGACTCAGCCAGAATAAGCCAGTCATCAAGGTAATTCAAGATGCGCATTCCCCGCTGTCTCAGGGGCGAAAGAGCTGCGTCTATGCATTTTTCGTGAATGTGCGGGGAGCCAGGGACAACCCGAATGGCAGGACAATGTATTGATAAGCCTGCCCCTCGAAGGCAAATCTCAAGAATGGCCTGTGATGGGGGGCTATTTGGATGTGAAAGTAAGTGCGTTTCAGATCCACTAAGAAAAACCAATCCCCTGGGCGAACTTGTTGTTTTGTTAACATTTTGAATGGCCGTCTCATGAGTCCCATGTTCAGGTGTTTGAGATCTAGGATGGGTCTGAGGCCACCATCCTTTTTTGGGACGAGGAAACGCCTGACTCGCGTAATCGCGGGGGAACTGTGTCGACAGCCCCTTTCGCTATTAGACTTAGCACTTCGGTGCAGAGGACATGAGCTATGTTGCTCCTCACCGAAGTTTCGACCACAGCATGAAAGCGTGGCAGCCTGCAAGCAAACTGCAGCGAGTAACCTCGTTTTATTATGTTTAGTACCCATTTTGACACATAGGGGATGGCTTTAAGCAGGATTCTTTACTTCTTTACAAACTTCAGTTTTTCTACCCTTAAGAAGAAGAAGGTTTACAACAGATGGTGCCATGACCCGGATAGAATTAACTTCACCAGAATCCAGAACTGGACTTCAACAAAGATCTCAACAAAGCTGACTGAGTTCCAGAACTGAATCTCAACAAAGATCTCAACAAAGCTGACTGAGTTCTAGAACTGAATCTCAACAAAGATCTCAAAGCTGACTGAGTTCCAGAACCAAGCTCAACAAAGATCTCAAAGAATGAACTTTTCTGACTGAGTATCCAGACGGAATCTTTCCGTACAACAAACGATTTGGTGAGTTTCACACTATTCAAAAAATCGCTGAAGACCAGTACAAATTTGTTGTTCCTCTGCGCCATCAGAGAAGGGTTAACAAACAGCTGTAGAGTTTGGTTAACTAGGTTTATCCTCTAAAGTTTACTGTTAGAGATGAAAGTTTTCCTCTGTCCAGGCAGGGAAGATAAGCATTATGTGTTAATATTGATTATCCTCTGTTCGGCAGGGAAGAAATATATCCTCTGATTCAGGCAGGGAAGTTTAGCATTACTTGCTAATATTACTATCCTCTGTTTACAGCAGAGAAGAATTGTTTATCTTCTGTTCTTGTAAGAAAGATTAGCGTAAAGTGCTAGTAATTTGAAGGAAGGCTAACGATAATTGATCAGTTTTGAGTGTACCCTCTGTTTGATCAGATAAGTTTTAGTGTTTGTTTGTGCGGTAACAAAGAAATCCACAAAATGTTTTGGTGGTAATTTGGAAAGTTAACAAGAGTTAATCGGAGTTAACAAGTGTTCCCTCTGTTTGATCAGAGACGTTTTAGTGTTTGTTTGTGTGGTAACAAAGAAATCCACAAAATGTTTAGGAAAAGTGCTAGACTAATCCCAACTACTGAGAAAGGTGGGCTAGCTACCCCTTTATGGACAGACAGTGAGTACAAGTCATTGTTAGGGGAGCATATGGACTCCATAGTGACTGAGTCAGTCAGATTGGATTTGAGAAAGAAATTTGGTATTCACCCAGAAAAAGTATGGTCTATTGAAGAATGCAAGAAGGTGTTGGGTGCATGTATCAGGAAGAGAAACATAAAAGGAATTATCTGCTGCCACCAAGAATTTAGCTTATCCATTGCACAAGAACAAGCTAGGTGTATTGCTAAGTTAAAATAACAGAACAAACAATTATTCACTCGAGTTTCCTGTCTCACGAAAAAGGTGGGCCATAACAAGGCCTCAACCAAAAGTGACTCAGAAGACCAACAGTCAGATGAGATTTATCCTGATTTAAAAGCTTTCTTTGAAACAGATGTAGCCATCCAATCAGTAACTGATAAGCCTGTAGATTCAGTAAAGGTATGTAAGCTTTCTTTGAAACAGATGTAGCCATCCAATCAGTAACTGATAAGCCTGTAGATTCAGTAAAGGTATGTGTCGCAAGAAGATCTCAGGGAATTGAGGGAATTGACAGTGTTCCTCCCAACTCTTCTGTTGTCCAAAACCAAACTGTTGCCAAACTGACCTAAGTATATAGAGAGACTTTCCCAGAGTCTAACCTCAGTACGCAAAGATTTTTCTGAATTTAGAAGGGCATTGATCAGTAAAGTGCGTTTCTACGACATGTCGTTAGCAGAAGTCACACAGCTGATGTCACAAATTCTAACTGAATCTGAATTCAACAGTTTTGAGTCTGCTGTTACTTCTGAACTACAACATGCCAGAAAGGATGAATTGAGAGAGGGAGTTCTGAAAGCGTTGAAGAACATTGTTGGACCAAACATGGACTGGTCAAAGATCACTAGTTGTGTACAGTAGAAAGATGAAACTGTTAGTGAGTACACTGAAAGATTTTGTCAGTCAGTGGCCGCACACAGCGGGATAGCTGACACTTCAGAGAAGGTGCTAGATGATAATGGTCCCCTAGTTCGCACATGGTTTGATGGTCTTTTGTCAGAACATAGAAAAGCATTGCCTTTCTTAGACTTCACATGGTCCACTAGAACCATACAAAACAACTTGGAGAGGTTAGCTGCATGGGAAATAGACTCTGATGTCAAGGCAAGAGTAAAAATTGCAGCAGCATCCTTTAAGGTCAACACAGAGAACCAACAGAAACGTAAATGTCCTAAGAGGGCAGTTGTTATTATTGTGGTAAACATGGACATTGGGGAAAAGAGTGTAGGAAAAACAAAAAGAACTTTAAACAAGTTAACAATGTTTCTCAGCTCCTACTCAGTCTGCTTGCTACTCTGAAGCAGCCCGTCCCCTCGTCATTAAACTTGTTGGGCAGCTTGTTGATTTGTTAACCATTTGGGCTGTGAGTGCTTAATTTCCCTAGTAACTTACAACAAAGATGAAAGACTTATTTTTGTTTAATAGAACAAAAGGAAAGTGACGGTCTCACCCTTCCTTTGGGGGACACTGGTTAAGTATACTCACAGCCTTAAATGTTATGCTACAGCACAGGCCCTTCATCAGTAATAGTGTTAGGTCAGACTGTAGATGTAAAATGCCTTCATGCAGTGTCCACTCTGATGAATGAAGCAAAATAAACTTCTGTCACCTCCTCCCATTGGGGAAATTGGTTAACTACCCCCACAGCCCCGAACATTGTTTTACAGCGTGCACCTGTCACAAACTCATCCTCATGTATGATGCCTGCAATGACTGAATTTGTGTTAGAGGCTGAAGGAGAAATGACTCATGATTGTGTTACGCTTACATTCACACCTTCGAGGGAAGTAAAAGAAACTCCCATAGAGAATTCAGAATTTGAGTTGTTTGTTGACGGTTCAGCTCAAGTAATTGAAAGTAATTCCTATGTGGCATGGACCACATTATGTGATGTTGATTACAGCAGCTGCAGTATTGTGCCAGGGAAGGAGAAACCTGGACTAATGTGTCACACTGTAAAGCTGTTCCTCCATCTACAGGAATAGGATATAGGACACGGAACAAGTGAGGAGCCCCGGGAAGAATCGAATGCAACAGGCGTCGGGGATTAACCATGTGGTGAAGACTTCCCTCATAGGCCTTCCCTATCCTAGTCCATCCTTACCTCACTGTTATTTAGGTGTCAAAGGTTTAAGAAATAGGGAAAGATGGAACAACAATAGCAGACTCAGAAAAAGTTTACAACCATAGTGTTTGAACAAATACTGCTCTACTGTCTAGCAGACTCTGAAAAGTTTACAACCCTAGTGTGTGAAAAAATTCTGCTCTCCAGTCCTTTGTTTTCTTTCTTACTGTGTGCAGATACCACTGATGACTGTCCCGGGACCCATACGCACCGACCTCTTCATCTGCATATGAAGCCACAAGAAAACCTCAAGAAAACGACTAGACCCACTGCCGAACCAACTATCACGAAAGAAAAAAAAATACACAACGCAGAGACTCATATACGAAACCTTCAGTCATCTATCAAGATGATCAAGATTGTCGTACGAGTAACATGACGGACACTCTCACTTCGCACAAGATAATAATCTTACAGAACAGAGTGGCCTTGGATTACATTCTAGCAACGCAAGGAGGAGCCAGCACAATTATCAGCCCTGAGTGCTGCACCGGTTTTAATGGATCCAACAGAGAACTTGAACAAAATCCAACAAGACATTCTTGATCTTTCAGCAAAATTACACCAGATGACTGAAGATAATTTTTCATGGTTTGGAAACTTGATTAGTAAACCATGGCTGTGGATAAAGGAAATAGCAATTATGTTGTTGTTTGTTCTACTGGCGTACTATCTATGCGTCCACAGTATCAAGTGTTTTATTCAACAAATGAATCACGCCACTCACAAGAAAATCACAGTTCCTACCAGAAAAGACTATTACCCGTAAGAACGACACGGACCCTAAAATTGCATGTTTGTTTCTGTGTCAGCATGCAATTGCAGAAACAGCAACACAGAAGAATGTGCCTGTAACGATCACAAGTTACAAGAATTAACTTTTAAGTGTTTAAATTTGTATATAATGTGAGAGTTATTAGAACTCTCAAAGGGGGAAATGTAGTGTTAACAAATTTATAAAAATGTTTAATTGAGCTTCCAATACTATAGTATTTTAACTGAGAAAGTTGCACACTGTTTTTTCCATTTTTGAGGCAACCAAGGTGTCGGACATTAACCTCTTGACACTTCAGCTGGGCTTTTGTTGATCTAATCATGCTGATTGGGTTAGCATCTAAAGGCTCTGAGTTACACCTTTTGTCTTTGAGTTTCTGTCTCGGTGCGGGAAATCCTGCCCGTTCTGTTCTCATGTCTCAGCTCATTTACATGCTTTGTTCATCACAATGTTAAGCCCTGCCCCTAAATGTGTATACATTGCAAGGGAACGTTTCCCTTAGTTAGACGTGGGTAAGATTTTGGACGAAGCAGACTACAGCAAATAAAGAATCCTGCTTAAAAGATACCCCCAAGTCTCCTGGTCTTCGGTTCTGAGTTTTTATACACTTAAGAAGATGAAGCTTTACAACAGAGTAGTACATTTTACAAAGTAGACAGACAACATCTGAAAAGTGCTAAGAACATCATAAGAGCAATACAAAAGTGTGTCTGAGGGGTTACTGTGACAATGTAGTACTCCTTAGATTTAAAGATTAAAAGCTTTCTTAAAAAGGTAGGTCTTTAACATTTTTTAAATGAATTGACTGTGTCTGTCTGTCGAATGTGGGAGGGGAGGTCATTCCAATATCTTGGTGCAGAGCAACTGAAGGCCCTGGCCCCCATGGTGGAAAGGCGGAATGTAGGGGTGACAAGAAGGCCAGATGAGGAAGACCGGAGGGAGCGTGCAGGGACATAACCTAGTAATAGGTCAGAAATATAACTGGGTGTAAGATTATGGAGTGCTTTGTAGGTGATGAGGAGGGACTTAAATTCAATACGGTAGTGCACATGTAGCCAATGCAGAGGGATAAGGATAGGTGTGATGTGTTCAGATATTCTGGAACCAGTGAGGATTCGAGCAGCAGAGTTCTGAACCAGTTGGTGTCTGTTTGTCAGCTTAGAAGGGATACCAATGAAAAGGGAGTTGCAATAATCCAGACGAGACGTGACAAGGACATGAAAATAAGGTTTGTACTGGATTGTGACAATGAGGGTCTAAGCCTGGAGATATTACGGAGGTGAAATAACGAAGTCCGAGTAATTGCTTTAATATAGGATTCGAAAGAAAGGGAACTGTCCAAGATGACACCAAGGCTTGTGACTTGAGTTGACAGAGGGACCGAGATTTCATCTAGGGATTATATTGAAATTATGCTGTTTTGAAAGAGAGGATTTGGAGCCGATTAGCATTAATTCTGTCTTATTGCCATTAAGTTTCAGAAAGTTTGTGTTCATCCAGTTTTGAATGTCTTGAAGGCAATTACTGAGTGAGGTGGGAGGAAGTGGAGATGAAGGTTTAGTTGAGAGATAGAGCTGGGTGTCGTCAGCATAGCAGTGAAAGTGTATTTTGTGATGTCTCAATATCTTGCCCAGGGGAAGGAGGTATGTAATGAAGAGAAGAGGACCCAGCACTGACCCCTGGGGGACCCCCTGTGGCACAGGCACACAGGCCGATTTGTAGTGTTTGAGTTGGACAAACTGTTGACGATCTGTGAGGTAAGTACATAACCAGGAGAGTGCACCTCCTATGATACCAATGTTGGCCAGCCGTTCAATGAGTATGGGATGTGAGATAGTGTCAAAGGCAGCACTCAGGTCGAGTAAAATAAGAATGGACAGAAGGCCGGAGTTGAGATGTTGATGTATTTGATGTGCCACGACCCGCTCCAGTATCTTGGAGACAAATGGAGGGTTGGAGACGGGACGGTATCTTCAGGATCAGAATTGTGCTTTTGAGGACTGGAGTGACAGCAGCAGTCTTAAGAGTGGGTGGTACAATGCCAGTGGAGAGGGAGGAGTTAACTAATGTAGTGAGTAAGGGAGAAATGGAAGGCAGACATGCTTTGAGAAGACTGGTAGGCAGGGGGTCTAATCGGGAAGTGGATGTTTTTGATTTACTGACAAGCTCTGCGATGAGGTTCTCCGAAGCCAAGGTGAAGTTTGAGAGGGAGGTAGTAAAGGCAGAGCCCTGTAAGGTAGATGTGTAGGACAGGTTATGAAATGCAGTGCTAGGAATATTAAGTAGATGGTGATGGATATCATACATTTTTGCATGAAAGAAGTTTAGAAACTTTTTGCAGAGTTCCGGTGAAGGGTCCGAGAAGACATCACCAGGAGGCTTAAGGAGCCGGTTTACTGTGGAAAACAAGAGCTTAGAATTGTTTTTCCCAGAGTTTATAATGTTTGAATAGTAAGATGTTCTCGTAGCAGAAAGGGCATTATTGTAATGTAACACGTGATCTTTGTAGGCCTGGGCATGAAATACTGGGCCTGTCCGCTTATACTGGCCGCTCAAGGCGTCTCCCACAGGTTTTTAACTGGCGGAGCTCAGGTGTGTACCACGGAGCCGAGTGATTGAAGGAGGCAGAACGAGTTTTAGTGGGAGCAAGGACATTCAAGGAGGAGGATAGGTAGTCATTGTAATGAGGGATGAGGATAAGGGGATAGCGGGAGTCAGTGGTCGAGTATGAATTTATGAAGCTCATAAGATCAAATGGGTTTATGTGTTTTATATTTCTGAAGGTTATGGTGCGTTGGTGTTTATACCTGTAAACAGGGTCAGAGACTTCAAATAAAACAGCTTTGTGATCGGAGATAGGTAACTTAGCATGAGTTACATTGTAGGGAACCTAATCAGTTGAACAGACTAAATCTAAAGTATGACCTTTGTTATGAGTGGGAAAATATACATTTTGAATGACATCAAGACCATCAAGTAATGACATAAAATCAGCATCAAAGGAACAAGTAGCAGTGGCATCAACATGAATATTAAAGGAACACTCCACCGTTTTTTGAATTAGGGCTTATTCACCGTCTCCCCTACATTAAGATAGGTGGGCAAAAGCAGTTTTTGTCTCAGTGCAGGCATTTTCTTATTTTGGCAGCGCCGACGCTAGCTTAGCTTAGCATAATGAATGGAATCCTACATTGTCAGGTAGCATGTAGTGAATAAAAGTGATAAAAAATAAAAAAATAAAAAAATTAATGAATTACTTCTTGTGGCCTGCGTATTCACAACGAGTACAAATAGCAATTCAGATTAAGACTAGGCGATTTCCTAGCCAGATATTGACTTGGGACTATATTAGGGTGAATGACAGGCGAAGCACTGCTACTTTGGTTGCAGAGATATCACGCAACACCTGAAATGATATGTGGCCGGTGGAGGAAACAGGACGGACTTTGGACCAGAACGAATTAATAGCAGAGGATGACTTACAGAGTACAGGTCCTTCTAAAAAAATTAGCATATTGTGATAAAGTTAATTATTTTCCATAATGTAATGATAAAAATTAAACTTTCATATATTTCAGATTCATTGCACACCGACCTGAAACATTTCAGGTCTTTTATTGTTTTAATACTGATGATTTTGGCATACAGCTCATGAAAACCCAAAATTCCTATCTAAAAAAATTAACATATCATGAAAAGGGTCTCTAAACGAGCTATTAACCTATTCACCTGAATCAACCAATTAACTCTAAACAACTGCAACATATTCCTGAGGCTTTTAAAAACTCCCAGCCTGTTTCATTACTCAAAACCGCAATCATGGGTAAGACTGCCGACCTGACTGCTGTCCAGAAGGCCATCATTGACACCCTCAAGCAAGAGGGTAAGACACAGAAAGAAATTTCTGAACAAATAGGCTGTTCCCAGAGTGCTGTATCAAGGCACCTCAGTGGGAAGTCTGTGGGAAGGAAAAAGTGTGGCAAAAAACGCTGCACAACGAGAAGAGGTGACCGGACCCTGAGGAAGATTGTGGAGAAGGACCGACTCCAGACCTTGGGGGACCTGCGGAAGCAGTGAACTGAGTCTGGAGTAGAAACATCCAGAGCCACCGTGCACAGGCGTTTGCAGGAAAGGGCTACAGGTGCCGCATTCCCCAGGTCAAGCCACTTTTGAACCTGAAACAGTGGCAGAAGCGCCTGACCTGGGCTACAGAGAAGCAGCACTGGACTGTTGCTCAGTGGTCCAAAGTACTTTTTTCAGATGAAAGCAAATTTTGCATGTCATTCGGAAATCAAGGTGCCAGAGTCTGGAGGAAGACTGGGGAGAAGGAAATGCCAAAATGCCTGAAGTCCAGTGTCAAGTACCCACAGACAGTGATGGTCTGGGGTGCCATGTCAGCTGCTGGTGTTGGTCCACTGTGTTTTATCAAGGGCAGGGTCAATGCAGCTAGCTATCAGGAGATTTAGGAGCACTTCATGTTTCCATCTGCTGAAAAGCTTTTTGGAGATGAAGATTTCATTTTTCAGCACGACCTGGGACCTGCTCACAGTGTCAAAACCACTGGTAAATGGTTTACTGACCATGGTATTACTGTGCTCAATTGGCCTGCCAACTCTCCTGACCTGAATCCCATAGAGAATCTGTGGGATATTGTGAAGAGAAAGTTGAGAGACGCAAGACCCAACACTCTGGATGAGCTTAAGGCCGCTATCGAAGCATCCTGGGCCTCCATAACACGTCAGCAGTGCCACAGGCTGATTGCCTCCATGCCACGCCGCATTGAAGCAGTCATTTCTGCAAAAGTATTCCCGACCAAGTATTGAGTGCATAACTGAACATAATTATTTGAAGGTTGACTTTTTTTTGTATTAAAAACACTTATTTTATTGGTTGGATGAAATATGCTAATTTCTTGAGATAGGAATTTTGGGTTTTCATGAGCTGTATCCCAAAATCATCAGTATTAAAACAATAAAAGACCTGAAATATTTCAGTTGGTGTGCAATGAGTCTAAAATATATGAAAGTTTTTTTTTTATAATGACATTATGGAAAATAATGAACTTTATCACAATATGCTAATTTTTTGAGAAGGACCTGTATAAGATCGTCCCGATCAGCGGTGAATGTATCTTGGTCGGGAGAGAACATCATGGTGAGCAAACAAAGCCAGTAGAGTCCTGAAGTTCATTGAGTTCAAACGCAGTAGCTCCGCTGCCGAGTATTTTAGTGCAGAGCTGGCACTGACAGCAGAGCAAAAAAGAATCCACCAGAGACACATGTTAATCCTCATAGCAGAAGTGTCGCGGAGACCCCCTTGGTAGAATGAATTCCAAGGTTGAGTAGTGTAAGGAACTCAGCTTTTTGGAAATATTAATAATCAATAATATCTTGTTATAATTAATTATAAATATTTAGGTCAGTTAATTGGATTAACTTGATGTGGCTGAATTAATAATACAATCAATTAATCAGTTCTTCCAACGAACTCTTTTGATTATTAATTTATTCTAAGAAAAGGGTATCTTCCATGACCACAAAGAATAATTATTTCTTAGCATGTACAGTACTTTGAGCCAGTAGCAAAAACCGTGATCGTAAAGTGACTTGTATTGCAAACAGAACAGAACCAAATACATATTATGTACAAGTTTTATTAACTAAATATAGATATTTATATGAATATAAATAAACTAAACAACATACACAAATGAATACATAAATAGGTTAGTGATAGGATGAAATTGGAAACCGGAAGAGGGTCTATGAGAAGAACCATCAGAATTTCATTTTCACATTTCATTGAATTGAATACTTGCATTTGTAATGGGAACAATTCTTGAAGTTGTTGAAAATTGAAGTCGTTGATGGTTCCGGCAGTGTCAAGTGGAAGTTGGTTGAGCGTTCTCTTTCTCCAGGAACGCATGCCTGGTTTGGTCAAGGCCTGGGACTCTGTTTAGGCCACGCCGAGCACCCAGGAGAAGTGAGGAAGTCGGAAGGATGGGTGATTGGAGTCGTTGTTGGTTGGAGTCTTGGTTCCAAAACTTTTGAGATTGTCCTTGGTTCTTTGTGAGAGAGTCATCTCTCTCCTGCCTGAGCCCATATCTGGTTGGAATCGAGGCCTGCTGGGCCCTGGGGCCCCCGTGGAGGGGAAGGGGTTCCCCAGAATCACCAGAACAGTGTTCCAGCTGGATGAAAGAACTAAGAGAGGGAGGTCACATGTGGACTGTCTCTAATAAGGCCTGGAGAAGATCCTCCCCTAAGGGTTGAACTCGACCAATCAGAAAGGGGACGTGTCTGAGAGGGAAAGTGGCTCTTAGTTGATTTACGGATCTTTGTCCCATAATATGATTGTACCTTCATTAATGCTAAAATAGCTATAACACATCCACACTGCATTCTATAAGAAGGTGATGTACATCAAAGTGTGAGTCATTAAATGAGGATTAATTAGTTAGGAGGCATGATACAGGTGAGGTAACATTGATCGTTAGTTGGTTGTATACCAGGATACATACCATAATATATACCTAATAGTACACGAGACAGTAAACCATTTACACTTTTTCTTTCACAGTTTTATGCATGTTCATTTATAGATCAGTTAGTCTATGATTAATGCAGCAAAGTCTGTTTTAAAGAGGGATTCTGTTTCATAGTCTCTCTCTTGAGTATGTGGCCACATTCCTCGGAGGTCGTAAAATCTCCTTATCATGCCCTGTAACCTGACACTGTTTCTGCGCTTGTGTTTGTTCATTTGGGCTGTGTGAGGAGTTTCATAAACCTTTGTGTATAATGAACAATTAGTATGTGTCTGATTGGTCCATACCCTACAGTAGGTTTGGATGCCGGGAAGTATCCGCGCGTCACCGCCAGTGTGTGTGTAAGTGCGTAGAAGCGCACCTGGGGAGACACGCGGTGATCCGCCTTGTAGTTTGCCCAGTAACAGGCAGATGTTTTCAGTAGGAGCCAACAAGTTCAGTAGTTTAAAATGCCGGGGAGTATTGCACGTCACCACCAGCAGCGTAGAAGTGCAGCTGGGGAGACACGTTGTACGTGGATCCGCCTCCTAGTTAGCCCAGTAGTAAACCGGCCTTCCAAGGAAAAGATACACAGCAGACACGGACGGGACCAGAGACAGTTTTCCCAAGCCAAGGTCGTGGAATGAGGAAGTTTCAAACGGAGGCAACAGGCAGTCAGTAACATTTAAGTGTCAAGTATCCAGATGCCAGTAAGTGTAATTATTTTGTACCACTTTTTGACTAGCGCAAATAAGTATCAGCATTTAAAAATAACACAAGTATATCCAGCAATGTTTAAATATTTAGATATTCACGGTGGGAGAAGCGGCAGCCAAACCGTACCAGCGTGCTCTCCGACCGGAAGGATACGTCTCTATACGTCCTATATTGTTTTGGCCTATGTTTTCTTGTAAACTCTAATGGGTTAATGTTTCAGACTTTGCATACTATGGTTAGCCAACATCATATGTGTGGCATATTTGGTCTCTATAACTTGGTACTTTGAAAATCGAAATGACTGTGTACATGATATGTTGATAACAACAACATATTATTATTACAAGAATCTTTCATAGTTTCTTCATAGGCTACCACCCCTCCAGCGTGCACATGCAAATGAGCACCCTTGAAACAAAGAGCCATAAACCAAATTCCCCCACCTGGAACTTCCTTTCTACCTTTCTTATTGCCAATGTCACGACACGCACACACAGGGAATTAGAGATCCAAAAGCAGTGTTTTATTAAAGGGTAATTCGTACTCACAACCAGTCCAGGCAAAGGTCAAAATCCAAAAAGGCAATCCAAAAACATAAAAGATAAACACTAGAAACAGGCTTTAAATAACAACGGAAGTGTGGGGACATTATACAAGGACTCCGTGACAAACACTGAAACAGACAGGGTATATATACACAAGTGCTAACAGGGTGACGAGAAACAGCTGTAAGGCAATGAACAATCAGTGACAGACAGGATCATGGGAATTGTAGTGAGAATGCATAGACACCGTGAAAACTGAGGACCTCTAGTGTTTAACCCAGGGAACAACCAGACACTGTGACATAACCCCCCCTCTACGGAGCGGCTACCAGACGCTCCACGACAGAAAACAAAACTGGACAACAGTCCAGGAGGGAGGTGGAACTGTGAGGGATCAGGGGGAGGGACAGAGGGCCAGGACCATGGGAGGGAATGTACACAGGGGATGACAGTTCATCCAGCGGCCTGGGCGGAGACGACCCTTCAGGCGACCACGGCGGAGACAATCCTTCAGGTGACCAGGGCAGAAACGTCCCTTCGGGTGGCCATGGCGGAGACTTCCCCTCGGACGACCATGGCGGAGACTTCCCTTCGGGCGACCACGGAACAGGAACAGGCATCCACCCAGGAACAGACATCGGTTGCTCTGGAACAGACCCCGTCTCAGGACTAGGAACTGATACCAGCTCAGAAACAGAAATAGACACAGACACTGGCTCCGGCACAGGAACAGACACCGGAGCAGACACAGACTCAGGCACGGGAACAGACACTGACTCAGGCATGGGAACAGACACCGACTCAGGCATGGGAACAGACACCGACTCAGGCATGGGAACAGACACCGGAGTAGACACCGGCTCAGGTACGGAAACAGACACTGGCTCAGGAACAGACACCAGCTCAGGAACAGACAACGGCTCGGCAGCATCCCTTTTGTCTGAAGATCCTGAAACTGACTCAGAAACATGAACAGTCTCAAGATCAACAAACGTGACCTGAGCTTTCTCTGGATCGACAGACGTGACCACAATCTCTGAATCGGCAGACATGGACTGAACAGTCTCTGGGTCAACAGACGTGACGGGAACCGTCTCTGGGTCAACCAGCTTGATGTGAACAGTCTCTGGATCTGCAGACGTGACTTTAACCGTTTCCGAATCGGCAGATGTGACATGAACCGTCTCTGGGTCAACAGGCTTGACGTGAACAGTCCCCGAATCGGCAGACGTGACGTGAATAGTCTCAGGATCAGCAGAACTCATCTGCTTCCTTCATGCCTGCAGACCTGCCACTACATAGAAAAGCAACACAGCCCACGGCGAAGACGACCCATCAGCCAAGGCAGGACTGATGATGGAGAATTCTGGGACAAGCTCCGGGAAGACAGCTGGTGTTGTGGTTTTCAATCTTTCTGAAAAATAACTTCGCAGAGGTCTTTGATGCCAGAAATAATTAGACTTTATTTTCGAACGCCGTCCCGTTCCATAGAACGGCGCTCTAACGCTCTCTGGCCCTCTGGCCTTCCAGTGCGCTCCCGAGTACATTTTGGTTCAGAGTTATATACATACATCTTCTTCCAAAGAAGGTAACACACCCTATAGATAGTTTTGGGTAAAGGTCTTTTACCATGTGACTTCTCAGAATAGAATTTTCTGCAGCAAACAACATTCCATTCAAGGTCTTTCACATACACAGAGGAAATCCAAAGTCACAGACAGAAGAAATAATTGTGTCCAAATATATAGCAAAATTACTTGTTTGCTTAATAATAAAATCTTCTACATTCCCTCCTCTGAGGCTTATTAAGCCTCACATTCACTATCTTTTTTCCAGAGTGTAGTTTCAAAATCCAGCTCCCTCAGTTATGCTACCTAGTGACCCAACTGAGTCACCCATTCTCCTTTCCAATTACTGGATTAAGCCACCACACTCCGGAGGAGCACTCGAGCCAAACATCTTCTTCCATACATTTTATTTCTTTTAGTTGTTCTTTCTTTTTTGTTTAATGGAAAAAGTAAAAGAATCGAGGTCTCCTAGTCAGACTAACTGAAACATTGTTATAAGTGTGTGTATACCTTTGTTCTAGCATTGCATGTTATTATCACAGTTATGTAGAGTATACCAAACATAAAAGTCTCTTATACTGTTGAAAGTTTTCTTGCGGTGTAGATATCCCCTAGGGTCTGGCTCATCAATCATCTTCTTCGTCCTCAATTCCTTATTTAATGGGATCAACATCCAGGGTTTGTAAATATCAATTTGGTTGCCCTCTCAAATTAGTTTTCATTATCTTTTTCCCGCATTTTCATTCGTTTAACTGTGGTTTTCCAACTAATGATCTTTATATACAAAGTATACAACAGAATAATAACCCACTTTTAATACTGCATCTCCAAAAACATCTCTAATTGAGAAAATCATAATTTTCCAGATTTTACATTAAGTTTTTCTTAACTTCTGCTCTTAAGTTTATCTTGTCTCAATCGTAATCGCTAAATTTTCCTCCCTGCGCAATATTATTTAGTAAAAGTGCAACACTGATCACCAAACATAAGTCAGTTTACTTTTTTCACATAATTGTTTTTCTCCTAATGCAGACAAAGCATTATAATAAATATCTGCTTATTATAGTAGTCTAATTGATTTATTATGCATTTTTGTTCTACTTGATCCATATGACTATTAATTCAAAATATGGCTGGGTAAACATAACTCTCTCATTTTTATCACTTCTTATGAGAGAATATCATTTTCTTAAATTCGAAGAATCCATCTTTTAGTCAGTCAATTTTAGTGAACAGAACACTTTACACCTATCTAATAAATTGCAATACATTTCACTTACTGTCTATTTTATTACCAAATTTAAACAATAAATTCCATTTTGACCTTTTTAATCTCGCATGTTGCTTCCTATTCTCATTGTAGCTCCTCAGTTCAAGACTAAACTGAATACTTTTTCTTCTTTTCTACTAATTTCTAAATAAACTATCATGAATAAACCAATTATGTCTAATGTAATCACTCTAACTAAGAAAGCTTCAGAGCAATGTTACATTTATCTCATAATAGTCATTCAATAAACTCATTAGACAATTAGAAAAATAACTCTAGCAAATAACTTTTTGCACTATCTTACATATTCCTTATATGTACATTTCTTTTTCTTTATATCTAACAATCCAAAAGTTTTTCTATCAACCTTTTAAACCATTAGCATTATAACTTAATCATTATTAAAACTTCCTTGTGTTCGTATGCAACTTATTTTTAATCTTCAATACTTCTGTTTAGTTGACATATAATCTGACCTTATTTCTGATAGACTTCCAATGTAAGGATTACTTCTCTGTTAGAGATTTAATTTCTGTTCCTGTCCCTCCTCTGCTGGTTTCATTGCTTTTACCCATCTATATCATGTCCACATGGTATACTGATATATGGCCTATTTTTGTCGCTGTTCTTTTCTTAACTTTGTTTTTGCACAAATTTCACAAAACTTTGCAAAAATGCATTTAATTTTAACTTCATTTTAATTTTTAATTCCTTTCCTTACTCCCCCCTTTGCGCACTGGTTTAAAACCATTGCGCATCTGGACTGAGAATATTCAAAAGTATTGTTGGTTCAATAATCTGTCCTTCATGTTAAACGCCAAATATTTATTTTTGACCCCCCTCTGGTGCCATTTAGATTGTTCACAAGGGCTTGTTTGTTACTGAATTTCAATAACTTCTTGTATGTCTATAAACTTTCTACTACTAAGCACTACTTGATATAATTTTAGCTAATCAATTGCATATTGAATCAAAATGTATTCTTATCAATTAAAATTAAAATTTAATATTTGTTGATACTTGCTTTAATTTCAACTGTAGCCTTAAATTAATTAAGTATACCCTTGTATTGACAAATTACATCTGAGTACCCCTTAAAATTTATTTTAAAGTTATTTTTAGTTCTAATTTTTTCCTTCATGAATTGTCTTAATTCCCATTATGCTATATTAATTGTTAACATTATTTTAGTTTCTTTTCTTAATTAGTCATTATCATTGTTTTCTATGTTGCGTAATATATTTTTCTCCTCAATAATTTTTTGTTATGGTTGGGTTATTATTAAGTTGCTACTGAATCTATTCAAGGGCTGAACATCCAATCATAGGAAAGTTGGTTGATGTTGACTATTGTTTGAGCTTGTACTCATCTCTGTTGATTCTCTTTTCTTTGCACAGTTCCTCTCATTACTGTGTTTCTGGTCAAGTTTGTCTTTTCTTCCATTCATGATTTGATCATTCTGTTAACCTTGTCATCAATCTTTACATCTTTCACCAGGGTGTCTCCAGTGAGTCGTTCGTTGCAATGGACTCTTTCTCTCATTGTCAGCATGTCCTTGATCCCTCAGTTCAGTTGTGGGGGGTTGCTGAAGTCAGTTGGTGTATTTTAAGTTGAGAGGCATGAACTCAAATGTCACTGTTGATCACTTCCTCTGAAATTACAAAGCACAGTTACTGATTCTTTTTGTTAGACTTGTCCCAGAATCCTTCCTGGAATAGAGCTGCTGCTATCTGTAAATTAAAGCTTAATTATTTTTGTTAGTTAAAACAACATGTGATTTCAATCATCTGCTCATCTGTCCCATTGTCCTTCATGATGTTACCTGTAGAAAGGTCATGTGGGCTGAGTGGTGTCATTTCTGCTTTCATTAACAGCAGTGCTGGATATATATCCATATATTCCTATTTGTTTTTCATAAATTTGACTTTTCATCATTATTTGCAACTTTTTGCATTTTTCTCACAACAAATTTCAATTTACTCTTATAATTAGTCAATACAATTCAGTTATCTCTTTGTCTTGAGTTCCACTATTAGCCCACTATTTATTAGGCATCTTGGACAATACTCAACCCACTTTGACAAAAGTTACAAGACAATATTTCATACTTTTGACAAAGATCAGCTCCATCATGATATGCTGAAAAGAAAGGCAGATATGTTATGCGCTGCGCAAATGTGGCACTGTTTTTTCTCTTTTTATTTTTCTCTTTTCATTCTTTGTTTTTTCATATTGTTACTTCAGTTCCTGACCAGGAAATTTAACCAAATGCATCCATGGTCATTATTTTATTGGGCAGAATTTGCCCTGTGGGCCCACATGTTAAATTTTAAATACAGCTGTATTGGCAAAATAATTGATTTGCCTTAGATGTTTCTTCAAACATCATCTCTCACTCATTCACACTCAGTGTCTCTCTCACACACACTGGCCAGCATACACTCTTACAGGTTGTGCTCTAAATGTAGCATCCTATAATTTTAGCCATAAGGTCTGATCAGGTCAACACAGCTATGTCAAACACTACTGAGAAGTGTCAATGATCATAAGGTTTAGTTTAACACCGTTGTTATAATCCTTTTTTTTCTTTTTACAAATTCTAATAGACTAAGTATTTTAGAATAATAAGCCTGCCATTGTAATTTTTCAAATACATTTTGTCATTTGTTTTTCTGATTTTTCCTATTGTTTTTTGTTTTTTGCTCATGAGCTGCTTTATGAAATAAATTGGAGATCTCTGCATAATCTTGGATCCATGGCCAACAACATTTCCATCTCATTATCCCAGTTCTGACAGCATTTTTTGCGATTTCATAAGCTTGGACTTTTGGAGTAATTTTTTCTCCAATCTATCTCTAAAAAATTATCAAAACAAAATGGAGTGACCAGTATCATTGTTTTGCAAACAATAATAATAATTCTTTGACATTTTGCGTCTATCTTTTTCTTTGCTACAGATTATAATAGATAATTTTTCATGCTTTTAGCCCTATAATTGTTTAATATAATAGCCCTCACTATACCAAATCCAGCCTCAGTTTGAACTATTTGGTGAGTTGAGCACCCACTTGTCTCTTTCAGTGTATTCTTTCTTTTTAATATGGCTGGACTTGAACCTACTGGAAAAGCAAAGAGGGTTAGTTTAGCAGAGAATATAAAGAATTGCTTATGAGACCAGTGAATAATCAGAATGAATAAAGTTAATCTAATAATTAACTAAATTTGAAGCAGTCTCTAGAGGGATCATCGGAGTTGCCACACCTGTGTTGCCCGTAAGGGAAGGGTTTCGGTCAGTTCTTCTGTTTTTTAGATTATCAGTCTGTTAAAGCTTCTTGGCTGTCGCTCTGCATGTGTCGTCAGCCTAGCTGTCACTCAAGGCTTGGTGTAAACAGGAATATAGGCTCTGTTGTTTCTCTGCCCCTTCTCAGTTTGGGCTTTGATAGATTTTGCCACAGCTTTGCATCTCAGGATTTTCCTCTTGTCCTCAGGAAAAAAGTCTCCAGTGAAATAGTGAAAGTTTCACCTTTTCCAGCATTAAATCAGTCTTTCTACATGCTGAGTTTTCCAGAGAGTGGTCATCTTCAGAAGGGGAGCTGAAAGCCCCTCACCCTCTCTTCTTCTTCTCTCTGCAGTCGTCTTTGTCCTTTCACCTCTTCCATTCGACACTGAAGCCATCTGAAACTTGAACACTCAGAGAGCTGCATAGATCAAATTAGTCTTTATAAATATTTGTTCCTGAGCTATTAGCTCTTTATCTAAATTCCATTCTTTAACCATCTTTTTCCTAGATCTTTTATATTATATAATAATCACTGGTTGACAACAGCAGTTCTCCCATTCTATCTTTAGTAAAGCAAGTTTTTCGTTGCAGGAAAAAGCAAGCTATTTCTTCATTGCAATATCAGCAATAATCTAACTTTTGATTTTCTGAGTATAATACAATTAAATAATTTTCCCTATCATAAAATCAGCCTTCAATCGTTCTTCTGTATTTGCATGCTGTGCTCAAAATAATCTAACATGGTGAATACATTTTTCCTCACCCATTCCCAACAATTCCCATTTACTACAATTCTAAGATTGCTGTAAATTATTTATGACTGTTGAAACTTTGTCACTCAATCTTGTTCAATTTTAGCACACTGCACAAGTTATTTTTTCCTTAGCACAAACTTAATTATCTACAATGGAATCATTTTTCTCTCACTTTGTCTTCAGGGATAATGAGATACAAATTTTAGACGTCTTCAGATATAAGATAGAATATATTAAGCACGTGCATTTTTATTTATTTATCCATTAATATATTATCAGTCCATTTATTAATATATATTTTATACTTTAACTTATTTATACTACAATAATCTGCAAGACTAATATCTTGAAACAATTGTTTTCTTTTACTATTTCCTTTACTTTTAATACTCATTTATACATTACTTGTCTCTCAAGCACATTCACACATTCCTTGTCACCTATTTTTAACCACAGTCACAGTCAAGCAGACACACAGGACAGGATCCTACATACACACACAGAGCTATATTCTACTCACAGTGTTTCTCACTGTTTTTACAAACAATACTTCACTGAATAACTTTAAACTATCACAGACCTCTGCGATTCACTTCCTCCGACACAAAAGAGTCATATACTACATAGCTTTTCCGTACAGTCCCTTGTTAACCTATAACAAGGCGGTAACCAAAAGCTAAACTTATCTGTGCAATATTCGCCATCCTTCCAGGCCCTCTTGGCGAAATCCACATAAAACTTACCCAGTCCCTTGTTAACCTATAACAAGGCGGTAACAATAAACCAAACTTAATCTGTGCACATGCAATTAACTTATTATCCTCAAGGCCCTCTTAATAAGTAACACAGAGTTCTGGTAACCTTTACCAGTATACTTAACTTCATCTGTGTACATGCTATCCCATTATCCGTCAAGGCCCTCTTAATAGGAAACACAGAAATCTGATACCCTATATCAGTATACTTAAATCTATAAAAAACTGATAACCTCTATCAGTACACTTGTCATCCTCAAGGCCCTCTTGACAAGAAAAAACAATAACTGTTATCCTTTAACAGTAAATATAAATTCTTACGTACATACGACAAAACCTTTAGCGGCACATCAGCAGTACCAATATTCATACAATCTGCATCAGATTATATAAACACTGGCAAACACTAACGGGAGCTCCACCGCGCTTTAACACATTACTTGACATCATCAACAACAATAGACACTTATTTCTAGAATCAAAGATCCTCTTTTCAATTTTTTAGTTCTTTAAACTTGGAGAAGCATTTTAAAGGGTCTTACCACTCTGGCTCACTGGTGACAACACATACTTTTTCGAAAGCAAAAATTGCTCACCTCAAATTACAGTGGCCACTGTTGTCTGTGTCGGTCACCAGTGTTGCCTTCCGTGGTTCCTTCAGCTTCAACCCAAGTCCTGCCGGGGTCGCCAAATGTTGTGGTTTTCAATCTTTCTGAAAAATAACTTCGCAGAGATCTTTGATGCCAGAAATAATTAGACTTTATTTTCGAACGCCGTCCCGTTCCATAGAACGGCGCTCTAACGCTCTCTGGCCCTCTGGCCTTCCAGTGCGCTCCCGAGTACATTTTGGTTCAGAGTTATATACATACATCTTCTTCCAAAGAAGGTAACACACCCTATAGATAGTTTTGGGTAAAGGTCTTTTACCATGTGACTTCTCAGAATAGAATTTTCTGCAGCAAACAACATTCCATTCAAGGTCTTTCACATACACAGAGGAAATCCAAAGTCACAGACAGAAGAAATAATTGTGTCCAAATATATAGCAAAATTACTTGTTTTCTAAATAATAAAATCTTCTACATTGGCTGTTCAAGGAAAGACCGCGGACTGTTTGGGGACGACCTCCAGGGAGACAGCGGGCTGTTCGGGGACGATCTCCAGGGAGACAGCGGGCTGTTCGGGGACGACCTCCAGGGAGTCAGCGGGCTGTTCGGGGACGACCTCCAGGGAGACAGCGGGCTGTTCGGGGACGACCTCCAGGGAGACAGCGGGCTGTTCGGGGACGTCAGGAGTGCCGGAAGCTCTCCCTCTCCTCCTCCTCTGCCGGCTCTGATAGCGACAGGCAGGCTCTGGACTGGATGGGATCAGCGGCGGATAGAAGTCTGGGCTGGACTTCACCACCTGAGGTTCCATGAAGGATCGAGGAGGAGATTGATACCTGGACTCCCCTCTAGTACCTCCTCTCCTATAACCTCCGCGGGTCCCGGAAAATATTGCCAGCCGGGTTCCCTCGAACGACTCTCTGGGATGATCTGAAGGGGGTGCGGAAGTTTTCTTCAAATCAGCTTCCTCAGTCAATCGGGGCCCACAGTGCAAAACACTCGAAGATGTTCATTCAAGGTGGAATCTCTTTAGGTTGAGAATTCCCCCTCTGCTTTTTCTTCCCCCTCTCAGTGACTGGAGACTTTGGAGACCCCATACCGCTGGATCTTTGCATGACGGAGTCCTTCTGTCACGACACGCACACACAGGGAATTAGAGATCCAAAAGCAGTGTTTTATTAAAGGGTAATCCGTACTCACAACCAGTCCAGGCAAAGGTCAAAATCCAAAAAGGCAATCCAAAAATATAAAAGATAAACACTAGAAACAGGCTTTAAATAACAACGGAAGTGTGGGGACATTATACAAGGACTCCTAGACAAACACTGAAACAGACAGGGTATATATACACAAGTGCTAACAGGGTGAAGAGAAACAGCTGTAAGGCAATGAACAATCAGTGACAGACAGGATCATGGGAATTGTAGTGAGAATGCATAGACACCGTGAAAAATGAGGACCTCTAGCGTTTAACCCAGGGAACAACCAGACACTGTGACAGCCAACCCTGAGAGGTGGGACCTTTCTCAGGGTTTATATTGCATCTCTTGACTCTCTTGTCTCTCTTGCCTTTTTTTGCTCTTCGTGCTCTGAGCTTCTCTTAGCTCTCTCTTTCTCTTGGTCCTTCTTGAGAAGTCCTGATGTGAAGATGATGCTAAACGAAGTGTTATAAGGACCCCTCCAAGCTTGTGCCAGGCTGCGGCCTTGCCTTTCCATTCACCAAAGATCCTCTGAACTCAACTGGTCCTCTCTCATCAAAACAACATTAGCAAAGATCAACTGGAGCCTCAACAAATTGCATCAGGACAGTTTAATTCAAATGGGCGAGACATGCAAGTATCAAACTTAGTCTCATTATTTGATACATTAAGTATCCGTACACCTTTTTAAGGACGTGTTAGAACTAAACTGATAGTTTACTCAAGGCTGGTGTTCTGCTGAATTTCAAACAATGCTATAACTTCTTGCTTTCCTGTATACTTCTTCAGCTCTCTTTCCCTTGGTAAACTGTATGGATGTATGTATGTGTATGTTAGAGTAGTTTAAATGTTTAGTTTAGTTAATAAAGTCTTGTTCGTATCACATGTAAAGTTGTCCGTGTCTCAAGCTCATATTCGGAGTCACTAATCATATAAGATCTTGACTATTTTCTCTTAGTAGTACTTAGTAAGAAAGACATTTCCAATGCCCCTGAAATTTACATTTCTATTAATTAATTAATAACCAATATTGAGGGTTCACAGGATGAACCGAGTAATTGGTTGTAATGTTAATGTAGCTACATCAAGTTACCCGATTAACTGACACAAATATTCATAATAAATTATAACAAGTTATGATTGTTATTAATATTTCTTAGAGCTAATTCGCTACAACATCAAGTGATTTAGATTTAGAAGCTGCACAACCAAACATAAACTCTGGAAACCAAATTACAACCAGCCAGGGTAAAAAAAACATTTTCTTGGAGAAAGAAACATTTTGAAACCCCTGAGTGCACATTCAAAGGGCCGACTTCCAGACAATCTTCAAACACACCTGGAGTATTTCAGAAAGTTTATAACAGCAGAAATGCTTGAGTTATTTGAGGAACAAACAAATGTGTACAGTGTGCAAAAATCTGGAACTCAGAAGAATGTTAACACCACTGTTAAAGAAATGGAAACACTGATTGGTATCTATCTGCGCATGGGTTTATTTATTTGTTTATTTATTTGGATCCCCATTAGCTTCCACAATGTGGTTGCTAGTCTTCCTGGGACCCATAAAAGTACTGAAACATATGTACAGTTAAAATGCACAAATGGTCCTTCTCAAAAAATTAGCATATTGTGATAAAGTTCATTATTTTCCATAATGTAATGATAAAAATTAAACTTTCATATATTTTAGATTCATTGCACACCAACTGAAATATTTCAGGTCTTTTATTGTTTTAATACTGATGATTTTGGCATACAGCTTATGAAAACCGAAAATTCCTATCTCAAAAAATTAACATATCATGAAAAGGGTCTCTAAACAAGCTATTAACCTAATCATCTGAATCAACTAATTAACTCTAAACACCTGCAAAAGATTCATGAGGCTTTTAAAAACTCCCAGCCTGTTTCATTACTCAAAACCGCAATCATGGGTAAGACTGCCGATCTGAATGCTGTCCAGTAGGCCATCATTGACACCCTCAAGCAAGAGGGTAAGACACAGAAAGAAATTTCTGAACAAATAGGCTGTTCCCAGGGTGCTGTATCAAGGCACCTCAGTGGGAAGTCTGTGGGAAGGAAAAAGTGTGGCAAAAAACGCTGCACAACGAGAAGAGGTGACCGGATCCTGAGGAAGATTGTGGAGAAGGACCGATTCCAGACCTTGGGGGACCTGCGGAAGCAGTGGACTGAGTCTGGAGTAGAAACATCCAATGCCACCGTGCACAGGTGTGTGCAGGAAATGGGCTACAGGTGCCTCATTCCCCAGGTCAAGCCACTTTTGAACTAGAAACAGCGGCAGAAGCGCCTGACCTGGGCTACAGAGAAGCAGCACTGGACTGTTGCTCAGTGGTCCAAAGTACTTTTTTCGGATGAAAGCAAATTTTGCATGTCATTCGGAAATCAAGGTGCCAGAGTCTGGAGAAAGACTGGGGAGAAGGAAATGCCAAAATGCCTGAAGTCGAGTGTCAAGTTCCCACAGTCAGTGATGGTCTGGGGTGCCATGTCAGCTGCTGGTGTTGGTCCACTGTGTTTTATCAAGGGCAGGGTCAATGCAGCTAGCTATCAGCAGATTTTGGAGCACTTCATGCTTCCATCTGCTGAAAAGCTTTATGGAGATGAAGATTTCATTTTTCAGCACGACCTGGCACCTGCTCACAGTGCCAAAACCACTGGTAAATGGTTTACTGACCATGGTATTACTGTGCTCAATTGGCCTGCCAACTCTCCTGACCTGAACCCCATAGAGAATCTGTGGGATATTGTGAAGAGAAAGTTGAGAGACGCAAGACCCAACACTCTGGATGAGCTTAAGGCCGCTATCGAAGCATCCTGGGCCTCCTTAACACCTCAGCAGTGCCACAGGCTGATTGCCTCCATGCCACGCCGCATTGAAGCAGTCATTTCTGCAAAAGGATTCCCGACCAATTATTGAGTGCATAACTGAACATAATTATTTGAAGGTTGACTTTTTTTTTGTATTAAAACTTCTTTTATTGGTCGGATGAAATATGCTAATTTTTTGAGATAGGAATTTTGGGTTTTCATGAGCTGTATGCCAAAATCATCAGTATTAAAACAATAAAAGACCTGAAATATTTCAGTTGGTGTGCAATGAATCTAAAATATATGAAAGTTTAATTTTTATCATTACATTATAGAAAATAATGAACTTTATCACAATATGCTAATTTTTTGAGAAGGACCTGTACATAAATATAACATTCCTATAACATTACCACATGTATTACCACAACTGCTTACAAACAGAAAAGCTCCCATTGAAAAATACCCGCTGACTTCTACCAGAGAGATGGCTGCGTATCAAGGACACAGACTGATGTGAAAAACCATAGCACTTAAGCTTAGACAGTAAAATACCATGGTCAATAACATCAAATGCTGCTGTGAAATCCAGCAGCACAGCACCCACAAGCTTTTTGTCATCCATAAAAGCTAGCCACTGGTCTACCATTTGTACCAATGCAGAGTTAGTGGAGTGTCCTGGCTTATAAGCATGCTGAGAATTAGAGAGCAAATCATTTGATACAAAATACTGCATCATTTGATTAAAAAGTAACTTTTCAAATATTTTGCTCAATATAGGTAGAATGTTAATTGGTCTACAATTTGATTCCGTGAGAACTAATCTATCATCTTTCACTAACGGTATAATTTTAGACTGCTTCCAGATTTCCGGAAACACCCCACTTATCACAGATCTATTAAAAATGTGACTGATAGGCTTGCATAAGATATTAGCAACAGTTTTAAAAATTTTGCCATCCAAGTGATCTATACCTGCAGTTTTTTTCCTCCGGGAGAGAGAGCAACATCCTTTCAACAAATTCCTCTCTAACTGTACCAAATGACAATTAACAAGATTTATTCCTCATAAAATTCTTCACATTACTACAAGGTGAATCCTTAGGGTATGATAACATACTAGATCTTAAATTTGCATTTTCTTTATAAAAAAGTCATTCAAATCATTTGCTATATCCAAAGGTTTAGTGATTATTTCTTCTACTGTTACCAAATACATATTAGAACACTTTGGTTTTTTACACATTATTTCATTTATAACTTTCCACAATTGCTTGCTATTATTTGATGACTTACTAATCTTTTGGCTAAAATATATTTTCTTTTTTAATCTATTTAACTTTGTCACTTTATTTCTCAACTTACAATAATACCTTTCATCCATATCACTTTTAGATTTTAGAGTTTCGGCTTTGGCATTATCCCTTTCCCTCATTATAGATTTTAGCTCGGCATCTAACCAAGGAGCATTATTGCCTTTTATTGACTTTTTTCTAATTGTTGCATGTTTGTCAACTATTTCCACAAACCTGTCCATAAAAATACGTAAAGAAGCATTAACATCCTCCTCTTCACAAACCGTTGACCAAGTGGACCTTTCAACATCTTCCACAAACGCATTGGGATCGAACGTTTTATAAGTTCCTCGATAGACAATCCTTGCACCAAATTTAGGCAATTTAGTTTTCTTTGTTGTGATGATTAAATTATGATCACTGCATCCTACTCCAACTGAGATGACATGTGAACACAACTCGTACACATTTGTAAAGATGTGGTCAATACATGTCGATTTAAAGTTACGATTCAAAGAAATTCTTGTGGGTTGTGTAACAATCTGCTTACGGTTAGAAGCCTTAGTTATAGTAATCATCTTTCTACGTAAATAACACTTTTTTGAAAACCAATCAATGTTGAAATCCCCCAAAAGAAAGATATCTTTGGTTTGAGCAGATGCCCTCTCAATGTTATCACACATCTTTTCCAAGTAATCTACATTTGAACTGGGAGGTCGGTAACAGTAGCCCACTAAAATGGGTTTGTTAAACTGAATATTTAACTGTAGCCATATCATTTCAATCCCGCTGCCCATCAAATCCTCCCTTGGAGTGACTGCCATGTTCTTTCTAATATAGAATGCAACACCCCAACCATTTTGATTTCTATCTTTTCTAAAAAGTCTATACCCCTCAACAGCTAGCTGTGAATTATCAAAACTGCAATCTAAGTGTGTTTCTGATAAGGCCAATACATGAATCCCATTTGAACAAATGTTTATAATTTCATGAACCTTATTTCTGAGACTACAAATGTTCAAATGAGCTACAACTAGACCTTTCTTAGGCTAGTTTGAAAGTAAATTGTCATATTAATAAGATTAAAAACATCGAAACAAAAACATCAGGATAAAAATACAAATAAAGATCATGAACAGTTATTCAGATGCTTGCCTTTGTCCATTTGCTGGCCAAATTATAAGCAAATTATCATACCTTAAGCTGGCTCTTTCACCTTTCTCTCTTGCCTCTTTCAGTTTTGGCAGCAGTTCACGTCTCCTCTGTTGCACCAAATCAGAAAAGTCTTCATTGATATACATTTTTGTACCCTTTAATTTCTTGGTGGAGGAAAGGATGCGCTGTCGATCTTTAAATCTAAGAAGCTTCACAACAATTTTTCTTGGCTTTCTCCCCTCATGGAATTGACCAATCCGATGGACCTTTTCCATCTCAATTGTAGAACTATCCAGACCCAAATTATTCGACAGCATTTGTTGAATCTTCATTTCTAATCCACTGATTGTTTCGCCCTTTTCCTCTGCGATCCCATCAATCAGAAGATTAGATCTCCTTGACTGGTTTTCAATGTGATCCAGCTTCTCAAACAGATCCTCCAATTCCTTTGATTTTGAAATGCTGCTCTCAAATGATCTAACTTTTATATCAATGTCATTCTTCTTAGCTTTCATCTCATCCATGATGCCTTGTGTGAACTGCAAACAAGTTTTTAGTTCTTGTACATCTCTAATCACACCATCCAGCCTTTTCGCATTTCCATCCATAATGATTTGAACACAGCTCTTGAAGTTGTCCTGTTGTTGTTTTAACATTTCTTTATAAAACTCTCTCTGCTGGTCCATTATTTGGGTCAACAATAGAACAGTTTTGTTACAATGCAACTGTGTGACTAACACACAATAGTTACAGCTGTATCATCCTCTGATGGTTGTTTACTACCTTTGGGAGGCATAGTTCCACAATATTACCAAGATGGACTAAGATAGGAGTGGCAGGCCCACCAGGCCCAGAAGCCTCTCAAACAGTTGAAACGATGAAAACAGTCCAATTCACTCGCCGCACAAGTCCAATATTCAAAATGTAAAGAATAATTAAATATATTTAACAAATGTTGACCTTAAAGTAATGGTCCAATATGTGATTACAATAATTTGTATTAGATTGTAGAGAGCTGGAGAACTCAGAGACAGAGCATGGCAGCTATCTTGATGCTCACAAATGTGTTGTCTGCACCAAATGCCAGGAAATCGCGCATACTGGGAAAATGATACAAGGTGTCCCATGGAGGCTAACAACATATCAAGCAACCATTTTCAGACCCTGCTAGCATGTCTACATTTCACTGACAACAATGGTTCATCAAATCGGCAAGCAGGGGTAAGTTTTGGAAGATCCTTCCATGGTTTGATATGTTTCACAAACAATGCCTGGATATCACCCCAGCTATCTTCCCAGATAAGTAATAATTTTGATATATGTTGTGGAAAAGCTAATACAAAAATAAAAGAAAAGAAAAGAAAATTACTGTAGATAGAAAGCATATATCTTTATAAACCCCTAAATTTACAGTTTATGTTATGTAATTTGACATAATTTATCTGTTTTTCCACAGTTTAATAAGCCATTATCAGCAGTAGTTTACTGTAATTTAATTAATTTTGACTGTAAAGTCAATTCTGCATTTTTACGTTTTTGGCGTAATTTTGTGAAATTGTAACATCATCAGCTGGAGTGCCCTTGAGAGCCACCAGAGGGCACTCCACATCAGACTATTGTCATTCCCTCACAAACTCCATTTCCCATAACTCACTGCCCGGACTGATCATCACTGATTAGCCGCGTTTCCACTGTCGGGCCAGGGCCGGGCCAGGGCTAAGAGCGAGACGAGCCGAGCCAGTGGAATCAGGCCTTAACCCTCTGGGGACTAAGCTCTTTTTGGTCCGTTTTCTGTATTTTTACATTTGGGCTTATAAACTATATGTAATGGAGATGGAACACTATGTGTTTGGTATCTATGGATTCAGAAGACCCTAAGCTAACATAAGCACACATGTAATATGTTTATAAAGGAAGTATGAGTGAAAATGTACCATAAACTAGAGAATTTCAAAAACGGAAATTTGATTTTTGGCAATTATTTTTCTGTAAATCACACATCACACAACAATAGTGAACTCGTCACTCTCCAATAATTGTTCCAGAGCTTGATCCACCGTAAATCGTTTACTGCTTGCCATCATAAAAGTGCTAAAACAATAAATAATGCTATAATTGTATGTGTATATATATATATTATAATTGTTCTGTCTCTCTCTCATATCTCTGTGCACTCTCGCTCCGTAAAGCCTTGTTTATACTCGACGCGTCCGTTCGCTTTCTGTCGTCTCTGCGACAACGCTGTTTGCGTAATAGTATATAGTACCACCCCTTGCAAGGCTACAGAGTCCTCCGATTTGCTAGAATACGTCATGGTAACCTTCCTCTAATTGGGTAAGAAAAATATTCCTCCATCGGCAATTTTTCCATTGGTTGTTGCTCATGAATCCGACAAACAACATCGATTTCATTGGCCTTTGACGAAGTGGTATTGCGCAACAAGGAAGTGTGTATACAAGCCGGGTAAGTTTGTTATCACTGTTTACAGCGGAATCTGAGGAAGACGGCAAAGTAGACCGCACCTCTCTATCATTAATAGTTTTTAAGATAATTACACATTTGTAAAAGTATGTCATTTTGGGCGGTACCGCCCAATCCGTCCCCAGAGGGTTAAGCACCGGGCTTGCGTTTCCACTGCGTTTCCCGAACTTGAAGCGTTGCTCGCTGAATGCTTAGCTTAGAAAATTCAGCAACGATGTATTTTATAACGTCCTTGTTTCTTCACACGCTGTCAAATTGACGTTGTACTCTTTCTTCTGCCCAAATGCTCAGAAGAGCTTTGGTATCTTCGACAGACCAGTTCAGGCGATTCTCCATTTCGAGCAGCGATTATTTTGCACGATATAAAAAAGTGAAATGTGCATCTTGCCGGCTTTGCCGCAGACCATAACTTTCCCAACACCGATAAACTCCGCCTTTTACCTTGCCCATGCCTGTAGCCCGAGCTGGCCCGCTTTGGCCCAAGGTATTCGACGGGCCAGAAATCCTGGCCATTGGCCCTGAGTAAGCCCCAATCAAGCCCCGGAAGTGACAGTGGCAACGCGACTGGCCCTGGCACGCACTAGCACGGCTCGGCCCTGGGCCGGCAGTGGAAACGCGGCTAGTGTCTCAGCCTATTTAAACCATGTACACTTAGGCCTCGTTTACACTACAGGTCTTAATGCCCAATTCTGATTTGTTGCCTATATCCGATTTTTTGGACCGTCTGTTGACACGTTCTTTCAATTGTGAACAATATCCAATTCATGTGTTTACACTTGCTATAGTATCTGAAACATTGTGCATGCTTAAAGGGGGTTCTTGCACAGATGCACGAACATGAAATATGTTTGATGCTAGCTCTGCAATGCAAACTTTGCCAAACATCACCATGATTTTGAGGCGGAGGACTAAAATGTTATGCAGGTAAGGGAGGACCCGAAAGCGATTTAACAAAACAGAGTCTTTAATGTAAACACAGGAAAGCAACAGAGAAGGACACAGATCTTCTTCTGTAGTGGTAATGGCAAAATAAACAACCCACAGAGAGGGCGAAAAAAAGAAACACAAATGTCTTTCAGAAAACTTCAAAAGAGCCTTAGGCAGCAGAGGAGATTAGCTGGGTTAGCGGCGACAGGCTGCAGGTCTCTCTAGGTAGACGCGGGTCGAAGAGAGACAGTGGTTACCTGATCTCTCGTAGCATCAGATGAACTGGACAGAACACAAATAACAGGACGATTAGCTCAGAACAGATTGCACTTGCCAGGCGGATGCCAACAGGACAGGACAGGACAAGGTTGAAACAAACGAGGCAGTAGTTTGCTTCTTGCATGAGAATCTCTAATGAGAACCTGACAAAGAAAGAAGCAAGAACAGAGAGGGAAATAGAGACCTAATCAGAGGGGAAAGGGAACCGGTGGGAAGAGGGTGAACGAGGTAGTTAGAGGAGATGAGGAACAGCTGGAAGAGGAGAGAAAGAGAAAGTAACATATTACGACCAGCAGAGGGAGACAGAGTAAAGAGAAAGAACAGGAACAAGACATAACATGACAAGACATGACAGAAAAGGGCCATCAGTGCTGCCAGCACATACGTTTCAGTTATTGTGTGCGAGAGAGATCTCAGGAATGGTGGGAATATCCAACACGCAAATTGTGTGTCTATAGCCTACCAATAATTATATTTCTCATGCCATTTATATGCCAAAAATATTTTTTGCGTGCATTATGCGCACTGCAATCCCATTGGGTAGGATTAAGGGTGTGAAGTGCGTGTGTATTACATGCCATAAAGTGGATATTATTGAAATTACCATTGATTATTGAAAGAGCTATATAAATGCCTAATTCATTCATATCATATGCACGCGAAAACAGCATATCATATGCACGCAAAAACTATTTTTGGCGTAAATGGCACGATAAATAAAATTTGTCCTCTAGATATGCACGTTCATGAGATTGTGGCGTGCTTTAACGAGAAGCAGTAGGTCCGAAGTTTAAGGATGAGCAAGCCAACCTTTGATATGTTGTGTCAACGTTTGTCCACATTCCTCTCATACGATGACACCATCCGTCCCATTGCAGATGCGCATCGGGGCTGCTCTTATCATTAAAACATGGAGAAGTAGCCTATAGTCATTATAATGCCTCAGAAAACCCGATCTGCCTGTTTACATGACAGTCACATTGGCACATATCTGATTTATATCTGATATATTTCCACATATGAATGAGCCCTGAAACCTACCTCGAAATATCCGAATGCATGTGTTTTTTTCCTGTTCGTGGCGGTGGGGGAACCGGGGCCGCCGGATTAATGGGAAAATGAAACACATGTTTTAATTTGGATGCATGAAACACGGGATGAATTCTCCTGTACGCAGGAGGAAGTTTGAGTCAGACTGTCACCGGACTTAGGACTTTGGAGACAGTAAATGGGCCGATGAATTTGGGAGCTAACTTGCTAGAAACGGAGCGGAGGGGAATGTTCTTGGTTGAAAGACACACTTTTTGACCAACAATGTACTCGGGAGGTTTTGACCGGTGGCGATCGGCCTTAACCTTGGTGTGCACCCCCACCTGGAGCAGAGTCTCCTGGGCTCTGTTCCATGTGCGGTGACACCTCTGGACAAAAGCGTGAGCGAAGGAAAAATTGGTGGCTGGTACCCTAAGCTACACTCAAATGGAGATAGGCCCGTAGATGACACTGGTAACAAGTTATGTGCGTACTCAACCATTGAAAGTTGCTGGCTCCAGGAGGAAGGATTCTTAGACACCAAACATCGCAACACTCTCTCCAAATCTTGGTTGGCTCTCTCGGTTTGGCCATTGCTTTGGGGATGATAACCCGGAGACAGACTGACAGTCGCTCCCAGTAATCTACAAAACTCCTGCCAAAATTTGGACACAAATTGGGGCCCCCTGTCAGAAACCACGTTCATCGGAAGGCCATGTAAGCGAAAGACGTGATCTATGACAGCCACCGCTGTCTCCTTGGCAGAGGGTAATTTAGGCAAGGGGATACAATGAGCCGCCTTTGAGAACCAGTCCACTACGGTCAAAACGACCATCTTGCCTTGGGAGGGCGGGAAGGCGGGAAGGCGGGAAGGCGGTGATGAAATCTAGCGCTATGTTAGATCAGGGTCTCGAAGGGACAGACAGCGGTTGGAGTAACCCATTTGGGGGTCGATTAGAAGTCCTACCAGTGGCACAAATCGAGCAAGCCAAAACAAAATTCTGAATGTTGCGAGCCATTAATGGCCACCAGAATCGTTGCTTGACCAAAAAACTGGTGTGGTTTACTCCTGGATGACACACCACGTTGGAACAATGACTCCATCGAATAACGTCGTACCGTAACCCCTCCGGCACAAACAACCGACTCGGTGGACAACCGGGCGGAGGCGTTACCCCTTCTAAGGCCGTCTCGACCTTCGATTCGACCTCCCATGTGAGTGTGGAGATAAATAGTGTCTCGGGTAAAATACACTAAGGAGTAGATGGGCTTTTAGATTGATCAAAAATACGAGATAAAGAATCGGGTTTGATGTTCTTGTAACCAGTGCGGTACGAGAGAGAAAAATCAAAACGGCCGAAAAAAAGTGCCCACCGAGCCTGCCTGGAGTTGAGTTTTTTGGCAGATCTAATATATTCCAGGTGATCGGTCCAAACGATAAAAGGTACTCCCGACCCTTCTAACCAATGACTCCACTCCTCCAACGCTAACTTGACTGCCAACAACTCTCTTTTACCAATGTCATAATTACGTTCAGCGGGTGATAAACGATGGGATAAAAACGCTCAAGGGTGCATCTTGTCGTCTGTGGGAGAGCGTTGGGAGAGAACTGCACCTACCCCCAGACGTGTTGACCTGCACAACGAACTGACGTTAAGGATCAGGAGCAATCTGGATGGGAGCTGAAATGAAGCGACTCTTCAGGTTAGCAAATAAAGCTTCGGCTGTATCGGACCACCTGAAATGAAGCTCTAGCATAAGTTCTGCCGGGAAGACTCAATTGTTACGTCACTCATTACCTTCTCATCTATCCAATCGTGTTCTAATACTTGTGGTATATAAGATAGGTACTTACACATGTCTGAGTTTGCAGATGCTGACGCTTTACCTCCATCCTCCCCACCACCACCGAGATGGTTCCTTCCCCTCCATCCCCCACGCCACTATCAGGATGGTCCCTTCCCGTACCTCACAGGGGGTCGGCTGCGCCCCTGCCTTCGTCTCAGGCAGGAAATGCAGAGTCTGTACTCTCAGATTGCGAGCTACGGACGGCGCCTACGCCAAAGAACTTTATATCATATATTGCTTGTTGGGCTGTTAATAAATGTTTAATTGTTACAGTATTATTCTCCAGAGTCTTTCTGATAGAACGTCATTCTGGGGAGGTCAAGGCAGTCAGAGGAGCGGCTAGTTGCTGAAATTGCGAATGAATCGCCGATAGAAATTGGCAAACCCCAGAAACCTCTGTAGGGCCTTACGGGAATCTGGACTTGGCCAATCTACCACAGCCTTCATTTTGTAAGGATCCATACGCACTCCCTCAGATGAGATGATGTTACCTAAGAAAGGAACAGACTGTGCATGAAAAGCGCATTTCTCCGCCTTGACAAAAAGCCCATTCTCTAGCAACCTCTGAAGCACTCGTCTGATGTGCTAAACGTGTTCCTGGAGAGAAGAACAAAAAATAAATATGTCATCCAGGTAGACATATACGAACTGGTCTACCGTATCTCTCAGCACGTCATTGACGAGTGCCTGGAAAACCGCTGGGGAGTTGGACAGCCCAAACGGCATAACCATATTTTCAAAATGGCCCCTGGGGGTGTTAAACGCGGTTTTCCATTTATCCCCCTTCCTGATGGGAACCAAATGATATGCATTGCATAAATCCAATTTTGTGAAAACAGAGGCTCCCTGCAACTGCTCGAAGGCGGAAGACATCAACGGCAAAGAGTGAGTATTCTTTACCGTGATGTTGTTCAACCCTTGGTTATCAATACACAGTCGTAGAGACCCATCCTTCTTCCCCACAAAAAAGAACCCCGCCCCCGCTGGAGAAAAGGAAGGACGGATGAACTTGGATGCTAGAGAATCAGAAATGGATTTCTGTCACATGTCTGTCCTGTCTTGTGATGCACATGGGTGTTTTGTTATTTTGAGCCATGTGCTCTTGTCATTGTTTGATCCCTCCCCCTTGTAATCTGATTATTGGTTTAATTGCTCAACCTGTCTGTCTCATTAACCTCCTTTGTTTGCCTCCCTATTTAGTCTTCCTGTGTTTGCTGTCCTGTGCTCGTTCGTTGTATTTGTTACGCGTGTTGTATTCTGTGCCTGTTCCTGCCCTGCCTTGTCTGTTTTCGGATTTAGATTTGGTTTGTTTATTTTATGTTTTGTCTTATTAAAATACTTCTTCTCTGCATCTGAAATCCACGGAATTATTCCCGGTCCCACCGTGACAGAACGAACGAGCCACATGTGGATTCAGCGGAGCGAACTTTGTCCGGCTGAGAGAGAGAATGGGATCTCTCTTTTTAAATATTTCTCTCTGTGTGCCCAGAGGAATGAGGAGAGGAGGGCAGCAGATTCTTCCTCACTGGTCTCTCCTGGAATGGGATCATCGTCATTGAGTTGTTCCAGCGTTGGGATTCCGTCTATGGTTTTGACCAACCTCGAGTCTGCACAGATCCGTCAGAAGGGACGGAGAAGGAGAAGGGGGAGACACGTCACGTCTGCCCAGTCAGAGACTGTTCACTTTCCGGCTGCCCAGTCGGAGATTGTTCACGTCCCGTCTGCCCAGTCAGAGACGGCTCACGTCCCGTCTGTCCAGCTAGAGATTGTTCACGTTCCGTCTGCCCAGCCAGAGACTGTTCACGTTCCGTCTGCCCAGTCAGAGACTGTTCACATCCCGTCTGCCCAGTCAGAGACTGTTCACGTCCCGTCTGCCCAGTAAGAGACTGTACACGTTCCGTCTGCCCAGCCAGAGACTGTTCACGTCCCGTCTGCCCAGTCAGAGACTGTTCACGTTCCGTCTGCCCAGCCAGAGACTGTTCACATTTCGTCTGCCCAGTCAGAGACAGTTCTCGTTCCGTCTGCCCAGTCAGAAATTGTTCACGTCACGTCTGCCCAGTCAGAGACTGTTCACGTCACGTCTGCCCAGCGAGAGACTGTTCACATCACGTCTGTCCAGTCAGAGACTGCTCACGTCCCGTCTGTCCAGTCTGGGGCAGAGCAAGAGATGCCCATTCACGTGGCCGCCAAGGCTAATCTGGACTATCTGGAGCGTCTGGTTCGGATCCTGAACATGCCGGTGGATGCTCCAGGGCCGAAGGCAGAGACAGTTTCTGCTGTTCCTGAGCCGGAGCCAGTGTCTGCTGTCCCTGAGCCGGAGCCAGTGTCTGCTGTTCCACAGCCGGAGCCAGTGTCTCCTGTTCCAGAGCCGGAGCCAGTGTCTGCTGTTCCAGAGCCGGAGGCAGAGCCAATGCCTGTTCCAGAGCCGGAGGAAGAGCTAGTGCCCCTTCCAGAGCCGGAGGCAGAGCCAGTACCCGTTCCAGAGCCGGAGGCAGAGCCAGTGCCATCTGCCTTCATGGACTTGGACTATCTGGAGCGTCTGGCTCGGATCCTGGACATGTCCGTGTCTGCTGTTCCAGGGCCGGAGCCAGTGTCTGTTCCAGGGCCGGAGCCAGTGTCTGTTCCAGAGCCGGAGCCAGTGTCTCCTGTTCCAGAGCCGGAGCCAGTGTCTGCTGTTCCAGAGCCGGAGCCAGAGCCAGTGCCCGTTCCAGAGCCGGAGGCAGAGCCAGTGCCCGTTCCAGAACCGGAGGTAGAGCCAGTGCCTGTTCCAGAGCCGGAGGTAGAGCCATTGTCTGTTCCAGAGCCGGAGGCAGAGCCAATGTCTTTTCCTGAGCCGGAACCAGTGTCTGCTGTCCCTGAGCAGGAGCCAGTGTCTGCTGTTCCAGAGCCGGAGCCAGTGTCTCCTGTTCCAGAGCCGGAGCCAGTGTCTGCTGTTCCAGAGCCGGAGACAGAGCCAATGCCTGTTCCAGAGCCGGAGGCAGAGCCAGTGCCCGTTCCAGAGCCGGAGGCAGAGCCAGTGCCGTCTGCCTTCATGGACCTGGACTATCTGGAGTGTCTGGCTCGGATCCTGGACATGTTCGTGTCTGCTGTTCCAGGGCCGGAGCCAGTGTCTGTTCCAGGACCGGAGCCAGTGTCTGTTTCAGGGCCGGAGCCAGTGTCTGTTCCAGAGCAGGAGCCAGTGTCTCCTGTTCCAGAGCCTGAGCCAGTGTCTGCTGTTCCAGAGCCGGAGGCAGAGCCAGTGCTCATTCCAGAGCCGGAGGCAGAGCCAGTGCCTGTTCCAGAGCCGGAGGTAGAGCCATTGTCTGTTCCAGAGCCGGAGGCAGAGCCAATGTCTGTTCCAGAGCCGGAAACAGAGCCAGTGCCCGTTCCAGAGCCGGAGGCAGAGCCAGTACCCGTTCCAGAGCCGGAGGCAGAGCCAGTGTCTGTTCCAGTGCCGGAGCCAGTGTCTTTTCCAGGGCCGGAGCCAGTGTCTGCTGTTCCAGAGTCGGAGGCAGAGCCAGTGCCTGTTCCAGAGCCGGAGGCAGAGCCACGGCCTGTTCCAGAGCTGGAGCCAATGTCTGTTCCAGAGCCAGCGCCTGTTCCAGCGCCAGACCCAGTGTTTATTTCTATGTTTGTGTCTGTCCTTGTGACCATTTCTGTTCTAGTGACTGTTCCTGAGCCGGTGTTTGCAGTTCCTGAGCCGGTGGCTGCTGCTCCAGAGGCAGAGCCAATGCCTGTTCTAGAGCCGGAGACAGAGCCAGTGCCTGTTCCAGAGCCGGAGGCGGAGCCCATGCCTGTTCCAGAGCCGGAGGCAGAGCCAATGCCTGTTCCAGAGCCGGAGGCGGAGCCAATGCCTGTTCCAGAGCCGGAGGCAGAGCCAATGCCTGTTCCAGAGCCGGAGGCAGAGCCATTGCCTGTTCCAGAGCCAGAGGCAGAGCCAGTGCCTGTTCCAGATCTGGAGCCAATGTCTGTTCCAAAGCCAGTGCCTGTTCCAGTGCCAGAGCCAGTGTTTGTTCCTGTGTTTGTGTCTGTTCTTGTGGATGTTACAGTTCTTATGGCTGTTCCTAGCCGGTGTCTGTTCATGAGCCGGGGACTGTTCCTGAGCCGGTGTCTGTTCCTGAGCCGGTGTCTGTTCCTGAACCGGTGTCTGTTCCTGAGCCGGTGTCTGTTCCTGAGCCGGTGTCTGTTCCTGACCTGGTGTCTGTTCCGAGCCGGTGTCTGTTCCTGAGCCGGTGTCTGGTCCTGAGAGGGCATCACCACCTTGGACGCCCAAGGGGTCTGCTCCGCCCTGGCAGCCCGAGGGTTCTTCACCGCCCTGGCCACCCGAGGGGTCTTCACCGCCCTGGCCGCCCGAGGGGTCTTCACCGCCCTAGGCGCCCGAGGGGTCTTCACCGCCCTGGCCGCCCGAGGGGTCTTCACCGCCCTGGCCGCCCGAGGGGTCTTTACCGCCCTGGCCGCCCGAGGGGTCTTCACCGCCCTGGCCGCCCGAGGGGTCTTCATCACCCGTCTTGTGATGCACATGGGTGTTTTGTTATTTTGAGCCATGTGCTCTTGTCATTGTTTGATCCCTCCCCCTTGTTATCTGATTATTGGTTTAATTGCTCCACCTGTCTGTCTCGTTAACCTCCTTTGTTTGCCTCCCTATTTAGTCTTCCTGTGTTTGCTGTCCTGTACTCGTTCGTTGTATTTGTTACGCGTGTTGTATTCTGTGCCTGTTCCTGCCCTGCCTTGTCTGTTTTCGGATTTAGATTCAGTTTGTTTATTTTATGTTTTGTCTTATTAAAATACTTCTTCTCTGCACCTGAAATCCACGGAATTATTCCCGGTCCCACTGTGACAATTTCTCGATGGTCTCCCTCTCAGGAACAGAAAGTAAGTATAACTTGCCCTTAGGCGGAGACGTACCTGGCAGAAGATCCATAGCACAGTCATAGGGATGGTGCGGAGGAAGAGAAGCAGCCTAAGACTTAATGAACACTTGCTTCAGGTCGAGGTTGTAGCGTCTGGACCAATCAGACACACAAATTATTCATTATATTTAATGAATAGTCCAGCAAACTCACTCTCCCAACAAAGGTCTATGGGACTTCCCCCAAAACTAACATCAAAAATGAAGCTAACACACTGGCAGAACTCGGTGTCCTGTTACAGGACACATTTAGACTGATAAGACTTTACGACCCCAAAAGAAAATTCCCGAGAGATGTGACACTCACTTAATTGTTACTGAGAAGGAGAAATAAACCATGTTAATCCTATATATTCTTTATATATATATAACCACTTAAGAAATTTACTAACGTGTACTTAATTATACCATCTCTTGATTTTTTGCATCTATGTTTTCTTGTAAACTCTAATGGGTTAATGTTTCAGACTTTGCGTACTATGGTTAACCAAAATCATATGTGTGGCATGTTTGGTCTCTATAAACTCCAATCTTTGTTCCCCATTTGTTAATTTACATTACATGTTGCTAACTTTGTGACGCATGGGTATTATAAGAATCTTAAAGATTATTTTTCTTAACCCTCTGAAGTGGCTATAGTCTCGCTTTTTTTCTTATCAGTGCAAAAGAAACTCAAAATACTCTGTTGATTTTGATCTTACATATTAAGTGTTGTACATCATTAGATCCTGATAAGTGTCTATTTTTTGTGGATACTCACAATAAAAACAAAGTGTTGTGCTTTTCGCCAAATAAAGAAAAACAAACAGAGTCCAGTTAAGTCCATTCTGAAACGTGTCCGAAAATTAACTGTAATTCCGCAAATACTTGTCATACAGGCACGAGTGTTTTTCCATAATGAAGCTTGAACTCTCTTCTTTTAAATGAATTAATTTATATAAAAAACAAATATTCTCAGTTTATGTAATCTGTATGAAAAGAGAGAGATGTCAGTCTTTTTCTTTCCAGCTCATTATACCTGATTACGCGTTACTGTGCCACACCCACGGAGAGCGCGCGGTATTCAAACGCAAATGATCTAAGGCAAGCCATTCAAACATGCCAACGCTCACCAGCTGGATTATAAAACACATCGTGTTTAGTAAGTATCTTACTACAGCTGTGTACACAGCGTATCCATATGCTGTGAGCAATAATACTATCTAATAACCCTGGAAAATGTATTCATTTTCAAAGTCAGTATTCAAAGTCATTTATTCTTAAGTGCTTTGTTCTAATCGCGATATTGAATAGTGTCTGAATGTAAACCCCAAAAAGACTGTTTAAATATGAATTGCGTGTCTGTGTGTAGGCTAAATGATGAATGAACGGCACAGGCGCGCACGCTGTTGTTTACTAGAGTTATTGTTTACTACAGTTACTACAGCGTGTCTGTGCCGTTCATTCACTCTCGCACCTACATTAGTAAGCGTTATGTTTACATGAACACATCCAAACTATATTGCTATAGCCTACTAAGATGAGTAAAAATAGACTGAAATATGTTGAAATAAAATGTCTGTATAAGCAACAAACTTTCAAATTCACATGTATATGCTAATATATCATACACAATATGTTATAGACTAAATATGAATGTTTAGACAAGATTTTGTGATTAGTTTTGGATAGATTATAAAGTTTTGACTGTAAAAAAAGACTACTGTCACATTAAATAGGTACGCTTTTGTTCACCAATTTCTGCTCATAGTTAAATATATTATAGTATGATGTTTTTTCAAAATAAAGTAGGTATATTGAATTATCAACTAAGATTTTATTATAGTGTTTGTTCCAATATTCAAACTAATGAATCCTTAACTTTTTTAATACGCATGATAAAATGTATACTTTTTACAAAGAAATACACTTGAAATATTGTTAAAATTGTAATTGTTGTTGCAATTGTAACCTATATGTAATTGGTTACAATTTTTAATTGTAAAATATGTATATATAGATAATTTATTTTGTCCTTGCATTCTTTGGGATCCTGTGACAAGCCTGTGTGAAAGGGCTAATTAATATGCAGCTCATTATGTATGTGGCACATTATCCGGCCTTTGTCTTCTCAGGTGTGAACACGCCTCCACGCATATTGCCTTTCCAAACAAAAGGTGTCTTATTAAATTTAAATCAAAGTTTTGTTTTGTGTAAATGATTAGGCAGGATGATTTTCAGATCATTTTGAAGAAAGAATTCTAGGCAACAACACTCATTAGTCAAATGTCTTGTGGACACATATTTAGTATGTGTTTTGTGGCCTTATTTCAGACACTTTAAGTTTTAGTTTTTTCAATAACCCCGCATAAACATTATTCTCTAAAAAATACAAACATGTACATACATGTTGCTCACATATTACGGTAGCCCCGTTTGTGCCAGCCCATGCAGGAACATCTCCCAATGCGCCTCCTCGTTCCAGTGACACTCTGCGGCGAGGGTGCAAAATTCGATAGAATAATCAGTGACTGATCTGTTCTCCTGGCGAAGATAAGCGAGTTGCCATGCCACCTCTCTTCCTGCGACCGCCCAATCGATCACCCTCTTCATCTACTCCGAGCGTGTCAGCACTGAGAGCAAAAAACATAGAGCACTTGGTCAGGAAAGCCCTGAAAAATTTTGGCTCACCCGAATAAACCTGTTGTGCACACATTTAAGTAGCCTATACTTTGAAAAATCCCATAAGTTCTGTTCATAACATATACTAAATTAAAAAAAAAAATAAACAATCCTTGGATAATTTCAAAATGGTTTATTTGAACAGAACTGTTGTGAGCAAAATTTTTTTCCTACGACATACCAAGCTTATTACATGGTTATTAGCATTAAAAGTTAAATTTCATAGCAGCTTTTTGCAGTACGGATCGCTACATTTCTTATGTACCAGTTATGTGCTACCTGTTAAAATTCAGGTGTTCTACCTATCTGTTCTCTCTCTCTGTCTCTCTGTGCTCTCTCTCTCTGCGCTCGCTCTCTCTGTGCTCTGTGCTCTGTGCTCTCTCTGTTCTCTGTGCTCTCTCTCACCTGTTCTCTGTGCTCTCTCTCTCTCTCTATCTCTCTCTCTCTCTCTCTCTCTCTCTCTGAGCGAGTGTGGGTGCCAGTGGTAGCAGTCTGTGGCTGGTAAGAGTGCTTTTTCAAACTGTTTTTCTTGACTGTAAGTGTTTGGTTTGTTTTTTTCCTTTGTTTGCGGTATTTAGTTTTCTTCGTTTTACTTTTTTGAGTTTAGTGGATGTAGTGAGTATATAAAATGCATGTGTACACCCCTTAAAATGTTGTATGGCATTTATGCGTTAAAAACATAATTTGTCCTGATATAAATTGGTATAAATTCATCATTTTCATTTATCAGTTCATTGTGTAGAAAATAATGTTTTGTTGCTTTTTTTGCTTGCTGCCTGTAGAGGGCGCTGAACGCTATTTTTTCAAGGTACTGCACTGGGCGAGTCAGAGTCAATTAAATATTTTCGAAGACTGCAGCCAGTAACGTTACTCCTGTTTTACAGCGTCTCTTGTTATTATTCTACAGGTGAGCAAAACCGATTCAGAAACTGGTTGAAACTAATGTAAAACACTGTGCTTCAAAGATGTGTGTTTATTTTTGTTAGATTACTGAGAAAGACTGTTTATTAAGACGCATTCAGTATTACTGGGTTATTAGACATAAGAGGGACGAATATGTGAATGTGAAGTGAAATATGAGAAAATATGTGAAAAGCGTTCATGGATGTTTTTAAAGAGTTTATAATGTTGATTGTTATCGGATGAGAATGTTTAAGTGAGTTTAATATGCGTTCGCAACTGGAAGTATCCAAAGCCAAAATGTCGGTGTAAGTATGAGTGGGTTAGAGCCAAAATGGCGACGTATGGTAAAACACGAGGATTGCATGAAGTGAAATGCTATATTCATTTGTGACAGTTTAAAAATGAGAGTAAGATCTCGTGATTTTTATTGTGATGTGAAATTGTCACAATCCACACTCACAAAGACAAGTTAAAATCCAATAGCGCAGTAGTATTTATTAAGGGAAATCCAAAACTTATCAACCAGTCCAGGCAGGGGTCAAAAATCCATAACACGCTCCAAAAACATAAAACAATAAACAAACGATCACAAAGCAGAAACAGACCTCAGATGTGGTGTGATGAATAACAAGGACTCCGTAACAAACACTAAACAGGCAGGGTATTTGTGGTGTTTCACACTTTAACAGAACACACTCCATGCGGTGTACAATTCACATCTCGAACTTTATTCTTCTTCATCATCACTCTATTTTTAACACAATTCCTCACTAGAGCCCCTAGTGGTGCAGTTCCACATTAATGTGTTATAGTTAGAAATTACTATGAATTGAACATCAAGTATTGTATGCTTCTCAACACAACATCTCCCCTGTTACTCAAACAGAATTACTACTCTTTTAAGATCATTACCTTATTCCAATTTTGTTTACTCAAACAACAACTTATCTCAAATAAACATATTCAAATAACTTCTTATCAAACCAAACAACAGTCTGTTTCAAATAGGCATTTCAATGTAGCATAATGAAAGTTTCTAGCACACTTTTATCCTTTTAACATAACACAGAATAACATTCATCAAACATTTCAGAATTCAGTGTACATTCGATTTTTTTAAATAGGGCAGCGGTCCGCCTACACCCTTTACATATCTTCTTGGTCTGACTTCTTTATTTCTCTTCAGACACATTACTCCAACACATAGTCTTGAGTCCACAAAGGTGGGCGTCTCGGTCTTAAGCCCCTATTCAAGCTCAAAGCAGTGTTCTCCATTGTATAGTCTCTTTCAGGTATTTCATTCTGTGCAGAGTTTTCCTCTCTTTCTGGACATGGTGAAAGACGTGCTGAATTCCATGTTTTCCCATCACTTAAGATGAAAGTACTCGGTCCTATTTGTTGTTGTACTGACAACGGATCAGTGAACCGGGCTTCTCCTTTTTTCACGTGAAAAGGCTTTCTCACTCTCACCTTATCTCCAACCGCAATTTTAGGAAATTTAGCTCCTCTTTTACGATCGGTATATTCTTTACTTTTGTTCTGTCGTTGCGTCACACGAGCTCTCACCTGAGCAAATTGATCAGGGCTATCCTCAGGAAGAAGGACATTCAACTTTGTCCTCATAGGTTGGCCTCTCAAGAGCAGAAAAGGGGTCTCACCCGTTGTAGCATGGGGTGTCGCTCGATAGCTCTTCAGCATGGTCAGGACTGCAGATTTCCAGGGCTTACGAACCGCTTCAGCAGCTTGAATACACCCTTTAAGCACCCTGTTGAACCGTTCGATGGCCCCGTTAGCCTGAGGGTGATAAACACTGGTCTTTATGTGCTTTATTCCCTGTGTTTTCACAAAATCAGCAAATTCAGACGAAGTGAACTGCGGCCCATTATCTGTCGTGATGCTGCAGGGGTTTCCTTTTCGAGCAAAGATAGTGGTCAGAAATTTCAGAACTGTCTCTGTTGTTACTGATGAAGCAAAACCAACTTCTGGCCATTTGCTGAAATAGTCAATCAATGTTATTGCAAACTTACAGTCAGTAGCTCCCTTTTCGAAAGGTCCTACTATATCAATAGCAACATGTTGAAATGGGCCTTTTGGGAACTCCACTGGCTGCATTGGAGCTGCAAAAGTTTTAGTCGATTTATCACTGGCCTGGCAGGTCACACATGCAGACAGGATTGTGTGACCAAGATCGTCCATTCGCGGCCACCAATACAGCTCCCTCAGACGCTGTTTGGTTCGCACCAGCCCCTGATGTCCCTCGTGCGCCAGGTGGATGAGGCGTTCCCGCAGTGCAATAGGAACAATCAAACGATTCCCTCTGAAAATCAATGGCGATTCAACCGCCAGTTCATGTCTGATGGGGAAATATGGACGCAAGTCACTTGAGACAGACTTTTGCAGTTTAGGCCAACCTGTCTGAATTGTCTGACGTAACTGAGACAGTTCTGGACAGTCCTCGCATTCAGCTTTAAAGTCCACTAGCGGCAACGCATTCAGAAAGGGCTGTATTTCTGCGATTTCAGAAATCAAATCCTGTTCAATGGATACATATTGTGTCTGTGTGGCTCAATGGCATACGGGAGAGACAATCCGCCACACAGTTTTTTCTACCTGGACAGTACTGTACATCATACTGGAAGCACAGGAGCCTAGCAGACCAACGAGCTACCCTCATGCCTGCTCTATTCATGCCCTTTGTGGAGAGAAGCGTAGTGAGGGCCTGATGATCAGTTCTTAGAGTGAAATGATGTCCCCATACATACGTTCTCCACTTTTCTACCGCCCAAACACACGCAAGCGCCTCCTTCTCCACAGTAGAATATTTCCTCTCAGACGTTGATAGCGTCCTGGATGCAAAGGCTACCACACGTTACACACCATTAGGATGTAACTGTGTCAGGACAGCACCAAGGCCGTAATCTGAGGCGTCTGTAGTAATGAATGTGGAAAGGGAAGGATCATAAATGGAAAGAGCAGGGCTCTCCAGCAGCATTCTCTTAAGTGTATCAAAGCTCATAACAGTCTCTTTACTCCACTGTAATGGCGTTTTTGCATCAGCTCTGAGCATCTGCCTTAGCGGTTCAACCACAGTAGCGTAGCTTGGGAGAAATTTGCTGAACCATGAAGTGAGCCCTAGGAACGAACGTAAAGCTACCATATCTGTAGGTCGAGGTGCTTCTGAAATGGCAGTCAGGTGGTCTGGGCTGGGTCGTAGTCCTTCTTTAGAAATGACATGACCCAGGAACGGAATGCTTGCTTGGTTGAAAGAGCTTTTATCAAAGTTAATCTGCAAGCCAACCTCGTCTAGCCTTTGACGAACATCGTGGAGGTGCTTATCATGGGCCTCCTGAGAATTTCCATACACTATAATGTCGTCTAAGTAATTCTTTACCCCTTCAAACTCCTTTAGGACCGTTTGCATCATTTTTTGAAAGGCTGATGGCGCTGAAGCTAGTCCAAACGGAACCCGAGTGAAGCGGAAAAGGCCTTTGTGCGTTATGAACGCAGTCAGGTTACGACTGTCAGGATGGAGAGGCAGCTGGTGGTAAGCAGAGCTCAGATCAATTTGACTGTAATGTGAAGCACCTGCAAGTTCGGTAAACAAATCATCCATGTGAGGTAATGGGAAGCAATCCATAATCACACTCTTATTGGGTTCACGGAGGTCTACACAAAGTCACAAAGTCCATCACGCTTACGTACCACCACCAACGGACTAACCCATTCTGAAGCATCAACTGGTTCAATTATGCCCGCTGTAAGGAGACGATTAAGCTCAGTGGACACCTCCTTGCAGATGCTGAGTGGTAAGCGTCTCAATTTTTGACGTACTGGTGTCACTGTTGAATTAACTTGCACTTTGTGTATGAATCCTTTCACACATCCAAGGTGAGTAGCAGGTACAGGTGAAACTGTGTACACAGGACTTGTGGAATGCTGAGACATATGGAGAGGTGCAGGTGAGATTCCACATTCATTGTCTATTGGCTTTACTTTTCCGCTTACAATGTTCAGGTTCAGCAGTCTTATTAAATCTAACCCTAACAAGGGAGATCCTGCAGTCACTACATAAAAAGTAGCTGGAACTACATTGTCATTTGCTGATACACCCACTAATGCCGATAAGCAGCCAATAACTGGTAGGTTCTCTTTTGCATAAGTGACAAGTTTAATTTTTGGCTTACTCAGGGTGCATTGTGAGAAGTGTTTCTTATACACATCTTCTGGAAGTATGGAAACTGATGCACCCGTATCTACAACCAGTTGTAACTTATGTTTATGACCTCCTGGTGCTTCAATATTCACTTCACAGGTAATCTTATCATTGGCTGTAACAGATTGTTTTAAGTTATCCACACAGAGAACAGTCACGTCTGGAACTACCACCTCTCTTACTTCACTCACAGCTGCTTTACACACTCTAGCAAAGTGTCCTTTTTTTCCACAGTGTCTGCATGTCACTTTAGCAGCAGGGCAGTTTTTATCATTTGCCAGATGTTTGTCCGATCCACATCTGAAGCATTGTCGACGTTGCTGATCGGTCGTTGTTTGTTTTCGAACCTCCGATCGTCTCTGAGCAACGTGTGACTGCTTAGTTGACCGTGCGCCCTTTCCCCCTCTGCCATACTTAGTATTCATACTAATGGCTTGTACCGACTTCATGGCAGTAGCAGTGGAATTACAGAGTAATGACGAATTTTTAACTGCAGCTTCCACTTGACATGCGATTGTAATCGCTTTCTCTGAAGTGAGGAGTGAGGTCATCCTCTAACAGTAATTTGTCCTTTACTGCAGTCAACGTCGCATTTGCGATCAACTGATCACGGAGCATTTCACTCTCCATTTGCCCGAACGCACATGGGGCTGCTAACGCTCTTAAAGCGGCAACGTATTGCGTAACAGTCTCATCCGCTCTTTGCACACGTTGTCTGAACGTGTGTCGGCATGCAACTACGTTAACTTTAGGCACAAAGTGTTTCTCAAGTGCAGCCATTGCTTCATCAAAAGTAGTACCTTGGTCTGGCAGAGTATAAAACAGGCGCTGGCCTTCCGTCCCCAAGCAATGCAGCAAGACCGCTCGTCTGCGTCTCTCCGGCCATGCATCTCCAGTTGCCTGGATGACTATCATGTAATTATGAAAGATTTTCTGCCACGTATCAAATGGAATCGGTGGCTCCCCACTAACAGGAAGAAACGGGGGCGGGCTCGGCACTGAAGCGCTCATCCTCGTCGCCAATTTGTGGTGTTTCACACTTTAACAGAACACACTCCATGCGGTGTACAATTCACATCTCGAACTTTATTCTTCTTCATCATCACTCTATTTTTAACACAATTCCTCACTAGAGCCCCTAGTGGTGCAGTTCCACATTAATGTGTTATAGTTAGAAATTACTATGAATTGAACATCAAGTATTGTATGCTTCTCAACACAACAGTATTTATACACAAGAACTAACAATCATGACGGGGAACAGCTGGGTGCAATGAACAGTGATGAGTGCAGACAAGGATTGTGGGGAATGCAGTTCCAATGAGAATGACACCGTGGGGAAGAGGACCTCTAGTGGACACCCAGGGAACATAAACCAGACACTGTGACATAACCCCCCCCCCTCTAGGGAGCGGCTACCAGACGCTCCAAGACCCACAAAAAAACAAACAAAACAAGAGTCCAGGAGGGAGGTGGAACAGTGGAGGATCAGGGGGAGGGATGGGGGGCCAGGTCCATGGAAGGGAACAGAAACAGGGGGTGATGGTTTAGCCGGCGGTCAGGGCGAAGCAGACGACCCATCGGGCAGACACTGGCTCCGTCTCAGGAACAGCAGACACTGGCTCCGGCTCAGGAACAGCAGACACTGGCTCCGGGTCAGGAACAGCAGACACTGTGGGTCCGAAGGGCATCTCCAAGATTCTGGACAGATGCTCGAAGTAATCTGACAATGTCCCAGAGGCCACGAGAATGTGAAGGGCCAGGACCTCCCGCCTGTTCGGGTGCGGACGCGGATCTCTGCAGTATACAGGTCTTGAATGCTGCTATGCGCGCCTTTGCATCCCTGAACTTCCCCACCACCGCCTCTACGGAGGTGCCAAAGAACTCGGAAGGCGAAACGGGCGAATCGAGGAGAAAGGCTTTTTCTTTCTCCCCGATGTCGGCTAGATTTAGCCACAGATGCCTCTCCGTGGCCACCATCGCTGCCATCGACCGTCCGATCACGGCAGTGGTTTGCTTGGTAGCACGGAGACCCAGATCTGTGGTACGGCGCAACTCAGCCACTGCTTCAGGGGATATTCCTGCCCCCTGTCGAGATCCCCCAGCAGGACAGCATGGTATGACTGCAACACCGCCATGGTGTGCAGTGCAGCACCAGCCTGACCTGCCATTCAAACGAGCCATTGTTTTCAGCGGTTTGGATGGCAGGGTTGGAGCTTTCAGTGTCGTTGCCCGCCCACACACGAGATAGTTCGCGAACGTCTCGTCAATGGGTGGCATCGACACGTACCCATGCTCTCCGATCCCCTCGACATCAGCAAAACTGGCCCGCTGATGTTGGTGGATACGGGCAGAGTATGGGTTCTTCCATGCCTTCTCGATCTCCGTGTGAAGATCAGGAAGGAATGGAAGGCTCACCTGAGCTGGTGGTGTATGGCCGGGGAGAAACCGATTGTCGAGCCTACCTTGAGTAGCGTTTCAAACAAACAGTCCCTGAAGACGATGAGATGATTTGTCATGTTTGCAAGGCGCCCTTATATACTTCCAGATCACACATTAATCATTCACGCTAATGATTCACGGGCTGTCGCCGGTCAATGTGATTGACGTGATTTGATAGTGATTTTAGACACCTGTCACGCCTGAGGCGTTCCCCCAAAACGTCATCGACGCAGTGCGAGTTCCCTTTCGAAAGGGAACTTTATTGGCAAACTATTTGGATATTGAAAAATTAAAAGATAACTAGTTTTTTTGAACGTCTGTCAAAGCTCGACGAAGAGATCAATGAAAGTTTGAAACAACCTCTGACAGAACAAGAACTTTACACAGCAATGATGAGTATGGAGAATGGGAAATCCCCTGGGATTGATGGGTAAGCCATTGAATTCTATAAAACTTTCCGGTCCATCCTAAGAGAAGATCTTCTATCAGTGTTTGATGAAAGCCTTAAATGGTTTTCTTCCACTCAGTTTGCAGAAGGGCAGTTATCCCTCTATTGCCCAAAAAAGATGATCTTCAAAATATAAAAAAATGGAGGCCTGTTTCTCTCTTGTGCTCAGAGTATAAAATCCTTTCCAAAGTTTTGGCCACACGATTGAGTAAAATAATAGGGACGGTGATACACTATGATCAACCATACTGTGTACCAAACAGATTAAATTTTGACAATATAACTCTAATTAGAGATGTTTTAGAAGTTTCAAAACTGTTTGGTAAATACTGGCCTTATTTCTCTAGACCAGGAGATGGCATTTGATCGGGTTGAACACCTTTATTTGTGGCATATTTTACAAGCTTTTGGTTTTAATTAAAGTTTTATTGATATGATCAGAACAATGTATTGCGAAATTGAGAGTGTGATAAAAATTTATTTGTGGTTTGTGTGCCCCCTTTAAAGTACAGAGAGGGGTTAGACAAGATTGTGACATGTCTGGGTTATTATATGTGCTGGCTATAAAACCACTGCTTTTTATGCTACAAAACAAGTTAAAGGGTTTAACATTGCCACAGTGTAATATTGATTTTTATTTATCTGCATATGCTGATGATGCTTTTATAAATGACAGTGATGATGATGATGTTCAAATGTTACAATAAACTGTCAATGATTTTAAAGATATTTCATCAGCAATGGTAAATTGTGGAAAAAGTGATTCTTTATTGATTGGGAAATGGGAAGTCCCATTCTACCTGGAGGCATATTACGGCAAAAATATGGGTTAAAATATCTTAGTGTTTTCTTAGGCAATGAATCTTTCATGCAGATTGGCTGCTTCCTCAATTGACTTTCAAAGGACGCACAGACAAAGGATGATTTTTTTAAGTTAAAGGGAAAGCATTGTACAGAAGTATTGTGAAAGTGATGAATATTAAATGGTTAAAGAATAGAAGTGATACTGTATGGAGATCACTGAAACCACAAAACCAGTGTGGAGGATTCTGTACAAACCTCTCTTACCTAAAAGAGTTGGTGATCTTCAATATAGGATACTCCATGGAGCTGTATCAGTTAATTTCTTGCCATGTTGAACCCAAAAGTGAGAATTGTCCTTTTTGCAATGAAAGGGAGACTCCTTTCATTGTTTTATGTTTTGTAATAGACTTTCCTTTTTGTTTAGCCTTCGAGTGCTTATTTTTGAGGTATGTTTTTCAAAGCAGTATTTTATTCTTGGTTGTATAAATACTATTAAGAAAAATTTCAAATGTCAATTGCTCAATTGTATTGTTGGTATTTCAAAATTATCCATTTATATAACTAGGAGAAATAGAATTGAACAGAAAGGAGAACAAGAACTTATTAGTTTATAAAAATTAAACTTGATCACAAGTCATGATTTTACCTTTTTTAAAAAAAAAAAAAGCTGATATGAGTACATTGAATATTTTGGAAATTGAGTGGTGCTGTGATAATGTGCGGTGTTCAATAGTTGATAATGAACTGGTTATTTCTGAAGTGTTGATGTGATTTTTTGTTGTTGTTGCATTATATATGATTAAAAATTGTGTGATTTGTTTTGTGAATGTTTTTATAGCCAAGATATTGGAATGAAGTCTGAGAATTTTGTAATAAAAAGATTGTCAAATTCAAAAAAATTCCCTCTATCGGCTCCACTGTGGTCTCCAGTTCTTCCGGCTCCACAGTGTTCTTCTGCTTGGCCATTGTGGTCTTCTGCACCTTGTTCTCCACCTTGGTGGACTCCTGCTCTCTCATGCTCTCCCTTGGTGGTTGCATTCTATAACAACTGAACTCATACCTGTAAATTTTCAGGACTCACAACTGCATTCCCGGAAAACCCACGCTGTCTGAACGGAACTAGAGTGGACAACTAGTTGTCTGTCACATCATACAGTTCAAGAGAGCTGCTCTGCGCTGCTCGAACATGCATCTACTGTGTGGCTCTACACTCCACCCAGATATAAAAGCTGCTGTCAGTTAAGGAAGATTTGATGTATGAACTTTTGGTGAAAAGTGATAAGACTTTTCCGTTTTAAGAATGTCGCCATCTTTAATATTACTTTGGTCACTGTCGCTATGGTTACTAGTAAGAGAATACGGGCTTGACTCCCATTGCACATTCATACAGACAATATTAGAGACGCTAGTGTTAGTTGCTGTGTGAACACGACATTTAAAGACTCACACCTGTAATTAAATGTGGTGGTCAATCCCAAAAACTGAGAGTGTGAGCAGCTTTTGTTAATAAATGTCTTTTAACTGAATTTGGATCCTAATCTCCCTCATTTCTGAATCATGCCACGTTACAGAATATTAGCAGTACTCACAAAAGTACTCTTGCTCATTTGATATTGATTAGCAATTTAAAAACAAATTATTCATCATGAAAAGCTTCTCAGAGATATATGTCTGCAGAAAATAAGCTGTCTCTGCATATGCCTGAATAAAAATTAAACTTTTTTTTAATACTCACTGTTGTGCTTAATCACATCTAATTAAACTTTCCTAGCTAATACCTATCATAGGGGATTAATCCTCATCCAGCAGATGGATATATTGGGCTTTAATGTGCTTGTTTTCACACAGTCACTGACAAAGTCAGGGCAAGGTCACATACTGTAGATAGTGGAAATCTGCCCCTAAGATCAAATGGCCCCTTTAGATGTGGAGCCGAAAGCCTACTCAAGGGGCAGCGAGGGTGAAAGGAAATATGGGAGAGAGAGAGAGAGAGAACAGGAGGAGGATGGGCCTCCGGAGAGAAAAAAGAGGAGATGATAGTGTGTGACAGGAACACGATGATGAGAAGGTGATGCATAGAGTGTAATATTTCAGAAGTGTATGAACAGGACTGATATACACTTAAGGGTTCACAGTAAGCAGCAGAAAAGTTACACATGTGAGTACCTTATTAATTTCATGCATTTGACACATTTTGGAATAAGCAGTGCTGCACTTAATAGACTGTTCTGACATTCTTAAGCCAATTCAGCACAATTGTATTTCTACTTGTCCCAAAACACACCTTCTGAGAATAACAACCTTGGACTGGATTTCCCAAAACCTTCTTTACGCTACGTTGTTCTTAAGTTAAACCTTAAGCTGTACCTTATCGTTAATACGTGTTTCCCGAAACATTCTTAGTTAAGTATACCTTCTGTAAGTCATACGTTTGAAAGTTTGGTCTGGGCCACTCTTAGCACTTATCACTGTTGACAGTTCACTCCACTAGTGCCCACCACTGCAAAAAGCTTCTTTACTCAGTCTATACGAATATAATTCTGAAGTTGTAATACACCCAATGTTCAATTAGGCTAATTTAAGTTTACATTATATTTACATTTAGTCATTTAGCAGACGCTTTTATCCAAAGCGACTTACAACTGAGCACTAAAGCAAACGAGTCATCGTGAAGAGGCAAGAACATCACAAGAAGTGTTCAAAATACAAAGTTCAGGCATTGCTGAGAGTAGCAAAAGCCAGATAAGAGAAGATTTAAATGGGAAATGTAGTCTGAGTGAAGGACACCGTGGTGGAAGAGGACCTCTGGTGGATACCCAGGGAAACACAAACCAGACACTGTGACATTAAAGGAGAAGGAAAGGTTTTTTTAATTTTCTTTTTCTTATGTTAAGTACTCACGGAATAATTGAGTTTTCAGTTGTCTTTTGAATGCTGTCAGGGATTCTGTATTCCGGAGGAGGGTAGGGAGATCATTTCACCAGCATGGAAACGTGAATGAGAATGTTCTGGAGAGTGATTTAGTGCCTCGCTTTGATGGTAACACGAGCCGTCGCTCCTCGACCGATCGTGGGAATCTGGTAGGGATTAAGACTTGTAGTAGGGAGTGAAAGTAGGACGGAGCTTAGTCTGTGGTCAATCTGTAAGCAAGCGTCAAAGCCTTGAATTTGAGCAGCGAGTGGTAGCCAGTGCAGTGAGATGAACAGATGAGTGACGTGGGCCCTTTTGGGCTCTTTGAAGATAAGGCGGGCTGCAGCATTCTGGATCATTTGTAGAGGTTTAGTTACACATGATGGAAGTTCAGCCAGAAGAGCATTGCAGTAATCAAGCCTAGAAATAACCAGGGCCTGGACGAGAAGTTGTGTTGCATTCACAGTTAGGAAAGACCTGATCTTCCTGATATTATGCATTGCAAACCTGCATGACCGAGCTGTCTTTGTAATGTGGTCTGTGAAGGTCAGCTGGTCATCAAATATTACTCCAAGATTTTTGACCGACCTTGATGGGGTGATTGAGGATGACTCTAGCTGGATTGTGAAGTCATGCTGTAGAGACAGATTGGCAGGGAGGACGAGAAGCTCAGTCTTTGCCAGGTTAAGCAGCAGGTGATGTTCCTTCATCCACGCAGAGATGTCCACCAGACAGCTTGAGATACGTGCAGCTACTGTGGGATCATCTGGTTGAAATGAGAGGTAGAGCTGGGTGTCATCAGAATAGCAATGGTGAGAAACGTCTCGGTTACATATGTAACCCTCGTCCCCTGAGTAGGGAACGGAGACGTTACGTCGGATTACGACGAATGGGGTTTCGCTTAGAACACCTATCGACTTCCAGTATTACAAAATGAGCCAATGGCAAAGAAATGCCAGGCGGATTTAGTCTCCTCGCTCCTCTCAGGAACCTGATGACCAGGTCGTGCTTCCCCACCGACTTACCTTCGATGAGCTCATGGTGTCCGGCAATAGCGGCAACATAGACCTTCGGGGTGGAGGGAGACAGCCTTCGCTCCAACCCCTGTTGAAGGAAGGAAAGCACAACGCTGATCGAGCATCTCCGGGTGGCTTCTCGGTGAGAAGAGCACCAGCTGAGAAAGAGGTTCCACTTCAACGCATAGACATGTCTCGTGGACGACGCCCTAGCGGAAGTGATGGTAGCCACCACCGCTGGTGGTAGAGTACTCAAACCTGCCTCGTCCCATCCAGGAGCCACACGTGGAGGTTCCAGAGATTGGGACGAGGGTGCCATAGGGTGCCCCATCCCTGAGAAAGAAACATCCTCCTCGTCCTCCCTGACCTTGCACACGGTCTGCCCAAGAAGGCTCACTGGGGGAAACGCATACTTGCGGCCCTGCGGCTAGCTGTGCGCCAGAGCATCCGTGCCGAGCGTGCCCTCGGTCAGGGAATAAAACTGGGCGCAATGGGTCCAGTCGTGAGAGGCAAACAGATCTATCTGTGCGTCCCCGAACTGGTCCCAAATCAGCTGAACCGACTGGGGATGGAGTCGCCATTCTCCAGGGAGGGGCTGAAGCCGAGAGAGCTCATCGGTTGCACAGTTCAGGACTCTGGGAAGAAAATGGCTCGAAGCAACCTCAGATCCTTCTGACTCCTTAAGAAGAGGTGGCGGGCGAGTTGTGACATACGGCGCGAGCGTAGACCACCTTGACGGTTGATGTACGCTACTGTGGCAGTATTGTCTGATCGGACTAGTACGTGTTGACCCCTGAGCAACGCCCGGAAGCGGTGCAGGGCAAGGCGTACTGCCAGCAACTCGAGGCAATAGACATGCCATACTGCTCAACACTACATGCGAGAATCACTGAGCTTCAGGAGTAACCTTGCTCAACACCTAAGTGTGAAGAAATTCACTGAACTTCAGGAGCATTTCTGCTCAACACCTGGTGTGATAAATCTCACTGAATTTTTCAGGAGCATTTCTGCTCAACATGAGAGTGTGACAGCATGTCCATTGCACATGGCGCCCCAGCCCGTGGAGGCATCTGTTAAGACAACAACATGCCGGGAAGCTCGTTCCAGGGGCACTCGGACCCGTAGAAAACTGAGGTTCGACCACGGGGTGAGTACTGACGGCAGGTCGGAGTAACTGGTACTCGGAGGGTGCCATGTTGCCATGCCCACCTCAGGACTCGGTCGCGAAGCCAAAGCTGAAGCGGTCTCATATGAAGCAATCTGAGCGGCATACCGCGGCTGCAGATGCCATATGCCCCAGGAGCCTCTGAAAAAAAACTTCAGTGGAACCGCACTCTTGCGCTTGATAGTCTCAGGCAAGTCAGCAATGGCTGAGTGGAGAAGGCGACCAAGTCCATACCAAGAAAAGAGCTCCTCTGCACGGGGCAAGGTTACTCCTTTCCTAGTTGACCCGAAGGCCCAGACGAGCTAGGTGCCGGAGCACTGAGTCCCTGTATTCGCAAACCTGGTCTCAGGAGTGAGCTTAAGACAGCCAGTCACCGAGATAGTTCAGGATACGAACCCCGTGTTCCTATGGAGGAACAAGGGCTGCCTCAACAACCTTGTGAAGGCACGAGGAGACAGGGCTAGCCCGAATGGGAGAACAGCGTACTGATATGTGCGCGCCCTGACAGCAAACCGTAGGTATGGTCTGAGTCGAAGGAGAACGGAGACATAAAAGTAGGCGTCCTTCAGGTCGATCGCTGCAGACCAATCCTGTGGCCGCACACAACCAGAAATACGTCTGGCAAGGAACATCTTGAACGGCAGCCTGTGAAGGGAGCGGTTCAGATGCGTAGGTCCAGGATTGGCCGTAATCCACCAGACTTCTCCGGGACAATGAGGTAGGGGCTGCAAACCCGGACCTCATTTCGGCTGGAGGGACAGTCTCAATCGCACCCTTCGCCAGTAAGGTAGCAACCTCCACTCTCATGATAAGGAAATAGCCATCGACCAAAGTGGAGCGGACTCCCCTGAAGCGGGGAGGAGACCGTGCGAACTGAATCGCATAGCCGAGCCAATGGTTTGCGCGACCCAGCGGAACAGATAGGGAAGCTCTAGGCAGGCTCCCAACTGTGCCATCGGAGTCAAGAACCACAAACGTCCCCCCGGTGGTGCTGCGAAGCGGAATGACCGGCCCAGACATGGACGGAATAGCGGCCCGGTGTGGGGACAAGGTCAAAACCGCACCCTGACAGAGGAGGCCAAGGAAGGACCAGGGTTCCACAGGGGCCTGCTCTGTCAGGGGTGACAGAGGGGGACAGGGGCGAAGCGGTCCGTGGACGGCACGCCGTGTCAACCGCCTCTGAGACTGAGGGGCAGTGTTGTGCAAGTTACTCCCAAACTGTAATACATTATATATTACTTGTTACTGTTATTTAAAAGTAACTCATTACCTTACAATATTACTGTCTCAGAATTGTAATGAGTTACATTACTCCTGTATTACGTTTGAGTTACTTTCACAAAAATAACTATACAGGAGTAGAACTTAACATTCTAAAATGACTAGGGCTGTAAGGATATGCCATATCATATGAAACCGAAATCGCGACACTCAGATCCACCTGCAGAATCGCAACACACCCCTTCCAACTCCCAGCGTTATCCATACCGTCCAGATCCAATGCTACCACATCATTAAATTACTATTAGTATTATCTGAAGTTAACTTAACATTATAGAATACGTAGACCTACACCACAAAACTAGTTGAGGATAAATTATTTTAAATTTGGGAATTCCAGCGTTATGGACATGACATTTGCAGTCAAAACTTGAAATATAAATTCTCAGAAAATGCATTAATACCAAAATATTGAAACGTCTGTTTATCCATAGGCTCCTCCCTAAAAGGAGTCCAGACATTAGAAAAATATCAGTCTACACATGCGTTTTATATTTAATATTAGGGAAATAGACAGTCATGCGTGACAAAAAAAATCTTTAACTTTTAGGAGGCAACGATTTTTTATTTATTTATTTATTTTGTAATTCTGTGAATTACACTGCGCAAATCGGATGAAAAAGGGTTGGCTCTCCACAGAACATAAAATATTCATTTTATTTAATTTTTCGTGTTCGCATTTATGAGGAAAAAACAATGTTACAGACGTGACAGTTCTCCGTTATGGACGCGACTGCTCTGAAGCGGCACTAAAAGACTGCTTTAAAACTTTCACAGAGACCTTACACACACAAAGCTTTCTTTAAAGTGAATTTCGTTTTGTATTAATTGTATCTTAATTTTAATCAATGTTTCGTCAACCAATTGCCTGGATTTAAGCGCGTGAACTGGAGCGCGTCTTATAAATGAACCGAAACTCAGCGTATAAGGTAGCCTATTCACGGACTTGAAAAATATATCTATATTGAAATGTCTACTTGTAAACAGAACAATTCAAAACGAAAGGAAATAGACTGCTCTCTGCTTATGAAATGAAATGTGCATTTCTCTCTGGTGCATTCACTACTGCGAAGATCGCGATTCAGCATCGTCAACTTCATCTTGACTTTATTAATAAACAATTAAAATGTCTCCTTTCTATATTTGACATATTCATAATCATTGCTTTTGCCGGTTCTTTGTGACAGCTTTTAGGTGCTTTATCGGCAGCGCCGCCGCCCTTACATGAACGCGTCACCAGCACATCAAAAACATGATTGCGTGATGAAAACATGAAAAATACCACATAAACATAGCCTAACTGTTTAGAAAGAAAACACAGAACGAATAGCCTAATGCGCATACGTCCATCTCGCGAATGTATAGTCTTCTTCATGCCATCTTCACCATTAGCCGCTTTTCCACTGGCCAGCGCGAGCACAGAGGCCGAAATTATACCTCACGGCACTCCTGTAAAAAAATAAATCGCTATACAAATATATCAGACGCTGCCATTTAGTCTTTATTTACAGACTTGGACACCACACGCGGCTATTGACTGACCACGAACAGGTAATTTAGCCTACTTGCATTTTTCATTCGTTAATGTCTCGCGGTCTTGCTGTTTTTTGTTGTTGTTTGTTTCACAATTAAAACTAAAAGTCTGTTGTAACGCAAGCCTTACTGAACATGTACCGAGTAAAATATTACTGAAAATTGATAAGTAATGCCTTACACTACTGCGTTACAGCAAAAAGTAATATGTTACTGTAATGCATTACTTTTGTAACGCGTTACTCCCAACACTGCAGAGGGGGACGAGGAGAGCACGGCTTGTGGGCGGCGCTCTGTGTCGTCCGAGAACTCTGTATGCTCAGAGACGAGAGAGTCAGCTCTTTCTGAATAAGGATTCTTCCCCAGCCCTCCACCGGGGAAAGGATTGGCCCTGCTACCAACTCCTGGAAAGAACTGAGTCTCATCTCTGAGCAGCCCATCTCAAAAGTGCCGCTTAACCCGGCATTTAGCGGGGGTGGGGCTGGAGAGGGCTGTGGCAGCCCCCCTACGGTCTTCCGGAGCCAGGCGGGCGGGGTTGGAACCGTGGGAGGGTGCCTTCGGCGGTGGGCAGACTGAGGGATCTGAGCGGACGGCGGGGCCGTCGGACAGAATAACCTCAATCTGCTCACGGGCGGTTGAGAACTGTTGGGCAGAAGCACTCAACCGCACCGCCGAAGAGGCCGACCTGGGAGATGGGGGTTGTCGAGCAGACGGGTCCGTCCGACATCATGCACATCAGCCGGTCAGCCACAGAATGGTGAACATCACCTGACTCCGAGAGCGTACGGGCACTTTCGTCGCTCGGAGAGCAAGGTCTGTGGCGGCGCGCAGCTCACTGAAGAGCCTCGGGTCAGTCCCGCCCTCCTGCATGTCCATGAGCATCTGGGTCAGGTAGACCAGCAGAACGGTCATGGGATGCAGTGAGGCGGCTGCCTGTCCTGTGGCACTATAGGATTTCGCCACAGATTAGTGTAGACGAAAAGAACTACAGGCTTTGGACGGGTGCTTAGGATTGCGCCGGGAAGCACTCTGAGGACACAGTAGCATGGCAACAGAGCGTTCAACCGGGGGGACCCCAGTGTACCCATGGGCAGCGGCCCCGGAGGGGAGAAAAGGCGGATGAGACCAACGAGCGGACCCGTGATTTCATCATGCACGTCCGGGAGGAAAGATATTGGGGTTTGCCTTGGACGCAGGTCGGCGGCCTCACCCAAAACCAATCGTCCCAGGAAAGCATGGCCGTCATCTCCGGATCAGACTCAGGCACAGCCGTATGCACACCAGAGGGTGGCAGCTGTGACGAGTCATCATTTCCAGAAGAATCAAGCCCACCTAGTGATGCTGCTACAGACACAGCATCATCCTCTGTAGCTTCAAATGAAAACACACAGGCCACCCGAGGGTAGACTCGTGGAATCATCAGTTCGCTAGCGGGCACCGTCATTAAAGAGGGGGGCTGGGGTCGCGGACACAGAGTCGACGCCTTGTTCCAGACCAACACCCTCAGGTCACCCTGGCCACCAGCCGAAGATCGGGAGGTGGATGAGGGGACTCTCACTCTTGCGAGTTCATCGAGTCTCGACCTATATATGACGCGATGATCACGTTCCCAGCGAGAACATGAGTCACCCACGAGTGCTGTTCAAGCATGATCAAAGCCCAAACACACTAGACAGCGCTCGTGCCCATCAAAGTCCGATACCAATCCGCTGCAACCAGAAATGCACGGGCGAGCCGTCTTGAAAAAGATGTGCCGCGTGCAAGCTCTTTTATGAGAGGAGAAAAAAAAAACTCCGCGATGTTGAAGCGCACAGGGAGACACACACACACTGGCAGATCACTGCACAGATCAGCAGGCACTGTGAGCTCGCTGCAGATCGCCGTCACACCAACACCGGAGAGAGAAGCTCGTCTCGTAGAGCGGAGTCAGAGATGACTGTGGAGTGAAGAAATACTCTTGGCTCCGAAGCGAAAACATATCTGCATGTTGCCGGCTTCCTCCTTTTATACCCACGAGGTGGGGCGGAGTTACGCTATGCAAATTCCGCAGACCCATGGCATTTCTTTGCCATTGGCTCGTTTTGTAATACTCGAAGTCGATAGGTGTTCTAAGCGAAACCCCATTCGTCCTCATCCGACGTAACGCGGAGTGACAACGAAAGGGAACCATGTGCCTGTATGATGGGTCCCAATGATGTGGTGTAGATGGAGAAGAGGAGCGGTCCAAGAACTGAACCCTGAGGAACCCCTGTGTTCAGTTGATGTGCTTTGGATACCTCACCTCTCCATGCAAGTGTTTTCATGCAAAGAATAATATTGTTATTACACTGATTGTTGTTGGCTTTTTAATAATATATTATTCAAAGGTACATCAGCAGCAGCCCCTGCATAAGTGAATAATTGATTCAGCCACGGACAGCACCTGGTAACAATGCACTTAAGATATATCTTAGGTGCAACCTCCTAAGGTATAGTACGGGAAAACGCCTAGAATTGGTATAACTTTAATTAAGTTATACCTCTAGAGTCTTCGTAGAGACAAGAGACAACGTTATCGGGAAATCCAGCCTTGGTATGTTATTAAATAGAAAATAAGTATATCTATCTACGTTTATATTAAATAGAATACACATCTGCATTTGGTACTTTTACCAAACACAATTTACATTGAGTTCAATTATATATATGTTATCAGGTTGCATCATTTTCTGGAGAACTACATTCAGAACTGATTGAGAATGCCTTTTAAATTCCAATGCAATTCCTGAATTTGGAATGAATTTGAATTGAGGTAGCAAACAGGGTGCAGAATTTCAATTTAAATCTAAGCAAGTAGAATTAAGTTTTATTTGAATTTAAATTCAAAGAAATTAATATAACTTAAAATTATGAGAAATGTTGGCTTGAAAAAGCCCTTTAAATGAAGCTTTGAAAAACGTGCATTGACTTGATTTATTTGCATTAAAGTTTGTTGGCCTTGCAGACTAAGAAATTGATTGATGGGTGAATGGATAGATAGATATGTTTAAAAATACCTGAAATACCACATGTGACCATTATTCTGACTCATTTTGCCAGCATGGGTCACATATAAATGTAATTAAAAATGTAATTTGTGTATTTCATCAAATGTCATTAATTATCTTTAGCAGAGGCTATATATATATATATATATATATATATATATATATATATACAGTATATATATACACACACACACGCACACACACACTGTATTTTTTTATTTTTAGATGCTATTCACACAAGGCCTATTGGGCCTATAGTGCAAATAGTTGCAGATATTTGCACCTCAGTGTATTGCAGTGTGTTTATTGTAAGTAAAACCAACCATATAAATATGATTCAGGATATAATTGCATTAATGCCTAAGGGAATTTCACCCCATTTTCCAAAATGAAATTCAGGCCCTGTGATTTAGATCGGTGGCTGATCGATTGGTGTGCCTCTAATAGGTGTAATATTTAATCTCTACTTTCGAGCACTCCGTCGTGTGCATGGTACACTGCAAATATTCATCACAAAGTACATACTCATAGAAATCATGTGTCGTCCTTCAGTCGGACAACATATGAGATTTAATTGATTTCGTTTTTAGCTAATTGCTTATATAACTTAGCAACACAAACCATGTCATGTGTTGTACTGCGGTTCCATCTAAGTTTCTCTCCGCTGCTCTCTAATGTCAGTAATTTCATTGCTCACTAAAAGTGGCACTGATATAACTGCTAAAATAATAGGCTATACAATATAGCTTTATCTTAAATTGAGGATCATTTATATCTTTGGTCTGTATTGTCATATCGCCCGCCCTTAATGTTAAAGCATCAAGCCATTATATATGAAGGATTTGAGGTTTGGCCACGAACCAAACACAAATTAATCTTCCAGGTGATTCGTTCAAACATAATTCCACACAAAACTCAACATTCCAGACCCCCAAAACACCAATCTAATCTAGGGCCATAAATGGAGTGGGCTCCAGCCAAGAACTTTCTGACCATGAAAGCCCAACTAAAGGAATAACGTTGTCAACGTTAGATAGATTGGAAAAGACTGATTGGTTCAGAGATGGCATGGCTCGGAACCCACCAAGATAACGGCAGAGGTTTTTTAAACCCACGACAAATGATTTAAAACAGACCTCCTCCTTTTTAAGGACCTTGGAACGACCCCAGGGTTGAAATCTCTTAAAACCACAGAGACTGAGACTTTACATATAATATACATAAAATCATCCCAAAACAATTATTGACAGACTTCTAATCAAACATTGTTCAACTACATAATCCTATAATGTATCTACAACCTCTGTATGCATCTATTATGCTTAGATCACATACAAGTCATGTAATTGTTATAACTATTAGATGTTTGAATGAAAGTGTGTCTTGTTTACTATCAGTACGATCATATGTTCTTAATTCAGAAGAGGGCTTGATTGAAATCTGTGTAAAATATTTCATGTTCTTATATAGGAATCATGTCTAAACTGTACACTTTTGTACTCTGCTAGAGCAGGAGAGTAAAGAGATCACAGAGATCACGCTTTCCAACTTCAAAGACTTTCCATCCATTCGCCAACACACCATGTGATTGGCCGCCCAAGACATCTATCCAAGCACGAGGAGACCGCCAGCCAGTCAAGGAACTGTCACGATCCACACACGGGAAACAGGGGTTAGATCCAAAAGCAGTATTTAATAGGGTAATCCATAAATCATAATCCAGTCCAAGCAAAGGTCAAAATCCAAAAGGCAATCCAACACAAGAAACAGGCAAGAAACAGGCATCAGAAGTGTAGTGACATTAAACAAGGACTCCGTGACACACACTGAAACAGACAGGGTTATATACACATATTTAACAAGACTAACACAGAACAGCTGGGAACAATGATTACGTGGAACAGCTGAGTGCAATGAACTGATGAGTGACAGTGACAGACAGAATGCTGGGAATTGAAGTCAATTGAGAAGGACACCGTGAGAACGAGGACCTCTAGTGACAGACAAGGGAACACAACCAGACACTGTGACAGGAACCCGGGAAACACCCTTTTACGCCGACAAAAGGAATCCCCAAAGGAACGCAAAGACAAGCAAGTAGCCTCCAGACTCTTAACTGAACTGGTGCTTTGATATAACATTTAATAACCCCGCCTAAGAAACGATAGAAGGGTTAAAGTAATGATTGATGGTTCGTTCAGGTCATGTCTTATAAGTGCATACAGAAACTTGGGATTTTATCATCTCACTCTTAAAACTCATTCTTTCCGCACTCTCTTTCTTTCTGCAACTCGTATGAATGTGTGTGTGCGTCTGATTGTTTTAGATATTAGTCTTATATGTTAGAATAATCAATAAAGTCTTGTTTGTATTTTAAAGATAATTGTTCTTGTGTTATGTACTTACGAATTTAATGTCTTAAACTGCTGATCTAAGTTACCTTGCTTATATATAGTGTTTCAATATAGTTTGGACATTTATATCCGTTTTAGAGCTGATAGTTACGGCCCGTTCAAATGACCGCTGGACGAGTCATTTGCTCGGCCATTTAAGTGATTATTTTAAGATTCCCTATAAATTAATTAATAATTCCTTTTGAGCTAAATTGACCTGTCTGACCCTACACGTTACTACAAAGACATAAAAATAAAATGAAAAGACATGTATTGTGAAAAGCACCATACGAATAAATTTGACTTGACTCGAATGGACCATTCCAAAATGTTCTTAAATTGGTTACAATTTAATATAAGTAGTAGTATACTAGTACTCAGTCTCTACATTAGAGTCTGTGTCCTAAAATCCCACAATTCATTGCATGGATATCACGTTTCCATTCTCTATATTCAGCGTTTATGATTATATTTAACAATTTATTTCCACTTTTTTTAAGATTTTCTTATTTTTTTTATTTTAAATAAAACATCTCCAAGGTGATATGAGTTGAGAATGGGGTGTCGAATGATATTGAAAAAGGTACGGATTTGAACATGGGTCAAAATCCATGAAATTCACCATTCTCTCCACACCCCTGCACCTGTTACCAGATGGATTCTTCAGTAATTTTGTTTTCTTTTTGCCAACAAGATGGGCTATTCACACAGATAACCATTTGTGGACTAGGGTACTTTCCTAGAATGCATTACAAGTGTTTATAATATATATATATATATATATATATATATATATATATATATATATATATATATATATATATATATATATATATATATATATATATAATATTATATAATATAATATTATATATATATATATATATATATATATATATATATATATATATATATATAATATTATATTTATATCTTACAATTCACTAAATGTCTCTTCCTCTCATTCCAATTCAAATTCCAGTTCAACTTCTCCAATTCTAGTTTTGCCCAATAACCCCATTTTCTATCATTTGAGCTACATGAATAACTAACCTGTACATTAGAAATGAGAAAAAAAATTTTGAATAACAGTGACATTCTGACATAGTTTTCCACCACAAAACAATACATGTAATATATAATGGTATCACACTAGTATGATTAGTATTGTCCGATTTGTCATTTCTAGCATTTAGCTGTATGTACATTAACCACAGAGGTACGGCAGGCCACTGAAAAGTCTCTGAGATCTCTGTGTCCCAGAAGATAAAGTGAGGAAAGGCCATTAAGGTGAGGAAAATTGGATATCTCCTAGAAATGGGAAAGTAAGAAAGAGGAAGAGGAGATTGTAATTGGGAGTCTCATAGCGAATGCAATGGATTGTGGGGAGAAATCAGTATCAAATTTAAGCCCTGGTCAAGGCCTAACTCAATCTTTGTCTGGCAAGGGATAAACCAAAGAAAAATCATTCTGCTTTCTTAAGACTCCGAGCGGCAGGAGTAGAGAAAGGCCAAAACCAAATTTATATACAAAGATTTAAAGAAAGAAATGTGTCCGCAACATCAGACAGTGACATTTAACAAATATATAGATAAGCAGATGATACAGCCAATGTAGAGCAACACTTGGCCCTTATCTGTCACACATTCACTTGCACTTGTTACCTAGGACCTATTTTAATATGTGAATATTATAATAATTCATATTTACTTTATAGAAACTGAAATGAAGCTATATTAAAATTTCATTAGCACTGTCTATTTTGAAATAATAATAATAAAAAAATCATTTTAGAGAAAATATTCACACCCATTAGTAAAGAACACTGGCTATTTGTACCCCACATAGTCTGGTGGACTGGTGAAAATTGGATCTTGTTAAGTAAAAAGTACTGCTCGTGGTTTGCGCAGTGATGCTTGAGTCTGGCTTGAGACTTTTCCAATCCAACCATATATATATATATATATATATATATATATATATATATATATATATATACTGTATATAGTTTTCAAATGTAGTCTTTTAAAAAGGCAAAAATATAGATTTTTTTTTAAACAGAATATCGATACTGAAATATCTGAAATGCTTAATATCGGACAGCATTTCCGACTGCAAGTTCCGCATTTCTGACAGCAAGTTGACACACAAGCCCGCCTCCCCCACTCACTCATTTCTTTTGCTCCGAATGAATATTGTTGGTGTTACAGGGCTTGAATTTCGGCGTGGGATAGCGAGTATTGCGCATCATTTTTCTCTTTTTGTGCTCACACACAAAGTGCGCGCACATAAAGCTGCCTCTCAGTACTAAACTGAGTTCTTTTTTTTGCTGCTTATTGTGCTTAAACAGTCAAATACACACAAAATAATGTGTAAATGGCGGTCTTGGTGGGTATTCATGTAAACAAAGTCAGTTATGTTTTAAACAGTTCAGAGATAGAAAACGTGTGTAACAGTATAATGGATCAGTGCATCAGGTCTTAAAGTGACAACAGCTGCTGCCAAATTATGAGATAATATTAAAAAAAATATATTAGCCCTGGGTACTATGATATACTAGTTTGATTATAGTCTGCTATGGACTGTACTGTATATTGTTTACATGGGGATGATAACGGTATCGTTTTCAGAAATTTGCGTTTTCAAGCCCAAACTGCAGTTTTAAATGACGGCCAAAACGCATAACTATTTTTCAGCTTTTAGTTGAAAACGATGTCATTTAAACGGTCCCCAAGTCTTGCCTTAAAAACAAATGGCGCAGCCAGATTAGGTACAGAGTTAATTAAAAATTGTACAATTGTAGAACTTGTACTTCCTGAGTGAACTTTACATCTCAATGTAAAGCTAACTCTGATTTATTCTGAATTAAGTGTTATTCTGTCATGACAACTCTCGGAGTGATTGGCATGGCAATGGTATGACAATGTTGTATGTTTGGTCTTGGTGGAATAAATCTGCTACATTGCTGCTGCTGTGGCAGAGCAAGTACGGGAATCGCTACTGCCAATACATACACGACACGCTGCTGTGAGCAAGTAAGACATGCTGCTGCTGTACAATATAGCGTCCATGAACTACCCCCCAACAGAGCAGGTGACATGGTATTTGACAATACAATACAAGCCGAGTGTACTGTACGTCAGGAAATCCACTACCCCCAGCAGATCTACAGCCAAAATATATGTACTGCTGCTTCTCCGAAGAGCCATAGGAACATGTGTATGCTATCTATCTGTGCCTAGCCCTTTTTTTTAGTTTTGAGTATGAGAAATGGGGCATATGCTTGGTCTAGGCGGACTAGATCTGCCCATGCAGTATTCCCCCAAGCAGATCTAGCCGTTAGACATGTGGGCTGCCATGAGGTGCATATAAGGCACGTGAAACACCCCTTTTTTTCAAGGGGTGTCCCTAGTGACTTACCAGTGTGGTGTTCCACGTATGTGCCTACATACTAGTGTATGCGTGCCACTAAACTAAGTTGTCTGGGTTTTTATACATCACTGTAGTTATGAAATAGTATATGCCCAAATATAATTCTGCCGAAAATGCAGCTGCTTGTGTACTTCGTATGTAAATAAGGTGAATAGCCTACATTTTTTGTATTTTAAAAATGGTAATGTTTACATTTCATGATCGACTCATTAGCCGACAGATGGACTCAAATTAGCAAATACAGTGTCTACTTAACCGGAATGTCTGCTACTGCTGTTGATATTTGTTAACATTGCAATCTGATTGTTATACATGTTGGTGATGTAAAAAATAGGAATTGCTTTGGCTCAAAATAAAATAATCAAATATAAATAATCAAAATAAAAGCCTTTCACTTTTAAGAGTTCAGAAAAGCTTTTCTCTGTATCCTTACATTGCCTACTTGCTGTTGCATACATGTAAAATGCACATTCTCTAGTGATGGGTCGTTCATGAACGATCCGTTCATTGCGTCTGTCACGTGACAAATGAACGAAAGGCTCTGAAGGTAAATTAATTATTTATGTTCCCTGTAAATTATTTTTGACTGCATTATAATGATTTCTTTATTCAGAATATGATCAAGATTGCATAGTTGGATGTGTTCGGGGAATTTGGCGGTTAGAAGTATAACGTTTAAAGCCACTTGAATGAACGAAATGACTCGGAAAAAGATTTGTTCATTATGATGAACGAGTTCGAACAGGAGAGTCAGCAAAATTATCCGAACTTCCCATCACTAACATTCTCTAGCTGCTATTGCTAGTGATTCACTCTAGCATTAATTCAAGACTGCTGAAATGACACATGATTTAGACCTTGTGAATGGTTAGTTGATAAGGAATTGATTAAGCAGACTACGCAAAACACAGTGAGATAACATAAAAACCTATCCAATTATTTTAGATCTTGAATTTCAGTGGATTTCTGAAAGCGCGCTGCAATGCTAAAACAAATGCTACCCAAGTATTGAAGCCTGAACAGCGAGCTCATTGGCTACTGATATGGTAGGAACAAATCAGCTGCGCCCTATAGATATCGATGTGATTATGAACAGGTGATTAAAAGGACCTATTGGCCTGCAGCATCTAGAGTTTCATGCCAGAACTTTATATTTAGCCAGTAGGGATCATCTGTTTTTGTTTTGGGTGGGTTTTGCATGCGTTTAGTTCAGTTTCTGGTTTTTCAGTTTGATCCCATGGTTTTTCATAGATTGTTTGAGTTGTTGCACGTGGTGGTTATTTAAGCCCCGTGGTTCTTTCTGGTCATTGTCTGTCGTCGTCAGATATTGTTTGGTTGTTCTGTTCAAGTTTCAGCATTCTGAGTATTTTGTTATTTTGAGTTTGAGTTTAATACAAGAATTGCTGCGTTTAGATCCTGCCCTTTTTCATCACTGCTGCAACCACACGCTGATACCAGAATTTGATGTTTGGTTTCCATATTTCCCTGCAAGATTCTTTCAGCCACCTGAATGAGGGATGGGCAAACTCGGTCCTGGATCACTTTTAATTGTGGGAGCATCACTTTTGCTCCCACAATTAATGTTGAACATTTAAGATTTCATCCAAAAATCAATGGTAATGGCATTGAATCAATGTTACAATGTGATGTTTGTTCAACATGTTTACACTCTCAGAAAATGAAACACAACAACTATAACTGACTTAAAGCAACACAGCCTTTAATCAACTGGAATACATCTCTCAAGATCTCAGCAGAAGTTCTTTTTGACAATTAATAGAGGTTTAGATGTTGATGTTTGGTCACCATTATGTTGACAAGTGTTTCCTTTAGTTGGACAGTTTGACTTTGGCTTTTATGTGAGTTTGTGATCTTTGCAACAGTGTGTACTAAAACACATAATTTATTGCAAAGAAATCCAGAAACAAAGATAGATCAGGTGAAATAGTTTTCATCATCATAATTCACTAATCTTACCACGGACCAAAAGTTATTAATACGTTAGGGACTATATTCACAACAAACAATACTTTCTTGCCACAGATCAGACATTCTCAATTTTGATTTTTAAAATACATTAAAGAAAAAATATTTTTAGATACACACGCAGACATCAAGAATCAGCATATGAATCTCAACTATAGTGACATGCCGTTCATGCTATAATGCGTATTGTTAGCCACTATAGTATGAAACCAGCATGCATAAAGCATAAAGCATGTCACTATTGTTGAGATTTGTATGCTGATTCTTGATGTCTGTGTGTCTAAAAAAAAAAAAGAAAGTTCCTATTATATATTTAAAAATTAAAAATTCTGAACATTTGACCTGTTGCAAGAAAGTACCCAGCAAACACATTTACGTTGTGGCAACGTCTGTGGCACGTTGCATTTCAGCTATGGCAACGTCGCTGTCTACGTGCTCGCAACATTGTAACAACGTAGAATTGTAAGACGCCACAGGGCTGTAGCAAAGTTGTTGCGCGACATTCAGCACCTGATAGATGACGTTCTGACAAATTGGTGATATAAATGTGATATAGGCCTATAGATAGATATCCCCCATTTAGCATTTTATGTTAATTTTTAATTACTAAGATGTTAGATAATTATATACTTTTTAAATATTGTTTATCCTTATTATTATTTAATGGGGCTATCAGTAAATTAGTCAAATTATAATCAACACCTGCAAGTGTAAACAAAAATGACAGAAGGTTTCGTTAATTTAACTTTATTAAAACTGCATATATGGTAATCAAATTGCACTTCCAAAAGTCATACATTTGTGAAAAAAAGAATAAACGAATATAACAAATATACACATTTCGTTGAAGTATAATAAATAAAACATAAAAAGCAAAGATCAGAACATTTAATGAACAAAACCGGGTTCTGTACATGGCAGACAGTAGTCGAAAGCCAAGCGATAAAAGTCGGTTAATGGAATCAGTCTAGGAAACATCCACAAATCGAGAGGACCAAAGAAACTAAATAGCAGACAAATCAAATGAAAAACTTAACAGTATGAGTGAGGCTACATTAGTCACATTAGAAAATGAAGTTGTAGGTTGTGTTTAAATAATTAAGTATCTTATTTAGCAAAGGCAAGCTAAATAAAACGCAATACTCACGTATCCTTGCTCAATTAAGAATGAGACAACACAATGTGCCCAACAGACAGTCCAACTGTCCAACTGAAGGACACACTGATCACAATAACGGTGGCCAAATATTTTCAATAGAGCAACTCAATAAATTATCAAAAAAAAAAAAAAACTTCTGCTGAGATCTTGAGAGATTTATTGTCTTATTTTATTTGCAGTTGATGTCAGGCTGTATGACTTTATGTCAGTTATAGTTGTTGTGTTACACAGAGTGTAAACATGAAGTTGAACCAACATCACATTCTAACATTGACTCAATGCCATTACCATTGATTTATGGATGAAATTTCAACATTTTGTTCAAAATTAATTGTTAGAGCAAAAGAGATATTGATTCAATGCAGTTAACATTGACACATTAACATTATTGATGGTTGTTATATATCTGGGACCCAAATCAAATACAACTGAACCAGCAAATTATTGTCTTCAGGATTACTAAGGCCTCATTTACACATAGAATTACACAAAATTAGGATGTGTTGAAAGTATCCTTAAAACAAAAGCTACTGATTTGTTATCAGTAACGGTCCCCTGCAAAAGCCAGGAATGAATGAGCTTGTCGATTGTTTTATTTACTGTGCATTGAGGGCTACAAAATTAGACACAAATGATGACATTCATCTGCAGCAGTGTTTGAATTACTCATTTATTCAGTTTATCAGTGACAATTTGACAAGGCTCTCTAAAAATGGAAATCATAATTTCAAATTAACATGAAGTTGGAACAGAACAGCTGGAAATCCATTCCTATAGGAGGAATGGCTAAAGAAAACAAACACGGAAAACCAACGACATGCCAAGTTTAGCTAACATTACATGGTTGTCTGAATCAACACAAGCCGCTTCGGAATAACCCACTCATCCCAATATTAGAAGACAATTCTGCAGCGGACACGAGCAAACAAAGTGAAGGCACAATAGAAGCAAAAAAGTTAGACTCCCTGGGTGTCTTTTCTCTTACATCGCGGTTTTCGAGCAGCCATTTTTGAACTCGCATGTCTCACATGTGCAGCACCATTACAAGGTCGGCCACAAGGCCACACAAAACAATTATGTGCTTTTCTTTGTCATTTATTCAGTAAAGGTCCCCATTCTGCCAACTCTATTTTCAGGTCAGGTCAATAGCTGGACAGAATGCGCAGCCATGGGGCTGAACAGTAAATGGACATTTATTGCTCGCAGATATACGTTATTTTTCTTTACCTTGAGTTCTGTGCTGCGACATGTGGAGAAATAACTGCGGTGACTATATAGACTAACTGGCTGTGGGTATATTACATTCAGAAGTGATCAAATGGCTTTGAATGTTGTATGGCTCCAGAAAGTGGTTCATCAGAATATTTTTCATCATCTGTAAAAGTTATAGCTGAAGTGTTAAATTTCTTTTTTTGAATCCTTTTTTTATTGATTTTTTTTTTATAAATAATTTATTAGTAACATAAGTTAAATTAATCAAATGGAAAAAAAAGTTAGGAAAGAAGATTACAGTTTTTTACATTTGCTAACACACAATTTTGTATGCTGGTTTTATCAAAATACTTAACACAATTCACAAAACCAAACTGCAAAATACCTCATATCTCCTGCAAAATGAAGCACTGCAACCAAAACTACATATAGCATTATCAAAATCAAACTTTTGCACGAAATGGTACACACTTCATTTATATTACCAGATTTTTGTCTAACCAACTACACACTGTTGGGCATAATGAAAAGCACTCTCATCTTTAGTATGCTTTGCCATAATCCTAAAATAGTTCAAATTGTTGAAAATTCTTCAGATTGTTCACATGACTGAAATATTTGCAGATACACTCACAGATACACAATAATGTTGAAACATTATTTTTTTATTTTTCACCAAACAAGCCAGTGCAACATATGCACAGTAGATATATTTACATTGGCCTGAACAAAAATATGCTCACAAAAAACAGTAAACTGAAAAACAAAATTGCAGAAAAAATAAATATATAAAAAAAGAGGCAAGAAAAATAATTAGGCAGCATCTTGCCGCACAGCTGGGTCAGGCCACATCACAGGCAATATCTTCCCTTGCCAGACATCGAGGGAAGAAGCGTCTTGAGTGCCTTATCCATCCCTGAATCACACCCACATCAATCTCCTCATGCCTCTTCCATAGCCTGCACAAGAGGCATGCGCACAAAGGGCTGCCGGTCGTATACCTTCCACCGCCATGCTGAAAATAACTCTTCTATGGGCTCCTACTCTTCCTCTTCTTCCTTTTCCTCTTTCTCTTCCTCCTCCTCTTTCTCTTCCTCCTCCTCCTTCTCTTCCTCCTTCTCTTCCTCCTCTTCCTCTTCCTCCTCCTCCTTCTCTTCCTCCTCTTCCTCTTCCTCCTCCTCCTTCTCTTCCTCCTTCTCTTCCTCCTCTTCCTCTTCCTCCTCCTCCTTCTCTTCCTCCTCTTCCTCTTCCTCCTCCTCTTTCTCTTCCTCCTCCTCCTCCCCCTCCTCTTTCTCTTCCTCCTCCTCTTTCTCTTCCTCCTCCTCGTCTTCCATTGTTGTTGTAAAAAAAAAGGTGCTAACCTGTGGTCTTTTCATAGTACTTACATCCTGATTGAAGTGTTAACTATTAACCATTGTGGTGTTTGGCCAGCTGGCACATGTATTGGTCAATTAGCTCATGTAGTGTCATTTTAAATGGCAGTGTTTTGAAATGGCAAACATGTGACTTTATGTCAGATTGTTGTGTCTTATGCAGAGAACCGTGTTCAGTGCATTTTAAAATTGCCATTTTGAATTGCAAAATGTGTGTAAAGCAGAAAATGTGTTTAGACTTTTGGAGACTTGAGAAGAGGTTTTGCTCTCTGTGTGTCAGTTTAAATAATTGAGCTGTGCATGTCAGTTTAGTGTGTTAGCAATTGGTAATTGCTAACTGTAATATATATTATTAAATAAATACATTTAAAAAATCATTGTGTATGCTTCTTTAATACAGTGTTTTTTTTTCAACTCCTTTATAGGAGAATAAGATCAAACAAATGTACAGCATAATAACACCGGCAATAACAGTTACAAAAACAACGAAAAGCCAGGCGTTTATGAAGGTTTTTAGAAAGTTAATGACTTATGACAAGACTTTTATAAAAGCACAGATCAAGGGTTTTCACTATTTTTGTTTACAGAACCAAAGTGAATTTGCAGTTGAAGTTACACTTGGCAAACCGTATGCAGATTTATGACAACTGATTTGGGTCATATAAAAAAGCACAATAAAATGAGTTTGTTTGCATGAAACAGGGGATTTCAACAGCAGCCTGCTTGTATTGTGTGTGTGTGTGTGCGTGCGTGCGTGCGTGCGTGCGTGTGTGTGTGTTCTCTCATTTGTCAGGTTAATTCAACGCCTTTTAAATTTTCTCAGTGCAAGTCTGTCACCCAGACCACTGATGAAGCACTAATTGATTGATTGATTATTTCCATTTCTTAGCCACCAATATTAGCCCTTTAAATTTATACATTTAAACACACAACTTTTTAATGTATAAAACTTTATGGATGGACAAGACAAAAAACATCATAAGATTTGAATAGGGCCCAATGGAAAATTAAGGATGCTTCCTTGAACAAACAGCATTTGCTGTCCAGTGGTGACTGAGAAAATTTGAAGCGCCACAACAAATATTGTCCAGTTTGACAAGTAAGAAACATTTGTAAGAAAAAGTTTGGTTGTTTTAATTACCTTTAATGAGGATGTTTGTGTGCATCTTTGGAATTTTCACTGAAGTGCCCTGCTAAGACATAATTTATGTTGTTTGGAGAACGCTTGTGTGTTTAAAAATAATTTGCCAATAAAATATAAATAAATGAATTCATAATTAATTAATTAATTTAAATAAATTTTGTTTTATTAACAAAGTTTGTGAGGAACACGTTCAAATAATCTATCCAATCATCACGTCATTCCAACCAGCTGTCAACAATCAGTAATCAACATGTCTACCCAATCAGGTAAGGTACAACTTTATTATCCCACAGGGGGAAATTTGTCTTGGGCCATCACCCATGCTGCAGTCAGTACACAAATAACACACAATCATCAACTAACAAGACAATAATAGAACGAGAAGTAGCGATTTACAATTACAGCTCCATACCGCCACTATTTAACATCTTTACAGACACCGGAATAAATTAATTTTTAAATCTATTCAATCTGCAGCGAGGAGCCCTAAACCTCCTCCCAGAAGGCAGCAACTCATACTCTTTATACAAAACATGGAGTGGATCACCGACAATCTTTTTAGCTTGTGTTAAAGTAGCATGTTCATAAATGGTCTGCAATGATGTTTGTTCTTTCACTCCAATAATTTTCCAAGCAGTGTGGATCATCCGGACCAGTTTAGTTCTACGTTGTACGGACAGATTACCAAACCAGACTGTAATGCTATATCTAATTAAGCTCTCAAAGACTGCCTGATAAAAAATTATCATAAACCCTTGATCCACCCCATAAAGTCTCAGACGACATAAGAAGTGCAACCATTGTTGTAACCTACTACAAAGATTATCTACATGAATATTCCATGTCAGTGAATTATCAAAAGAGACCCCAAGATATTTATATGAAGGCACCTGTATGATGATCAGCAAAATGAGTAAAGGCCTATATATTTACACAGTCGACTCACCTACGTTCCTTGACAGTTTTCAGCATCCCTCCACCACCCTATCTCCTTACACTCGCCTGGTTACTTTCCTAACTAGAAATACGGTGGTATACTCTGGGTTCGGGCCAAATTCAGAGCTCGGAGTCTTCTCTTTGAACAGCCCACCATATACTTTACTCTGATCTGATTATTTGTACATAAGTGTGAACTATTTTTTATTTCAACATATGACTATATTTCAACTGAGAAAAAGTTTTTAAAAAATCATTTAATTTTATAGGTCATTTTGTTCTCATTTGAACTTTTTAGTTATTTTTTTTTTAATAGGCCTACATTACACTTGACATTGTGGTGCCTTGATAAAATGGACCTGACCACAATTTTGCAGTTATCTCTATTTAGAATCTATTATGACTTCAAGAAAAATATCCAGGGTGTCCAGTCAATCCATTATTTCGCAATTAACTATATAGTGCTTTTAGCAATTCTGGATGCAAGTAAATACATGTCTGTGAAAGACTGTTGTTAAATAGCCTGAGATAGTAGCCACCAAATATTTACATTATTTTTTATTAATTTCATGAGACAGAACACACACACCACATCATCCAAACATCTCTGTTTATTTTCTACCCATTCATCTCATAAATGAGAGCTAGATTATGGATATAATGAATTATGCATAACCCAAACACTGAGCTCTGATGCATATTTCTGTTGTCTTGTCTGAAGTATTTGACCTGATCAAATATTAATCTTTGATTCCAAAAATAAACCGGAATGCATTTCAGAAATTCAGATGATCTGTTTTCGGCTGTGCTTGTCAGCTTGTCATCTGGTGAGAAGGGTGGGTAAAGCGTTGTCTTGTTCATCCCTGCAAATTAGTCAAAAAAAAAAAAATGGATTAAAGGTGCTTCATTCTAGAAGATTTCTTGAAGACCTTTTGTGCCTTCGTTCCACTAAGAAGGTACATTACTTCAGCAGTAAATATTTTCATAATGATGCAGTGCATTTTATAAAATCTAAGCTAAAGTTTTTTTGGGATTTAATGTCTCAGTTTAAGAAGGCAAATAAACATGTTTCCTTAAGATATAGCTTTGAGACACAGGGGATTTTGTCTATTAAAATTAAGTTAAAAACAAGGCAGAGTTTAAAATTTTGCTTTGTTCTAAACTTATATCGCTTTTTATTCTTCTGTCCACAAAATGACATTCAATGGGGTCCAAAACTTTCAAGCTCCAAATAGCATTTAATTAATTCTAATACAGACTTATTTGGTATACTGACTATATTGACTTTCATGATATTGACAAATACAGCTGAAACATTTTTCAAGACATCTTCTTTAACACAACCCCATTGCACACATTCCTAAGCGATTGCAGCTCTCCACCTTTGGAGCTTAGTGTCATCACACCTCGTTCTGGCTGAGCTACACTAGCCAAATCCATTTCAGCCATATTTGGAACGGAATAAAACCTTCCCTGGTTTTGATGTTTCATAGTGCAATGCAGAGACTAATGTCATACAGAGAGACATTGTCTGATGCAGGTTTCATCAAGCTTAAACATATTTATATCTTTACATGTCTGTATGCTGCCAGTGAGTTTATTATTTGCTGTTTCAGTTTGAAATACCCATTTATCCCTCTCAACTCTTTTGATGAGCCTCTGTTTATATCTAACGATTCTTACTAAAATTTTCTCTGTGTATCTGTCAAATCCCACTGTTCATTTTCCAGAGAGCTTTAGCTTTCCATATTGTTTACTTACAGGATTATTTCCAGTGGGTTAGACACAGAACAACTTGCATGTTTGATGGATTTTAGAAGATTTGGATTTGGGATTAAGCAACTGATTCATTATATGAAAACATCTGAGTTGAGGTCAAACGAAAATCACTCAGCTGGTTGCACTTTATATCACAGTGTTACACATTTTTTGTGTTAGTGCAATTAAAATGTATATGCCGGTCTACATGTAACAACATTTGCAATTACAAGACAGTTTGGGTTAATTAGGCAATTTCTGTTTCTTTATCTATCGGTTTATGCCGGTTTATCACTGCTGTTCTGTGATCACAAAACTTTATTAAACATTTGGAGGTGGACATCATGAATTGGCCACAGCCGATTAACACTAGAAGTGCCAGAATTCCATAACTACTAGAACTGCAACAAGCGGTCATTTTGACTGCTAGATTTCAAACACTATATCTTTAATGATAAATACCCAATAGAGAAATAATGATTTTTTTTCTTAGGATATCTTTTAAAAACAAAACCACACCAAACTGTACGTTTAAACAAGTTTAATTATACATTTATAAATAATAATATCATTAGTAGCCTACCGTTATTATCGCATATTCACAACAGATAGGCTATATTTCCATATCCATTTAACATAACTCAGAACAAGATAATAACAACTAAAGGTATCTTATTTAATTATAAAACATTTTATTTTAATATAATAGAAGAGAGAATAAGCTAATAGAAAAGGCTGGAAACGAGCTGATCTAAAACAAAATAAAGAAGAAAGAAGCGTAGGCTACAGAAACATAAAAACACTAGCCTATATCACAAATTGTATGTTAACTATTTACATCAATATAGTGCTTGGCTATTTAAGCTTCACAGTCAAGGCAAGTGACCTCTCTTCTCCTCGCACAATTTCCACACACGGGTTTGGGAAAAATGAATGAAAAAATGCTTCAGTTATTGGAGCTCGTTCTCATCCTTTGGCGGCATATGTGACGCCATATGGCAAAACGGCGAAATACTACGCACATGGCACCCTTTAGCCTGAATATAACACGCGAACCCAAGGCGTCATAAAGTTGACTGGCATCCTTTAGCGTGAATATGAGACGCAGACCCTACCCCACACCTAAACCTACCCATCACAGTGCGTGTTATATTGACGATAAAGGGTGCCATGTGCGTAGTATTTCGCCGTTTTGTCATATGGCGTCACATATGACGCCAAAGGATGAGAATGCGTTAGTTATTGTGTGCGAGAGAGATCTCAGGACGTATCTATACTACTTATTTTATTTCTCGTGCCATTTATACGTCAAAAATAGTTGTTGCGTGCATGATACGCACTGTAAACCCCTTGGGTAGGATTAGGGGTGTGGAGTGCGTGCGTATTACACGCCATCAAGGGTATCATATGCAGCACGAGAAGTAAAATTCATGCTAGATACTTTCATGAGATCGTGGCGAGCTTTAACGAGGAGCAGTGGTTCCGAAATTTTAGGATGAGCAAGCCAACCTTTTGATATGTTGTGTCAACGTTTGTCCACATTTCTCTCCTACGACGACACGTTTTGTCGGGGCCCTTTGCAGATGCGCATCGGGGTTGCTCTCGTCATTAAAGCGTGGATACTTTGTCTAATGCCTCAGAAAATCCGATCGTCCTGTTTACATGACATTCACATTGGCTCATATCTGATTTATATCTGATTTATTTCCACATATCAATGAGGCCTGAAACCGATCTCGAAATATCCGAATGCATGTGTTTTTTCCTGTTTACACGTTCATAGAACACATCTGATCTGTCACATATGAGCAAAAAATCCACATTTCAATGACAGTGTGAACGAGGCCAAAGATATTGCGCCCGAATGTGAATCTACACACGGGAATTGCTGGCCAGGCGTAAATTGTCACCAGAACTTCACACTTTCGTGCTGAATGACGTTAAATTAACCACATCAAAACAAACACAAAATACAAATCAAAATACAAAGCAAAAATGTTCAAACAGCTTTGCGAAAAAAATGGAAGTAGAATACAAACTAATTTTGTTACACACTGAAGTCAGGTGGCTTTTAAGGGGAGGTCCTTAGCAAGAGTTTACCAGTTAAGAGAGCCAATACTGAGATTATCTTCAGAAAAAGTCAGCACTGGCAGCACACTTCAGTGATGATGAATGGATTGGTAAACTTGAACACCTGTGTGACATATTCAACCCGCTGAATGATCTTAAATTGTCAATGCAGGGGTGAATGACAACTGTTTTTAAGTTGACAAAGTGTCTGCATTCAAAGCAAAATTACAACTGAGGACAGTGAGTGCCAAAGGGCACATATGGCATGTTTCCAACATTATCTGATCATTTGGGAAAGAAATAACCTGAGTCTTCTCCCTCCCAGCTGTTCTGCGATCACATAGCTTTGCTGTCAATCGAGATTGAGCGTTACTTCCCAAATGCAAGTGAAATTGCAAAGGAATGGGCCCGTGACTCATTTGCAAATGTGCCCGAGAAAACATCCATGTCAGTGCATGAAGAGCATCAACTCATTGAGATCAAAAATGACGGCGGGCTGAAAAGTATGTTTCAGACATCCTACCTTGCAGGCTTCTGGATTAAAACAAAGACAACATATTCAAAGATAGTTGCGAAGGCTCTTAAATGTTTACTTCCCTTTCCAACTTCATACCTTTGTGAAGTGGGATTTTCTGCACCAACAGCCACTAAAACAAAGTCACTGGACATTTGCAACACACTTTACTTTTTTTTCTCACTATCACTCATCCCTCCTCGTTGGGAACACATTATTGCAGGGAAACACACCAGTGATCCCACTGATTGTTGTGGTGAGTTGTAATATTTAGTTTTAGTTTGTTGTTGCATGCAGTTGATATACAGATGTAATTTGATGATTTCATGTATACAAATGTTTTACAAAGTTATACGGTCATTCTCCCTAACCTGCTATATTTCTGTTTACTTGCCTGTGTGCTCATATCCTAATGCTGCAGTAAACCTGTTTTCACTGCCTATCTGTAACTGTCACCAGCTGGAGTGCCCTTGAGAGCCACCAGAAGGCACTCCACATCAGACTATTGTCATTCCCTCTTAAAATACATTTCCCATAACTCACTGCCCGGACTCATCATCCCTGATTGCATCCACCTGTGTCTCATTACCTTGTCAGTCTCAGTCTATTCAAACCATGTACACTCATTCATTCCCTGCAAAGTCTTGTTTAGTGTCTCACTGCAATTCCAAGCATTTTCCTGGTTTTCTTTATCTTGGTTTTTGATCTTCTGTCCGTTTTTTGTTTGTTTGTTTGTTTCCTCTGTTTTTGCCTGTGCCCCTTTGAGTGTTTATGACCTCTGCTTGTTTTTGACAACAATTGTGGATTACCCTTTCAATAAAACTCCATTTGGATCCTCAACCTTCGTGTCTCGGAGCAGTTCGTGACACTATCTGCCTTTGAGTCTGATAATTCCCTGACAACAGTATGTACGTGGCCAATGTTACCTTTTATTATAGTCAAAGTGAATTACTGTGCACACATAAATTACATGATATTACATGATAAATTACATGATAAAATGAGAAGTTCTAAAAAAAACCCAACAAGGGTTGACATTTTTCAGTCTACGCATTTAAAAAATGTAGCCCTTTAGCCCTATTCGCACGGGATTAGTACTATCTGGGGACCTTGTGTGATTTAGAAATTATCCCCCCACATCCGAATTTCATGTGGCGCATTCGCACGGGATAACCGAAGCCTGTGATTTTACTCAAATTTACTGACTTTTTGCCTGTATATGACGTCAATAGGCTATTGCTTGGAAATGTATTTTCGTTATAGGTCTAGCTGTATTATATATTATGACATAAACAGAATAAAGTTCCTTACCGCATGCTGCTATACATGTCATTCATCTCCATCTAATCATTCTTTTTGTTTTTGCTCTTCTGATGATTTTCAGCTTTCACTTTCTGCAAATTGTGTAGTTGTGTATAGCAATATGACCCAGCCTTGAAAAAAATGATATACGATCCGGCCAAATCACAGAGATGCCGATTCGCACGGGACTAATAATATTGTAGGACCTCGGTGTTCGGCGAAATATAGTAGGTAATTTGCGGGGGAATTTTTACTTTACAAATTACAAACATGGCCGATTCGCACAGGATTTAGATCTCAGACAAAGTCCGCAATTATTACAAATGACTAGAGGTCACCAGGTAATACTTATCCCGTGCGAATATGGCTTTTGACTTAAAGCTGGCAACATGTAATGCCCAAGGCTCTTTCACACAGCAAGTTTGATACATTCATTGATCTTGGAATGGAGAAAATTCAACATATCTGCTTTAAAACCCACACCAACCCAAGGCCATAAATGGTGTGTTTTTATTATTTTTATACAAATATTCTTCAATTACATCCAATATTCACTGAAAAACTGAGTCCAACAAATATAGCCCCAAATAACACTCACCCAAGCTTAAAATTATAGTAAAAATTAATAAATCATATCAAACTTTAACACAAATTAAACATAAAAGCCTCCCCATCTCTAAATTCCCATTGTGACCTCAGTATAAGCATAATAGCGTAGTTTGTCTATTTTTTTTATAGAATTAGTGCATAATTTTGTCATCACCAAAGGCCTGAACTGCATGTTAAATAAATAACATAAAGGGGTTTACAGCGCATGATGTCACATATATCTGCTTTTCTGGAACAGTTAATGCCATTTGAGCCTTAAGTTTTATCACTGCTTAAGACCCTCTGTTGCAGACGGCAATTCAATATATTCTATACTCTCTGTATGCGTTATATGAACATGTCAAGCCATTTGTTATGTCTTAAATTTAAATCTTTAAAAATAGTACAATCATTTTTCTCTGTCTAGATTTTCAGTGTAGTGTATCACTCCAAGCCTAAACATAAAGTCTTTGAGAGAGAGAGAGAGAGAGAGAGAGAGAGAGAGAGAGAGAGAGAGAGAGAGAGAGAGAGAGAGAGAGAGAGAGAGAGAGAGAGAGAGAGAGAGAGAGAGAGAGAGAGAGAGAGAGAGAGAGAGAGAGCACATTGGAGCATCCTAATGTTTCACTTAGAGAACAGGAGGAGTAACTGTCACTCAAATCAATGTCCTCTAAGGTATCCATAGAGGTGGCTATCACAATTCAAACCCCAGATTTGGAGCCTCTTGAGATGGATTTTGTGAAATGATCTATTTTAAACAAAATGTCTTTCTTGTGACCTTTACGCTTGGGAGACATTCCCATCAAACTTGACTCAAAACTTGTCTTTTTACACTTAAAATTGTTAACCTAGGGCCATTCTTAAACCTATGTAAATTTATTTTGATCTTGTTTCATATTTCATAAATCACAGTTCATCCTGTAGGTAGGTTTAAGGATAGGGTTCGGGTTAGGGGATAGAATATAGCCTACTGTTTGTAGAGTATCAAAATCATTATGTCTATGGAGAGTCCCCATAAATCATGAAAACACAACATGAGTGTGTGTGTATAGAGGCCTGTAAAAGAGTAGAATGTCCTCACATATGAATTGCCATAAAGGGAAGATATGTGATGATCGTGCTGACATATAATGAACTGATGCCTCTTTGTGCTGCCCTCATTTGAGAAAACATGATGAATGATGTCTCTTGTTCCATTTTATATAGGTTGGGGTACACAATAGTGGCATACTGTATGAAATGTATACTGACTCTGCCTTAGATTAGAGTAAATAGAAAACGGAAAAAAAAAAAAAAAAAAAATATTAGATGAAAAACTTAAATGAAACGTAGATGTGTTGCATTGTCATCTAACTGAATAAATAAGTTTTAAAATGACTAAAATTTAAACTAAAATACACATAAATTAACGTTAAATAAAAAAAACTAATAAAAATTACAAAAAGACAAAACAAAATTACTAAAACCTAGACTAAAATTAGAATGAAACCTGAAAATATACATATAAATAAAAGCTCATTTAAATATTTTATACTATAATATTATACTACTAAAATAGCACTGATATATTCACCCAAACGTTTGTTTTTGGACAAAAAACTATTTAAACATTCTTCAAATATCTTATTTAGTCAAAGAAATATACAGGTCATTATGGTGTGTATTATGGTCTGTGTTCATAAACATGAACATATTACTCCTATTTTAAAGTCTCTGAACTGGTTGTCGGAGCGTCATAGAGTCGATTTAAAAATATTGATGTTTGTTTTTAAATCTTTAAATGGTCTAGCACCCACTTACTTATACCCTTGAACGTGCCTGGTAGGTGTCTACGGTCCACAAGCAGCTATAAGCTGTCCCAGCCACGTGCACAACTAAAGTCGAGAGGGGATCGTGCTTTTGCAGTGGTCTGTCCTAGTCTGTGGAATAGCCTGTATCCCTGAGATCCTTGTCCTCTGTACATTTAAATGTAAGCTAAAGTTGTATCTTTTTGACCAGGCATTTCACTAAATTTCAATTATGGATTTATTACATTATATTTTAATGGTATTTTGTTCTTCCTTTCATGTTTCCTGGCTTCTTGCCTTGTAGAGCACAGTGGTCAACTTGTGTTGTGTTTATTTGTGCTATATAAATGAAATTAAATTAATGAAATTAAATGAATGAATATTATGCGTTTAAAAATCTTAATCTCTGTGATGCAAAAAAAACAAAACAAAGTACACATAATGGCCCTCATTTATCAAAAGTGCGTACACCAAATTTCCAGCGTACACCTGGCGTACACCCAAAACCACGGTGACTTTGAGATTTATCAATATGGACGTTGGCGTACGGCACGCTCAAATCCTACGCCAGGTCAGGAGGTGGTGTACATGTACGCACGTTTTGAGTTAGTGCGGAAATGCGCAGAAAAACAATTCCTAACACCACAAAACGCACTGTCAAACTAAAAGATATGACATATTATGACCCACTGTGAAAAAAAACAACAACATAGTAATTATAAACTTCAGTGTTTATTTTTGTGCAACATGGACTTCAATGTTTAATTTGTGTGACTTTACCAAAGCATTTGATTTGTAGGCATATGTATTCCTTCAGTTGCGAGCCTGTGCGCTTTATATATTCTAAAATATAAAGAATATTTTTTATATATATTTTACTATACATTCTCTTCAATGTAGCCTACATATATAATCAAATAAAATGACAGAACCCTGTCTCTGTTAGTTAGATGTCAGTTTTAATGATAAATGTTTCATATTTTTAAAATGAAAACAAAAAGCAGGGTTGTGTTTTATATTTCGTGTTGTTATAAATATATACGTTGCCTGAACCACATTTGTGTGGCCATTAATATGTTTAAGATTTTTTTTAAATGAAAAGAGGCAGAGTGGTGTTTTATTACATATTTTGTTTTATTGTTGATGAAAAGAGGCAGAGTTGTATTATACCATATTTTGTTTTATTGTTGCCTAAAATATACATAAAGAGATAACCGGAGTAGCCAGAGCGTGCTGAGTGACGCGATCAAGAACGCCGCTGTTGCATTTGCAGAATAACCGGACTTGCGTCCTCTCGTCCTCGGGAGTTCGTTCTCCTGAGTCGAACTTCGCAACTCTGAACTACCAAGGACGCAAGTCCGAAGTTTGCGTACTTGGTATTGAGAAACGGCCTCGATCTCCACGTCGGAGTAGTTTATCTTCTTTGCCGTCTTCCGTGTGTTCATGGCGTAAAATGAGGGCGTGGGGGAAGCGGAGACTTGAATATATAGGGGCGTGTTATTCTAATGACGATCATTTTCAGCCGCGGCATTTATCATGGGCAGGTATTGCGTACACCTGGATTTCAAAGGTACGCACAGCTTCATAAATCAGGCGGTGAGAGGAGTGTAAGCATAATCTTACGCCAACATATAGGCCCGTTTCTACGCAAGAATGATAAATGAGGGCCAATATGAGAGCAAACCACGAACCGAGTTACAGGTACAGATGATTTTTTTTTATTTCAGAGGGACATTTGGATCTCTGTTCACAATGAACAGAACATAGACGATATGCTATTTTTTTGTTGATGTTTTTTTTTTGTTATAGTTGCCCTGGTAACAAGTACAGTAATCAGCTCTCATGGCTTTGGCAGATGAAATATCCCTTCTTTTCTCATTGGAAAACTGCTCAGGACAGTGAGTGTATATGTGCTACTTCAGTCTTCACACAAACAATATCACACTCTCATTTGAACTCTAAACACATAATGACAGATTTTACAGCCATTGAACACCTGTTTCGGTAACAATGTATTTTGATAGTCCACTTTAGACATTCAACTAACTATAAGTAACTTTGCAGCTACATGTCAACTAACTGTCATTAGAGTATTAGTTGTATCTCTGCCTAATATCTACTAACACTTTATTTCGTTGGTCCCCCAACAGATATTCTACTGACTATAAGTAACTTAGCAACTACAAGTCAACTTGTTCTCCTTACCCGAACCCTAACACCTAACCATAACCTACCAGTCTACTGACAGTCTAATACAGTCTAATAATACTCTAATGACAGTTAGTTGACATGTAGTTGAAAAGTTACTTATAGTTAGTAGAATGTCTAAAGTGACTATCGAAATAAAGTGTAACCCCAGTTTCTTTTTAGCAGGGCTCAGGGCATTTATCAAACTGATTCTGTGCATCTGCAGCTCAAACAGCAGCACCCTCAATGCTTTTGTACACCAGCCTGATTGTTATCATAGGGCTCGTAAGATAAATCCAACTGAGGGTAGCTTTTATTGAATCTTGCTATAAAAAGGCAGGTGCACACGCACACCACACATACACCGAGAGGCTTTATACCCCGTATCATATTGAAGGTCACATCTAGGAACTATGTTAATGAGGTTTTCAACTTGGTGTCCTGAACATATTTTGGTGATTCTCTTTGTATTTGATCTGCGTTGGACTTGTCATTATAGTCATGACAAGGGTAAGAGGAGCTTATCTCTCTCATAAGCATGAAAGGCTAATTGTCACCTACAGCAACAATCTCTGACCAAAGATAATAAACTGGCAGTTATTGAGATGCATGCTATGTGTCCCTGTAGGCATGACTTTTTGTGTAATTTTCAGTCTTCTTTATAGTCTGTAAATGCCCCTGTATACACCTGACTGATCTTTACCTCAATCACCTTCCTACCTGTCCAGAACTTCTGCGTTTGACATCTGGCTTTTCAAAAGCATCCTGTCTGGAAGGCCTCCGTTGTGCACACAAAAAGACTGGTGACGATGCCCTTTTAACATTTGTGTGTGTGTGTGTGTGTGTGTGTGTGTGTGTGTGTGTGTGTGTGTGTGTGTGTGTGTGTGTGTGTGTGTGTGTGTGTAAGAGAGACAAGACTCGTCAAGAGAGACACCTCGTCTTCTCAAGGCTGTAAACATGGACTTGAGGGATAAGTTACAAACGATCGCCATGTGGGGGAGCAGTGGTTCTACACCATCTTTCCTTGTAAGTGCACAATTTAAAAAACCTAGATCCCCTGCGATTTGTCTAAATCAAAGAATCTTGAACTGAGCTGAGAATGACATGACTGGGTCCCCTCAGCTGGCGTAACTGCTAAAGTGTATAATATCTTTTTGACAGCCTTTGCAACTGAAATGAACATTAAAAAAAAAAAACATCAGCGTTCTCTTTTAAAAAAAGTTGTGTCTGTAACTAGGATTGGTATATGAGTCAGTGACATGACATTTATTTATTTATATGATTTCTATTGATTTCTTCATAAAATATACAAATAATTAAAATGGAGGCAAACAATGCAATGTCGAATGTAATGTAATGCAAGAAAGTTGGACAATTCTTTTGATTTTAGTATACAAATTAATTTTGTTTTTCAATTAAAAAAGTAACACTCCACATAACACGGAGAAGTGCAAGAAAAAAATATCATAGAGTTGATCCCTTCACACTCTCATGACAGTGTATAGGTTAGTAAATATTTTAAAATATCAGAAAATTTGACCCTTTATGACAAGTTCAGGCTGTAAAATAATGATATTTATCAATTAATACTTAATAACATTTCTAAATTCAATATTCTTTAAATGTTTAAAATGTATTTTTTTTTATAATGGTAAATATTTAATATCATTATTTTTTTAAATAATGGTTAAGAGTACACTCACAGCTCTAAATGTGTGAATAATGTCTTATTTACTTTCTCACTCTCAGTTGCTTGCCTTGAAATTCTCAGATCAAAGTGGTTTGTGCAAGTTTTAAGAAGCTCCATTTTCATAGCTATCTGCTTGTACCTACGCAAACATAAACGACTGTTTATGAAAAAATGCTGGAGCTGTCTCTCCTGATAAATATTGTATTCCACACTCCCATCTCTTATTTCATACTGTCAAAGAGGAAAACCGCACTGCATTTCTCTCTCGTAACCAGCTGTGAACCAGCGTTCCGTGAACACACACCAATTTCAGTATGTTTATTTGCTGTGCGCGCTAGTGTGAAAAAGCTCTCACACCTGTCGAAACTTCAACCCCTCCCCTTTCCTCTCTTGATGGCATGAACCGTGGTGGAGCAGTCACTAAAATTTTCCCTCTTGCATATAGTCACTGAAGGAGATGTTTGGAACTCCTCTGGGCCGACTGTGGCAGGTCGTTTCCCCACAGTTTTATTAGCGTATTTCTAAAACATGAATAAACCTCAGAGTTTGCCTTCATAAATGCGTACGTGTCATAAGCGTTCCTTTTATACATAGTTTAAATCACAAGTGTCAAGTTCATAAAATGTCTTATATATATATACTGAAATTAAATAAATTTTTAATGTATTTTTGAATACATTTTGAAGGATTAATAAAAATGTGTAGTAAACATCATTTATAATCGTTTATAAATGATGTTTACAACACATTTTTATTAATCCTTCAAAATGTATTCAAAAATACATTAAAAATGTATTTAATTTCAGTATATATATATATATATATATATATATATATATATATATATATATATATATATATATATATAATGTTTATGTATATATATAAACTAAAAATGAAATACATATTTTTGAATAAATTTTGGAGGATTGATATATCAGTGATATTAAATCATATTTTTGACTGGAATGAAACCAGTTCATAGATGTTTTTTTAGGTTACATGACTTTTTTTTTTTTTACACCACACACACATCTTTAAATTTGTGGAAAAAACACAACAGCAGCAAGAACAAAACGTGCATATTTCACGCCTTGCTGTGTTCGCCAATCCACATCTTCTCGAACAAACCCCAAAGGAGCTCTAAATCACACAACGCTTCTCTCCCCCTTCGTTTTCTGCCCCCTCTCCCTTCCTTTTGCTCCTTCCATCTATATCGCTCTTCCACAGTGCATGAGGAACAGGCTAAGCAAGTAATGAGGCACATTAACGCTTGTTCCAGATAAAAGCAGAACACTTGTGAAGTGTTTAAGATCCCTATCACACACAGAGAGGAAAGGAGGGAGAATTCTAGAGGTATGGACACAGACGCAGCCTCCTTCAGCAGAGATCACAGATAGAATAAGAAGCTTTGATCACAGATCCAGGGTCAGTGAATGGAAATCTACAGATGCTGTAAGGATGTAGCTTACGGGAGAGCTGGTGGATGAGATCATTAAGAGATCATTGAGAACATCCTTCTTTAACTCTTTTAACTTTAAATTCAGGTATTGAGTAAACATTGAAACAGGAGTTTGTTTGTCTGATGGCTGGGATATATTGAGGTATAAACTGAAATTTTGTGAGAAACCTCCTCAAACTGAGATATCTATCCTGTTTTCTAATGGACACTAGCTTGTTTTGACTTTCAAAAGGCTTTTAGATCAATCCAATTCAACAAAACACTGGAGATTTATAGAAAGAAATCCTTGAAGTACATCCCTAGGTTAGAAAAACAACAACAAATGGATAGAAATCAATCCTCGCAGAGGTTTACAGAAACACTAGTTTATACTTGATGGGTTGGGATATTCACTTCAATGTGAAATGAAGGTTAAAGGCCCCTGCAATGAAACCATCTTGGGGCCACTGATCTAGAAGGTTTCTGCTGATACAGTCCATTTCCTTCTGCAAACCCTTGCAACATGACACAAGAAGTCACAAATATGGCTTTGTACATGTTTCAAAATTAATTATTCAGGCAAGTTAAGTGCTCCTTGATGCCATGTGGTCAGAAGTGAAGTGTGCTGTTTTTATTTTATATTCTTGAAGGTGAAAAAATGTTTGAGTTAAACTGCTGATTTTTCTTAGATGACCCTGACCCTGATCTTCATTTAAGTATTGACCTTATGACAGCGATCACTTAACCACCACTTTTCAAGTGTCAGTAGGCCTACTCTGTCAATGCCCGACAAACAAAATGGTGTTGCAAGTCAGCTCACATAAGCTTTTGAATCCGGTTTTAAGGTTGAAACACTAAATATAACAGTAAAACCTACCAAAGTGTCAAGGAGTCAAACAGTCGACATCATATACTGGAAAAAAACGCTTAACAAGAGACCTTGTGCATTTATATTCTGTGTTCATCTGCTTGCCTTTACAAGGTGTGCATCATCAATTAGGTGTTTATTGAATTTGTTATTTTAATATAATTTAATATTTAATATTATCACTTGATACAATGCTATTGTGTGCATACATGTATTTCATTGTATGTAAATTGTACTTTTTACCTGTTACAGTTGTAATTAATTTCTGCAATCTCATCTATAATTACACTGTTGACCCTTCTCTTACACCTTAACCCACCCATACCAAATAACCTGTTCCTAACCTTACCAGTATCCCAACTCAATAGCAGCAAAAGTGTTGTACAATGCAATATGAATAATAACAATAATATCAGTAAGTTTGACAGACAAAATGTCAGATAACAAGGCTTATCAGTGCAGCAATTTTTTTTGGGTGTTCAGTCATTCATGTCGTAAGATCAACTGAGTTCCATTCTGAAATGATAGTTACATTCAAAATAAGAGGTTTTTGATGGATATCTTTTCTCTCATAATGTTGTCTCATATTGTAATTGTTGCATTTAATAGATTTATTAGATAAACAATTTCTCTGCACAGCCCCCACACACAATCCAATATGCAAACACACATATGAAAACACACAATCACCATTGATGGGAATAGGGCACTAAATTAATTGTGATCTCTTTTTTTATGTTATTGATATTTAAAATCAATGGTCACTATAGCCCTGTTTGCACGGGATTAGTATTATCTGGGGACCTTGTGTGAATTAGAAATTACCCACCCACATCTGAATTTCGTGTGGCTCATTCGCACGGGATAAGTGAAGCCTGTAATTTTACTCGAATTTACTGACTTATCTCCGGGATATGATGTCAATAGGCTATTGCTTGGAAATGTCTTGTCATTATTATAGGTCTAGCTCTATGTTATATTATCAACAGAAGAATGTGCCTTACTGCATGCTGCTATACATGTCATTCATTTCCATCTAACCATTATTTTTGTTTTTGCTCTTCTGGTGGTTTTCAGCTTTCTCTTTCTGCAAATTGTATAGTTGTATGGTGTATAGTGACATGACCCAGCACCCAAAATTGTCATGTTAAGCAGAAACACAGGAAGCAATCGCGAGTATAATACAATATTTATTTTTAGCACAAAACACACAAGTCCAGGGTGCAGTGAGCCAGGTGGAGATAGGTGACGCAGGGACTTCGATGGTCAATACCGGTGACGTGCAGACAAACGGTGAGACGATCCAAATCCACACGGAAGACGACGAACAGGAAACACCAGGCAGGAACACGAACCAGAAGACAGGGGAACATCAAACAACGATCTGACAAAGGTGAGAGAACAGCGGTGAGTTTAAGAAGCGTGGTGAGATGAACTGCAGCTGGTGATTGTAATGATGAACAGCTGGAGTGGATCAGGTAATGACATACAGACACGCCCCTTGCACACGTGCACTCATACAACAACATAAACACAAGACTAGAAGGAACCAGCGAATACATCTACCGTGACAGTACCCCTCCTCCTAAGAACGCCTCCTGGCGTTCTCAGACTCCCTTACCTGCCGATTGTAATCATCGATAAGGGAGTGATCCAGGATGTCCCTAGCAGGAACCCAACTTCTCTCCTCCGGACCGTAACCTTCCCAGTCCACCAAGTACTGAAATCCGCGTCCCCTCCGCCTAGAGTCCAGAATACGGTTGACCGAATATGTGGTCTCCCCATCTACGAGCCGCGGTGGGGGAGGAACCGGGACAGGCGGATTAATGTGAGAATGAAAAACGGGCTTGATTTTAGATACATGGAACACGGAATGAACCCTCCTGTACGCAGGAGGTAGTTTGAGGCGGACTGCCACCGGACTAATAATCTTGGTGACAGGAAACGGGCCAATAAATTTGGGAGCAAGTTTATTAGAAACGGTGCGAAGAGGAATGTTCTTAGTTGAGAGCCACACTTTTTGACCAACGACGTATACGGGAGGCTTTGACCGGTGGCGATCGGCCTTGGCCTTGGTGCGCGCCCCCACCTGGAGTAGAGTCTCCCGGGCTCTAGTCCAGGTGCGGTGACACCTCTGGACAAAGGCGTGAGCGGAGGGAACCGCAACCTCGGATTCCAGACTGGGAAAAATTGGTGGCTGGTAACCTACACTACACTCAAACGGAGATAGGCCCGTCGCTGACACTGGCAACGTGTTGTGTGCGTACTCCACCATAGACAGTTGTTGACTCCAAGACGAAGGATTTCTGGAAACCAAACATCGCAACATTCTCTCCAAATCTTGGTTGGCTCTCTCTGTTTGACCATTGCTCTGGGGATGAAACCCAGATGACAGACTAACCGTCGCCCCCAGTAATCTACAAAATTCTCGCCAAAATTTGGACACGAACTGGGGTCCCCGGTCGGAGACCACGTCTATCGGGAGGCCATGTAACCGAAAGACATGATCTACGACCGTAGCCGCTGTCTCCTTAGCTGAAGGTAATTTGGGTAAGGGAATGAAATGTGCTGCCTTCGAGAATCGGTCCACCACAGTTAAAACTACTGTGTTACCCTGGGAGGGTGGGAGGGCGGTAATAAAATCTAGAGCGATATGGGACCAAGGTCTCGAAGGCACCGGCAGCGGTTGAAGTAGCCCATCTGGAGGTCGATTGGAAGACTTACCCGTGGCACAAACAGAGCAAGCCAAAACAAAATCGCGAATGTCACGAGCCATAAGTGGCCACCAGAATCGTTGCTTGACTAGAAATCCAGTGCGATTAATTCCTGGATGACAAGCTACGTTGGAGCTGTGACCCCAGTGGATAACGTCAGACCGTAAGCCCTCCGGCACAAATAATCGGTTCGGTGGACACCCGGGCGGAGGCGTTACCCCTTCCAAGGCCTCTTTGACCTTCGCTTCGACCTCCCATGTGAGTGTTGAAACAAATACGGTTTCGGGTAAAATACACTCGGGAGTGGACGGGCGACCGGAAAAATCAAATATACGAGAAAGTGAGTCGGGTTTGATGTTCTTAGAACCCGGACGATATTGGAGAGAAAAATCAAAACGACCGAAAAAAAGTGCCCACCGAGCCTGCCTGGAGTTCAATCTTTTAGCAGTTCTGATATATTCGAGGTTCTTATGATCAGTCCAGACGATAAAAGGTACCCCCGACCCTTCTAACCAGTGTCGCCACTCCTCCAACGCCAACTTGACTGCCAACAACTCTCTATTACCAATGTCGTAATTACGTTCGGCTGGAGATAAACGATGGGACAAAAACGCGCAAGGATGCATCTTGTCGTCTACAGGTGAACGCTGAGATAACACCGCCCCTACTCCCACCTCTGATGCGTCGACCTCCACCACGAACTGACGTGATGAATCAGGGGTAATTAGAATGGGGGCTGAAACAAAGCGGCCTTTGAGTTTCTTGAACACAGTCTCGGCTGTGTCGGACCACCTGAACGCAGTTCTGGGGGAGGTCAAGGCAGTCAGAGGCGCGACCAGCTGGCTGAAGTTGCGAATGAATCGCCGGTAGAAATTGGCGAACCCCAGAAACCTCTGCAGGGCCTTGCGGGAATCTGGACTTGGCCAATCCACCACAGCCTTAATCTTCTCAGGGTCCATCCGCATCCCCTCAGACGACACGATGTATCCTAAAAAAGGAACAGACTGTGCATGAAAATCGCATTTCTCCGCCTTGACAAAAAGCCCATTCTCTAGCAACCTCTGAAGCACTCGTCGGACGTGCTGCACATGCTCCTGGAGAGATGCAGAAAAAATCAATATGTCATCCAGGTAGACATATATGAATTGATCGATCATATCTCGCAACACGTCATTGACCAGTGCCTGGAAAACTGCTGGGGAGTTGGACAGCCCAAACGGCATGACCAAATATTCAAAGTGCCCCCTAGGGGTGTTAAACGCAGTCTTCCACTCATCACCCTCCCTGATGCGGACCAAATGATAAGCGTTACGTAAGTCCAATTTGGTGAAGATGGATGCTCCCTGCAACCTCTCGAAGGCTGAGACATCAACGGCAAAGGATAAGTATTCTTTACCGTGATGTTATTCAGCCCTCGGTAATCAATGCAAGGTCGCAGAGAACCATCCTTTTTCCCCACAAAAAAAAACCCCGCCCCCGCTGGAGAAGAGGAAGGGCGAATGAACTTGGTTGCTAGAGAATCAGAAATATATTTCTCCATAGCCTCTCTTTCAGGAATCGAAAGCGAATATAACTTGCCCTTAGGCGGAGACTTACCTGGGAGTAAATCTATTGCACAGTCGTAGGGACGATGCGGAGGGAGAGAAGCAGCACGAGACTTACTGAACACTTCCTTCAGGTCCAGATACTCCGCGGGCACGTTAGACAAATCCCCTGCTTCCTCCTGAAACACAGAAACAGGTACAGACGAACAAGCAGAGACGAGACAAGACCTATGACATTCCTGACTCCACTCCAGCACAGATCTATGTATCCAGTCCACTCGGGGGTTGTGTTGAATGAGCCATGGGTGTCCTAGAACAACGGGTGCCAGGGGTGAATCCAGAATAAAAAATGAAATAGTTTCCGAGTGATTGCCAGAGGTGATGAGAGTGATTTCTTCAGTGGATAATGAGATGGTGGGAAGTTCTTGTCCGTTGAGTGCATGAACTGCAATCTGCTGTGGGAGGGGTTTGATGGGAATCTGAAATCTGCGTGCAAAATTATGGTCCATGAAATTACCTTCGGCCCCCGAATCCAACAGTGCTTGACAATCGTGCTGGTGGACTGACCATCTTAGTCTTACCGAGAGGAGGGTGGAGGTAGATCTTGTCGTGGATGAGGTCTTCCTGGCGGAGATCCCACCCGATAGTAGCCTCATGTTTACTATCGGGCTGGGCCTTTTACCGGACAGTTGTAGGCGTAGTGTCCGGCTCCTCCGCAGTACAGGCAAAGGCCCTGGGACCTCCGCCTCTCCCTCTCCTCCCGGGAAAGCCGAGCTCGACCCACCTGCATGGGCTCGTGATCGTAGACGGGGCTGACCACGTCCCTGCCGCTGGATCGTAGCCCGTTGGCTGCCTCAAGTGTGCGGGTGGGCGTGGCTCGACGCTCGACTCTGGACAGCCGAGCGTCCACCCGCAGGGCCAGATCAATGAGTCCGTTGAGGGTAGTGGGAAGATCCAGGGCGTAGATCTCCTTCTGGACGTGGTCAGCCAGCCCATGCAGGAACATGTCCCACTGCGCCTCCTCGTTCCATCCACACTCTGCCGCCAAGGTCCGGAACTCGATGGAAAACTCGGACACTGATCTTCTTCCCTGCCGTAGCTCGACCAATGTTCTGGCCGCCTCTCTTCCAGTGACCGCACGGTCAAAAACCAGTCTCATCTCGGCGGCGAGGGTCTGGAACGAGGCACAGCATGGATTTTGGTTTTCCCACACCGCCGTTCCCCAGAGTGCCGCTCTCCCAGTCAATAGCGTGAGCACAAACGCCACTTTGGCTTGCTCGGTCTGAAAAGTGTGAGGTTGCAGGGCAAAGTGCATAGAACATCGAGTCAAAAAGGCTCTACAAAATGACGGTTCACCTGAGTATGCCTCTGGGGTGGGTAGCCGGGGTTCTGACTGGGAGGGGCTTCCTGATGATGCGGGAGGAACGGCCGGTGTGGGTGGCGCAGTGGGAGGTCGTAGGCGCTGGATCTGCTGGGTGAGCTCGGACACCTGCGTCACCAGGGCTTGAACTGCACGGCCCGTATCTCCAATCTCCTTCTCTTGCGAGTCCATTCTACGGATGCTGTGATGGATGAACTCTTCGAGTGAGGATGACGAGGCGCTCGCTGCTTCCATACCATGGTCAGATCGTTCTGTCATGTTAAGCAGAAACACAGGAAGCAATCGCGAGTATAATACAATATTTATTTTTAGCACAAAACACACAAGTCCAGGGTGCAGTGAGCCAGGTGGAGATAGGTGACGCAGGGACTTCGATGGTCAATACCGGTGACGTGCAGACAAACGGTGAGACGATCCAAATCCACACGGAAGACGACGAACAGGAAACACCAGGCAGGAACACGAACCAGAAGACAGGGGAACATCAAACAACGATCTGACAAAGGTGAGAGAACAGCGGTGAGTTTAAGAAGCGTGGTGAGATGAACTGCAGCTGGTGATTGTAATGATGAACAGCTGGAGTGGATCAGGTAATGACATACAGACACGCCCCTTGCACACGTGCACTCATACAACAACATAAACACAAGACTAGAAGGAACCAGCGAATACATCTACCGTGACAAAAATACTATCAAAAAACTCCCACGCAGCCTCCATTCTTTGCGAAAGATGGATAAAAAAGTGCACAGGAAACAAAAACCATGAAAAAAATGATATACGACCCCGCCAAATCACAGAGATTCGCATGGGACTAATATTATCACAGGACCTCGGTGTTCTGCGAAATATGGTAGGTCATTTGCGGGGGAATTTTTACTTTACAGATTACTGACATGGCCGATTCGCACGGAATTAAGATCACAAACAACCGCCGCAATTATTACAAATGACTAGAGGTCACCAGGTAATACGACGAATAGGGATTTGTGTTTCTAAGGTTGTTGAAAATAAAATGCACAACAAATTTTTTTCTGACTTTAAGCCTGAACAAGAACAAGATGATCGAAGTGCTAATTAATGCTCAAGCAAATAACCCACCTTGATTACTCTTGATTGCGCATGTTAGAAGCCCACCCTTAATTTAGTTTATTTTTCACTTCTAGTTTAGCTTGTGATGAGTTTATCAATGTCCGCTGAAGAGAAGCCATTTCCCACAATGGTGATGTGGGAGGAGGCTGAACATTATGTTCTGGATCCACTGTGCTGCTCTAGATACATAGACCAGAAATGGTGCAAGTTTTGCCAGGCGGAGTGGTGCACAAGGAGACTGTTTGGTGATGTTAGCTGACCATCCTTGTGTTTTGCTGAAATAAAACCTCCACTTCAGAGAACATCTTGTTATGACCTCCACCCTTGTCTTTCTGGATACAGGTCACAAAATAACAAAACAAGAAGAAAAAGAATAACAAAACCCTAACATCACAATAACTTAAGAAGCTTAAGGTCTTTGAGGCGATATGCCCCTAGGGAGTTACATACATCTCAACAAACACAACTTGTGCCAGTGAAGAACATGAACTGAAAGAAAATAAAAAGAAAGAAAATTGAGGTACAGAGAAATGCAGTGCTCAAATAAAATATAAACAAGAAATATGTAAACTTCCTTTAAGGCCCACTACAGTATGTTACTTGTTTTTGTCTTACACTGATTCACTATGTTGAGTCAATTATAAGTGTTTATAATATAGACCTGATCGGATGGTTTTTGCAGAAAATTGCGTACAAACGTCACTCGCCCGAGCGTATCTCGTCATATCCGTAAATATAGAAACATTACTCCTTTGGCTTGGCTTTTTGGAGATGGTGAGAACTGGGGGATTTGAAAGCGACATGGAAATGGTAGGATATTTTTATTACTCAACAGGTAAGGTATTTTATCGAACAGATAAATTGCCATGTTGTTCTCTAACAGAGTTCATTGTAAAGCATTATCTATTGTGAAGGGTCATTTCATTATGGTTGTTTAAGCACTGTGCTGAAATTAATTTTCAATAAATACCCTGTCTATTAATGGGTAAAGCTACAGTAATGTGTTCAGCTAGTCAGCTTGAGATCCTTTCCATCTAAACTAGTTCCCCTTCTTCAGCTCACTATGACTGAGTCAGAAGTGATTCTAACGAATGGGGATCTCTTGCGAGAGCCTATCTACTTCAAGTGAAACTAAACGAGCCAATGCACATTGGCATGCGATAATTGCACCAGCTGCTGTGCATCGCAGCGCGAGCATAAAATGAGCAGGAGGTGCGTCACATTCTTGTTCTGGCGAACAGGACGACCGAGGGACGTGAGAGAACAGCGCGAGGCCGGTGGTGCGATTGATAATGAGCAACACCTGTGAGCACACCGGTCTCGCATCTCTGACGGAGGAGCGGAAGCATAAAGGGGGAGCGACGACGTTGATGATCGAGAGAGGAACAGGCCTGTATTTTAGTTGAGTTTTGGTTTTGGGTTTTTGTGTTTTATTTTTAGCCAGCAGTCGTTCGCGAGGGGCTGCTGGCCGTTATGTTTATTTTGGGTAAGCCCGCCTCCTTCTTCACGGGTTTCTGCACCAGTGTAGCAATGTTCAGGGAAGAAGGAGGCGGGAACCGGCGAACATACATACTTTATTTAAAATAAAATAAACAAACTAAAATACCACCAGCAGCCCCTCGCGGACGACTGCTGGCTTACCCAAAATAAACATAACGGCCAGCAGCCCCTCGCGGACGACTGCTGGCTAAAAATAAAACACAAAGACAAAAACCAAAACTCAACTAAAATACAGACCTGTTCCTCTCTCGATCATCAACGTCGTCGCTCCCCCTTTATGCTTCCGCTCCTCCGTGAGAGATGCGAGACCGGTGTGCTCACAGGTGTTGCTCATTATCAATCGCACCACCGGCCTCGCACTGTTCTCTCACGTCCCTCGGCCGTCCTGTTCGCCACACTTGTCTTTCGCTTTGGAGCCAGACAGTGAATGCTGTTCCTGTCTCCTGCAATATTTCTACACGGTGATTATGGAGTCTCTGCAAGTTAGCCTCTGTGTGTGGAGTTAGTGTGACGGCGTGAACAGCGGTGGTCGCGATCTCTCCGTGTCAACAGTTTGAGAGCAAAAACAGCTGTTTTCACAGCTTTGTTGGTTCGGTGGGCGAACCAACCACTGAGAGTGAGTGCTCACACAGGATTGCACTATTTCCCTGTGTGTAGCCATGGCTATCCCCCTGTGCGTTTCAGCACCTCAGAGCACAACTGAAAGAGCTAAGGCGGTCTGTCTGCGTCTTTTTCAAGATGTCATTCAGATCGTGTATTTCTGGATGCGGCCAATGTTTGACTCTGGCTGACGGGCATGATCGCTTTATCACGTGCTTGGGCTATAGGCATGCTGAAATGGCACTCATGGATGACTCATGTTACCATTGCGGGAACATGGCCATCGCAGCGTTACAGTTGAGACTCCGTTACCTCGAAAGAGGTGGAGCCCCTTCGCTTATTCCCCGATCTAGCACTTTTTCTGCCCAGCAGAAGAGGCCTTCTTCGGTTAATAGCTTTGGTGACCTGAGGATCACAGTGAGAGGTAACCCGCCGAGCCAGTCTGGAGAAGATGCCTCCGCCCTGCATGCCATGGTGCTTCTGCAGGTCTACCAGGCCAAGGCGCTCAAGGAATTGCACAAGGGTAGTTCCGACCCAGGGGTTATGCAGGAAATAGGTACACCGACGGAAAGTCACTGCACACTCCCTGGGTCGGGCGATGTCCATGTTAGTAGTCCAGGAGCGACACCTGAATCCTGGCTGAATCCTCAGTGCCGATCCTCAACGCCCTTTCTGCTGACCAGCTGCTGCCTCCGCCTGCTCGTCGGCGAGGACGCCCCCCTGCGAGGGCCCTGAGACGGGCGACCCAGCGATGGAAGAAGTTGCTCTTCGAGAGATAGTGTCCACACCTCTCCCTCCCCCAGAGGAGGACCGGGTGGAGAACCCTTTGTTTCATTTTATTTCTGTTCCACCCCACATTTTCAATAAAAGAGCAATTTCTTCCATCTTTGGGTCACAAGAGGGCACGAATTGCAGTGAGCGATGCTCCCATGCCTTGCCACTCCTTTCCCCCTCTTCCATCGCCAGCGACCAGCAGTATGCGGCTTGTGGACGCCACCAAGCCTTTCCACGCACTCTCTGCCCCACCCTGGAAAGTTAGTGAGGTAAGTGTGGCACAACACACTCAGACTCCGCTTCGGGCCGCCTCAGTGCTTCCCGAGCCAAGTCCCTGTGTTCCACCTCGCTGCCCCACTCCGGGTATGCTGTGGTTCCGTTGGTCCCGCTTACATGGTGTCTGGGAGTCTGGCTAGCACTTTCCAGCCCGTCTCGCTGGCTCTCCGAATCATCAGACTCGGCTATGCGATTCAGTTCGCCCGGCGCCCTCCAAGTTCAGGGGCATCCACTTCACCTCTGTGCGGAGTTGCGATGCCCCTGTCTTCCGGGCAGAGATCGATGTCCTACTGGCGAAGGATGCGATCTAGCTGGTTCCTCCAGCCGATATGAAGACAGGGTTCTACAGCCCCTACATCATTTTTCCCAAGAAAGGCGGTGGGTTACGGCCGATCTTGGACCTGTAAACCTTGAATCGGGCCCTGCACAAGCTCCCGTTCAAGACGCTCACGTAGAAACGTATTTTCGAAGGCATCCGACCCCAAGATTGGTTTGCAGCGATCGATCTGAAGGATGCATACTTTCATGTCCTCGATTCGTCCTCGACACAGACCGTTCCTGCGGTTTGTGATCTCACAGAAACTTTTTCAGAGGGTCCTGGGGCATATGGCATCCGCAGCCGCAGTAAGGTTGCTTGGATTGCTTCATATGAGACCGCTTCAGAACTGGCTTCATGGCTGAGTCCCGACTTGGATGTGGGGTACATTAACCGTCAAGGTGGTTACGCTCCCCCCGCATGTTTAGGGCCATATGAAATCCTTTTTATTTTTTTCCAAATTCCGTTTTATTTTTTTCCAAATTTCTTTTTTTCCGTTTTGATTTTAGCAAATTCTTTTTTTTCCCGTTTTTTAATTCCGTTGGGAATTAATTTTTTTTTTTACCCTTTACTGTTATTTTAGTCGTAAAACGAGTGTGATTTTAATGTTAATGATTAAAATGTACACAAATAAAACAGGAATGACCTTAAATTTATTGAGGTACCAAACACCACATGTACTGCATGATGCAAACACTGCACTCAAAGTAAGGTAACAACAAAATATTAATGGTTATGAGCTTTAAATTGTCCAGTAAAATACATTATATTAGTTTAAGTTTAAATAAAAGTCACACTCAGTCTCTCTATCGCGCACTGTCGAGCACGAGAGACACACTCGGTCTCACCCGCACAGTGTGTGTGTATGTGAGAGAAATGCGTGGGTGACAGAGACGGAGCAGGGAAAGGAAATGTAACTGAAAGAAAAAAAAATTATAACGAAACGCAATATGTGGCGGCCAGTGTTGATTCTGTGGCGCACCGCCACGAATTAGTCTATGTGAGGGAAACACTGCATAAAAGTCACGTGGAAACTGCTCGGCTCGGTACTGACGCGTCAAGTTCCCTTTCGAGAGGTCTCTCCTATTGCGTAAGTAGCTTACGCTATGGGAAAACTCCTTTTCTCGAGAATATTGAAGTCTTTATGTAAAACGCATTGCAGCTGCACAGCTGACAGCAATGAACGAAGGCAGCTCGGTCATTGGCTGTGCTGCGGCAACTTGCTCGAACCAATGACGGGGCGACTCTGAATGCGCGACCAATGAGCGCGCTTCGCGCCCGCGCGCGTCAGAGCCCGCCAAGATGGGCGTGGCCAAGAGCTATATATTGGGCGCCCCGTCATGAGAGTTCTTTAGTTTTAATCTCCTTCAGCGAACACCTTCTTCGCTGGATCCTCCGGATTATTGAAGCTTCGCCGTCGAAAAGCATACCAGCGGGATTTGCTACGAGGACGTCGGCACCTTCAGCCGCCTTCTAACGCGATCCTACTGAGCCATGCGGCGTACTGCTCACGCAAGTATTTACATCTGTTCGCTCTGCGACACTTTTAAAAGAGCAAATTTTCCAAGGCGTTGTTTCAAATGGCTTCCTGCGCGTCGTGCAGAGACCTTCTCCCGGACGGGGATCGTCACATCATCTGCGCTCGCTGCCTGGGCCGGGACCACGCAGAAGCTGCTTTGACCAAGGGCGGATGCCCCGAATGTGACGACCTGGGTCTCTCCGCACTGCGGGCTCGCCTCGCCGCTTTCGCCGTGAGCGAGCCCATCGCCGCCATCCCTCTGTTCGAGCCGCGCACTAAGAAAAAGCGCCGCTCACAGAGGCTTCCTGAACCTGAGCTCAGTGACGTCACGCCGAGCCAGTCTCCGCGTGCTTCACCGCCGCTCTTGCCTTCCCCACCGCCGGTTCAGTTCACCCAGCCGGACCCACACCCCTCTAGCAGAGCGGTGGGCCTTGTGACTTTCGGCGCGTCCGAGGACGACGGGGGAATGGATGACAGCTTGTCAATCGACGCTGCATCGGACGACTGGCCGGGCTCCACTCTCGACCCCGCCCCGTCGACGCTAGCTAGCGCGAGCGGGGGCTCCACCATGGATAGCGAGATTATCCGCGTTCTCTCTAAGGCCGTGGAAGACCTCGGGCTCGATTGGTCTTCTCCCGAAGAACCAACCCGGAGCCGACTGGATGAGTGGTTTCTGCAGGGGCGCCAGCAGGCCCCTCGGCAAAGGCCTTCTCCCTTCTTCCCGGAAGTTCACGACGAACTCACCAAGTCGTGGAAAGCCCCCCACTCTGCGCGCCTAAAGCCTTCTTTTTCTTCCTCGCTCTCCTCTGTGGACGGCGCGAAGGAAAGAGGCTGCGAGGGAACACCGCCCCTCGAGGAGGCCGTGGCCAATCATCTCTGCCCGCCCTCCACCACCGGATGGAAAGCCAAAGCTTCCCACCCCTCGAAGCCCTGCCGCACTACTTCAGCTCTCGCCGGTCACGCCTACGCCGCCGCCGGCCAAGCTGCATCAGCGCTTCACTCTATGGCGGTACTTCAAGTGTTCCAAGCCAAGCTTCTCCGCTCTATGGACGAGTCTGGCCCCGAACCCGAAGCCTTTAAGGACCTACGCAGCGCGACTGACATAGCCCTGCGAGCCACGAAGGCCACCGCCCAGTCTATCGGCCGTGCCATGGCTAATTTGACTGTTCTCGAGCGCCATCTGTGGTTGACTCTGACTGAGATGAAGGACGCGGATAAGGCGCCATTTCTCGACGCGCCTATCTCCACCAGCGGGCTGTTTGGACCGGCGGTTAAGGGTTTTGCCGAACGCTTCACTGAGGCCCAGAATGCTTCACAAGCTATGCGGCATTTCCTGCCCAAGCGCTCCAGCTCATCGCAGAGCAGACAGAGGCCGCCGCAGCCGCAGCGGGCTAGAACAGCCCCCACCGCCTCTCAGCCCGCGCCTCAGGCTGACGCTCGACGCCGCTCACGCTCTCACAACCGCAAGCCGCCTTCTGAGCGACGGGGTCCTCGGCCCAAGATTGTGCTGAACCCCGAGCCTCGAAAGCCGTCCTAGCCACAAGAATGAAAAGAGAGAGTGCGTGTCTCGCAAAAGCCGGACCACTCTCTCTGCAAAAGCTCAAGCATTACCCAGTACCCTTACAGGCGGCTGGATATGTTCATACAGCAGTCAATGGGCCAGTCACAGAGCTCGCTCACCTGCAAACAAACGCCGTTTTTACGGCGACGCACAGAAAACACAAAAAGAGTATTTTTCTGCCTGTGTCACTAAGGGTTCACATGTCCACAAAGTGTGCATTCCCAGATACTGTCAAAACAGTGCCAAATTCATTCCCAGCTCAAGCTGCGCACCCCATGAATGTAGGTCATGTACGCACCACTACACACAAGCACTGTTCACACAGTTATAAATTCATCCCCAGTAAAAGCGGGAAACATTATAAAAGTGACGCGTGTGCCTACCACTGTTTATGCACCCCCACTTATAAACACTGTCCTTACAGTGTCAAACACAACCCCAGCCCAGGCTGCGAGTTTTACAGACACAGCGCGCGCTGCTGTAATCACACACGCGCCCATTCACTCAGCTGCTCAGCGCGCGCCCGCGCCTCTGAGAGCTATGAGCTCAGGCGATTCGCTGGCCGGGTCCCTGCGTCACAGCGGCCCGCCCCTAGCCTGTATTCAGCCCATATCTGTACACGCAGCGGCATGGGAAAATATTCCAGATATGCCGAAATGGGTATTGAATATAGTAAAGCACGGATACTCGCTCCAGTTCGCTCGCAGACCACCACGTTTTACGACTGTGGTCGAGACGAAAGTGAGAAAAGAGTGCTCACATGTTCTACGCACCGAGGTGCGCAAACTAATAGAAAAGGGCGCTGTGGAAACTGTTCCCCCCTCTCTGAGCGAGGCAGGTTTTTACAGCCGCTATTTTCTCGTCCCGAAAAAGGATGGCGGTCTCCGCCCCATCCTAGATCTCAGACACCTGAACAAAGCACTAATGATTCGCTCGTTCAGAATGTTAACAACCAAGCATATGCTCGCGCAAGTACGCCCAGGAGATTGGTTTCTCTCAGTGGATCTGAAAGATGCTTACTTTCACATTCCAATAGCGCCTCATCACAAGCCGTTTCTGAGATTCGCTTTCGAGGGACAGTCGTACCAGTACACAGTACTTCCGTTCGGCCTGTCCCTGGCTCCCCGTACATTCACGAAATGTATGGATGCAGCACTTTCCCCCCTAAGGCGAAGGGGAGTGCGAATACTGAATTATCTCGACGATTGGCTGATTCTAGCACAATCAGAGAGTCAGTTAATAACACACAGATCTTGGATTATCAGCCATTTAGAATGCCTGGGTCTAAGAATAAATTTTGCAAAAAGCATACTATCTCCCAGCCAGAGGATTTCTTTCCTGGGAATAGTTCTAGACTCGATGCAAATGACAGCGCGTCTCTCATCAGAGCGCGCGCTCACCATCCGGCGCCTTGCAACATCATTCAGGGCGGGCGCGCTCGCCCCCGTCAAGCGGTTTCAGAGGATGCTCGGTCTCATGGCCTCAGCATCGGCCGTACTCCAGCTAGGATTGTTGCATATGCGCCCTCTCCAACGCTGGCTCAAGAGCCGCGTCCCTACTCACGCGTGGCGTTCGGGCCACCTTTTAATCAGAGCGAACCACGGCTGTATAAAAGCCCTGACGCACTGGAAAGCCGCCGACTGGTACCAGTCAGGCGTGAGTCTGGGTGTGAACACAAGGAGAAAGATGATAACGACAGATGCCTCCAAAATAGGTTGGGGGGCCCTTTACGAGGGCAGGCCTGTCTCCGGCTTTTGGTCAAACCCGGAGAAGCGCCTACACATAAACTGTCTGGAAATGAAAGCGGTCGCTTTGGCTCTCAGAGCCCTGCTCCCACAGCTGAGAAACGAACACGTCTTGGTCCGAACGGACAACATGACGGTAGTATCGTACATAAATCGCCAGGGTGGACTCAGGTCGAGCTCCATGCATTCAATGGCCAGGAGACTCATTTTATGGTCCCAGCACAACTTGCGCTCGCTGTGAGCAGCGCATGTGCCAGGTGCCCTGAACCAGGGGGCGGACATGCTATCCAGAGACAAAATTCTCCCAGGAGAATGGGCTCTCAACCCGCTGACGATTCACTGGTTATGGAAAACCTTTGGCAAAGCGGAGATCGACCTCTTCGCCTCCAAGGAGAACGCGCACTGCCCTCTTTTCTTAACGAAAAGCATGGATGCGCTCGCCCAGAGCTGGCCGAGCCGTCCCTTATATGCCTTTCCCCCGATCGCGATGCTACCGCAGGTCATCAGTCGGGTCAGAGAGGAGAAAAACGCAGTGCTGCTGATAGCCCCACTCTGGAAGAACCAAACATGGTTTCCAGATCTGATGCAAATGCAATCTGCACCACGGCCGATTCCACTGAGGCCAGACCTCCTCAGTCAGGCCAATGGGATGATATTTCATCCCCGCCCCGATCTGTGGGCCCTTCATGCATGGCCCCTCAACGGGTTCCCAGGAACCTCACGAGCGGAGCACTAAAAACCATCGCTGAGGCGCGGGCGCCCTCCACGAGACGCTTATATGCCCAGAAATGGAAAGTGTTCAGTGTCTGGTGTAATGCCAAGGGCCTGAACCCTGAAACATGCGAGATTACGAACGTACTCGCTTTTCTACAAGGGCTTCTGGAGGCGGGCCGCGCCCCCTCCACGCTCAAAGTATATGTGGCGGCCATCACAGCATCACACGACCCTGTAATGGAACGTCCATTGGGAAGAAACGACCTAATTATTCGTTTCCTAAGGGGCGCTAGGAGGATGAACCCTTCACGCCCCCCCTCAGTGCCGATCTGGGACCTAGCTACTGTCCTAGACGCTCTTAAAGGGCCTCCGTTCGAACCACTCCGAACCGTGCACCTTAAACAGCTCTCGCTCAAGACTGCGCTCTTGCTGGCACTCGCCTCGGTCAAGAGAGTGGGCGACCTGCACGCGCTTTCGACAAGCGCTGCCTGCCTAGAATTCGGACCTAACGACTGCAGGGTCGTCCTTAGACCGAAACATGGGTATATTCCTAAAGTGCTCACCACTCCCTTCAGAGCACAGGTTATCTCCCTAACTATAGACCGATCTCAAATCTTCCTTTCATAGGCAAGATCATTGAAAAAGTTGTCTTCAATCAGCTGAACAAATTCTTAAGCTCGAATGGATACTTTGACCATTTTCAATCTGGTTTCCGACCGCACCACAGTACAGAGACCGCGCTCATAAAGATAATAAATGATATTCGCTTAAATACTGATACAGGCAAATTATCAGTGCTGGTACTACTCGACCTCAGTGCTGCATTTGACACTGTCGATCACAAAATACTTCTTGACAGGCTGGAAAACTGGGTCGGGCTTTCTGGGATAGTCCTAAAATGGTTCAGGTCATACTTAGGAGGCAGAGGTTATTATGTGAGTATAGGAGACCATAAGTCTGAGTGGACATCCATGACATGCGGAGTCCCTCAAGGCTCAATTCTTGCGCCACTCCTATTCAACCTGTACATGCTCCCAATGAGCCAAATAATGAGAAAGAACCAAATCGCTTACCATAGCTATGCAGACGACACACAGCTCTACTTAGCCCTATCGCCTAACGATTACAGCCCCATTGACTCCCTTTGCCAATGCATTGATGAAGTAAACAATTGGATGTGCCAAAACTTTCTTCAGTTAAACAAAGACAAAACTGAAGTCATTGCGTTTGGAAACAAAGATGAAGTTCTCAAGGTGAACGCATACCTTCAGTCTAGGGGTCAAACAACTAAAAATCAAGTCAGGAATCTGGGTGTGTCTCTAGAGTCAGACCTTAGTTTCAGTAGTCATGTCAAAGCAATAACTAAATCAGCATATTATCACCTGAAAAATATTGCAAGAATTAGATGCTTTGTTTCCAGTCAAGACTTAGAAAAACTTGTGCATGCTTTCATCACCAGTAGGGTGGATTATTGTAATGGACTTCTCACTGGCCTTCCCAAAAAGACCATAAGACAGTTGCAGCTCATACAGAACGCTGCTGCTAGGATTCTGAGCAGAACCAGAAAATATGAACACATCACACCAGTCCTCAGGTCTTTACACTGGCTGCCAGTTACATTTAGGATTGATTTTAAAGTATTATTACTGGTATATAAATCATTCAATGGCCTAGGACCTCAATACATTGCAGATATGCTCACTGAATATAAACCCAACAGATCACTCAGATCATTAGGATCACATCGGCTAGAAATACCAAGGGTTCACTCTAAGCATGGCGAGTCTGCTTTTAGCTACTATGCCAGCCGCAGCTGGAACCAGCTTCCAGAAGAGATCAGATGTGCTCCTACAGTAGTCACATTCAAATCCAGACTCAAAACACATCTGTTTAGCTGTGCATTTACTGAATGAGCACTGTGCCACTGTTCGTCCGACTGTTTGCACTGTATTTTATTTTATGTTTTAATTATTCTGATTTCTGTATTTTATCTTTTATTCTAAACTGTTTTAATTATTCTGATTTCTTTTGATTATTTTAATTTCTTCTATGTAAAGCACTTTGAATTACCATTGTGTATGAAATGTGCTATATAAATAAACTTGCCTTGCCTTGCCTTGCCTAACTGCGCTATCGTCCCCAGCAGACGAACACGACGCTAATCTACTCTGCCCCGTTAGGGCTCTCAGAGTGTATTTGGAGTGTTCTGCCCTATTCAGACAGACAGAACAACTGTTTGTATGCTTTGGCGGTCGTACGAAAGGTTCCGCCGTTTCAAAGCAGAGAATCTCTCACTGGATAGTTGAAGCTATAGCGCTGGCTTATGAAGCTAAGGGACTTCAATGCCCCTGGGGAGTCAAAGCACACTCCACCAGGAGTGTGGCTTCTTCCTGGGCATGGTCGAGCGGGATACCGATCGAGGATATTTGTGCGGCGGCAGGCTGGGCCTCACCGTCCACATTTATCAGGTTCTACAACCTACAGGTCCCGACACTGCATTCCAATGTACTATCAGCATGATGCTAGTTGAACTACGAGTTCGTATCTAGATTATGTATGTGCTTGTGTCACACTGAGCGCCTTCTAGCCGCTCTGTATTCTTTCCCACATATAAAGCTCGCCTCTGCCGGCTAGTTGGATGATAACTTTGCTTTTTTAGCTCAGGCACCTGCCTCTGGCTATCATAAGGCGAAGTTCAGCACGCACGACGTTTTGCATGGTGTTCCCATAGCGTAAGCTACTTACGCAATAGGAGAGACCTCTCGAAAGGGAACGACTCGGTTACTAACGTAACCTCGGTTCCCTGAGAGGAGGGAACGAGTATTGCGTAACCTGCCGTGCTTGTGCTTGGTTAGTTCGCTTCAGTCGTTTTAACCTAAAGAACTCTCATGACGGGGCGCCCAATATATAGCTCTTGGCCACGCCCATCTTGGCGGGCTCTGACGCGCGCGGGCGCGAAGCGCGCTCATTGGTCGCGCATTCAGAGTCGCCCCGTCATTGGTTCGAGCAAGTTGCCGCAGCACAGCCAATGACCGAGCTGCCTTCGTTCATTGCTGTCAGCTGTGCAGCTGCAATGCGTTTTACATAAAGACTTCAATATTCTCGAGAAAAGGAGTTTTCCCATAGCGTAAGCTACTTACGCAATACTCGTTCCCTCCTCTCAGGGAACCGAGGTTACGTTAGTAACCGAGTCGTTTCCTTAACTCTTGGAGAGCTGCTTTCGCCATGCTTTCATTGTTTTGAAGGGGAAGAGGCAGCTGAAATGACGGGAGGGGTTGTGTCACCCATATTTGCTTCCCCCGGTCTGCATTTTCCCCAGACATACGTTCTTCTCCCACACAAAAACAGAATTTCATTCCAAATATGTAAAATTCCGCGAAATTCCGCATTAACAGTAAATTCCGCGACTCCGTCATTTGGCCCTACATGTTGCCCGCCATCTCCTCCCATGTAGTCAGAAGCATCTGAGTTCGCTTCGTGCCATTCACATCCTTGACATGCTAAATCGTGCAGCCAACAAGCTGATATGGGACTTCTTCGGAGCCGCTCAGATAGATCTGTTTGCCTCTCCGGACATGAACCATTGACAGTTGTTTTATTCCCTGACCGAGGGGACCCTCGGCATGGATGCACTGGCACACAGCTGGCCCCGGGCAAGTATGCATTTCCCCCAGTGAGCCTCCTCGCACAGACACTGTGTAAAGTCAGGGAGGATGAGGAGCAGGTCTTGTTAGTTGCGCTGTATTGGCCAAACCGGACGGGGTTCCCAGAACTCATGCTCCTCGCGACAGCACCTATTTGGCCCATTCCTCTGAGGAAGGACCTGCTTTCTCAGAGATGGGGCATTCTATAACACCCGTGTCCAGACCTCTTGAAACTCCATGTCTGATCCCTGGACGGGACGCAGAGGTTCTAGGTTACCTACCCCAGGCGGTGGTATGCACCATCACTTCTGCTAGAGCCCCCTCATCGAGGCGCCTCTATGCTCTGAAGTGGAACCTGTTCGTTGAATGGTGTTCTTCCCACTGGGATGACTCCTGAAGGTGTCCAATCAGAGTCCTGCTTTGTTTTCTGCAAGATGGGTTGAAGCGAAGGCTGCCTCCCTCCACCCTCAGAGTGTATGTTGCCACTATCGCCGCACATCATGATGCAGTTGAAGGTAAGTTGTTGGGAAAGCATGATCTGATCGTCTCTAAAGACAGTGCTCCTGACTGCTCTGGCTTCCATCAAGAGGGTAGGGGACCTGCAGCTTAAAAAGTCAGCCAGCAAGTGGAAACATCCTGCACAACATTGCAATAGGAAGGAGCATAACCTCACTTAATAACCGATCATCTCAAATATCTGTCTGGTCTACTTTGGAATATATTATCAGGGAGCCAAACACACAGTGCCAGCTCGACCTGATGCCAGCCATCCTGTTTCTCTCTCTCTCTCTCTCTCTCTCTCTCTCTCTCTCTCTCTCTCTCTCTCTCTCTCTCTCTCTCTCTCTCTCTCTCTCTCTCTCTCTCTCTCTCTCTCTCTCTCTCTCTCCCTCCCTCTCTCTCTCTCTCTCTCTCTCTCTCTCTTTCTCTCTCTTCTAAAAACAACATACTGCATACTGGACCCCACTGGACTTTTAGGAGGAGGGAGGAGATATTAGTCTCATCTAAAACCAGAATTGCTGTACCCCAAAAATGGATGGCAGAGAGTAATGAGAATAAGAAGGAATTCAGAACAGGGCTAAGCATTAAGCATTAAGCATTCTTCTCTTTTTCTGACGTATAACTTTTTTTTGGCGAGAGCAGCTTACTCCTATGACAGCGCGACAGCCCACCTCTCCTCGGAGGGGAGGCATGGGCGGCTACACTAGCCTTTAGCTCCTCTTGCCAGGAACTTGTCCCTGGCAAGGGCTCAGACAGTCTAGGAGGAGCCTGCACGCGGTGAGGAATGAACTTCCCAAAGGCGTCTGACTGCGCTCGCGCCTCTCTAAATTGGTTCACTACCGTTTCAAGGGCAGTGTCGAACAGTCCAGAGGGCGAAACAGGGATAATCCCTCCCCCTGGAAGGTTCACCAGAACAGTGTACTTATGACTTCACAGATATCGTTCTTCTAAGCGGCTGCTTGCAATCTCACGCTTCGAGCCAGACCATTCCAAACTCAGCCTCACTGTAGCACGAGGCATAAGCTCATCGTACTCATCGTATTTGGAATTCTGCCAAAAAATAGTAGGAAACTGATTTTTTATACTTGTCTGTCTCTACTGTCTCCACACTTTTCTGAATCGTCAGAATCATGAGCGAGCAATTAGTCCTTGTATTCCACGGAAGAAACCGCCGAGCGGGTTTCCGTTTCAGGCATGAGGACAGCAGAGCTCGGGAGAGAAATGAGGGGAGTTTGCGCACGGCCCTCAAGCAGCTGCGTTTTAGATACCCACGGCTGCGCGCTGCGTGCTGCACGCTGTGCGCTGCCTCGGCAAGAGTGTATCGTGACCATCGCCAGGCATAATGAAATGCGGGCATGGATGGAGACAGTGTTTAAACTGTTTGCTCACCATGTTTCCTTCTCTTTCACACACTGCAATCTTCAAACAGCACACAGACAGATAAGCTGCTTCCGGAAGACATTGAAACTGATGACTTGTTTTCAGGTGCCCTTTTTATACGCTGGGGAGCACCCTGCCACTGTGCCTGCTATGATTGACTAGTTGGTACACGTGCCTCAGACACCGGGTCTTGGGGGACACGACCCCGTTGCGTCAGCTGACACGGCCTTGAGTTCCCTCGAGAGGGAACCATATTCATCTGCACAGTCACAAGATTATTTAAATTAATCAAGTGTGACAATAAACTATGGAGGCTTGTTTCCACCACAAAATAAAAATAAAATTAAAAGATGATTCTGACTTTTTTTTTCTCACATTTGCGAGTATATATCTCACAATGCTGACATTATAACTCAAGATATAACAGCGTGAGATATGAACTCGCAATTGTGAGTTATAAAGTCCAATTCTGAGGGAAAAAGTCAGCACATAATTGTGACGTTTTCGTACAATTGCGAGATTCTCACAATTCTGACTTTATAACTCACAATTGCGAGTTTATATCACACAATTCAATAAATAATTTATAGGAATAAATAATTAAAAAATATATATATATATATATATATATATATATATATATATATATATATATATATATATATATATATATATATATATATATATTAAAATAGAAAACCGTTATTTTAAATTGTAATAATATTTCACAATAACAATTACGGTATTTGGATCAAATAAATGCAGCCTTCGTGAGAATAAGACACTTTAAAAAACATTACCGATCCAAAACCTTTGACCAGTAGTTTATGTTTATCAGTAACTACCCTCAATACTGAGTGACAGCTTCATTTAGGCTAATTTGTTTATCCATTCTGGTAGTAATTGTATACTTTTATGTGTATTTGCTTTTCAAGTTTCAAGATTCAAGATTTCTTTATTGTCATACCACAGTACATTGTAGTACGTAATTACGTGCAAAGTTCACAGCTTAAAAATATAGCACAGAAACAATTAAAAACACCGTAGAAAAACGAGATATTAACTACATGAATAAAAATAAATAAAAATGCTTATATGTGTGCAGAGCATGTAGAGTGATAATATAAATATATAATGTCTAAAACTGGTAAAATATAAGTATCTAGATATATACAGTTGGGAGTATAAATATCCATATTTAAAATAGTGCAGTTGAGAACATGGTGCAGTCAGAAAAGATTGTTATGTACATATAGTATTCACATTGATTGGTATGTTTTAGTGGATTTTTGTATTCAATAGTCTGACAGCAGTGGGAAGCTGTTTTTGAACCTTGCAGTCCTTATTATCAGACTGCGGTACCTCCTACCAGAGGGGAGGTGGGAAAACAGTTTATCGCCAGGGTGAGTGCGGTCCTTGATGATGCCCCTTGCTCTTGATAGGCATCTTTTCTGGGCCAGCTCCTGAATGGTCGAAAGAGTGATACCAATAGTTTGCTCAGCAATCCTCACCACTCTGCTCAGCGCCTTTCTCTCTGTAGCTTTACAGTTCCCTTTCGAGGGAACTCGAACTGCGTCGTCGAAAACGACTCTTTGGGGACGCTCCCTTAGCGTGCGCCTCTGAAGTATGAATGAAACTAATCCAATCCTGATTGGTGTTGCATCATGACGTAACCTGTGACGGCACATAAAAGTGACGCCGGCACACACACGCAGCTTTTGCGTGTGTTTAGCTTTTCTGGATATAGAGAGGAAAAGCGCTGGGAGGTTCGAAGGCCTCGTCTCTGGGACTGACAGCTTGAATCAGTGTCTGCTAAGGGAAAATATCACAGGGCTTTTTTCTCATCTCCTGGACGCTTCAGACCACATCGATTTCCAGCGAACGCACACTGTGGCGTTCCCCCCACAAGCTTGCAACAGGGCACCGTCTATGTTCACAAAATCTTTCTCGACTTTTTCCCGCCGGCCCTCCGCTTCAGGAAGTCGAGAATAGTGCTCGAAAAACACCCGAGGCCAGTCTCGAGGGGCTGGTTCCCTTAGTAGATTTTGTACAAGAATGGCAACGCCTTCCGAATATATCTATATGGGTCCTGAATATTATAAAATATGGCTACAGATTGCAGTTCGGTCACCGACCTCCCAAGTTTGCTGGGGTGGTACCGACAGCAGTGGTTCCAGAACAGGCTTGGGTTATGGAACAAGAGGTACAGACTCTACTGGAATTAAGGGGCCATAGAAAGTGTTCCCCTACCAGACAGGGAGTCCGGGTTTTACAGCCGGTACTTTATAGTTCCAAAAAAGGATGGCGGACTGAGGCTGATTTTAGATCTAAGGCTTTTGAATTGTTCTTTGAGGAGAGTCAGGTTCAAAATGCTTAGTATTGCCATTATCGTGAACCAAATCAGATCCGAGGACTGGTTTGTCACGATAGATCTAAGAAACGCTTATTTTCATGTCTCCATCCTTCCATGTCACAGGAGGTTCCTGAGATTCGCTTTATATATCGGGGTGTATATATATATATATATATATATATATATATATATACCCGATATTGGGACGAAGCATACCAATTTCGGGTTATTCCGTTCGGCCTAGCACTCTCTCCACGCACGTTCACTAAGTGTATGGATGCGGCTCTGGCCTCACTGAGGCTTCAGGGCATCCGTGTGCTGAATTTCATCGACGACTGGCTCGTATTGGCCCAGTCTCGAGAAATGGCAGTTCGGCATCGAGATGTCGTCCTTGGCCACATTCAGAACCGGGGGTTGAGACTCAACACTAAGAAAATGTGTTGGACCCAGCTCAGAGACTCCTCTTCTGGGCGTGGTATGGAATTCGGTTACAATGCGGGCACGTATGTCTCCCGCTCGTATCGAATCCATCCTGGCCATGGTGTCCGGGATAAAGCTAGGCCAGGCCATCACTGTAAAGTAATTTCAAAGACTGCTGGGCCTCATCACAGCGGCATCCAACATTATTTTGGGCCTACTTCATATGAGACCCCTTCAGTGGTGGCTGAAAGCCAAGGGGTTTTCCCCCAAGGGGAATCCGTTCCGTATGATCAGAGTAACGCGCAGATGCCTTCGTTCTCCAGTAATATGGAAGAAACCTTGGTTCCTGTCCCAAGGGCCAGTGTTAGGAGCGTCATGTCACCGGAAGTCCGTTTCGACAGATGCCTCCCTCACTGGCTGGGGCGCGGTCATGGACTTCCGCTTTGCCAGGGGTCTGTGGCAGGACCATCATCTTTCTTGGCATATACATTGCCTAGAGATGTTGGCTGTGTTCAGGGCTCTGAGGAGCTTCCTCCCAGACATCAAGGGTTACCATGTCCTAAGAAACCAGTACGATCGGACAATACATCAGTGGTAGCTTATCTGAACTGTCAAGGGGGACTCAGATCGCGCACTCTATACAGGTTGGCGCATCAGATTATCCTATGGTCCCAAGGGAAACTACTGTCTATCAGGGCAATGTACGTTCCGGGGGTTCAGAATCAGGGAGCAGACATCCTGTCGAGGCAGGGGCTGAGGCCCGGGGAATGGAGACTTCATCTAGATGTGGTGAAGTTGATATGGGAGATGTTTGGACCATTGCAAGTGGATCTATTCGCGTCTCGAGAGACGTCCCACTGCCCACTTTGGTTCTCCCTCACACATCCAGCCCCACTGGGGTTGGATGTCGTGGTACAGGACTGGGCGAGGCTTCACCTGTACGCTTTTCCCCCGATCGCTCTGCTCCCGGGAGTCCTGGAGAGTGTCTGTCAGGAGGGCATTAGTTTACTACGGGTTGCCCCAATGTGGCCGGCCCGAGTATGGTTTTCAGACATATCACTCCTGATAGGTCCGCCATGGCAGATTCCTCTGAGGAGAGATCTGTTGTCTCAAGCGGAGGGCACAATATTCCACCATCGCCCGGAGTTGTGGAACTTGTGGGTCTGGCCCCTGAGGGGGCTCAGTACCTAGATGCTGGACTATCAGCTGGGGTGGTTGAGACCATACTTTGCTCTAGGGCTCCATCCACTAGGAGATTATATGGCCTCAAGTGGAATGTTTTTCCACTTGGTGTTGAGAACATGAGTTAGATCCAGTTAACTGCCCAGTGGCTTCAGTTCTGGAGTTTCTTCAAGATCGTTTCTCTGCAAATCTCTCCCCATCCACACGTAGGGTGTATGTGGCTGCCATTGCGGCGTTCCATACACCACTAATTGTTGGGCCTTTGGGGAGGCACCAACTGGTCATACTATTTCTCCATGGTATTTGGAGGATGAGACCGACAGTCAGGTCCAGGGTCCCTTCCTGGGACCTGGCGGTGGTTCTCGAAGGGCTATCCCTGACTCCCTTCGAATACCTCCAGTCGGCTTCGCCTAGGACCTCACATTCAAGATAGCCTTTCTCTTAGCTATTTCTTTAAAGAGACTGGGAGATATCCAAGCCCTGGCATTATCGCCAGCTTGCTTGGGGTGTGCCCCCTGCGGAGTTAAGGCCATCCTGCATCCGAGACTCAGCTATGTGCCTTAAGTGCTATTTAACATGGCTAGGTCCATGGTCCTGCACATATTTCATCCTCCACCTCATGTGTCGGCAGAAAAGGAGAGGTTCCTTGCTCTGCCAGTCATAGTTCCGAGTGTTTACCTTGAGAGGTCCTTTTCTTGGAGGAGGTCGGACCTACTGTAGTGTGTTTTGGGTCACCTATTAGGGGCTCCCGGCTATACAAACCATAAGTAGGCCTACAAGGTGTGCAATTTGCCTTCACCTTTGGCCGCAAGGGCTCATTCTACTAGAGGCATGGCATCCTCTAGGGCCCTCCTCTCGGGAGTGCCCCTCCAGGAGATCTGTGAGGCAGCCGGTTGGGCTACCCCGCACATGTGCTCTTGTCCTAGCTAGTGCCTGAGATCAGTTTCACTCTAGGGCAGGCCTTTTTCGGTCCGTGGCCTAGTGGGCATTCGTTCCCCAAAGAGTCGTTTTCGATGATGCAGTTCGAGTTCCCTCGAAAGGGGACGTCTCGGGTTATGACTATAACCCTTGTTCCCTGAGAAGGGAACGTGACACTGCATTGTCCTGCCACGCCCCTCGAGGCCTGAGAGCGTCTTGCTTCATCGCTAGGCTAATGTGTGTGTGTGTGCCGGCGTCACTTTTATGTGCCGTCACGTTACGTCATGACGCAACACCAATCAGGATTGGATCAGTTTCATTCATACTTCAGAGGCGCACGCTAAAGGATTGTCCCCAAAGAGTCGTTTTCGACGACGCAGTGTCTCGTTCCTTCTCAGGGAACAAGGGTTATAGTCATAACCCGAGACGTTTTTGATAGTCATTTAATGATAATTGCTAGAAAATAATAAAGGTGTGCCTGGTCAATTAATAACTTGGACATAACAGTTCCACAACTTAACTTTCAATGTTAAAATTAAAACTCACTCAATATCCATGGAAAAGGAACTTTGACTCTCTCCTTTGGAAAAATGTGAATAATGTGCCAAAATATTGAATAATGAATAATATGCCAAAGGCTTATCGAGTTGGCAATATCATTTAGTTTCCCGTGTCACTTCTGACAGCAAGTCCTTGCATAGTGGAAACTAATTTTGTTCCTTGACACAAAATAACCAGAATAATATGGATCCTTGTCCTGTATCATCACAGCCTTTATTTATTCTGACACCTATACACTTCTCTGAAGTGGATTTGCTTCATGATACAAGCAACCTCCAGATAAACTATAGGAAGAGTGTTGACATTTTTGAGATCTGACAGTAGTGTCTGAAATATAGACAGGTTCACCATGGCTTAACAGGAAAAAAAAAACTTCTAAGCTTGATGGCGTCTGTTTTAAATCTTGGCAGGACACTTGTGGGCTATAAATAAAGAGTAAAATACAGATTGAGTAGAAATGACAATCATTCCTGAAGCTCAGTGCTATGAGGACATTAAAGCATGATGGACTCAAACCAGTCAAAACGGGGGTCACCTTCAGCTAATGTTGCACATACTTTTCATGACAAGATCAAAGATTAATGTTCAGGGCAAACCACAGAGGTAATTTATAGAGCATTCATACATGAAAACTAGATGTAGAAGTGGTCTCTTGTGAGATAAGGAATGTTTTGTTTACTAAGTGTCTCATTTGTATAGCATTATACTTTATTTGTCTAGTTTATGAGGAGATGAGACTGATTATAATATCCTCTAGTTTTAAATATTCCTTGTTATCCTATAATAATTATTATTATGGAAGGGTTTGCAGATTTAAATATATCTAGGGTTTCTTACCTTGATCTTTAGTGTAGGTTCTAAACAGAAAACCTGATGCTGCCTCGGGAATGTACACACAGAAAAACAGAAAATATGCACATACTGTAAAAGTACAGTATTGTCTGAAATGCTGCACAGAGGCTAAGGCTAAACTGAACTTTAGCTTCAACTGCACTCAGGGTGCATCTATTTTTTGAAGAGACACCAGTGACAGTCCAGCCTCACTTGGTGCCCAAGGCAAGGTAAGTCATGACCACAGAAAAAAAACAAAAAAAAACTAGTAGTTATTCCAATAATTTAACATGGGACAGTCTAAAGGGACAGGTTTTTCGCTTTGTGTGAAAACAGGTCTTGGTACAATATGTTTTTACTTATTCATTCATGTGAGCTGAGGCTCCGCCTTCTTTGACATGCAAATCTTCTCTGGTACATTTCTTCTGTCCAGTCCATCAAGATCAGACATGAGTAAAACTAAAGCATGAACACACTGGCAAGCTGCTTTACAGTAGAAACTATAACTGACACTGACAAATTGCAGTCATAATGCAAACATTTCAACATCGATATGATCAGATGCTTACTTAAATGCTGTTTTCTCACCACTGTCATTTTTTAAATGTTTATTTTGTTATTGAGAGGAAAGTGTGCAGCAAATATTTACATATTCACCAGTGTGGATGCCACTGTGAGCTAATTGCATCTAGGCTATACTTAATCTTTAGTGTAAGGGTCCTCAAAATATAATCTCAAACTGCTTTTAAGATTGTACAAAGAGAACGAACTGGAGAACAGTGTCATATATTGCAGTATAATTATAGTACTGTATATAACATTTCTGTAGTTCTGAGATCACAGCATATAATGGCAAGGTCATGGGTTTGATATCCAGGGAATAGAAGAACTGATGTAAATCCTGAATTCAATTGGATAAAACAATCTGCCAAATACAAATAAAAGTACAGGATAATTTAAAGCAGTGGTTCTCAACTTCTGGAGTTATAAGTAATGTAGGGCATAGGTCATTTATGATACAGTTGAAAGTAGCAGAAAATAAGGTTTATTCTAATGGTGAAATGTAAAAAACTATGTAATTGTGAATAGTTAGGCTTATCAACTTTTAAACGGGAGGAGAAAATGATTGCCATATCTTTTGAATCCAGTTAGTTAGTTTTTTATTTGATAGGGACAAAGCATGTTAATGAACATTTGTACAAAATACACAATGTAAACAAGTCGGATTATAGCAACATTGCTAATTTACCTCCGCAGTCCCTAGGCAGGTACACACAAGAACAAATACTCAGCTATACACACAACACTACAAAAAAAAAAAAAAAAAAAAAACAATACCCAAAACACATTACTAAAATTTCTAAGAAAAATGTTTACACACCTGATATGTCATAAGCCCCTTCTTTAGATGATCTTTAAAAGTGTGATAAGTAAGGTAAAATATTCCACTATTTGCTCCCTATAACAGATAATACTTTCTGACCAAAAGATGTTCACCTATATGGCACTTCACAATCCCCTCTAATGACAGACCTGGAACCAATACCACAACCTGTCCTCTGTTTTATAAACTCATTTAACGGAGGTGGGGCAAGTCCATACCCAGACCTTATAAATAAAACAGGCATAATTTAATTATTTTAATTTTTCAAAACTCAACACATTTTTTATTTTATTTTTATTTTACAGTAATGAAATGAGAGGGGTTTTTTTATCAAACACTTTTATCGCCTTCTTATAGAGTGTTTCTATTAACTTTAGAGTTGTGTCACCTGTGAATGACCAACTATTGAAACAAGTTCAACTCGTATTGCATGGTATTTTTGTACAAATTAATCTCTCACTTAAAGCAATAGCCAAATTAATTGTCAGTTGCCAACATGGATAGAATGCATGACATGCCATCATTTTCTAAAACCATGAACAAAACTACATAAGGGTTACAGGTTAATTGTGTTGGCTCGGAATGGCCTGGCAACCTGTTCCTTATATTACAGAATCTAAAATATAAGATATATCACAAAACTTGACTACTGGATTGTGTCTGAATGTATGTGTGTGAGTAAAATAGGGAGAAAGAGGGGAGAGAGACATTCATATTAACATGTTAATGATGCTTCAAACCATCTGTTTGATGATGGAGGAATTCTCTGCGCTCATTCGTTCTCTCCCTCATTGCTCTCTCTAGTGGCTAAGGGCTTCGGGGAAAAAACTGCAATTCTTGTGTGTATAAGTCCATATGGAGCTAATGTAGCATGAGGAACTGGCATCTTAAGTGGTTTTTAATCACAGTACTGACATTCCAATAGCTACAGGTTGCAAACGGAAGACGTGTAGAACGATTACAGGAAAATAATTAATTTGAAATAAAACGCCTGTCAACATTTACTCACACTCATGTCTTCCCTTAGAAAAAAAACAACATAAACTATACTTTAAGTTCACTTTATTAAGTCTACTTAAGTTTGGTTTTATTGGACTGCCTGTCTTCATGTCACATGTTATCATTATTATCAGTTCATCTGTATCCCCTGTGTTTAGTTCATCATCATCATCATCTGTTTCACCTGTGTTCTGTCAATCAATGTTCATGTTTGTATTTAGTTTCCTTCTGTTCTATCAGTCTGTCCGTTCTCCGTTGTATTAAGTGTGTGTGAACCTTCTGCCTGTCTGTAGGCTACTATATTATTGTAAGTAAATGTTTGCATTGGAACTTTGGACTCCTCATGCCCTTATGCCTGCACCACACCGTGACAGAAGAACGGACTGCCCAAAATGGACGATATGGCAATAATTATCGCCATTGCTCAGGAGAGCCAAAACTTTTTGTCCTTTACAAAGGACTTTTTTTTTACCTTGCCATCACCAGCGCCCTCGACCATGAGAGCCTGAGGACCTTGTTCCTGATCGGGACCACATTCAACAGTCCCTTTGACCTCCATGGCAGCACCGGACTGAACTGGAAGGAGACCGTTTTCTGGTGTAGACCCAGCCTGGGGTGAGTTTCCCAAAAGTATCGTTGGCCAACTATGATCGCAATTTCCATTTAACTCTTTTTGAAACGACGGAACTTTCGACCATAGTTGGCTTTGGGAAACGCACCCCTGGTCGGTGGATCCCCAGTCTCCGTCTCCAACCTCCGCAAACAGGGCTCTACCTCGGCCCGTCGATCCATCAGCTCTACCTTGGTTCACCAGTTTCGCCAGGCTCCAAGGAAATGATCCCCGACCCATAATTTATCATTATGATTGTAGTGGGACGTACTGCTGCGTGCAATTAACCTAATGCGTTCGGGCATGAGTTCAATCACAACGATGCGGGACCATATAAAAAGGGTTTCGAGTCACTGTTTACGTGTGGGTGACGTCTGCGTGGTGCGTCATTGGCTTGGCACCGCCCCTCCTGGTTCCTCATCCGTTCTCGCTTGGAGGTATGTGTTTGGCTGATTAGTTAAACAGAGATGCGTGATTTCATGTAAACAACTATTCCGTTTTAGCTTTGAGGATAAATCGCAACTGTGGGCTGTCGGCAGTTGTTACTGTCCTTTGGCGTTCCTCATGGTGTGATTTTGTGTGCGCGTGACGTGGACGCGTGATTTATGAAATGAAGGTACGTAAAACGATTGAGTGGCGCTCCCTTTAAGACTGCAAGTATATGTGGTATGTTAATATTTAAGGAGGAATAGACTGGTCAGTGACACCTGCAGGGCAACGCTGTTTGACGCTGCTGCTTTATACACTCTGATTCCTGCTGCTTTATACACTCGGATTCCTGCTGTTTTGTACGTCCGGACTTTTCCCGGCAATAACATTTCGCATCAACACGTGCGCTCGATTTATGCGTCTTGTGTAACGCCTGCTCTACAGCACTCGTCCTTGTGATCGCTGGGTTGTTTCTCCAACTAGTCTTTCAAATTGTGTAATTCGCTGTTCATATATATATATATATATATATATATAATGTTTTTTTTTGTGTATTTATGAATGTTTTGGTTTGCTTTTGTCTGTTTATTACTTGTGTTTTTTCTTTTGTAGTTAAGTATCCTTGTTGTATGTTGAGACCAGTGCAGTAATTTCTGCTCTCATTACAGGAGCCGAGGCTTCAAGGCAGGCCGCTAGTAGGCCCTCACGTGCAGTGGTGGAGGGTTTGTCACTGAGTGCTGTGCGTTCATGCTTGACCGTATTAGAGTGTGTGTGTGATACCTATGCACAGTGTGGTAAGAGTGATTATAGGGGCCTTGTGCTCACTAAAGTAGTGTACCTGCCATTGTTAAGCCTCGGCTTCCTACTTGACTTCTTGAGTGTTGCATGGTGACCCAGTTTTTTTAATGTTGTCTTAAGATTGTTGCTGACTTTAATAAAATCTTTTGTATTTTTGTATCCACGTCTCTGGCCCTTCCTCGATAATAATGTTTCTGTGTGTCCTTCTTGTGAGTTATTAAATTCATGAGTATTAATATTTTCCTGTTAAACAGGGTGGCGTAGTCGTGCATATGTAGAGGTAGTCATAGAGCCCCTCTTATTAACACCCCCCGCTGCATAAGCAATATAAGGCTAAAACTTTTAATTTGTCTGTTTATTTCTTTGTTTGTAGCCAGTCAAGTTGTTTAATTCTCAACAGATTCAAAAGCCTGACTACCATTTATTTAATAATTTCTGCAAATTAATTAACGTGATATGAAGATAAGGAATGAACAAAAGTTTTATTTAGGAGAATGGGGAACAATTCTATATTTTAGTGGTAAAATAATGATTGAAATGATTTGAAATTTTTTATTTTATTTCAAATTTTGAAAAGAGTAAAAAAAAGGTATAATATGTTATACAATAACGATGGTGACTGTAAACTGAAGGATGAATTCATGGAGAGACTTAAAGTGGATTAATATGGGTCTTATTTTTTTGTTGTTTATTTTTAGTTAGACAACCATTTTGAACCTAAAGGGGGTAGTGAAAAGAATGGATTAACTATCCTTCTTAAGGATCAACCAAAAAACAGTTTAGCACTCCTGAATGTGGAAGGCAAGATTTTCTTCTCCATCCTGGCCAAGAGGTTGACCACCTACCTCATAAGCAATGGGTACATCGACACTAGCTGCCAGAAGGCAGACGTGCCAGGCTTCCCAGGGTGCGTGGAACACTCTGCAGTCATATGGGAGCAGATCCAGAGAGCAAAAAGAGAGAAAGGTGACCTGCATGTGGTGTGGCTGGATCTTTTCAACGCATACGGGTCCGTCCCCCAGGGATGTAGAAAAATGCCTTGGACTTTTTCTACATCCCTGACTGCATTCGTGCCCTGGTGGCCAAGTATTTTGAGGACATCAAGATGTGTTGCACTCATCAGGACTTCACGACAGGCTGGCAACAGCTGGAAGTGGGCATTGCCATGGGATGCTCAATCTCTCCCATCCTTTTTGTAGCAGCCTTCGAGATTATCCTGATGAGGGCAAGGGTGATGGTTGGAGGTATGAAGCTACCATCAGGCCAAAGGCTACTTACCACCAGTGAGAGGCTATATGGACGACATTACCACCATTCTACAGACAGCAGCATGTACAACAACAATGCTGAAGAGGATTGACGAGCTTGTGGGGTGGGCGAGGATAAAGATCAAACCCACCAAATCACACAGCCTGTCCCTCAGGAAAGGGGTTAGACATGACCATACCATCTTTGTCCCAGGCGTTGAAGAAATCCCTTTGCTGGCAAATCAGCCCGTCCGTAGCCTGGGTCGTTTTTATACAGCACACCTCTCTGATAGGCAGATGGGGGAAACAGTAAGGAAGCAGCTCGCAGATGGCCTCGCCAGGATCAATCAGAGCCAGTTCCCCGGCAAGTATAAAGTATGGAGCTACCAGTTCATACTGTACCCAAGGGTGATGTGGCCTCTGAAGATGAGCCGAGTTCCCTCCTAGGGGCAAACAAGATGGATGGGATAGCAAACTTATTCATCAGGAAGTGGCTGGGTCTGCCAAGATACCTATCAGATGTAAGCTTCTTTGGCAGGAACACACTACAGCTGCCACTGCGATCCATTGGCTTGGGATACAAGCAGGAGAAGGCTCGGATGGTGCTGGAGCTGAGGGAATCCACTGATCAACTGGTGAGAGCAGCTGGCCCTAAGATACAAACAGGGAGGAAGTGGAAAGCCCAGGACGATGTCGACATGGCAATTAGCAGGCTGAAACACTGTGAAATAGTCGGTAGAGTCCAGGAGGGTCGAGCAGGCCTTGGGAGGAGCGAGACCCCCCTCTTCTGGTCAAAGGCCTCCAAGGGAGAGCGGAGAGCCATGGTGGTGGCAGAAGTGACAAGGACTGAGCAGGAGCGCATTAACATCAAGGCGGTGTCTCAGAGCCGGCAGGGGGGGTGGATGTTGTAAGGAACTCAGCTTTTTGGAAATATTAATAATCAATAATATCTTGTTATTATTAATTATAAATATTTGGGTCAGTTAATTGGATTAACTTGATGTGGCTGAATTAATATTACAATCAATTAATCAGTTCTTCCAACGAACTCTTTTGATTATTAATTTATTCTAAGAAAAGGGTATCTTCCATGGCCACAGAAGAATAATTATTTATTCGCCTGTACAGTACTTTGAGCCAGTAGCAAAAACCGTGATCGTAAAGTGACTTGTATTGCTAACAAAACACAACCAAATACATATTATGTACAAGTTTTATTAACTAAATATAGATATTTATATGAATATAAATAAACTAAACAACATACACACATGAATACATAAATAGGTTAGTGATAGGATGAAATTGGAAACCGGAAGAGGGTCTATGAGAAGTACCATCAGAATTTCATTTTCACATTTCATTGAATTGATTACTTGCATTTGTAATGGGAACAATTCTTGAAGTTGTTGAAAATTGAAGTCGTTGATGGTTCCGGCAGTATAAAGTGGAAGTTGGTTGAGCGTTCTCTTTCTCCAGGAACGCATGGCTGGTTTGGTCAAGGCCTGGGACTCTGTTGAGGCCACGCCGAGCACCCAGGAGAAGTGAGGAAGTCGGAAGGATGGGTGATTGGAGTCGTTGTTGGTTGGAGTCTTTGTTCCAAAACTCTTGAGATTGTCCTTTGTTCTTTGTGAGATAGTCATCTCTCTCCTGCCTGAGCCCATATCTGGTTGGAATCGAGGCCTGCTGGGCCCTGGGGCCCCCGTGGAGGGGGAGGGGGTTCCCCAGAATCACCAGAACAGTGTTGCGGCTGGATGAAAGAACTAAGAGAGAGAGGTCACATGTGGACTGTCTCTAATAAGGCCTGGAAAAGATCCTCCCCTAAGGGTTGAACTCGACTAATCAGAAAGGTGACATGTCTGAGAGGGAAAGTGGCTCCTAGTTGATTTACGGATCTTTGTCCCTAGCATGATTATACCTTCATTAATGCTAAGATAGCTATAACACATCCACACTGCATTCTAGAAGAAGGTGATGTACATCAACGTGTGAGTCATTAAATGAGGATTAATTAGGTAGGAGGCATGATACAGATGAGGTTACATTGATCGTTAGTTGGTTGTATACCAGGATACATACCATAATATATACCTAATAGTACACGAGACAGTAAACCATTTACACTGTTTCTTTCACAGTTTTGGGCATTGTCATTTATAGATCAGTTAGTCTATGATTAATGCAGCAAAGTCTGTTTTAAAGAGGGTGTCTGTTTCATAGTCTCTCTCTTGAGTATGTGGCCACATTCCTCGGAGGTCGTAAAATCTCCTTATCATGCCCTGTAACATGACACTGTTTCTGCCCTTGTGTTTGTTCATTTGGGCTGTGTGAGGAGTTTCATAAACCTTTGTATATAATGAATAATTAGTATGTGTCTGATTGGTCCATACCCTACAGATCCCCCCTTTCGATCGTTGTTGTCCCCCCTCAAGGACAACCACGAGCGAAGTTGGAAGTGCAGAGAGATCAGACACACACTTGTCATAGAAGGCTGGAAGGCCATGGTGGCCTCTGGTTGCTCGTGTCTTCTGGAGCGGTGGTCGTTCCACGGCTGGTGATGTGGACAGTAGCCAAGTCCAGGTCTCTGCAGCAGGTGTTGAGGCAGCAGGTGTTGGGGCATTCTGAAGTTCATTAGTTTTGGGGCAGGTGTTTCCTTGTGGTTGCAGGAAGTGGTTAGGCCTCTATGTAGCATAGAGAGGTTAAGCTGACCTGGTGCTGGTGGCCGGAGGTCAGAAGGTGGTTGTTAGCCTCTCAGTCACGAGAGGTCTGAAGGATTGAAGTGTTGTTCTGTCCTTATGGTGGTGCCGACGCAAGCTTGCCTAAGCTGGGGTGGGCAAGGAGTCGGAAGCTTGTACCTTACAGGACTCCTTGGGTGAGTCCTGTGCAGGGAGCTATTTTGCGTGTGTCAGCGGCTCCAGTAACTCTGAGGCAGGTGCGTCCAGCTGTCCTTGCGGAGCCTCAGATTGACACCTGTGTGAAGGGTATGGAAGAGGATGCTGTCGTTGACAGCCGTTGGTCCTCCTGTGGTGTTTGCAGGTTGAGGGTGCTGTCCTCCATGGCTTCTTCAAGGGGCTTGGCTGGTACCTGGGTTGTTGCCATGGTGACAGTTCTGTGCTGGTCCTGGGCATGCTCAGTCCAGCTGCATTGAATCTGGTTCGAACCTCAGTCTCTAGCTGGTCTGTAAGGCTTTGGGCACAGGTCCGCTCCTTGTGGGACGCTATGATCTATTATGTGAGGTTGTTTACCTTCTGTTTTATACCCATAAGGTGAGGTAAGGAGATGAGAATCTTGATCACCCCGGTGTGGCTGTAACTCTGGCTTGGGTCATGGGTCGTTTGTCCTCTTCTCTCATGGTGCAGTTCCGTTGGCTCTGGTGCCGTCGGATGTCAGCAGCCATGGGTGGAACAGTGTTCCTCGCGATGGCTTGTCAGTCTTTTCGGTCTCCTGTCCGGTTAAGGTCAGGTTAAGCAGAGGATCTGCAACATTTTGGCACACTTGTGGAGAGAGATTAATGCATGACCCTAGAAAGTTCAGAGCCACGGTTTAATGGGTTCGCTAGATATGTAGCATAAAGCTAGGTATTTCATGTGTAGCTAGCTAGTGAAGTGTGTATTGTATCCTTATCATCTTAGCTGTGGATGTTAGGAGGCTAAGACTTGTGTGGTTCCGAGAGTATTTTCTGGAAAGGGCATAGCCGAGATGAAATAAATGACTTAAGATGGTTCTCATGACTAAAATATTTCTCTGGGCCCTATGGGAAATGGAACCACATTTGAACAAGAGAGGAAATGGAAATAAATCATATACATGACAGAATAGACAAGTGAATAGCTGACTGCTATTATTATCGAAGTAAAATAAAAATAAAAACGACTTAAGTAAGTGATCAAAACAGCGGGAATGATCTGAAATTTAGAATAATCAATAGCACTAGTGACTAACCTTTAGATTTGCCTGGACCAACACTCCATAGTTGGTCACAGCTGTTGCGTGTTTAAGACCACACCGTGTGTGTCCCTCCAAAGGTTTAGTCAACATGCTGATGAAAATTCTCATAACTATAAGAATTCTTCTCTAGCTACACAGCTAACATGTAATTAAACTTGGGTTTAATTGACAGGGCATCTGCAAATTTAGCCTACAGCGCTCAGCAAGGACTATGCCTAAACTAGTGAAGGTGAAATTCAGCTGAGAAGAATTGAAAGTAAGGAAAGAGAAAAATTAGAAACCCTAAATGGGGTTAAAGAAAGTATTTTAGAATACTTTGCGCTGTATACATAAAAGCTATAATTAAGGCTTCAAGTAAATGATGCTAAACGCTAACTGTAGAAGTTATTATGTAGCTTAGCCTAAGCTGGATGGATGCTAGGTTAGCTTAGCTTAGCCTAAGTTGCATGGACGCTAGGTTAAGTTAGCTTAGCCACCTAGGCTGGTTTGTTTATAAATGACGTCACGAGTTAGCACTTCCTGTGACAAGTCGTTGTCAGGGGAACCAGTGCATGTCAGAACAATTCAACAGTCCATGAAGAATGTCTGCACATTTTAAATGAGTTATGCATGTTTAAACGGGTTAAAAGGGGGCGTCTATACTTTAAGTCTTTCAAGAACTTGATGTTACATTCAGTAAAATGCAAATGTGGTTTGGCATTTGCAAATTTTACTCATGGAACTCTTCTCTTTACTTTACGCAACTTATTCTATTTGTTTACAGAGTAAGGAACTAGATTTGCTGTAAGTCAAAGCTTGTCTAAGCCTATATAGTTACGTCCATCTCGTGCATAAATACTGACTTTTCAGCGAGTGAACAGTTTTGATCGCTAGGTAGCTCTCTGCTTGTAGATGCAGCAACAATGTAGGTGAATTACATCAATCTAACAATAATTTGTAAGGTCTTTACTTTGTAGAAAGGGGAGCATCACCCAAGTCTACGTGTATATAACACTGTACTGAGATTCCTTCGTCAGAAACAGATTAAGCAATACTGCAATTTGGATTCCTTCAACCAAAGCAGACTAATAAATACCGGTACAGTTTGCATGCGGCTGAGATGAGATTCCTTTGTCAAACAGACTTACGCTTTAATGCTGAAATTACAGATACCAGTTAAGACCCTTTTTTTTAATTATTATTATTATTATTTTAAGTAGAGATGTCAATTCCAGCTATCGTTTTATCTGCATTTAGACAAGCCAGCAGCTAGTGATCAAAATGTGTATCGCATATCATGTCCCATTTGGATCGGAATGATCAAATAAGCACTTTTAGGATAACAGTAGTTACGAAGGGGCTCTAGGTCATGCTAGTTTTCCCAGCTTAGGTGGTTTGCTTACTATCTGGCATTAGGGTGACGAATGCCCTATTTGGAGTTTGTATTTCCTGTAACAAGTCATTGTCATGGAAACTAATGTGCAGCAGTGTATATTTCAACCAGCGGGTGGCACAATGTCTGTATGTTTCAAAAAGCAGTGCATAGTCTGTTGGCACATGAGGCTTACACCTGCATTCAAGATTTTCTTTAAATCAGTAAAATTCAAATTTTACTAATGCAAACTCTTGCTTCCTTTTGAGCACACATTTTCATCTACTTTAAAAGTTTTATGTCCTATGCTGACTAGGAACTTTGTGGCAGAGTCGTGCATTGTGGTCATGCCGTGTGTCTTCTGGGTTTTGAAGTTCAGAGTCAAAAGGTTCTTGAAGCTGGTGTCTTCCTCCATCACAGGTTCGTTGCACGCTCCGAGGTAGCTCGCTTGATGTCTGTGGTAGTAGCACAGGGACTTTCAGGGTTACCCTGGTTGGTGTCTGGGACCGCGCCCAGTCTACATTCAGACTCTTAAGTCTGAGAATCCTGTTGTGATGGCTTGTTCCAGCTGCTGGTAGTTAGACTGGATGTTTTCTGGCTGCCGAGCCAGAAAGCGTCGCAACTCTGTGCTGGATGGGATCCAGATCAGATAGAGTCTAGCAAGCTCTGGTGTAAATGCAGGGATATGTCTGGCCATTCGGTTGAGGTCTTTGAGTGTCACTACACGCATCGTTTCAAGATTCTTCTGAATCAATCCTTTTCCTTCCACGGCTGCAGAAGCTTTAAGGAAATTGTCTGATGACATGTTAAGCAGAGGGGTTTGTCTCCCCCCCCCCTTTTTGTGCAGGGCTGGGGAAGCCTACACTGCTGATGCGAAGTTCAGCAGGGTACATCTTTCTCGTAGGGTCCATTTGCAGTTGGTTGGACTGGTTCAGTTCTATTTGGACCACATCGAGTTGGTCTATAATGTTGCAGCATCGCTGAGTCAGTGTTGGGACTTCAGCTCAGGCTGCAAGCCGATGGCTTCAGCGTCTCTCTCTTTGAGTTCAACCAGTGCCTCTCTCGTCTGTTGGCAGGTGCTCAGCAGCTGTCAGAGCCGCTTGAAAACTGGTGATCTCTTTCAGTTGCTCCACGCTGTCAGGGTCTCTGCATCTGTCTTGTGCCTTCTCCCGTTAAGCAGGGTTCGTTCTCTGTGGAGTCCTGTGGCTGGCAGCATTAGTTCATTTACCTCCTGTTTGAGGCCTGCGGGAGCATGGCCAAGGAGAAGATAATGCTGGTCAGCTCTTGGTGGCTCAGGCTGGGTGTCAGACGTCTGCTTTCGTTGTTGCCTAACTGTTCCTTCCTCTGCCGTGGCAGGTCGTTGCCTGCTTCAGGCTGAAGGATGTCCATGACACTGCTCTGCCGGGTCTTCAGGTGGTCCTGGTGGCAGGGCCGGGTGTCTGAGGCCTACTGGCACACTTGTGGGAACACGAGAGAGAAATGGCAAAGGCAAATGCAAGTTTCTACAGAGGTGGTGAGCTATCTGTGTGGGAGAATGGCTATGTGGAGCAGCTAAAATTTAGTGTTGGTGAGCACACACAACAACAAAAAAAAGTTTTGAGTATCTTAGTTGACGTGCTTTAAGCAGGATCGACTGATGACTGGGCTCTTACATGTCATAACCTATTACTCAAAAATACTGATGGTTCTTCTCACATGTTGTGCTACGAGAGTAACAGATAGAGCAAAACCAAAATAAAACAATAGGATGAAACCAGAAAAGAAGAGGAAGAAAGGAGTGTTTTACCTATTTAGGTTTAGCTAGGAGACATAGGTAAACAGGAGTCACTTATGGGTTATGCTGCTGTTAGACTAAGCTACCAGGGACACATCAGACATCTCAAGGTCCAAAAGAAGAAGAAAAAACAATGGGAAGTGTTTCCAGTTCTGTCTGGGGCCTACTGTGCGTTTGTGTTTAGCCGTACTTAATGTATTTAGCTTGGTGCTAAGGAGTGAGGATGGGTAAAACACAGACAGGAAGTAGGATATTAATGACCTGTGTAACTCGCTATGGAAACAACAGTCGCTAGATATTGTAATCCTATAGAGAGAGAGAAGATGAGGATAGTGCCTAGTGATCTAAAATAAGGTAAAGGTAAAGTTAGAACGTCCTTATAGCTCTAAGAAAACTAAAAGGAAAGGGAAGCGTATAAAGTAATTTAATTAAATTTCAAATTTAGTTAAGCCCTTTTTTTTCTTTAGCTGAATATAAGAATTCAGGCTGAAACAAAAGTAAATAACTAAATTGAAATAAAATCAAAAAAAAATTATGTAAACATTGTGTGTTCTCATAGCTCTGGTAACTAGGGGGAAACTTGAATAAGCAAATTGATTTAATTAAATTCCCAATTTAATTAAATTCAACTTAACTGAATAGGACGATTCAGGCTCAACAGGTGTAAATACACAAAATAAAATAGGGTTAGATTTAAGTATAAATAAAAGAAACACAAATAAAAACCCAAAGTATCTGGGTTTCAATCTGAAAGTGAAACCAAGAGGAAGGGGTCGAGAGAGAGAAAGAGAGAGAGAAGAGGGTGGTTTAACCCTCTTATGACACGTGCTTCGTGAAGCTCTGACACCAGGGTGAATCATTCGTCTCAAATCATTCGGAGTGTGTAATGTGTATCACTGCTAAGGTCACGTGATTTTATTAAACTGGGCTTCGTTACGCGTCATAGCTGTTTCGAAATTGTTTTAAATTTCAACGGTTCGTGAACCAGTGTGTATCTGGTCTCTATGTGATCTCGTATCACTTAATAGATTCGTACACATTTAATGACGCATTTGATAAAGGGTCTGATTGACTTTCAAGTCAAGCTTTCATTAAACGAGCCCTACAGTTTACTAAGATATTGTGCCTTGAAAGACACCTCATATTAAACGATATTAGGTAGCTCGCGGATTGCCATTACCTGATTCCACCTTTTGATAAAACCTTTGCGATTGGTTTGTAAAAGGTGTTCCGTTGATTTGAGTTTCCGCTACACTTCCACTGTTTTGACCAGCAGGGGTCGCCAGCGAGGGCGCTTCAAACAAAGAATCATTTGTGACGCAGTTGACTCCTTTGATTCAAAGCCTCGAAGAGCTTTGACTCTCATTACTCGTGTTCAAATCACTCAGTTCAAATCACGCAAAATCTATAGTCTTTGGTTTAAGGTTACACTTTACGCTCTAACGTGTCTAAGTTTTTAGGCTGTGCTAAAACTATCACTCGAGGTAAGTTAGAGGGTTTTACTTGTAAGTTAGGATTGAGGGAGCTATTGGCTACAACCGTCACTTGTTTACATGAGGGTCTGTGAGATTGGTGCTGTTGTCAGAAAAACTAGATAGGAACGACTGCTCGCGTTCCGGACGCAATGCCAACCAACAACACAGATCGGCCGGAGCAGCGGAGGAGCTATGCTGACAGTTTGCACTGAGTCTCTCGCTTAGACACGACGTTGCGTGTGAGTGACTCTTTTTAACAAATCAAAACAGCACCGTTCTTTCACAGACAATGGCACATTACTAGTTAGCTGGGCTATAATTTATACCACTAATTCTACGCGATTGTTTCAAATGAGCGCTTCAGCGGTTTAATATGAATACAATGACGTAACGCATAATAAGGCCTTAATCGGTGATTGAGGAACATCGCTCAGATCACATTCAAAAATGCTGAAAATGGAGATTTCTTCGTCCATATCAGGTTCATTTGTTCTGGTACCATTTATGCGCGCGGCTAATCTGAGATTTCTTCGTCAGAGAAGGCTTATGCTCGATTTATATCTGAAATTAGGCTTTCTTCGCTAATATCAGGAGTTTCTTATCGTATGATTTAAATATGCATTATAGCATTTGTGAACTTTCTGCCATTCGTAGGAAGGCATATTCAAGCTATAGTTTTGCTGATTTACCCAGAAACTTGTACATGCATGTATGAGATGTTAATAAAAACGTATGGGACAACATATGATTGATTACTGTCTGCTTGCATACAATGTTTAATACGATGCCTTAAAATTCTCCACCATATATGTAAGGAACTCAGCTTTTTGGAAATATTAATAATCAATAATATCTTGTTATTATTAATTATAAATATTTGGGTCAGTTAATTGGATTAACTTGATGTGGCTGAACTAATATTACAATCAATTAATCAGTTCTTCCAACGAACTCTTTTGATTATTAATTTATTCTAAGAAAAGGGTATCTTCCATGGCCACAGAATAATAATTTTTTCTTCGCCTGTACAGTACTTTGAGCCAGTAGCAAAAACCGTGATCGTAAAGTGACTTGTATTGCAAACAAAACAGAACCAAATACATATTATGTACAAGTTTTATTAACTAAATATAGATATTTATATGAATATAAATAAACTAAACAACATACACACATGAATACATAAATAGGTTAGTGATAGGATGAAATTGGAAACCGGAAGAGGGTCTATGAGACGAACCATCAGAATTTCATTTTCACATTTCATTGAATTGAATACTTGCATTTGTAATGGGAACAATTCTTGAAGTTGTTGAAAATTGAAGTCGTTGATAGTTCCGGCAGTGTCAAGTGGAAGTTGGTTGAGCGTTCTCTTTCTCCAGGAACGCATGGCTGGTTTGGTCAAGGCCTGGGACTCTGTTGAGGCCACGCCGAGCACCCAGGAGAAGTGAGGAAGACGGAAGGATGGGTAATTGGAGTCGTTGTTGGTTGGAGTCTTTGTTCCAAAACTCTTGAGATTGTCCTTTGTTCTTTGTGAGAGAGTCATCTCTCTCCTGCCTGAGCCCATATCTGGTTGGAATCGAGGCCTGCTGGGCCCTGGGGCCCCCGTGGAGGGGGAGGGGGTTCCCCAGAATCACCAGAACAGTGTTGCGGCTGGATGAAAGAAATAAGAGAGAGAGGTCACATGTGGACTTTCTCTAATAAGGCCTGGAAAAGATTCTCCCCTAAGGGTTGAACTCGACCAATCAGAAAGGTGACATGTCTGAGAGGGAGAGTGGCTCCTAGTTGATTTACTGATCTTTGTCCCTAGCATGATTATACCTTCATTAATGCTCAGATAGCTATAACACATCCACACTGCATTCTAGAAGAAGGTGATGTACATCAAAGTGTGAGTCATTAAATGAGGATTAATTAGGTAGGAGGCATGATACAGATGAGGTTACATTGATCGTTAGTTGGTTGTATACCAGGATACATACCATAATATATACCTAATAGTACACGAGACAGTAAACCATTTACACTGTTTCTTTCACAGTTTTATGCATGTTCATTTATAGATCAGTTAGTCTATGATTAATGCAGCAAAGTCTGTTTTAAAGAGGGTTTCTGTTTCATAGTCTCTCTCTTGAGTATGTCTCCACATTCCTCGGAGGTCGTAAAATCTCCTTATCATGCCCAGTAACATGACACTGTTTCTGCCCTTGTGTTTGTTCATTTGGGCTGTGTGAGGAGTTTCATAAACCTTTGTATATAATGAATAATTAGTATGTGTCTGATTGGTCCATACCCTACAATGTCATGGGAAGGTGTCACAGACAGGCGTTTGTCATGGTCTGATCTGTGGAAGATCCCCAAAGCCAGGCTCAGCTTCCTGATTAGATCTAATTATGACACCCTACCTTGTCCCATAAACCTCCATCAGTGGTTCAGCACTGAAGATCTTTGCCCTGTTTGCAGTACCAGAAATGCAAGCCTCCAGCACATCCTGTCGGGCTGCAAGACAGCATTGTCCCAAGGCCGCTATAGGTGGCGGCATGATCTGGTGTTGAGAAAGCTAGCAGAGGTGGCAGAGTCATGTAGACAGGAGGCTAATAGAAAGACCTTCTGGACCAACGAGAAGTCCCATCCTGTTTGCAAGGGCCGGAGAAAAAAATCAACCACCCTCACCAGAGAGCAACATCTGGAGTCCTCTCATCTGGCAGTGAGTGGAACATGAGGGTCGACCTGGGGAGGCAGCTCCAATTCCCCAGGGAGATTGTGGAAACTTTGCTCCGGCCAGACCTGATCATGTGGTCAGAGTCATGCAAGACCATCTTGTTGGTGGAGCTTACTGTCCCATGGGATGAGGGAATGGAGGCTGCCAATCAGCGGAAACGTGCCAAGTATGCAGATCTGGTAGAAGACTGCAGAGAGGCTGGCTGGAAAGCCACCACGTGTCCCGTTGAAGTGGGATGTAGGGGCTTCGTTGGGTCCTCAACGGTTCGCCTGCTCCGCGAAAAGGGATGTACAGGAGCAGGGTGTCGAAAAGCCATTAAAGAACTGGCAGAGGAGGCCGAGAGGGGCTGCTTTTGGCTGTGGCTAAGGAGGGAGCGAAACATCCATGACTGGTGGTCCCCAGCTGATGACCCGTTTTATGGTGGAGCACACCTGCACAAAAGGCACCGGTGGAGGTGCGTCAGGCAGCAATGCCCAGCAGGTGGACCATCAGCCTGTATTTATATGAGTTAGTTTGTTATAAAAGGAATTGAAAATTATAGTTATATAAAAACTAGTGCATATATCCCTGTATTTATGATTATAGACAATGTCTGTATTTATGATCTGAGTAGTGACTGCGGGTCTAGCCCATGCTAAGAATACAGCAACAGTGCTTGCTTATTTAGCCCGGCCTCCAGAGAATAAATATGTACTTGTTTTGTAATCAGTTAAGTTGATGATAAAACTAAAATTAGCCAAGATGAATAACAGCTGTGTAAGACATATAAAGACAGCTATGTCCAAAGGTTCTGGAAATCAATAATGTACAATGTGGGATTTTTTTTATTTTTTATATTAAGTCCTTGAAGGTAACATATGTTGTCTGTTTTATCAAAATTTTAACCTGACAGAGGAGCATGGGTCAGTAATCTAACCTTTGAAGCAGCCTCTATGGAAAGACCAGATGTGGTGGTATTCTGCCCGACAAAGCAAAAAGGCAGTAACCGCATTTTTGGTCAACAATGAGTTATTATAATTTTCATGACATTCAAGGCATCCCTTGTTATGTGACAAAACATCCTATCTCAAATGTCTGTCGTTTTGGAGAAAAATGGGAGTCGTTTGTACAGTAACTGCAAAAAGCCCTATAAAACAAGGCAAGGCAAGGCAATACCAATGTTGTCCGAAAATGTCATCCAAATGCGTACAGTAGCCTACTTTTCGAGTTATCTTACTAACGAACAGACAAACATAAACAGCACCAAAAGATAACCTTTGGGTGGAGGTAAAACTTCTAAAGGCATCAGGCTATCCCAAGGCTAACATCCAAGCAGTCAGCATGATCTTCTTCGCTCTTATTAGCCTACATTAACAGCTATTCTTTTTTCATAGAATAATCATTCACAGCGTTATTGTCCAGCAGGAGAATATAACTTTCCATAAACACAGCTATCGGTGTAACAGTTATTCTTTAACGTATCAGGTGTCTGTTCAACTTAAAACGCACTCTCTTCGCGGCCGCTGTTGGAAGACTATGTCCGCTGTTTAGATTAGTTAGCGAGTTGTGAGCAAAACTGACATCTTTCTCTTTACTGTTGTAAGCATCCATGCTTTCAACAAAAACAAACTTCTTCAGACAGAGCGAGCCGGCAGGTTAATTTAAGTTATTCCCTGTACAATGAAATATTATGATATATAGACATACATTACAGATACAGAAACACCCCCAGACACACATTAGTCTAATACTCCCACTTCATAATGTGTAATGTGAGACTTTAAGCAGCCGTTTCAGCACCACAACAGCTTCCGGGTGGAAAATATTGACCTAAAATGTTCAAATTAGTTTGGATTTGGTATATCCATGTTCAGGAAAACAAATGGTTCCAATTGTTTCAAATACAGTGTATCTAACACACCTAGAGCCCAAGTTGTGGCAAAATAGTTTTTGGAGAATCTGTAGTTACTGCCTTTTTCCTTGGTATGCTGCCACATTTTTGGTAAGTAATACAAAGCAAGAATACAGTAACTGCAAAATAGGGGTAAAATATCAAATTAAATATGAGGATTTATATGTACAAAGAATAAGCTAATATAAAGTAACAAAACAGCCCCATGTCCAATGATCTACCTACAACTACTTAGGCTGGATGACAGGATAACTTTAAAGTCATTTTTCTCAGTTCTGCACTCTGCTTAGTTACTGCCTTTTTGCTTTGTAGGGCAGTATTGGACTCCACATTGGTCTTAAACGGGGGACTGAAGGGTGTGGATTGGAATCCACTGCTGCTTCAATTTATATTTAATGAGTGATTATAATCAAGGTATTAATCGATATGTTTCCGTCTAAATATCAAATGAGTTGAATGACTTCTCTGGAGATTTTACTTTGTTATAGAATTTACCAGTGTGATTACTGAAATGTTCTATTAATGTATTCTTTAATGTCTGTATTTGATTGCTTATATTGCTGTATTGTATCTGTATTGCTTGCTTATTTAGCCAAGCTTCCAGAAATGAAATATGGACTTGTTTTGTGTTTGAGAAAGGTCTTCAATGTGTTAAAACATATAGGGGTCATTGAAGCCAATAGTTTAAGGGACCATATCCTTGTTAAAGCCTTACTTTCCAGTTAGACTAAGTTTAGCTATCCTTGTGAGAAATAATGCATTATCTTGATGTTTAGAGAGGACTGGCCAAATGCAACGTTGGAAAAGCTGTGTGTCGTGTGTATGTGTTAGTCTTCTTGGTTACAGGATAAGGATCCAATGGCATTAATGGAGATTGACTGAGTTGTTGTTCGGGACAGGCTGGTGCCCAGCAACCCAAATCTGTGACCTGGAAGATCACGACGTGCCTAACTTCAGGGTCCGAGTGTCAGCTGCATAATGGAAATATGCTTCCGTCTATCTGTATATGTGTGGAAAATTACTGTTTTTCTATTCCTTAGTCAATCAGGATCATTCAACCTGTAAGCAATGACGTAGCTTAGACCTTGGAAATGGTATAACTGCTGTGATTTTTGTAACTGTAAGTGGGGTGGCCTACAAACTCCTGTGGGAGTCTTGAAGCTGACTTCTGCTGATGAAACTGCAAAGTACATCTTGGAAAGCTAACCACAATCATGTGTGTTAGCGGATGTATGGAAACAGAAGGCTTGTTCGACTTCATGCAGCTCTGCGCAGACTGATCGGCGCTTGACTTAAAGCAGTACATGCCGGTTAGAAATTGTGTCTGATTTGAGACAGCGCAGATGCCATGTGACTGTAATGTATGTGTGGCGTTCGGGTTCCAGAGAATAGAGACACTAAATAAATAGACCAACTACGCCACCCTGGGGGCTCACTACCAGGGAATTGCCCTAGATATTTGGGAGCACACAAGGCTCACAGGTTCGTTTCGGTTGGAGTCAGGCATGAGACATGGGTAAGGTGTACAAACAGTAAAATCACTTTTATTAGCTAAAATGATTCAAGCAATCACAAAAACAACAGCCGAAAGCACTCAACCCATAGGGGCCTCTCTATTCTCCTGAGAAAAGAAACAAAGAAAACCACACACACACGTGCACGCACACTGCACTCAGTCAAACACCTCCGTGTGGCACAGCAAGCACTCCAAAGACACCACCACCAAGATGAGGAGGGCTGTCGCCCCTTCTGTTCCCTGTCGACCAGACCTACGATTAAGAACACACACAAACCCATAAAACTCAAGCACCACAATACACAATTTACACAATAATGTATAAAGAAAAAAAAAGAAGTTACACAACCACAATTGTTGGGTCCAAATACACAGTGTTCATCTCAGAATAGTACGATGACAAACATTCTCACAGGTACATGCACCACTTATATTCAGGGTACTCCTATGGAATCAATTGGATAAACACATCCGAAACAAAGTCAGAAACATACAGACCAAGTGCTTATATACATCGAAAAGACCACAAGAACGCACTTGAGTCAAAGAAAAAAAAGAAAGTAACACTCACATGGCACGAACATAAACAATACCACCTAGGATGAAAAGCTTAAATCAACGGCTACAATAAACAGTGGTGACAGAGCAATGAGCATCAAAAGGTCCCACTAAGCACAGTGTTACATTGTAGGTAACCAATGTCGAACTCAAGACGATGAAAACATCCCCACCAGTTACCGTTAGTGGTATCGAGATCTGGTGACGTCTGGGGGCCGTTAAGGCTAATTTGCATCGCACAACAGTGTTGTAGTGTCACAGTATCTATAAACGCGAGTCAAAAAAATAGCAGTCACAGAATAAATTTGGGGTCAAACAGCAGCTTATGTTGGATCTGGATCTTTCACCGTCTCGTAGCAGACCACCGCAATAAACAACCTACCACAACGTTAAACAGGCATGTGGAAAACACCTGAATCACAACAAGAAACAGAAGAAACTCACCAGGAGAACTCGAGGTCGGAATGAGACATTAGATATAGAAACGTACCCGAAACACCGTCTTAACGCACCACAGAACTCATCCACTTTACCGGAAGTTTTGCGCACGTGCAGCCAAGTGTATACCGGTTAGTCCCCCCCGTCCACTACAACAAAGAAATCTATAATCACCCAGTCCCACAAAAAATCATTGGCAAAAGAGTCGCTAGCCTGCAGCTCTTACCTCTCTAGCTCTTGCACACCACACCGGAACAACAACCATGACATGACGTCACGTGTAAGGCCCTCCCAGCTGACGTGCACTAAGCATATTTAAATTCCTCATAACTAGCATTAGATCACCCTCCAGCCGGGCGTTAATAGGTAGCGCAGATGCATACTGCTACATATGCCATCAAAGTACCGCGAGAGAGATTCGAGAGCAGCCAGAGGACTTAACCAGTGCAGCTTCTCCAGAGCGGCTGCACGAGCTCTGATGACGACACAGCTGTTTCACAATTGGCTGGATTCACCGCATGACAACGATCCCATGTGTTTCGTGTTTATTCGGTTTATTCTCTATGTTAAAGTGTGTCATGTTTAACAATATAAAACTGATTAAAAAACATAGACCCCACTACATTCATAGTAGGCCTATAGGCTTATGTTGAACTTATTCTTGTACAAACAGATGCTGTATTAAACAAGACACACTTCTAATCAACCATTCAAAAGTTATAACAATTGCATGAATTATGTGTGATCTAAGCATACTAACCACATATGTTGTAGACACGACAGAATTATGCAGTTGAACGTTTTTTGATTATAAGTCCATCTAGCATTGTTTTGAACTGATCTGATGTAGTTTGTTATATAAAAGGCAGTCTCTATTGGTTTCTCTCTGGATTTAAATTGTGCATTTAAGAGGTCAAAAATAGGTATTTTTCGAAAGATGTTCTGTTTTTTATCTCTGTCTTGGGGATCAAACAATCCTTCCCATTTCCCTTGTTGGACTCAAGCTTGTTGTCTCCAAACCAGTCCGTCTTTTTACTTTACACAACTTTATACTTGTATTTACTATGCATAGGCAAACTTTATTATTTTTTGTTTAAGAGAAGTATACTAATAACACACTTAAACTTCTTTGTATAAGGGTTTTCAAAACCATATTCCTTTTTTCCCTACTACTAAGAGAGATGTTAAGCAGAATGTTCACACTGTTCTTTTTAATACAATGAAAGTAAATGGTGACCCAGTTTTTCAAACGAGTCATAAGCCGTTTCGTTGTGATGTCAAGAGGATTCAATGCAGTCAAGTTCAATGCAGGATTCACAAACCGCTTGCTCTTGAAAGAAGGTGTTCAAAATACTTAGTTTTGAGTTTTATATTGTGTAGGTCTCCTGCTAACTGGCTAACTCATATTATCACTGTCTTACTGAAATACTTCAGCTAATCAGTTGTGGGCCACTATTACCTAAAATTCTGTCTATTAATGCAGATTGTCTGTCGTTCTCACTGCTTTGCGGAAATAATTGTTTTACCAAGGTTTATGTTACATCAGGTCATTCACTCTAGAGCTCGGCTAATGTGCATTGCATACAGTACATGCACTGTTAATGAAACAGTTTCCACCTATTCACTGCAATATATAAAAAAAATACTCTGTACATAAATTAGTACAACTAAAATTATCGGTTTGTTGATGGACATGCACTAATTAATGCTGAAGGTGAGAAATTACAGTTGCAACATCTTATAATGTGCCTCCAACTGAGTAGCGTATCATTGAGAAACATCCTGCTCAAGTTGTCCTTGCGATGGAGGTTTGGGTTGAATAACTAGTTCTTCCAATGTTTCATCATCAGACTCGCACTCGCATTAATATGGTCAAATTGACGTCATTGTTCGTTACTGTGTTTAGTTTACAGTGTAGGAAGCCTCAGGATAAGCTGAGCTGACGTCGTTATGGCAATGGGCGTTTTTGTTTTCAACGCGCTGTACACAGTAAACCAATCACAACAGACTGAGCTGTCTGGCCAATCAGAACAGAGTACCTCGCGGAAAGGACGGATTTAGAGGGATTGATTCATTTAAGGAGTCATTTGAAAATCATTGAAAATGTGATGATGTGCAAATGTATATTATGAAGAAATTAAACAGTTTTTACCTTTGATGCACGCATACATGTTGTTGTTGACTCCACAACAACATTAGGAAACTTTAAAATAGCATAATAGGGGCCCTTTAAGTCGCTGATTTTTCTCCTCTAACAGCTCTCAAAACACTTCAAAATGTGTCCAGTCAAGTTTGATGTCAGTGCGGCCAAATATTATTGGTTCTTGTATGTCTCATAACTGATTTGTGCCTTATATTTCATGTAATTTTACTGTAAAATTCAGTTAAATGTACCAGTTTTCTGGAAGTAAAATAAATCAAGTCATCTTATAATATACAGTAAAAAATGTATCCCAGCCTTTCCACTGTAACATCTATGTTCTGTGTTCCCCGCTTCATTGTGTATTTGGTTCTGTCCTGTGACCTACGGTGCGTCCCAATTCGCATACTATCCGTCCTAAATAGTATTCGAAAATAGAATGTCCCAAATCATAGTACCGTATGTTGAAATGTGTATTCCAAAGATACCCGGATGGTCTACTACTTACGCGTGTTGGACGAGGATTAGATTAGAACTACAAAAATTAGTAAAAAGTGTTAAAAAACGACAGACATGGAGGATGTACGAGTCCGGTGGTTATGTAGAGATGCCTTGTCCAAATATCCACACCTGCGGTCTTTGCATTGACCACTTGTCGACTTGCAATGACGTATTTCTTCTATTTGGCCCAAGTGTTCAAGTAGGCATAAAGACTGCAATTGTGTGTACAACTTTTGATTATTCGATGGGACACACTTATAGTCTTGCAAAAAATGCAAGTGTTTAACAGAGCTTTTATTTATTAGATTTTAATACTTTGCATTTTAAAATGAATTTCTACATGTCTGTTCAGTAGTCGTTATGTAACTAACAGAAGACACAAATTTAAAATTGTGGTGCTTCTAATTAAGTGTTAAAAACGATATACAAAATATGTACAAAATAGGCCTTCACATACCATGCAACATTTTATGTTTTTCTTACGAAATTATATGTATCTAATTAATTAAAATCACAGTGGAATGTTCTCCTCGACATCTCTCAATTTCGGGGCACATGAGTTCCCGAACATAATGCATGATGGGATATGCTTAGCCTCGAATACCGCTTCGCAGCGGTAGTGTGCGTTTAGTGTGCATTAAGGGGACTGCAATTTGCCATTTTTAAGACATGGGCCAGTCTTGGGTACTTCCTGTCGCGTACACACACACTCTCAAGTGGCCAAACCCGCAAGTGTGAGTATTTGGACAAGACAAGAGGTTTAGATATAGGGGTTGGAAATTAAATCAGATTGACTGGAGGATTTTACCTGTGACAAAATATGATTGACAGTGCATCAGTTTACTGTGAAAGGATGCACTTAAATAAGCGACAGAGCTGTCCGTTAAAGATGGCGAAGTAGAATTTCACAAAACTTGCCTAATCTTTTGCTCCACACTTAAAATTATGTACTTTATCTTCACAAAAAAGAGTATATAATTTTAGGGCATAGTATAAGTAGGCAAATTGAGACGCAGCAATTGTTTTCCTTAGTCTGTTTAATTAGTCATTTCTTTGACCTATGTCAATTATTCTCTGTCTTCGTGTGCTTCATACCCAACTGTGACACCCTCTGTGACAGTTTACATTTTATGGTATTTTGTTCTTAATCTTAATATAACATTATTGTATCATCATGTGTGTAATTATGAGGTTGTTTTGTATTTGTGACACTGTGTACCATATGGCGCTGTTTACAGCTAGTATTAAGATGCATTTTGGTCGATTGGATCACAAGTGGACGGCGCTAAATTCAGGTGTAAATGGGGTCTAAAACATTTTTAGTTGTCTACTTTCGATCACTTACAGAGCTAGTGGAAAATGCATTCGACAGGATTGCTTTTGTAGTGTAGACACTCATGTGTTTGAGCCACAAAAGACCACCTACTCTCTGCCTACTGACCTAATGTATAAACATTATGGGAAGCGTGCTAGCCAGACAGGATTTAAACTTTGTTGGCTGAAGACCCAAGTTTGGTTTGAAGACGAAAAATGTACCAAGGACAATGTTCTCTCACCATTCCTGATATCCAACACACACTCACAGCGTTGTTATTAATCTCAGTATGTGAAAAATCTACTTGTGATGATTTTTTACTTATGTGTTGTTTTTGGAACTTGACCGACCATTGACGTATATTTTATGGAAACATTCCACTAAACTTTTCATTTTGTGTTTCACGTAAGAAAAGTGGGTGAACTTTTATATTTCATTCGCTATTCCTTTAATACACTTCGTCCTTTGTGTAAATATGCCTTCCTTTTGGAATGTCTTTTGGGAAATCTTTTCTCCTGTATCTAGAACATTCTGTATGACCTTCAGTGAATGGAGCCTTTTCATCCTGCATTAAAACTCTAATTCACAGCTCTTTGTGACTTCTTGCACAAGTGCTAATTGAACTAGCGGCAGAGTGTCTTTCGCCTCCCGCTACACAACTGCTCTTGAGATAAAAGCCACCAGATATGAAAGAACAGATTTGCTTCACTCTTCCATGCACAATTCTGATGAGAATTTGTTATTGTCATTTACACAAGGAGGCTGGAGTTTCCTATGAGATTATGGCCTCCCTAAATTGGAACAACAGTAATATGTCATATTTATTTGACTTATCAAGGACAAAACATGGGCCTAACACAGTGCTTTCAGATCGACTAAAAGACCTGACGTGAAATTAAGACCTCTCCTGGCATGACAACAACAGTAACACAAATGCATTAACCACAACCATGTCTAAACAGAGCAAACCGAAAGAGGACCCTTTTCTGATAAACAGAGTGAAATATAATCAAATTAGAATGCAATGAAAGCTAAAAGGAAATGGAATAGAATGACATCAAACTTGAATTAAATGGAGTGGACCTTCACAGAAGGTGCCCTTTGTAAAATTCCAGCTGTATAGTTGTCTGTTTTATAATGCAGTTTTCAATGGAAAAAGCTGATCTTTGATGATTAAAGGATAACTAAGGACAAGAGTGCAATGGGAATTGAGAGCATAATGGTGTTACGGGACGTTGTAGAGGAATCACGAGGAAGACGACAACGAAAAGGAATTTATTTAAAGAAAACTCAGGAGTCGCTACACACGTCATACATCAAACGAGAACGGTCAAAGACTGAAAGAACTGAGGGAAACTAAATACAGAGACTGATGAGTAAGATGAATTGAAGACAGTTAATACAGATGAGGATAATTAACTAAACACAGGTGAGACAACTGAAGGCAAACGAGGAGCGGGAAAACTGAACAGGACTAAACCAAAAAACTAGAAAAAGGGGGGAAAACACAGAGTCACGATAGGCTTGTTTGAGATGAGCAAAATCTGCGCAGAACAGATCACCGGTGATCAGTGCGAGATTCATGCCGGTTAGAAATGTGTCCGAGTGCTGTCCGCCTTGTGTCACGGGTGACAAAAACACGTAGTGAGCGGAACCCTCTTAATGAGTAACGAGTTTCTCGAGGGAATGATTTGTGTGCGACAGACCCCACTCCGGTTCCGGGTGTGGCAGAAACATTGCCCGGCCTGATTCGTGCTAATGCACGGCAGGTGCGAGAGAGAGAGGAGCGGCGTTCACACAGGCTTCCGGCTCTAAAAGCAAAAGATAAAAGGGCTATTCAGAGAGGCGTCGATGTGGATGCTGGTTTTCTTTTGGAGCAGTTTCGGGCACAAGCTTACTCGGGGAAGTTGTCTGGGTGTGGAAGTTGCCAAAAAGGAGCTGGTCTATATTCTTTACGTTCACAAGACTTACTGCTAATGTCTGTACCAAGTGTCCGCACTGAAGCGGGTAAGGTGGCATTTCACTATTCTGCCCCCACAACATGGAACAACTTACAAAAATTCTGGAAATTAAAGGAACTGGTTTCAATTGGCCAGTTTAAACTTTTGCTCAAAAGTTTGGAAATTAAATCTATGGTTTGTAAATGTTTTTAAATAGTCTTATGAAATTGTTATGAAATTGCCTGTAATGTACTGAATTGTTGTGATCTGTACCGCTGTCTTGGCCAGGACTCCCTTGAAAAAGAGATTAGTAATCTAAACGGGATTTTCCTGGTTAAATAAAGGTTAAATAAAAAATAAAATTGAAGTCTGCTGGATCAGAGTTTGTCTGTGGGAGTCTGCTGGACTGATATATCGATGGAATCTGCGCTGTGAAGGGAGAGAGAAAGATAAGTGAATTGATTTCATCTTACGAACATTCGAAAAGCTCGAAGAGGATGCAGTGAATCTAAATCTGACTGTTGGGGAAGCTATGTGTTTCAACGTGTGTTGAGGAGGAACTGAGGAGTAAATATCCCCCACGGGAGTGTAACGAATGGATTGAGGCCTCTGACCAGCCCTATCGTGTGAGTGAATTGCAGTGCTTTTGCCTTATTTATATACATTGATTCATGGCTGTGGATTTGAAGTGAACACGAGTGTGGTGTGCTTTTGCTGAGAAGCGGCCCCAACCCCTCCTTACACGTTTGTGAAAAGTTATTATATCTGCTCTCCATCAGAATCCCAGAGTGATACAGCCGACTTTGGAAGTATGCAGTATCGCTGGTGAAGTAAGCTTTTAAATCACTGTCTCTCTACTGTGCACTGACAAAAAGTATCCTATGTTGAGAAGAATCCTTTACTTTCCTACTTACCGTTCGAGTCTGGAAGTATGCAGTATCGCTGGTGAAGTAAGCTTATAAAATCATTGTTTCACTACTGTGCACTGACGAAAGTAATCTATACTGAGAAAAATCCTTATCTTCCTACTTACTGTCTGAGTCTAGAAGTATGCAGCATCGCTGGTGAAGTAAGCTTTTAAATCACTCTCACTACTGTGCACTGACGAAAGTATCCTATACTGAGAAGAACCCTTACCTTCCTACTTCCCGTCTGAGTCTGGAAGTATGCAGCATCGCTGGTGAAGTAAGCCTTTGAATCATTGTCCCACTACTGTGCACTGACGAAAGTATCCTAGACTGAGAAGAATTCTTACCTTCGTACTTACCGTCCGAGTCCTGAAGTGAGCCGTATCATTGGTGAAGTCGCCGTCAGGGCTAAACTGTGACGTTCGATCAGTACCTACTCCTAGCCGAAGAAGACCTTCAGTACACTGAAGTCTATCACGTTTTTGCTCGTTGATGTATTGTGTTCAATAAAGATTGTAATTCAATTCAAATTTATTTGTATAGCGCTTTTCACAATACACATTGTCTCAAAGCAGCTTTACAGAAAGTGCATTTCGGAAATGAACATAGAAAAATACAGTTAGTTAATCAAGTAGTAATTTATGGCATAACATATGGCCGGCTTTGAGTCGTCTCTTCACAGGCGTCGAGTCGTCTCTTCACAGGCGTTGGGGCATCTGAAGTCTCCGTGAGGCTGGATACAAACTGGAGCTGACGAACGCTATTTACCTCGGGACTAGTGTCCTGAGATAACAGCAGAAAGGCAGATGGGAAATAATTAGCATAGCTGATGTTCATAATGTTAATGCATTCGAACTGATTCAGCAGTAGTATTAAAGGTTAAGCATTAAGTGAATGCTTGGTTAAAGAGATGCGTCTTTAATCTAGTTTTAAACTGGGACAGCGAGTCTGAGTCTCGAACAATATCAGGAAGGCCATTCCAGAGTTTAGGAGCTAAATGTGAGAACGCCCTCCCTCCTTTAGTGGACTTAGATATCGCGATTGTATGGCGATAGAAGGTCTGTTAAATACACAGGAGTGAAACCATTTAGGGCTTTATTGGTCAGTAGGAATACTTTGTAATTGATACGTAACTTAAAAGGTAACCAGTGTAGAGATGATAAAATAGGTGTTCCCTTTCAGTCGATAACGTCGGACGTAGTCGACGCGACTGAAATGGGATCACGCTAGGGTATAAATACGGAAGTGGATGCACGCACTAGTTGCCTTTCGCTTCGGAGCCGTTCGTCTTTGATGTCTCTGAAGAGTGCTGTTGTGTTCAACGAGCGAGTGTGTCGGTGTTCTTGCGGGAAGACCTCTCCAGTGTTGGTGTTCTACAGCGTGGTGCAGCGGTGATCGCGAGCTTCTCAGCTCTCAACTGCTGTTTTAACAGCATCAAATTTCTACTGTTTGTTTGTGTGTTGACGGTTGGTTAGAGGGCGAGAAGTGAGTGCTTCACTTTTAGTTGAAAGACTATTCAGTGTTTACCGCGGTCATTCCCTGTGTGCTCCGGCACTGGTGACGGTCCCATTTCCTAAAAGAGCAACACGGGTGTGAGTGCGTCTTTTTCAAGATGCCATTCCATCCGTGCGCTTCTGGGTGCGGTCTGGCACTGTCCCCTTCTGACGGTCACGAAAGTTGTGTCGCATGTTTGGGCTTACAGCATGCTGAGGCAGCTTTCGTGGATGAGGCATGTTCTCACTGCGGGAACATGTCCATCTCGGTGTTGAGATCTAGACTCGCCTTCGTTAAAAGCGTTGGTGCAGTCCCCACCTCTGGGCCCCACCCCTGTTCTTCCTCTGGGTTACCTTCCCAGAGGAGGACTGGGGTGCCGTCCAAGCTGGGTGATCTGAGGATCACAGTGAGGGGTAATCCGCCCGGCCACGCCCCGTGGGTCCCTCACTCCTCTTTCACACCGCAACCGGTGGAGCTCCCCATTGATCCCGCTGGTCCCTCTGTAATGGACGGGCCAGCCGTGTCATTTGGGGCCCCTCCAGGGGATACGTTGTCAATCGCAGCATCGGAGGGGGAGCTGAACTCTGGAGATGGTGACTCGGCTGCACTGCCTCCCTCCGGGAGACCAGTGTTGCCCGAGCCAGATCCAGAGATGTCAGCTATGCTGAAAAAGGCCGCCGAGGCGGTAGGGCTCGTGTGGAACCCTCCACCGTGTCCCGAGCCGTCTCGGTTGGATGATTGGTATATCGGGGCGGGCCGTACTGGTTCTCAGTCCGCCGCCCCAGTTCCTTTCTTTCCTGAAGTGCATGAGGAGCTTACGAGGGCATGGATGGCACCTTTCTCTGCCAGAAACCGCCTGAGTAGCTCCTCCCCCCTCACTACCCTTGATGGGGGAGCGGTGAAGGGTTACGAGGCTATCCCTCCGGTGGAGCGGGCCGTTGCGATGCAGTTATGCCCAACGGCGGCCGCTTCCTGGAGAGGTGATCCTCGTCACCCCTCTAAAGCCTGTAAGTTCTCGTCCGCTCTTACGGGCAAGGCTTACAAAGCTTGTGGGCAAGCCGCTTCCTCCTTGCATGCCATGGCGTTGCTCCAGGTCCACCAGGCCCAGGCACTCATGAACATGCACGAGGGTAGTTCGGACCCTGAGCTCATGGGTGAGCACCGCACTGCAACGGACCTCGCCCTCCGGGCGGCGAAGGTTGCAGCTCGCGCGGTGGGTTCGGCGATGTCCACACTAGTGGTCCAGGAGCGCCATCTCTGGCTCAACCTGGCCGATATGAGAGATGCGGACAAGGTTCGGTTCCTGGACTCTCCCATTTCCCAGGTTGGGTTATTCGGCGACGCTGTGGAGAACTTTGCCCAACAGTTCTCTACAGCTCAGAAGCAGACGGAGGCCATCCGGCACATCCTGCCTCGGACCACCGCAGCAGCCTTCACCCAGGTTCCGGCGCGGAGCCGGCCGCGGAAGGGGCGCCCAGCCCGCTCCAGGCGCGCCCAGCCCGCTCCAGGCGCTGCCAAGCCAGGTGGTAAGCTCCAGCGCAAAAGAAAACGCTGAACCTGGACGGGCTCTCAGGGATGGAAGAGTTACTTGTGGAGTGGTCGCCGATCCACTCCCTCTGGCTGGTTGGAGGGCCGGCTGGAGTTTTTTGTTATGTGTGTGTCTGTTCCGCCGCTGGCCCCTATAAAAACGGGGTCAGCGGTACCCACATATTCAGAAAAAGAGCAATTTTTCTATTCCTGAGTCCCAAGTGGGCCAGTATGGCGGATGTGACCCTGTATAATAGCCTTACATCCCCCAGCTTCCCTTGGTCGCCAACAGGCAGCTTGGGGCGTTCGAGGACCCGGTCATCCGCCTTCTCACATCCCCTGCCGCTAGTGGAGACAGGTAAGTGTTGCACTGCACACTAACACCACTATCTCTACTTTACTGCCCCACCTCAGGCTCGGCTACCCCGCTCAAGTCAGTGATAGTAACATCACATTAGGTGTTGAGCAGACGTGCTCCTGAAAATTCAGTGATATTCTTCACACCAAGTGTTGAGCAGTGCTCCTGACTTGTGCGTGCTTATCTTATCCTGCTGGCGAAGGATTTGATATAGCCGCTCCTCCAGCCGGTACGAAGGCCAGTTGTAAACTCGTTCTTCGTGCTACTAGGTGGTGGGTCGTGACCATCTTGGCCCAAGATTGGTCTGCAGCTTTGACCTGAAGGACACGTGGTGTCCTTCCCCTCGAGTGCTCCAGAGCCCGTTGGGTCTTCAGGTCAACTGGAAGAGAGTAATCTCGCCCACGGGCTGAGTATCTCTTTTTCAGTTTTGGAGAGGTACTCGGTCCAACACGTCTCTCCAGTGAGAATGTGTTCAGCTGGTGTTGAAGTGAGAAAGGGTCCCACTGAAAAGATTCAGAGGCTCCTGGGGTATACGATAGTGCAGCCTAAGTTGGCTTCCTCCGTATGTGACCGCTTCAGCGCTAGCTTTACGATCGAGTCCCGAGGTGACCGTGGCAGAGCAGCTCACCCTGTGTGACTATAGTTCATCCCGGTCTGCTGCCAAACCCTCCTCAGCAGAGGGGCCATGTACAAAGGGCGTGTTTTAACGGGGGCCTGGGCGACCCCCGACTACACGGGCATTCGTGCCTCGAGTTGTTAGACATTGCGGGTGTCACAAACTCTCCCGTCACCTCCTCCTTGGAGTCAGACGCTTCTGAGGGCGCCTTGTTCCACCCCTCCCGCTTACTCAATCGTGCCGCCATCGAGCCTCACGACAGTTATAGCCAGGGCAAGTGGAGACTCCATCCCCTGGGTCCGCTGGGTCTTGACCATTCCGGGGCCGCTCAATTGCCCCCCCGGTTTTATTTTTCCGCCAGTGTTTCGGTAAACCGAGCGGACTACCCTTGGACAGACACTGGGTCCCAGCTGTCCCAGGGGCCCGCAGAATACGTTTAACCCCAGTGAGCCTTCTAAGAAGTGACGGCGACTCAGGGTCGCCTTGCGCTGCTCAAGTCAGTGAGATCATCACACTTCATGTTGAGCAGAGTTGCTCCTGAAACTCAGTGAAGTTCATCGCACTCAGGTGTTGAGCAGCAATGCTCCTGTAGCTCAGTGAGTCCATCACAGGTAGCGCAGTGAATTCATCACACGCAGTGCTGAGCAGAAATGCTCCTGGTGCTCAGTGAAGTTCCTCGCACTCAAGTGTTGAGCAGTAATGCTCCTGAAGCTCAGTGAGTTTATCACACTCAGGTGTTGAGCAGTAATGCTCCTGAAGCTCAGTGAACTTGTCACACTCAAGTGCTGAGCAGAAATGCTCCTGTCGTTCAGTGAAATTCTTCGCACTCAAGTGTTGAGCAGAAATGCTCCTGAAGCTCAGTGAGGGAATGCTCCTGAAGTTCAGTGAACTTGTCACATTCAAGTGCTGAGCAGAAATGCTCCTGTCGCTCAGTGAGGTTCTTCGTACTCAAGTGTTGAGCAGAAATGCTCCTGAAGCTCGGTGAGTTTATCACACTCAGGTGTTGAGCAGGAATGCTCCTGAAGCTCAGTGAACTTGTCACACCCAAGTGCTGAGCAGAAAATGCTCCTGAAGCCCAGTGATCTTCACATGTTGTGTTGAGCAATGCTCCTGTCTTTTGCGCCCGTCACTTGCACCTACGTGCCAAGTCAGGAGAGGAACAGGTCTTCATAGTTGCCCCTTATTGGCCCAACTAGACCTGGCTCCCATCAACAGCCTTCCTGACTTCCCCGGAAAACTCTTCGGGGGCGGGGCACGATGGCACACGCGTTCTTCCCCCGGGGATTCCGGGTGGTCTTACATCTGAACGCGGAGGTTCAGGTGGCTATCACATGAATGTGTGATAGTTACCATCACTTCTGCGAGCACCCCCTAGGATGGGGTAGCGTGCTTACGCCTTTAGAAGTGGAACCTAGTCGTTGAGTGCGTCGTCTCTCCAGAGGAGATCCTGGAAGCTTTCGATCACTTCAGTGCTCTCTTTCCTGCAAGATGGGTTGCAGTAGGCTGTTTTCCTAAATCACCCTCAAAATGATGTTGCCTCGGGTTTAAACGACGCTCATCGTGTTGCAGAAGTATGCAGAAGCACGTTCTGATCGTCAGGTTCCTGAGGAGCAAGGTCTTGTAAATCCTTGTGTCCCTCTTTATCCTCTTGGGCCTTGTCCCTGGTGCGACTGCACTGCAGGGACCGCCCCTGAGCCACTGCAGGCAGTGAGTTAAAAATTCTGTTATATCAGTTCTCCTGCTCGCGTGGTCTCTACTAGAGGGTAGGGACCTGCTCGCTTTCGGTCAACGTATTGTGCCTGGAGTCTGGGCCGGCTAACTCTCACAAGCTGAGACCCCGGCTCGGATTGTGCCCAAGGTTCCTACCTCTCCCGTAATAGGAGCAGGTGGTGAGCCTGCAAGCGCTGCCCTGGAGGAGGCAGATCCAGCCCTGGCTTCTCTGTCCGTTCACTTGGACGTGTACAGAATGCAAGTCATAGACCTCAGACCAGCTCTTCAAATATCTGTTGGAATTCAGCAGAGAGGGAAGGTTGTTTCCATGCAAAGTTGCACTTAGTGCTTGCCTTCATTTCGGCAAAGATCCGAGATGCAACATGTCCACTTAGGTGTTGAGCTCCTCTATGATGAGTGTAAAGGGCTTCGCCTGGGCGTTGACGATATACTTTGCTAAACAGATTCTAGAGTTGGGGGCTGGACGACACCTAGTTGAACCGCTGCTTCCCGTGGGCTCCCTTCTCATGAAGCCAGTTTCACCGTGAGCCCGGTTCAAGTGTCGGCTTGCTGCGCCATTCCCCTCCTATGGACTGGATACGTGCGCCTTTCTACTCCAGTTGAGTTCCCTTAAAATTGAACCCTGTTGAGTTCCTCCACACCCCTCCGACGTCGGACGTGCGGAACGTCTGGTGTTAGGCCTACCACTCGTAAGCAGTGTGGAACCTGTGTTAGGCTGGGTCCATATGTTGCGGTCCCTTCGGTGACCCCATATGTGTATTCTTCCACGATACGGCTCCCTGCGGTGAGCCCGTGTCTTCCCTCGGCAGAGTCTCTCTGCCGTCACTGTCCGGTGTGTCTCCACCCGTCTTAGGCTGGAGCCACCCCAGTGACATTCCATATTTTAGACTGCCCGGTTTCCGCCCAGTTCATATGTGTATTCTCCACGCTACCTCCCTCGGGTTGGATGTGGCTTCCGCAGCGTCCCTTCCTTCCAACGTACGGGGAACGCTTTCCCAGTGGTCCTGTAGGAACAGCAGTGACTTCCCTGGCCTAAGCCCTGTCCTTCCCCGCCTTAAGTTTGCGGGGGCATCAGGAGGCTTTGGTTTAGGCACTGGAAGGTGGCAGCGTTAGTGGCGTGTTCAATGGTTGATCCCATTTCAGTCGCGTCGACTACGTCCGACGTTATCGACTGAAAGGGAATGTCCTGGTTGCGTATGCAACCCACCGTTCCCTGAAGGAGGGAACGGAGGACGTAGTCCCCTTGCCACTACCGCTGGACCACCGCTGACCCCGGGTTACTCTCGGCTCCTCAGCGAAAAGCAACTAGTGCGTGCATCCACTTCCGTATTTATACCCGCGCCGCGGGGGCGGAGTGTGTGATGCAAATCACGCACGCCAAATTCCATTGGCTCGTTCAATAGTAATCGAAGATGATAGGCTCCCTAGCGTGATCCCATTTCAGTCGCGTCGACTACGTCCTCCGTTCCCTCCTTCAGGGAACGGTGGGTTGCATACGCAACCAGGACGTTATATGATCATATTTTCTTGATCTAGTAAGAACTCTAGCGGCTGCATTTTGCACTAACTGTAGCTTGTTTATTGAGGATGCAGGACAACCAGCTAATAAAGCATTACAGTAATCTAGTCTCGAGGTCATGAATGCATGAACTAACTTTTCTGCATCAGAAACAGATAGCATGTTACGTAGCTTAGCAATGTTTCTAAGGTGGAAAGAGGCTGTTCTTGTAATATATGAAATATGATTTTCGAAAGTCAAGTTGCGGTCTAGTATAACACCCAGGTCTTTTACTGTAGTGGATAAAGTAACAGGACATCCTTCTAAATTAAAGTTGTATTGTAAGGGATTTTGTGGGTAGTTTTTTGGACCAATAAGTAGTACCTCCGTTTTATCTGAATTTAATAGCAGGAAATTACACGTCATCCAGCATTTTATATCATTTAGACACTCTGTCAATTTAGATAAGTTAGTGTTTTCATCTGGTCGTGATGAGATATATAATTGAGTGTCATCAGCATAACATTGGAAATTAATTCCATGTTTTCTTATAATATTACCAAGTGGCAGCATGTATATTGAGAATAGCAGAGGGCCTAACACCGATCCTTGCGGCACTCCATAGTCAACTGACGTTATCTTTGATTTTTCCCCATTTAAACAGACAAAATGGTAACGGTCTGATAAGTACGATCTAAACCAGCTTAATGCCTGTCCCTGAACACCAGTGTAGTTTTGTAGTCGATCCAAGAGTATTTTATGATCTATAGTGTCGAACACAGCGCTAAGATCGAGTAGAACTAGTATTGAGATACAGCCTTGGTGAGAAGCTAAAAGTAAATCATTTGTAATTTTAACTAGCGCAGTTTCTGTGCTATGATGCGGTCTGAATCCCGACTGGAATTTTTCATAGATATCATTTTCTTGCAAGAAAGAGCACAATTGAGCGGACATAACTTTTTCTAGTATTTTAGACATAAATGGAAGATTTGAGATGGGTCTGTAATTTACTAAGTTATTTGGATCTAATTGCGGTTTCTTAATGAGAGGTTTTACTGCCATTACTGCCAGCTTGAATATTTTTGGAACATGACCTAAAAATAAAGATGAGTTAATAATATTAAGAAGAGGCTCTTCCACTACAGGTAACACTTCTTTCAGTAGTTTAGTGGGTATTGGATCTAATAAGCATGTTGTTGGTTTAGATGCAATGATAAGTTTATTTAGCTATTCCTGTCCTATATCTGTAAAGCGGTGTAGTTGTTCTAGAGGGGCCATAATTGAGGCTGAATCATAAGACATCATAGAGGATTGTATATTTACAATTGTGTTTCGGATTCATAAAATCATTACTACTATATTGTAACGGAATATTTTGCTCTGGTGATGTTGGCTTATGTGTTAGTCTAGCCACGGTGTTAAATAAAAACCTTGGATTATTTTGGTTATTTTCTATTAGTTTGCGGAGATGCTCAGCCCTGGCAGCTTTTAGAGCCTTTTGGTAACGTGACATACTGTCTTTCCACGCGATTCTAAAGACCTCTAAATTAGTTTGTTTCCATTTACGCTCTAAGTTACGAGTTTCTCTCTTGATTGCATGCGTAGCACTGTTGTACCATGGTGCTTTAGTTTTCTCTCTAACCTTTTTTAATCTAATTGGTGCAACAATATCTAGTGTACTAGAGAACATGGTGCTCAAACTGCTAGTCATTTCCTCTAGTTCATCTGTTTGTTTGGGTTCACTGAGCAGCTGAGATAGATCAGGTAAGCTATTTGAGAATCTATCTATAGTGGTTGGAAGGATTGTTCTGCCTGGTCGATAACGTGGCGCAACATGACAAATTTCAGCAGTACGTATTACGCAAGATACCATGTAATGATCAGTGAGATCGTCACTTTGCGGTATAATATTTATATCAGTTGGATTGGTTCCATATGATATAATTAAATCTAGTGTATGATTTAGACGATGAGTGGGACCACTGACGTTTTGCATGACCCCAAAGGAGTTTAATAAATCTGTAAGCGCAGCCCCTAACGCATCATTTGTATTATCTACGTGTATGTTAAAGTCTCCAACAATTATTGCTTTATCGACATTGACCAATAGATCTGAGAGAAAGTATGCAAACTCTTTTAGGAAGTCAGCATAGGGCCCTGGAGGTCTATATAGGGTAGTCAAGGCTAGAGATAATATGGATTTGTTTCTTACATCTAAGAGCGTAACATTTAGCACAAGTACTTCAAACGAATTAAACCTGTGACCTGTTTTCTGATTAACATTAAGAATATCTCTATAGATTGTTGCAACACCGCCGCCACGACCGATCAGACGGGGCTCATGCGTATAACAGTATCCTGGTGGAGTAGACTCATTTAGACCGAAATAATCATTTGGTTTAAGCCAGGTTTCAGTAAGGCAAAGTACATCGAAACTATTATCTGTGACCATTTCATTTACAATGACCGCCTTAGGTGTGAGCGATCTAATGTTTAGAAGACCTAGCTTTAGAAATTGTTTTTGTTCACTGATATTTAGATTTTCTGGTTTAATTACAATTAGATTTTTGCTAGATCCTACACTAGATTTATTGTTTGGCCTCACTAAGCGAGGAATAGACACAGTTTCTATATAATGTTCAACACTACTTATATCAATTAAGTTGGGACAGCAAAGACTGTGATTTGGACTTTGACTTACTAGTCATATGGTGTGTAACGTCTTGGAGACGTTGTCCGACAGAACAGTCGCTCCGATTCTGCTGGGGTGCAGGCCATCAGCACGGTAGAGCCTAGGTCGCTCCCAGAACAGATTCCAATTATTTACAAAGAGCAGTTTCTGTTCATTACACCATGACATTAACCATTCATTTAGAGCAAATAATCTACTGAACCTTTCTTGTCCTAGTCGGTACGTGGGAAGCGGTCCAGACACGATGATCGTTGCTTCAGGCGATGTGCTGCGAACCGTCTCGATCAGGCTTCTGTAGTCCTTCTTCAGAACCTCCGTCTGCCGCAGCCTGATGTCGCTAGTTCCCGCGTGTAGCACCACAGCTCCGACGCGCTTGTCACCGTTCAGGATATCGGGAATCTGTGCAGCGACATCAAGAACACGAGCACCAGGAAAGCAGTGAGTGCGCACCTTACGCTTACCTGAGGTAGCACGGACATGACGGACCATGGAAGTGCCGATGATCACGGCGGCGTCACGTTCCGACTCGCGAAGAGGGGAGAAGCGGTTCCGGGTGGAGATCTTTGAAGACCGGGATGGGCGGGGAGGTCCTTGGTCTGGTCCTGGCTCGTGTCTTCCGCTGTGGGATCACCCAGGGTCCAAGGTGTTCCCTCGGTGCCGGAGTGAGTGAAGGCAGAGATGATCGCGTCCTCCTGGGCAGAGAAACGCACGGAGTAGACGAAGTCGGAGTCAAAAAGTTACTAACCACTGACTTGTGAGCATCGGCGCGTGATGTTTCAAGCGCTGATCGCCGATCTCGCAGCTCGGCTTGCTTCACCAGCAGAACACGGATCTGCTTCTACACCGACTACAGCTCAAATCGTACCGAAAACAGCTCGAATGTGTCCTCACCTGCACTCAGAGGTAACGTTAGACACACATCCGATATGTTCGCCATTATAACAGATGAACAGTAAATTAGTAGTGATACTACCAATTTCACTACTAATTTAGGACTGAAATGATGGATATAACCATCCATCATTTGATGGTGTAAATTATGGTGTAAAATGATGGTGTAAAATGAGAGGGTCGATAGGCGCGAGGCCACGCGTGAAATGCTAGCGGGCTAAAGGCTAGTAGCCGAGATTCGGAAAGTTGGATCTAAGTAGCGATATCAAAGCAATCCGATTGTTTTTTATAAGGAATAGTGTCGAGGATAAGTTCACACGATATAAAAATAGAAAGTGCTTGTTTATAAATGAGTGGTAAAGAAGAAAATCAGGGATTAATGAATCAATTCGACGGAGCTCCAAACACAAACACAGACCGCACGCGCATGCGCCTTTGAACATTGACCGCCATTCCTTTGAACTTATCTCTGGTCTGTGTCGTCCATCTGTTGCGGTCCCGTGGTGTTGGCGCCCTGGAGGCTGAGGAGGATGTGGTCTGGAGCAGGAAGCCTGCGCGGGGAAGCAGGCTGTGCAGGGCAACGTTTTTGATTAAATAGAAAATTATGGGCACAGATAAATAATTTAAACATAAACACATTTTGTTCAAAAATAAGAATTGTCAGATTGTACAAATGAAGGCATAAAGAAACATTTGCGTCCATTTCGCTATATTATTGTCACAGACACTCTTCTTTTTCGTTTTAAATGAATGATGTATCATATAAATCGTTTAAAATTATTGAATGAAGACTTGTTTAGTCCAGAGTCTTTAAACAAATCTCTTGAATGAATGATTCAGTCACTGATACATCAAATACATTTAACAGTCACTGATCGATGTTGGAATAATTTTGGCCTAACATGTGTATCATGTCAAATCTTTATTTTAAATGTAGCTTCAAAGGCTGCCGCAACCGCAACATCAGAGTCTATATCCGGACTATAAACTTCACAATACTTTTGTTATTTAATGTTTACAGCACAGAAAAATAGTCTATTGTGTAGTTGAAAAGACTGTTTGTGAAGCTGATTCAAACATAAAGCTTACATGAGGACTGCTCTCTCTCGATCAGTGGTAGCGTGAAAGCAGGTTTAAATATTGGCAGCGGCTATTTGCATTCAAGTAAAGAAAGATTATACTTACACTAAGTGAAAATAACAGCATTTTCTTAGCGGTATGCTAGTTAAAGTAAGTATCTACAAATAGGGATAGATTCTATTTACACTATGTAAAAATAGCATAAAAAATTTGCAATAAGTGTAAATAATTAAATGTAGTGGCAGATACTATTTGCACCTCAGTGTTGTTGGACAGTAAATTATATGCAATAATAACAGAGTATAATTTTATTAAAATTATTCAATGGAGGCCTTTTAGGGACTTTGTAAAGCCCTCCCTATACCTACCCTTAACCTATAAACACTTTATTACTAAACACAAGTTAGACACTTTATTTATAAATACATGCTTTTACGATCTGATACTGTATGTGATGGGAAAAGGGAGTAGGGCGAGTTCGGTAAAAGGCGGATTCAAACTCGGGTCAATTTGCATCAAAACTTCCTGTCACACCCCTTACCCCCAACACTATTGCTATTGCTCAAAGTCTTGTGTCTACCGTAATTTTACATTTACATTACATTTACATTTAGCTGACGCTTTTATCCAAAGCAACTTACACTTGCTATATATGTCAGAGGTCGCACGCCTCTGGAGCAACTAGGGCTCAGGGACACATTGATGTCCCACAGTGGATTCGAACCCGGGTCTCTCATACCAAAGGCATGTGTCTTATCTACTGCAATCATACCTGCGGCACTACGGTAAAATGGATAGCCCAGGCAGACGTCAGGTCGCTGGGCAGGTAACCAAAACAAACAGTCGCATGCTGGTGACATCAGTCGCCAAAAGAAAAGTCCCGATTTATAAAGGGGCTTAACCCTTGCGATTGGCTTACACTTAACTTCCCAGGACCAATCCCAGCACCACAAGTTTAATACCAAAAGGGGAGGCTTGAGCCAGACAGCTGCATCCTGCTACAAGTTCAAAGATAATCAATACAAAACATAAGAGGAGAAATGTTAACCCGACATTAGGAAATACATGAATGCTGAGAGTTTCGGCCACTCTCAGCATTCATGGGCTGATCTGAGGTACAGAAAGGACCCGAACCCCTTGCTACATTTCATTATATACCAGAAACTTCTTTCACATGGGAAAATGTGCTAAACAATGGATATTTGCATTCGGAGTAGGGATGCTAACCGATGACCGTTTGACCGATGGTTGACCGTCTCAACGTTAACCGATCAAAGTTGTCGGTAGTCGGTTAAAAAAAAAGTGATCTCTAAATTAGGCTATTATAGACAGTGGACTAAACGCTACTACAGTTAGCCATCTTATTCGAAGATATTTTTGTGTGAAGTGAACAAATCCCTCACACTCAATTTTTCATAACTCGCCTGTTTGTACTTAATAAACCAATAAAAACATTTGGCGCGAGGTCACAGCGTTTGGGTTCGCGCGCTCACAAGGTTTGCGAAAAGTAAAGGCTACAGGCTAAAACACTGGAGGTTAGAGCCAGGGCAGACCACAGGATGAAGCGTGCAAAGAAACATAAGGTTAGTGTGTGGGACCATTTCACCAAAAATAATGATACAGTAAGTTGCAACTTGTGTGATACAGTGCTTAAATACAGTAGTAATACTGTAGAAATACATTACATCTAGCTGCTACATTTCAGTGGTAACAGATAAGGTGATGATGATCATCATCTTTCTTTATTATTGTTAGCACTAACGTTACCTCAAACTAAGCGGAGTCTCTTCGGAGCTGTCATTTTCTTAAATGTGACGCTGCAGTGTTTCAAATGAGCTTCTAACGCTAGACCAACGCCTTTATTTTCAACGCGATCACCTTGTACCCAAACCATTTCGAAACTAAGGAGCCATTTGTCCTCCGATTACATACAAGCTCCTCGGCCCCGCGTTTGCGGGACTCATGTTTCGCGCTGTAGGGGATTTTAAAAAAGTGACGTGAGTGGAAGCGCGGCGCCGGGGCAGTGTGTGTCTTTGTGCGTGTGTGTGTGTGAGCGGGAGGCAGAGAGAGATGCGACAGAGTTGCGAAATTGCAGGCGCGGCTCGAAATGGCTGTTATTTCAAATAGCTTGGCATATTTTTTAAACTAATCGGTTAACCGGTTTCAACTGGCTAATGAGGCTCGGTGGTCGGTCAAGAATTTTTTTTGTTTTCGCCATCCCTAATTCAGAGGTCACACCTTTTCGTGGTAGGAGACCATTTGTCTAGAGACTGTCACGGCTGGGTAGTGGAAAGGATCGAGGACTCAAGTGCAGGAAGAGGATTTAATAAAGTAAATATAAATACAAAAACTAACAAACAAAAACAGAAAAAGAATAAATCAGATCAGCAGGAAACACAAGGAACATGATAACAACGAACCAGCACAGGACTACAAACACAGGGAGACTAAATAGGGGAGCAAACAAGGAAGGTAACAAGGAAAAACAGGTGAGACAAATTAATCAATAATCAGATAACAAGGAAGGAGGAGTCAAGACAGAGACAGGAACACAGAACACCACATGTGCTACATATGACAGGACAGACTTGTGACATTACCCCCTCCTTAAGGAGCGGCTACCAGACGCTCCAAGACGTAACATACAAAACAAGAGTCCAGGCGGGAGGTGACACGGTGGAGGATCAGGGGGAGGGATGAGGGGCCAGGTCCATGGAAGGGAACAGAGACAGGGGGTGATTGTTAAACCGGCGGCCAGGGCGAAAGCAGACAGTCCATCGGGCGGCCAGGGCGAACCAGACAGTCCATCGGGCGGCCAGGGCGAAGCAGACAGTCCATCGGGCGGCCAGGGCGAAGCAGACGACCCATCGGGCGGCCAGGGCGAAGCAGACGACCCATCGGGCGGCCAGGGCGAAGCAGACGACCCATCGGGCGGCCAGGGCGAAGCAGACGACCCATCTGGCGGCCAGGGCGAAGCAGACGACCCATCGGGCGGCCAGGGCGATGAAGACCCCTCGGGCGGCCAGGGCGGTGAAGACCCCTCGGGCGGCCAGGGCAGTGACTCAGGCGCAGGAACAGCAGACACCGGCTCAGGAACAGCAGACACCGGCTCAGGAACAGCAGACACCGGCTCAGGAACAGCAGACACCGGCTCAGGAACAGCAGACACCGGCTCAGGAACAGCAGACTCCGGCTCAGGAACAGCAGACTCCGGCTCAGGAACAGCAGACTCCGGCTCAGGAACAGCAGACTCCGGCTCAGGAACAGCAGACTCCGGCTCAGGAACAGCAGACACCGGCTCAGGTACAGCAGACACCGGCTCAGGTACAGGTACAGCAGACACCGGCTCAGGTACAGGTACAGCAGACACCGGCTCAGGTACAGGTACAGCAGACACCGGCTCAGGAACAACAGACACCGGCTCAGGAACAACAGACACCGGCTCAGGAACAACAGACACCGGCTCAGGAACAGACACAAGAGCTGTAACAGTCACAAGAACAGACACAAACACAGAAACAAACACTGGCTTTGGCTCTGGAACAGACATTGGCTCCAGCTCTGGAACAGGCCTTGGCTCTGCCTCCGGCTCTGGAACAGGCACAGGCTCTGCCTCCGGCTCTGTAACAGCAGACACTGGCTCCGGCCCTGGAACAGACACTGGCTCCGGCCCTGGAACAGACACTGGCTCCGGCCCTGGAACAGACACTGGCTCCGGCCCTGGAACAGACACTGGCTCCGGCCCTGGAACAGACACTGGCTCCGGCCCTGGAACAGACACAGGCTCCGGCCCTGGAACAGACACAGGTTCCGGCCCTGGAACAGACACAGGCTCCGGCCCTGGAACAGACACCGGCTCCGGCCCTGGAACAGACACCGGCTCCGGTCCTGGAACAGACACCGGCTCCGGCCCTGGAACAGACACCGGCTCCGGCCCTGGAACAGACACCGGCTCCGGCCCTGGAACAGACACCGGCTCCGGCCCTGGAACAGACACCGGCTCCGGCTCTGGAACGGGCACTGGCTCTGCCTCCGGCTCTGGAACGGGCACTGGCTCTGCCTCCGGCTCTGGAACAGACACGGGCACGTGAACAGTCTCTGACTGGGCAGACGGGACGTGAACAGTCTCTGACTGGGCAGACGGGACGTGAACAGTCTCTGACTGGGCAGACGGGACGTGAACAGTCTCTGACTGGGCAGACGGGGCGTGAACAGTCTCTGACTGGGCAGACGGGGCGTGAACAGTCTCTGACTGGGCAGACGGGGCGTGAACAGTCTCTGACTGGGCAGACGGGGCGTGAACAGTCTCTGGCTGGGCAGACCTGACCTGAACAGTATCTGACTGGGCAGACGGGACGTGTCCCCTCCTCCGGACCACCGGACTCGGGACCACCGGAACTGGGACCACCGGAACTGGGACCACCGGAACTGGGACCACCGGACTCGGGACCACCGGACTCGGGACCACCGGACTCGGGACCACAGGAACTGGTACGGAGGGTTTCTTCCTTCTCCTCCACCGACAAATGTGAGACGGTGTGGGATGAACTGCCTCCGGAGGTGCTGCCTGTTGCCACAACGGCGGTTTCCCTTGTGGGTCTAAAACGTTAATAAAAGCCCAAAAGTCAAAAGCTCTCAGCACTTCCATCTCCGACACATCAAATGGCTTATCCAGGGCATAATTAAATAGGTCCTTAAGAGCCGTCTTTCCCAACCCTAAACCCTCACTGGCGGAGAAAAATTCCCGGGCAAAGTCTCTCACATTCCTCCCCTCCTGGTGCAAGGAAACCAATGCAGAGACCTTCATGATCCGGTCATAGTGTGGGCAGTCAATCGGCACGACTGGTGGTTGACCCGAAGTCTTCCACTGAGTCCTCATCAAGGCTGGTTCGTTCTGTCACGGCTGGGTAGTGGAAAGGATCGAGGACTCAAGTGCAGGAAGAGGATTTAATAAAGTAAATATAAATACAAAAACTAACAAACAAAAACAGAAAAAGAATAAATCAGATCAGCAGGAAACACAAGGAACATGATAACAACGAACCAGCACAGGACTACAAACACAGGGAGACTAAATAGGGGAGCAAACAAGGAAGGTAACGAGGAAAAACAGGTGACACAAATTAATCAATAATCAGATAACAAGGAAGGAGGAGTCAAGACAGAGACAGGAACACAGAACACCACATGTGCTACATATGACAGGACAGACTTGTGACAGAGACCACATTCCTTTGTGTGTCAGTTATCTCTAAACTCTTAAAAAACGTATTACCTTTTGTTTTACTTATCTGGGAATGAGACATTTGTACCAGTCACACTGAGACATTTGAAATGATATCAAACATGTATAAAACTGTATGATAATTGTTCACATTAAAACCATATATATTTTGGGATGAATTGTCACCACGAGAGTGAGAGAGTGGGGGTGGAGGGAAAGAGATGTATATTAGAATGATTCTGGGGTGAGACTTACGTCTCGAGAATGGTGCACGAGAGTGAGTTCAAAAGGTAATTTTCAGCAGGGTCCTTTGTCCACTAGAGGAGTGATCGTTCCTCAACTAGTTTTCCAGTCTTACATAGGCATATACCTAATTGTATGTATAGCTTAGTACCAGTATAGTGAAGTTTATCTTTTTTATCTTGTTCTTGCCTCAAGATTATTGGGTAGGGAGCTTACTTCCAGTTTTAACATGCAGTGTTTGTACTGGGAATAATTTAAGCAGAGATCTGGCCAGTATCTTGTAATTTCTCCTCCATTATGTAAGAAATGCAGAATTTTGGGACATGGGGCTCTTGAGATAGAATGCAGCATACAACAGCTGAAAAGAAAAGCGCATTCTTTATTTTCTCTCTCTGACAAGGGCCTTAAATTCCCTGCAGTGCGATTTTGAATCCAAGCCATCCAGCACTTCAGCAAAAACTTAAAAGTTTAAAATATTCATTTTTATGATTGACGTTTTACAGGTTCTGTTGCTCTCACAGTTGGCAAGCTATATATTTAAGATTGTGCTCTTCACACTTAAATGTTCACAGTAATTGTTGTTGTCTGACAGGCATTCCAGTTACTACCATAGACACATTACTGTCAGTAACATACAGTATGTAGTGCTGCAAACAATTGTTTAGAAATAGCACTTGAAAATGTTTCAACTGCCTGACTGATATCACTGAAATAAGTGTTGTGAGAAATCACAGTTGTCTCTCTGACATCTCTGTGCACTGTGCAGAGCAAAAACGTATCTGACTGCAGCCTGAGCATGTTAACCAATCAGAATCATGGAGGCGTCCCTATCAAAATATTATTCTGTTTATTATCTTTCTTTCATGTGAACTTTTAGCTCAACCAGTGGTGTGGGTTTGTGATATGATAACATGTCTGTGTTATTGGGTTATTGCATTCCCCCCAAAATGACCCCATCCGACAGTGACACACACACCGACAGTGGCACTATTTATCCAGGGGGGATATGGATATGGATATGGGTGGTGTTCGGGTCTGGCCAGCTGATAGGAACAACACAACATGAAAGACTGGCAACACTGAAGCTAACTAACAATGAGCACATGCAAGATTAATGTAATAAACTCAAATCAAAAGACAACTTAGATGTGTGCTATGCACGGCGGGGATTTCTGTCAGGGATGGAAATGGAGTGGATATGTTTACGTGTGTGAAACCCAGCGTGCTAATGGCGTGTGCGTGCACCCACATTGCCCCAGCAGGTTACGGAGGAACGAGGTAAGATGAGGTGTGCATGTGTGTGTGAAAGTGCTTTGCTAACAAACAGGGACAGGTCACTCTGTCACATCACATCCCCCCTCTCCAGGCCGCAAACTGACCGGATTCCGAGACAGTTAGTCGGCTATTTTGTTTTGGGGTCCAGGTCTGACCTTAAATTGGTTAGGTTGCAGGGAGAGATACCATCTGGTCACAGGAGAATAATGATCTTTCATCGTGTGAATCCACGTCAGGGCTCTGTGATCTGTCTCTGGGGTAAACTCTCTCCCTAGCAGGTAGTATCGGAGGCTCTCCAAGGTCCCCTTGATTGCCAGACCTTCCTTCTCCACTGTGGAGTACCAGATTTTTCTTGGCAGCACCTTCCTGCTCAGGAATGCAATGGGCCTCTCTTCACCCGCATCTACCTGGGCCAGGACGGCTCCTATTCCCACAGCAGAGGCATCTACCTGAACAATGAACTCCTTTGTGAAATCTGGAATTTTGAGGACTGGACCAGAACATGTCTGCTCTTTCAGTGTGTTGAAGGCTACTTCACATTCCTCAGTCCAGACAATCGGATTCTTGACGTTCTTGCAGAGCAGGTTGGTCAACAGGACTGCGGTGTAAGCGAAATTGGGGACGAAGCGTCAATACAACCCCACCAGTCCAAAGAAGGATCGGACCTCCTTCTTTGTCCTTGGTCTTGGGCTGCGTCGAACAGCTTCTACCTTGTCCACTTGAGGTTTTAGCTCTCCATTTCCCAGGTGGTAACCAAGGTAGTTGGTCTCTGACTTTGCCCACTCGCATTTAATCACTTTTAAAGACAGGCCAGCCTCTTGGATCTAGCTCGGGGTCTTTTTGAGGTGTAGAAGATGGTCCTCCCAGGTCACACTGTATATGACAACATCATCCAGGTATGCTGCTGACCACTCCTCACAGCCTTGGATGACTTGATCCATCAGTCGTTGGAATGTTGCAGGTGCCCCATGCAGCCCGAATGGTAGGACCATAAACTGGTATAACTCCAGCGGGGTCCGGAATGCTGTGTAAGGTCTGGGTACTTGCCAATACCCTTTGCATAAATCCAAGGTTGTAATGTACCTGGCTTGGCCGATCCTCTCCAGAAGATCGTCAATGCGTGGCATTGGATATGCATCAAATCTTGACTGAGCATTCAGCTTTCTGTAGTCAATGCAGATGCGTAAGGTGTCATCTTTCTTCGGTACAATAACAATTGGGATGCTCCACTCACTCTTGGAGGGTTCAATAACTCCCAACTACAGCATAGTCTCGATCTCTGCCTTCAGGAGTGCCACCAGCCTCTAGAAGGTGGATTTGGTGCTGTACCAGGTTAGTCCACCCAGGCCTCTGACGGAACAACGAGGGGTACCAGCCCAGAAAGTGGTGCTGCTCAGCCTGTTTGGATTATTCCAGATAAAGCAGATCAACGCCTGCTGGCTGTGCTGACTTTCTCACCTTCGGTTCTGGTTGTTCATCCCCCTGATCCTCTCCCACGTCACAAATCAGCAGCGATGTTTCCTGTTTGCTGGGTGGCTCTTTCCATTCCTTCAACAGATTAATGTGGTAAGTCTGTGTTACCTTGCCCTTGTCGGGGAGATGAATCTCATACGTCACTGGTCCCATCTAGCAAACAACGCTGTAGGGTCCTTGCCACTTCATCAGCAGTTTGTTCGTAGATGTTGGGAGCAGTAACAAAACCTTTTGTCCAGGTTGCAGTCCTCGGGATCTGGCATGTTGGTCATACCAAGTCTTGTGTGCCTTTTGTGCCAGTCAGAGGTTATCTTGGACCTTCTTTCTGTAGCTCTTTATGCGGTCTCTCATCTCAAGGATGTACTGGACAATGCCCTTCTCAAACTTTGTCTGTTCTTCAGACAAAGGGGCCTCCCACCTTTTCCGCAGGAGATCCAGCGGCCCTTGAAACCGCCATCCATACAGGAGCTCAAATGGAGAAAAGCCTGTCAATGCTTGTGGTACTTCCCTGTCGGCAAACAGCAAGAACAGTAACCATTAGTCCCGGTCCCTTACAGAATCTGACACAAACTTGCAGAGCATGTTCTTGAGCATCTGGTTAAAGCGCTCCATCAGTCCATCCGTCTGTGGATGGTATGGGCTGGTCTTTATTGCGGTGATACCTAGCTGTCAGTGAAGTAGTCTCATCAGGCGTGATGTAAAATTTGTCCCGTGATCTGTGAGAATCTCATCTGGTATTGACGATCTTGGGTGTAGTGATGGAACGGAGAGGGAAGGTTTTCGGGATACCTCATTGCATAATCGCTGATGACCAGGATGTATTGGTGCCCTGTACTGCTCTTTTCCAGAGGTCCCACTATAACCATGGCGATGCGCTTAAAGGGGACATATATAACAGGTAGAGGATGTAAAGGTGCCCTATCCCGCTGGCGCACAGCACTGTTTTTTTAACATGTGTGGCATGTGGTGCAGTATGTCTGTACCTCAGTGTACATGGAGGGCCAAATAAACCGGGAGGTTCTGCATTCATATGTCTTTTGGAGTGTCATATGTCCTGCCCAAGGAACACTGTGTGGTAGGTGAAACACAAGTGAACGACAACATGTAGGGACAACCAAACGGTTGGAATCAGAGGTTTGCATGTACAATACAGCATTGATAATAATATTTTTTTCATCGCACACATCAGCTTGTTGTCCCTCCATCACTTTATCAAACAATGGTTTTAAAGACTTGTCAGCTTTTTGCAATTCTGCAATATTTTCTGGGACCTGCCAGTCATGGATTTCAAGACCCTCAGTTTGTATCTTAGGGGCTGGAGTACCAAGAGTACCACGTTGGCGACATGTTAAGGCTGCAGACCTGCTTTAACCTGGGCTCGTGTTACAACAGGACAAGCAACATCAGCATTTACAAAGGTGGTTACACCAGCTTTAGCAGAATGCAACAGTTCCGTAAGCACTGGTAAGTCTCTCCCCAAAATCATGTCAGCAGGCAAGTCATCTACTATAGTCGCCAAATCCCATTATATCCCCAAACCCAAACTAAACCATTTCATTGAGAATATAAAATGATACACAACGTAATTGACAGAAATATTAAGGAAAAAGACAATTTTAGTAACAATATAGTAATGAAAAAGATATTTTGAGCCACTAACCTCTAAACCTACCTGTAGAACATAGTGCTCTGTAGCAACACTACCCATACACATTTCTTGAAAATATAGAGTTATAAAGAAAAACATAATAGACAGAAAAGTGTAATCACGATAATATATTTATTAAAAAATGTCAAAAGCGGTTCCAATAGTAGTCCGAATGACAATGTGTTGCAGTCACAGTCATCTCTGGTGGTAATAGTTTTGTTTCAGGTAATTTACAGAGCAGGATTTAAGTTATTGATCCATGAAAATGGAATCCCGCTTCACTTCACTGCATGTCGCAATCTGTGACGAAGCAGGCGAGAGCATAGAGAATAATAAATACGGGCTGCTTTGGAACGTTGCTGCGATACGTCAACATGTCCGCCATATTGCTGAGGGCAAGACTGCGCTGTAAACAAATGCAAGTAAATGGGTGAGCTGCGTTTTTTTCTGGATAAAAACAAAAAATAACATTTACATTTATCAATTTATCAATTACATTTATGTTTTGTACGTGGTGTACAAAAACTTCCATCTCTAGTTATTTAATATCTCGGTAGTTAAACTTTCTGTCTTGGAATAAAGTTTTCTTATTGTGGAAAAAGCATTTTCTGTTTTTAACCCGATTTTAGCTTTTCTTGCGCTTAGAATTGACCGCCATTGAGAAAATGAAACAAATCGGCAAATACAAATCACCGGCAGGTGGTTTCTGTTTTTTTTATAGCACTAAAATGATAAATATTTACATATAGATACTCCAAATATACATTAACAAAGATAACTGATAGATCCTTTATGGTAATACATATGATATGGTACAACTACAGTGCAATGCAGATAGTAAATATAAGATAAAGTGAGACATAATAGTAAATAGTTTAGTGTACAGTCAATAAAATAAACAAAAAGTATAGCCTAGAGCAAATAAAAAATAGTAATGAATAGTATAATTATATAATAAGTACAATAATATAATAATACTATATTGTTAATACAGTTTATGTATAATACTATAATAATAGCAATAGAATATAAAATATCAATTACAGAATATAGAAAATAAAAAATAATAAGTTAAATAGTGACTAGTGAATAGTACAATAATCGTACTATAGTCGGTTTTAAGAAAATATAGATGAATATTTCGATTTCAGGAAATTTACTTTATAATATAAAAATATAATATAAGCTAAAACTATAATATAAAAGATGTCAACTCATTTCTCAACTTTCACAGCTAAGTTAACTAGCAACATCGCTAGCTATTTTAGTCTGACTGACTCCGGTGGCCAACTGACATTACTATTACTAATTATATAATGACTAAATACAACCAGAAACAAATGTTCAGACTTGCAGACTTGCTTCATTTATTGTATTTCCCCGAGACCTGTTTTCAATTGTGCGGCAATTTGTACAGCCCCAAGCAGCACACGAAGCAGGCATTTTTCTCAAATCCCGTTATGAGACTTATGGGAAAGTTGCCCTCTGCAATATGGCGGCGATGTTGACGTACGATCCAGCGGCCAATAGGGCGTCTATATATTTATTATGTCTATGGATGAGAGCCAATGAGCGTTTGATATCTGCAGTAAAACGTGTTGTGTCTAGCTTTTTGAGGCGGCAATTTTTGAATTCATAACAAGCGTGAGATGTGTTCATGGTCGCTGTTGAGAATGGAGATGAAGAAAGCTGGATAAAGAATTTCATTTTTATCTGTTCCTCACAGTCGTATGGATTCTAAAGATGTGGATTACAGCGAACACATTAAATGTATGTCTTTTGTGAATTTATGTTGCATTTTGGTGTATTTTCTAGTCCTGTCTCTGAGAAAGTGCCTTTTGTGTCCCATGGCAAACAAGATAAGTATTTCAAGATAAATAATGGTAAAACTATTACGAAATGTTATTTATTTTAAGGTTTTAAAGAGCAGTTTTGTTTAACGTAATCCTTTGAAACGAGTCTGCAGCGGAAGTCACAAACTGAGCGAAATGTTTTTAGTTCAGTCAATATTCAACCCATTCTCACTCCCAGGCCTTAAAAACTGAAGCATGGTCAAGTGCCCCTGACATCACAAAGAAGACGCCAAAGGCGCCCCTCTGCGGCACTCAATGGATGAATTGGGAAGTTCATTGCTTTCAATGGGAAACCTGTCATCAACAACAGATTTGAATTTTATCCGTACGAAAACGGGTTGAAGAAGTCTCATTCCGAACACATTGCGATATTTGGCATCAGTTCACGTGTGCCAGATGTTGTTAAGTAGTCGTAAATAAGCTGTCCTTATGTTTGTTATAATGTCTTTTCTTTTTGTCGATATTAATCAGATTAGCTCCCTCATGTTCAGTCACTGCATTATATCTGTCATTCCACGGAGGCTTTGCGTTTCATTGCTTTCTTTCAACACCTTACTAAACTATGGTGATTAAAGGCTAACTCAACCCCTGGTCAGAGCCTGACTCCACCCACTGGCAATATTTGAAAGGGCGTGAGGCACCTGAGGCCAGGGCGTGGTGAACTGGTGCCTGTACCACAACATCCAATAGGAAAATTCAACTGCAGTAGCCTCTAGGGGTGTGACGAGACACTTATCTCACGAGACGAGACGAGACACGAGATTGAGTTCACGAGAACGAGACGAGATGAGATTTTTGCACAATTTTTCAGAAATCCTCAATGACAAAATTCATGACTGGAAAAATAGTATGCAGGTGCATTTTGCAATGTTTTAACTAATAATCTTCTAATGCATGTCATTGCAGGTCTACTTTATGAGTATGAATTATCAAATGCATTGAAAGAAAACAATATACAAGCACTGTAAAAGGATTTTATTTACTGGCTTTTCTCCTGTATGATTTCACAGTAGTCTTTTCAGACCTTACTGTACATTTAAGAGCTTTCAGAACTTCTGATTGAGGCTGTGTGTGACCTCCTAACTGAACTCCTTGAAGTCTTAAGTGCAAACAATAAGTGCAAGTGCAACCATAATCAAAGTTAGCTCACAGACTCTTTATAATTGTTTTGAAATTGCTGTTTCATTTTGCACCGGCAGTTATAGGGTTAATGCGGTGAGTTTGGAAAAGGCCGGGTAGAGAGAAACGAGGCTGGTGTGTTTGTCTCTACAGTTGTTCTTGCGTTCCGATTATAAGTTCAGAAACAGAGCCTCCCTTGTCTGTTGTCCTTAAGACATTACAGTACTCTACAGTACTCAAACAGAGACCATAGCCGCAAATAAACAGCCCAGAGATGGGTATTGGGAGACGGACTATTGTATGCGGCCTAATTTGTGCGCAATGCACATCAGGGAGCTTGTGTTTTACTTTCACTTTCAAATTCGTGATTGCGCGGCAATGGCATGTATGTGTTGGTTTTAACCCTTAATCAAACATTTCATCAAACATTTGTTGTTTCTTAAACCTTTTCTTACAAAACCCATACCCCAATCAGTATGAAAATAGTCTTAAAGTCTTAATAATTCACAAGATTTAACAAGTTTTCAAATTCGTACGATACTAGTACATATTTGTATACTCGTACATAATCCTGCAGCTTTTACACCTACTGCTCTCATTGGCAACTGCCTCAAGTCCTGTACATATGTATCACGATATTTGTAAATCAGTTGTGCCCTTTAGTCGGATGTCCCACACACTGTCAGAAAGTTTTTATTAATTGCATTGTATTCTTTAAAATTATTACAAATTGGACCCTGTCTGTTCATGTTCCAATGATACATGCTGTCTCTCCACACCTCATAACCTACCTCTGCTTGCACATGACATCAGATATTCGATTATTTTGTCATAATCAGATCAGTTACACTGCAGATAACTGTCCTGTTTGCATTTTAATCGTGTTATTTTTAAACAAGTACATATGATTATTGCTTGCTATTAAAGACATACTTTTAATCATCCCAGAGTTATGGATAAACTCACAAAACATCATCATCAAGTCCTGTGCTGGGTACATTGGGCAACAAGTGTCCTCCAATGTATACGAGTCGTGGCCAATTTCTCCACATCTTCTAATGGAACACTGACATTCTTCAGATCTTCTTGAAACATCTGTCTCCATGTCTTCCTTGGTCTTCCCTGTCTCCTGCATCCTCCTGGTGGTGTCCACTTCTTAAACCGTCTTTGGGTGTTGTTGTGTGGGCATGCGTAGGATGTGTCCAGCGAGGTGCACCCTTTGCTCTGTCACAGTTTCTGAAAGTCTTCATGTGGAGTCCCACTGCTTTTCGTGATCTCTTTGATATATGCAGAACCAATATTGAAAAAAATAATTTATCCTTTTCCAATATTTTTAAAGCATTTTGTTTTCTCTTTTCAGCTTCATAAACTGTACTTAATGTCTGCCTAATGCCTTTATCAAAAAAGTGTCAGTGCTAATCAGGATTTTTGCTAAAGGACATATTCATTGCCGCCCATTAGCTTCATTAAACCTTTTACTACAGTGGTCACTATAGTAAATGTCCACCATAACTACATCTATGGTATCATTATATCACTACCCAGTTAATGTACATGTAATATAGGCCTACCCGTGAATTTATATTATAGAAGCATTTCCTTGCAGACATTTATAATCATTATTTTAAGTTGCCTTTCATTTAGTTACAATAGTCACAATGATATATAATTAGAGTTGAGCATGTAAAATATTGTGCTTAAGTTTTTTGCTTATTTGTTCTTTAAAGGGAAGAAACAAATATATTTTCACATAACAAAGTTGAATCTCATCTCTTGGTTTGTAAGAATATTATTACTTCATTAAAGTGATTTTTTTTTAACGTTACTGCATGTAGATTGCCTCATCTGGCTAATTTTTTTATATATTATTAACAGATTTTTATACTGTTGTGCAGTAGTTTTTGCACTACATTTTTCTTTAAACAGTTTGACATTAAATATTGGAATATGCTTTCAAAATTGTGTGCATTCATTATGCTTTTGTTACATTTATTTGAATATAATTGATATACATACATACACTGTTAATGTTAGAAGCACTTTAGTACATGCAATTATCTTTAATTAAAATACTGCAAAACTACCCCTGATGTAGGCCATTTCTTAGACAATAGTTTCTCTTTCAGATGTATTTATGCATCAGTCTAATCAAATAAGCAAATTTGTGTCATTGATCATGTGAACTCGTTTTTGGATGGTAGCCACATACGGGAGTCTTGTTTTTAAATGTGAGTTTTATTATTTAATTAGAAGTAATACATGTTTAACAGCCCTAAAATGAAATATTTAAGGTATCTATCCCTGGAGCCAGAATCGGAAGAGATCTGTCATCATTTACCATAAATTGGCAAGTAAGTGTGATGCATCTGTTCAGCTGGGTTGTCATTGGCTGTGAGATTATTGCAGAACTTGCTGTTATTGGACCATATTTTAACCCATATAAAACCCTTCATGTTACAAAGTATGTTTTGGTGTTATTATTATGTTAGTTATACATTAAGTTAAATATAAAGTGTCTCTATGTTGTGAAAAATTGCTCCTTTACCGAGATCCCAACCCTAACACTTAGCATTTCAGCACATTTCAAGGAACTACAGCACCATGTTTCCTGTTCGACTGATAGAATGACAGAGATATCTGGGTAATGTTGTTTAAAACTTGTAGTAATGAAACAATAAATGTTAAATAAACAATTTCTGGACAATCAATAATGGACAACTGGATATCTAAATATGTTCATTGTACAAACGTTTATGATATAAATGAGGGACAGGGTGAAATGGGATATTTTACTGTCAACACTTTTAAAAAATGCCTTTATGCCAGCTTTCCATATATGTCTGAAAACTGTGCCCAACATTATTTACTAAACATAGCATAAACAGTTGTCCTGCAGTTTGAAATATGAAAATGTGAATTTTTTTCTTTCGGGGGCCATTGCTGGGCCCCTGTGGGTGGACGGGCAGTACAATCTACACAGATATATTCTCCTCATCAGCATGGACAACAAACTTTGTTGAGTCACATTTACATACATTACACATTTACATTTACACACAATCACAACTGATGAACAGAAGATGTGATCACTGATGTGGTGTAGCTTTTTCTCAACCAGAAGAAGAAGTCTCAACATCCCATTGTCAGGCGTTCTCCAGTTCTGAAAGTAAAACAAAAAACACAAACATTTCAAATGAAGTTGTTTTAATGGAGAGTCAGGTCAGCTTATGCTCTGCATGATTTAAATCAGTGATGGGCTACTCTGGCCCTCAGTGTCCACTGTCCTGCAGATTTAGCTCCAACCTCAAACCCACCTGCCTATTGTCTATAAGTAAACGTGAAGGCTTTGGTTAAAAATTGTAGGTGTGCTCAATTAGGGTTGGAGGTAAACTTGATTCAAAAAGGAGAACGCAAAAGGGCCAGAGTTGCTAGTTCCTTATTTACATTTGCAAATCAGCGGTCAGTACATTATATAATATACACATTGAAGTATTATATATGTAATATTGGAGCACATAACATAAGCTAAGTACTGTTTTACCCATATCAACAGAAACCTATTTTAAAAGATCTTTTAGAAAGGCATGGTCTCTTTTGAGCCTTTGCCAGTGATGCTTGATTTCTTTCAAGACAACATACTCTTCTGTCACTTGTTTCAAGAGCTTCACTTGGTCAACAACCAAGTAATAACCTCTACAATGCAAAACTGTCAATATTAAATTATGCACTGCACATTATAGCATTGTTTCAATACAAGACATACCAATGGCCATGCATACCTTTCTGACTTCTTTTGGCACCAGATTCTTCCAGCTTCCAGATTCCTACTTCAGCCTAAACAGAGGACTTATTCGATTAGCTTGCTTTGACATGAGGACCGGTCTTCCATCTCTGCTTTAAAACAAGAAAGTGTCTACTTACTCTATGTGCAATTACTGTTGTTCTTGAAACATATCAATTAAGATATAAATAAGCTAATTTACCATACGATTCAGGAGAGATTCGCTGCGACTCACTAGTAGCTCTTGTGAGGGTTGGCTCTTAAAAGAGCTTTTGAGTTTGATATTGTAGATCTTAAAAAAGGACTAATTAATCCTGCAAGACAGAAAGGAAGGTAATTTTATTACATTACATGCAAGTAGTCAGTTTATACATAACTGTAGGATTTATTTCTGTAGAGTGTTGCATAATTAAATGTAAAATGCATATTTATGTAAGAAGCTCATGTCTTTAATAGTGTCACAGTCACCATCTAGTCTCCTCCTCCTCACTACATTTCCTGGCATCCTCCTTGACCCACACCTGCACACCATCAGCTATCACCCAATTACTAATCACCATCACCTGTCACCACCACCTGCCTGCACTCAGCACAGCTAATCACCAGCTCCATATTGTCTCAACAGCCACAGCACTGCTTTGTCTAGTCTCGTTTTACCTATGTGTGTGAAACCTCCAAGACCTTTTATCTCCCGTATGTGTCCAGCGATCATCTCCTCCGTCCTTCTCCAGCGATCCTCTCCAGCATCTGTGTCCTGTGCTCTCGTCAACCTTGTGTTTGCCATTGAACTGTTTGTCTGCTCAATGCTGCTATTAAACACTTTCACCTGCCCTTCTGTCTCCGGGTCCCTGTTCCATAACAGAAGACTAGACCACGACCAATTGCAGCACAATGGGCATCCACCCCGACCCACAAGATCCTGCTGACCTACTCCTCACCATCACCCAGGTTCACCGCCCCATCGAGGACTATATCGAGGAGTTCCTCGACCTCGCGAATCAGGTGCCATGGAATGATGGGGCACTTAGGACCATCTTATGGTGCGGTTTGGATGATCCACTCTTCCAGCAAGTACCAGCTGCTGCCACCACATCTTCCCTAGAAAGGTACATTGATTTCATTCTGTGGTCGAGTGGATCCTCCTACACCGTCGAGGAAGTAGTCCCCGATCTCCCTTCTGTTCCTGTCTCCCCACTGTGTCCAGAGTCTCGTCCCATTGAGACCGCCACCATTCCTGAGAATCTTCACATCAAGTCAGCCTTCAGGCCTGCCACCGGATCGGTCTCTGGACATCCAGGACTGATATCCAGCGTGACAGACCCACCACTCATGTCAGTGCGATCAGCCAGAATGGCCACCACCACACCCGATCTAAGGGTCTCGTTCCGCCGAGACTACCCTTCCAGGGTCTCGTCCGCCGAGACCACCATTCCAGAGCCATATCCCAAGATGGCCACCATTCCTAAAACTCTTCACGGTCATGTCTGCCGAGCCTGAGCTCCACGTCAGCCCTGCTGAGCCTGAGCTCCACGTCAGTCCTGCCGAGCCTGCGCATCACGTCAGTCCGGCCGAGCCTGCTCGTTACGTCAGTCCCGCCGAGCCAGAGACTGTTCACGTTTATATGTCTCCGATGGCCGCCATTCCTAAATCTCTTCGCGGTCATGTCTGCCGAGCCAGAGCTTCACGTCAGCCCTGCCGAGCCTAAGCTCCACGTCAGCACTGCTGAGCCTGAGCTCCACGTTAGTCCTGCCGAGCCTGCGCATCACGTCAGTCCGGCCAAGCCTGCTCGTTACATCAGTCCCGCCTAGCCAGAGACTGTTCACGTCTATATGTCTCCGCTGTGGCCGCCTAAAAGGTAGTCTCCAACGTGGCCGCCTAAACTTCCAGCTCCGCCTGACAGCCTGCTCCTTCCTGATTACTGGTAGAGCCTGCACTGCCCCGGAGTCTACATACCCTTCGGATAAAGACTCCAGAACACCCGCCCCCCCTCCCTGGTTGCACCATCTATGGCACGAGGACACGTCTACCGGGAGGGGGGACTACTGTCACAGTCACCATTTAGTCTCCTCCTCCTCACTGCATTTCCCAGCATCCTCCTTGACCCACACCTGCACACCATCAGCCATCACCCGAATACTAATCACCATCACCATTACCTGTCACCAACACCTGCCACTCAGCACAGCTAATCACCAGCTCCATATAGGCCCTGTACCAAATGGCACACTCCAGACTTGTGGACTTCCTCATAGTCCACACTTTGGTGACGTCATGTAGTGCAGACCTATTCATGGGTTTCAGTCACGTGAGTTTTTTGTTGTGGCCGCCATCTTTAGGACATTTGTGTTAAATTGCTTAACCTCTCCCTGGTGATCGGAAATATGTCGCACACTAAAATAGCACACCTCACTACAGATGAAAAGCAACGGTATTTAAATAAAATAGATAGTTTAGGTATAGATCCGTTTTTACTGTTAAACGAACTGCTGACTCCACTAAAGTCTAGTAAAAACTTGCCTTATTTTACGTTTGCTGACATTTACACATTTACATCTACCTCGTCCACAATCCCTCTCCATATGAAGCGAAGCTCTCAAGGCAGGGGTGTAATTACAGGTGGGACAGGTAGGATATGTCCCCATCACTTTTTGCTAGGGTCGATATTGTCCCCACCACCTTTGAAACATCTCGCGGCACGGATGTACCAATACAAATAAATAAAACATCTCCAGTTAACTTGCAGAGCAATCATTTTGTTCGTTTGTTAAAGGTGCAATGTGTAAAAATTTTTAGTATCTATTAACAGAAATGCAATATGACATCTATAACTATGTGTTCAGTGGTGTTTAAAGAACTTACTTAATAAACCGTAATGTTTTTATTACCTTAGAATGAGGCATTCATATCTACATAGGCGCGGGAATCCCCTTCTATGAAGGTCGACATATTGTGACGTCATGTTTCTACCGTAGCCGACAGCGAACAAACAGTGTTACAGAGCGCGTTTCGTCACTACCTTGAAAGAGAAGCCGCAGAAAGCTAGAAGCTAGCCATAAACACCGTGAGTAGTGACTTTTCCCTTGTCAGTGGTGTAAAATATGTAGTTGGATTGTTTCATGTAACTTAATTCTTCTCCCTCGCTGTGTTATGGCTTTGCTATGTGGGGATAAATGTGCTGGTTACGTTCGTGAGACAGCTGATTAGTACTCTTGTCATTGACCGTAAAACAGTTACAGGAATTACCAACCCGTCGATCTTGGAAGCATTTAAGTCGATCGAGTTTCCAAAATCAGAGAAAAAAAAGCCTATTGTGTGTAGTAAATTGTGTCTAGGGGATGCACAGGCGCGTGCGCTGTTACAATCACGTCATTTTTGCCGCACGCACCTTTGGGCTCATGCGGACGCGTCCAGTATGCACAAGGCTTAACGCTTTAACCAGCTCAGCCACAGTAACAGCTCATATTAGCCAGCTAAACTTTTACTACCCTGTTAGAAAAAATATATAGTTGCATAGTTTCATGTGGTTCTTCTCCCTCGCTGTATTATGGGTTTGCTATGTGGGGAGAAATGTGCTGGTTACGTTCGTGAGACAATCAACTAATTACTATTATTATATTACGCATTACGACGCTTGATCCTCACCTGACTATGGCTTTGTAAACTTTATCCATGATGTGGTTTATAATGGACTGTGGTACAGAAACTTGGTTTACTCTGGCTATTCTCTGCCGTCTCAGACGACGATGTTTGTCCCGTTTTAGCCACCGTAGCTTCTTCGAAAGGGAGGGGTGAGCGGTGGGCTGAGCCCTTAGTGTCAACTCGGCACCGAACCGCTAGATGTCGCTCAAAGTCACACACTGCACCTTTAAATAAGAGGTGATCTAGCACGATGAAATGTTTTTGAAATCAAGTGATCAAAGTGCTCGTTGACTCTGCGATCAGCAGATAAAGTGTTCTCTCTCTCGTGACTCGCGCACACCGCACAGTCTTTACAACATGGACGTACGCTTTAATCCGTTTCGGTTTAAATGCACACAAATGTGTCCCTGATTGATATACAACCACTGATAGACATAAACCCAGAACCTCTGACACGCTTGGCAAAAGTTCTGCCACTGGACCATCAAAGTACATGTGTAAATTAGTCGGATCTATGTATTTATTCTCAGTACTAACAACATATATTAGATCTCATCAAATGACTATTTAAATCGATTGCTGAACATCGTAATGTTATTGTACGGTACATCTGATTGTATTAAATGCCCCCATGAAGAAAATGTTCTTGATAACAGGAAGGGTAAGTGGCACTCTGTTAATCAAGCGATATTAAAGTTACACGAGTAATTGCTGAATTGCTGAACATAAGCATCGCTGAACTGAATTGCTAATAATGTCGGTAAAGCACATCTCTTGTATTATCAGTGCCGTTTGGACACCTTTATTTTCTATTCTCATTTATTTGTTTAGCGCTTTTCACAATATTTCTTACTTTACTTAGGTTTCTTAGGTTACTAATGGAAATATAGATAGCGGTCTAGAATAAGGTTATATGTGTTCCAATTGTAAACTTCATGTTTTAATTTAGCTAGCCTAGCTAACTGTGACGATCTGCGGCGGGAGTGCCCGCTTGAGCCTCTGGAGGGCACTCCTTCCTAGTTTATTGTTTCCATTATGTTTCACCCTGGACTGATTATGGTTTATTTGTTGCACCTGTTTTAGATTGAGCGTCCCTGATTTAAGCCTGAGTTTTCCCTTTGTTCAGGGCTCAGTATTGTAAGTGTTTGTATGTGTCTGACTGCATTACCTAGCCTTGTTCCAGTTTCCTTGTATTCTAGTGTTTCGGTTCCTTGATTATCTGCCTGTTCCCGGTTTACCGTTTGCCTTATCCCTGCCCGGATTTGATGTTTGTTTGGACTGCTTACCTGGTTTTGACCCCTGCCTGTTTCCTTGTACCTGTCTCTGGATTCTCCTCTTAATAAAGCCCGCGTTTGGATCACCTCTGTCCATGTTCCATGTGCAGTTTCATGACAGAATACTGAGCCACAACTGATCCAGTGGCTGAGAGGAACACGGACCTCGATATGGATCCCACAGCGCAGATCGTAAGCCTCCGTCAAGGAGAACGTCCTCTCAAGGTTTTTGTGACAGATTTTTTGAAGCTCTCTCGTCAGTCCTACTTGAATGATTTCTGTTTGATGATGCTCTTTCGGGGAGGACTGTCTGAACCGCTCGGCTCTGCTATACCATTTCCGTGTTCAAGCTGGACTCTAACCCAATATATTGACCTGGCCCTTTCCATGAGCGGTTCGGCTTTTACTGTGGATTTTTTGAAACTTTTGCTTCACAAAGGACCCGACGATTCGCCACTTTACAAGGTACCCACTGAATCCACGCATCAATTGTCTCCCGGTGAACCAGCGCATCACACGTGCTCCGCCGAGTTTGCGCTACATGAAAGCCCAGTTGAACCAGCGCTTCGTAAAGGGTCCGCCGTATCCACGCAACATGTGAATCCCGACGTTCTAACACTTCACGTAAGCTCCGTTATATTCCTGCCTCAAGAGTTTTCTACTGAGTCTGAGCGCGTGCCAGCTGAATCAAGTGAGTCAAGTGAGTCAAGTGCCGAGTCAAGTGAGTCAAGTGCCACCGAGTCAAGTGAGTCAAGTGCCGCCGAGTCAAGTGAGTCAAGTGCCGCCGAGTCAAGTGAGTCAAGTGCCGCCGAGTCAAGTGAGTCAAGTGAGTCAAGTCCCGAGTCAAGAGAGTCAAGTCCCGAGTCAAGTGAATCTAGTGCCATGTCAAGTGAATCAAATGAGTCGAGCCAAATGAGTGAATCCAGTCAAGTCAGTGTATCAAGCCCAGTGACTCGCCGTCGCAGGAGGAGGAGGACTCGTTTGGTTCGCCAGGCTCCGGTGGGTGTTCCCAGACGCCTCGCCCTGCCGGCCCCGCCTCTGCGCCTCGCCCTGCCGGCCCCGCCTCTGCGCCTCGCCTTACCTGCGCCTCTCAAGCTTCGGGAGCCTTTTCCAGTAGCGGTTTCCAGCCCGGAGGCTTTAGCTTTCAATTTCCCCATGAACTTTTTTGGGGGGGGCAATAGGTACCCTAAGAGGGCCATGGAGGTGGCATCTACGTGGACCCTTGCACTACCACCTACACCTGAGAGGGTCATGGAGGTGGGGCCTACATGGACCTTTGCACAACCACCTTCGCCTGAGCTTACCATGTCACTGGTCCTGTCCAGCCCTGTGCTCCCCACGTCTTGGTCCCCTGTTAAGTGTACTCTGCCCTGGTCCTGTGTTATGTGTACTCTGTCCTGTTCTCCTGTCACTTATGCTCCAGCCTGTCTTCCTGCCAAGCATGCTCCGCCCTGGCTACTTGCGGAGCGTGCCTCCCCGTGGTCTCTTGCCCTGCTCTGGTCTCCAGGCCCCAGGTCTCTCCATGGGCCTGGCCCCCTGCCTCTCCACGGGCCTGGCCCTCCATCCCACCCCCCGTCGACCTCCCTCCGGAGCTCTTAGGAGCGTCTGGAAGCCGCTCCTTAGAGGGGGGGCTATGTGACGATCTGCGGCGGGAGTGCCCTCTTGAGCCTCTGGAGGGCACTCCTTCCTAGTTTATTGTTTCCATTATGTTTCACCCTGGACTGATTATGGTTTATTTGTTGCACCTGTTTTAGATTGAGCGTCCCTGATTTAAGCCTGAGTTTTCCCTTTTTTCAGGGTTCAGTATTGTAAGTGTTTGTTTGTGTCTGACTGCATTACCTAGCCTTGTTCCAGTTTCCTTGTATTCTAGTGTTTCGGTTCCTTGATTATCTGCCTGTTCCCGGTTTCCCGTTTGCCTTATCCCTGCACGGATTTGATGTTTGTTTGGACTGCTTACCTGGTTTTGACCCCTGCCTGTTTCCTTGTACCTGTCTCTGGATTCTCCTCTTAATAAAGCCCGCGTTTGGATCACCTCTGTCCATGTTCCATGTGCAGTTTCATGACACTAACCTGTAATTTGCTAATTTTACTTTTATTTAAAGTTCCAGGTCAACGTTAATTTCTCAACATTTCTTTGTGATTTGCTGTTATCACAGTTTACAGCACAGCAGGTAGACGGCGCATGTTGCAATTCGGTCCTACAAATGGTGGCCACACCACTGTGTGACGTCACATGAAATCTATATATAGGACCCTTGGCGCGAGTCCACGATGGCACATTGAGAGGCATTTTTGGGACAGACTCGATCGTCACGCTGTAAATAGGAAGATAGTCTGGTTGTTGTTGTGGATAGAAGCTGCAGGTTCGGGGAAATATGCTGCCTGTTGTTGTTGTTGCATATGACTCAGTAAAGCCCTGACATTCGGTTCTATTTATTTAATGAATCATAATGCGATCGTATTATTCAGCGCGCTATTATTAGGCTATGTTTGAGACATCAACCACTGGTCGATGACCATAATGTTTTTATAAACTGTAGGTAATAACTGGTAAAATGTACACCTAAGTCATAAAAACCCGAATGATACTTACACTTAAATATTTTATTCTCAGCCATGTTAACAATTGTCCGTGAGCGAAATCTCCTCCCATTCGTTGTCGGATTGGCCTTTCGCAATTCCTGGGTAGTTCGAGTGTTTGGAGCCTGCATCCATGCGGGCTTCACGGAAGACTGCTTCAAGAGTACAAAGGGGGTGCTGCTGAGCACACTTCAGAGCGTTAAAATGATGAATGGGATGGCCTACGGACTGGTAGACTCGGCGAGCATGCGCAATTTAAGTCCACAAGACCGAAAGTTCACATGAACTGCGCCATTTGGGACAGGGCCATAGTCACCACAGCCACAGCACTGATTTGTCTAGTCTCATTTTACCTATGTGTGTGAAACCTCCAAGACCTTTTATCTCACGTATTTCTCCAGCGATCATCTCCTACGTCCTTCTCCAGTGTCTGTGTCCTGTGCTCTCCTCAACCTTGTGTTTGCCATTTAACTGTTTGTCTGCTCACTACTGCTATTAAACACTTTCACCTGCCCTTCTGTCTCCGGGTACCTGTTCCATAACAAATAGGAAGCAATATTCATATGAATTTGTTTAAAAATATACATGATTTACATGCAAACAGGACAGTTATCAGCAGTGTAACTGATCTGATTATGACAAAATAATCGAATATCTGATGTCATGTGACAAGTCAAATTAGCTTTTCCACTCTTGCAAACAGAGGTAGGTTATGAGGTGTGGAGAGACATCATGTGTCATTGGAACATGAACAGACAGGGTCCAACTTGTAATAATTTTAAAGAATACGATGCAATTAATATAAACTTTCTGACAGTGTGTGGAACATCCAACTACTTTCCAAGAAGGGGCGCAACTGATTTACAAATATTGCGATAAATATGTAGGACTTGAGGCAGTAGCCAATGACAGCAGTAGGAGTAAAAGCTGCAGAAGTATGTACGAGTATACAAATATGTACTATTGTCACACGAATTTGAAAACTTAAATCTTGTGAAATTTGAGACTATGTTTTACTGATTGGGCTATGGGGTTTGTAAGAAAAGGTTTAAGAAATAACAAATGCTTGATGCAATGTTTGATTAAGAGTTAAAACCAACACATACATGCCATTGCAAATATTTGCCTATGTAGCTTTCCACCTCCTCCATTTACTTCTCCTCAAACAATAATGGGCTGATTAAGTCCGAAAGCCCCTTTTGGTCTTTTCAGCTGAAGAAGGAGAAAAGAAAATATCATTATGTATAATATAGGCCCATATAGAATTATTTAAAGGAAAAAGTACTGATTTACCTAACAAATATTGGATTTTACATTATTAGGCATCAAAAGCATGGTGTTGTGGTCACTATGCATTTACAACAAATATCACTTTTAAACTACCAATACTGAGGTAAAAGCACTGAGGTAAAAGCATGTGGTTACTATCCTTTTACTACACCTATCACAGTACAACTAAGGTTACTTTGGTAAAAGCATGGTCAGTGTTGTGGTTGCTGTGCTTTTACAACAAATATCACATTAAAACTACCAATAATGTGGTAAAAGCATGGTACGTGTTGTGATTACTGTCCTTTACTACACCCATCACAGTAAAACTAAGGTTACTGAAGTTAAAAGCACAGTAAGTATGATTTTACTGTGCTTCTACTACAAATACCACTTTGGAACTAATTGTACTACTTTGAACCTGATATGAATATGATGAGACCTCTTCAACACGATTTCCTACCGATAAAATTCACGTCTGTTGTTAACGCCACAGATTTCCATTTGAAAGCAATGGAATTCCCAATTCGTCCATAGAGTGATGCATAGGGGCGCCTTTGGCATCTTCATTTTGATGCCGGGGGCGCTTGACCAGGCTTCAGTTTTTGACGCCTTGGGAGAGAGAATGTGTTGCAATATTGTACGTTTCAGTGTATGAAAACACACAGTAGATAAATGTATGTGTTTTAGAAACGTCTCGGTTACATATGGTAACCCTCGTTCCCTGAGGGAGGGAACGGAGACGTAGGTCATGACTGACCAATAGGAATCTCGCTAGAGAGGCCAATCTACTTCGAGTGAAACTAAAACAAGCCAATACACATTGGCGTGCAATCATTTGCAACAGCTGTGCAGCCTCGCAGCGCGGGTATTTAACGTAGTTACAACGTAGTTCATGATTGACCAATAGGAATCCCTACCAAAGCACCAAAGCCGCTGCACCCCATCCAGTGCCCCGTGCAAGCCTCTACACCTTGCCTGGAAGGACGATAGGAGGAGGCTTACACAGAGTGAATCTGACACTGTTGTTCCGTGATAACCCATACAGTGAGATATTGGATAACACTGGGAAAGCGTGCCCTTTCTGTTTAGGAAGGAACACTGCGGAAGCCACTTCTTCAAAGAGTTATGTGGAAATACATATGTACTAGCCCGAAGGCTGTACTGCATATGAAATAATGGGTGACTTAGCCCAAGGGAAAGACACGGGCTTCCGATAGGAGCAGCCGTGGAGAATAAACACATATGGGATCCCCGTAGGGTCACACATATGGAACCCAGCCCAGATCCGGTTCTCAAGGATTCAGCGGATAAGGGCCTGGCGCCGGACGCTCCTCCAAGTCTGGCCGAGGGGTTTGGAGGACTCGACAGGTTTTACTCTGGAGCAATAAGGGTGCACAGTAGGGTGCAGCAAGCCGACACAGCCAGACCTCTCAGTGCTTCTACCCGTCTAGGGCGAAAACACGGGAGGAGACCGTCTCTACACGTAGGCTATAGTATCTAGCGAACGTGTTAGGTGTCGCCCAGCCCGCAGCTCTACAGATATCTGTTAGCGAGGAGCCACGTGCCAGCGCCCAGGAGGATGCAACGCCTCTCGTGGAGTGTGCATGCAACCTGAGCGGGCAGGGCACGCCTTGTGCTTGGTAAGCCAAGGCGATGGCATCCACTATCCAGTGGGCCATCCTCTGCTTGGAGACAGCCTTTCCCTTCTGCTGGCCTCCGTAACAGACAAAGAGCTGGTCTGAGGTCCTGACTCTTTGAGTTCTGTCCACGTACATACGCAGAGTGTGAACGGGACAGAGCAAAGCCAGGGCTGGGTCTGCCTCCTCCAAAGGCAGCGCTTGCAGGTTCACTACCTGGTATTTGAAGGGAGTGGTAGGAACCTTGGGCACATAGCCAGGCCGGGGTCTTAGTACCACATGGCTGTCACCCGGCCCGAACTCTAGGCACGATTCGTCGACCGAAAATGCGTGCAGTTCTCCTACCCTCTTGACAGAGGGCCAGTGCAACCAGCAGCAAAGTCTTCATGGAAAGAAGCTTTAAGTCTACTGACTGCAGAGGCTCAAAGGGAACATCCTGAAGTGCTCGAAGCACCAGGGAAAGATCCCAAGAGGGTATGGAGGGGGGTCGTGGAGGATTTAATCGTCTCGCCCCCCTAAGAAACCTGACGAACAGGTCGTGCTTTCCAACTGTTTTGCCATCTATGTGGTCGTGATAAGCTGAAATAGCGGCAGCATGTACTTTGAGGGTGGAGGGAGACAGTCTACGCTCCAACCCCTGCTGCAAGAAGGAAATCAAAGACCCTATCGAACATCTTCGGGGGTCTTCTCGGCGAGAAGAACACCACTCGACGGACAGGTTCCACTTCAGGGCGAAAGCACGTCTCGTGGACGGTGCCCGAGCTGAAGTGATGGTGTTAAGTACCTCAGGGGGTAAGTCACCTAGAACCTCCGCGTCCCGTCCAGGGACCAGACATGGAGTTTCCAGGGGTCTGGGTGCGGGTGCCATAGGGTGCCCCGTCTCTGAGTCAGAAGATCCTTCCTCAGAAGAATGGGCCAGGGAGGGACTGTCACGAGGAGCATGAGTTCTGGGAACCAAGTCCGGGTGGGCCAATAGGGAGCCACCAGAAGGACCTGCTCCTCGTCCTCCCTGACTTTGCACAGTGTCTGCGTAAGTAGGCTCAATGGGGGAAACGCATATTTGCGAAGGCCCCGGGGCCAGCTGAGTGCCAGTGCGTCCGTGCAGAGTGTTCCCTCGGTCAGGGACTAAAACAGCTGGCAGTGGGAGGTCTCTGAGGGGGCAAACAGGTCTACCTGAGCCTCCCCGAACTCTCTCCAGATCAGCTGAACCGCCTGGTGGTGGAGTCGCCATTCAACTCCATACCGAGATAAGAGATCCTCTGCACAGGGGAGAGTTTGCTCTTTTCCCAGTTAACCTGAAGACCCAACTGGCTGAGGTACCTGAGCACTAGGTCCCTGTGTTCGCATAGCTGATCTCGAGAGTGTGCTAGTATGAACCAGTCGTTGAGATAGTTGAGGATACGAACGCCCTGTTCTCTCATGGGACAAGGGCCCCCTCCGTGACTTTCGTGAAGACACGGGGGGACAGGGACAGCTCGAAGGGTAGGACCTTGTACTGATATGCTCGACCCTTGAACGCAAAGCGCAGGAATGGCCTGTGTCGAGGAAGAATCGAGACATGAAAGTACGCGTCCTTCAGGTCGATCGCTGCAAACCAATCTTGGGGAAGGATGCATTCGAAAATGCGTCTCTGCTTGAGCATTTTGAACGGTAGCTTGTGGAGGCTCCGATTCAAAACTCGCAGATCCAAGATAGGTCGTAACCCACCACCTTTCTTGGGTACAATGAAGTAGGGACTGTAGTGCCCTGACCTCATATCGGCTGGAGGGACCGGCTCTATCGCCAGTAGGACTGCGATCTCCGCACGCAAGACATGGGCATCGGCTGCTCTCACTGTAGTGGAGTGGATGGCCCGAAACTTGGGGGGACGCCGGGCGAACTGAATCGCATAGCCGAGCCTGATGGTTCGAATGAGCCAGCGAGACGGACTGGGGAGCGCTAACCAGGCTCGCAGAGACCGTACAAGCGGGACCAAAGGGACCGTAGGCGTACCCGGAGTGGGGCAGCGAGGTGGAACACAGGGACGCGGCTCGGGAGGCTCTCTCTGGGAGGCGGCCCATAGCGGGGTCTGAGTGTGCTGTGCAGCACTTACCTGGTTCCACGGGGCAAGAGGTGCAGGAGGCGGCTCGGTGGCGTTCTCGGACCGTACACAGCTGCCTGCTGGCGAAAGAAGAGGCAGATGAGATTGGTGAGGATTACAACCCCCCACTGCTCTCCGGGTCTTCTTCGGACCTAGAGATGATAGAAACTGCTCTTTTATTGAGAATTTGGGACCCGCTGGTTTTAAGGCCAGCGGCGGAACACAAACAAAATGAAACAAAGGATTTACCACCCGGCCCTCTTCCGGGGGAGGGAGCGATGCAGTCATCGTCTCCTGGAGAGCAGTCCCTTCCATCTCTGGGTCGCCCGTCCTAGGACCGCTTACCCTTGGCTTTGCCGCCCCTCTTGGCGGGGGCCTGGACGGGCGGGGCGCCCTGCCTGCGACTGGCTCCACGGCGCCGTTTAGATGGAGGCTGCTGCTGCGGCGCGGGAGCAGGGGCAGACGCAGGAGGACGCCCACGGCGACGAGCAGACCGAGGAGCCGCGGGCGGTGGGGTGGAGGCAGCAGCTGACCGCCGCGGCAGGATGTGACTGATGGCCTCAGTCTGCTTCTGTACAGCCGAGAACTGCTGGGCAAAGTTCTCGACCGCGTCGCCGAAGAGGCCGGTCTGGGACACGGGGGAGTTAAGGAACCTGATCTTGTCGGTCTCCCGCATGTCAGCCAGACACAGCCAGAGATGGCGTTCCTGGACCACAAGTGTGGACATCGCACGGCCCACTGACCGCGCAGTGACCTTCGTCGCACGAAGCGCGAGGAGTTAGGGCAAAGTTGCATAGCAACGGCCCGTTCCACTGGCGGGATACGCGTGTATCCCTTAGCTGCCCCGCCATCAAGGGTGGTGAGGGAGGAGGAGCCACCGAGACGGTTTCTGGCAGTAAAAGGTGCCATCCACGTCCCTGTGAGCTCCTCATGCACCTCCGGGAAGAAAGGCACTGGGGTGGGTTGCTGAGAACCAGCGCGCGCCACCCCGAGATACCAATCGTCCAACCTCGAGGGCTCAGGACACGGTGGAGGGTTCCGCACGAGCCCGATCCTGTTGGCGGCCCGGGAAAGCATGGCCATCATCTCCGGGTCCGACTCGGGCACTGCTGGCACACCCGAAAGAGGCAGCGGCTCTGAGCCGTCGTCCGCGGAGAGGTCTGACCCACCCTCCGATGCAGCGATCGACATCTGGTCGTCGCAGGGAGCGCCGAACAAACGACTGGTACACATCTCGAGGATGGTCCAGAACGTTCCGTTGGCAGCTCAACTGGTTGGGGAGCATACGAGGAGTGAAGGTTCCTAGGGGGTTGGTTCCCCGAAGGAAGCGCGCTCACTGTAATCCTCAGGTCACCCGTGTCACTGCCCGTAGCAACCCGCGAAGGGGGGTTGGAACGAGGTGCAGGCACGGGGACTCCGCCCCTTTGCAGGAACGAGAGTCTCGACCTCAGCTCCGAGATGGTCATCTTCCCACAATGGGTACATGACTCATCCTCGAACGCTGCCTGTGCGTGTTCGAGGCCCAGACACACAAGGCAGCGATCATGACCATCCCGCGACCCCAGGTAACGACCGCATCCAGAAACACACAGATAGAATGTCATCTTGAAAAAACGCAAACTATCTGTGTAAGCTCTTTTAGAGACTGCTCTACTTGGTGCTGAAGCACTCAGGGGAACGGTCACAGCTAACACAGACAGGAATGTGCACCTGTCTGTGCGCGATTCTCTCTCGCTGGTCTTACCAGCCGTGAAAACGGACGTTGAGCGCTTTAATCGTGCACCTTACCAGCCGTGAAAACGGCCGTTGAGCGCTTTAACCGCGCACCTTACCAGCCGTGAAAACAGCTTTTTTGTTTGCTCAGTTTTAAAACAACAAACAAAGAAGAGAGAGAGAGAAGAGAAAAACACCGCTCGAGCTGCTGTGCCGTCACGCCCGCACCAAAGTGGAGAGATCCAGAAGAGGCTTGCTTTCAAATTCACTCTGTTCAGCATACGAAGTGCTTGGCTCCGAAGCAAAAAGCTAGTGTGCAATCGCACCAGCTGCTTGTTAAATACCCGCGCTGCAAGGCTGCAGAGCTGTTGCAAATGATTGCACGCCAATGTGTATTGGCTTGTTTTAGTTTCCCTCGAAGTAGATTGGCCTCTCTAGCAAGATTCCTATTGGTCAGTCATGACCTACGTTGTAGTGACTGCCCGATAGGTAACCACACTTTACGTAAAAATACACATTCTCGTGAGATCACGTTGCAGAATAACTAAATAAACCAACACTGTAAATTAGAACCTATCTTTAGAACAAAGGGTAAAATTGTCTTTAGTACTGTATTAGTGGCAGTACTAATAAGTGCCACAACTAATGCGGATATTACTTTCACTTTTGAATAGGGGGTCAAATTATCTTTATTAGTACTGTATTAATGGCAGTTTAGCCTTAATTATTGGCTAACTGTAATACGCTTAAATATCACTCAATAAGTGCCATAACTAATGAGCATATACCTTTCACTTTAGAATAGGGAGTCAAATTGTCTTTATTATACTATTTTTGCCATTTATAACTGCAAAACCAGCAGTCATTAAACATAATTACTATTTTATTGTTCAGTTAACTTAATAGAATGGCACAGAAATATAATTATATCATTACATAAAAATATTATATGGCTTATTAATTTGTAAATAATGGCTAAGACAGTAAGACATTTACTGTACATTAGTTAATCATTAATTATGTTTATAGCATAAATGTGTATCTTTCAAACGTTTAATCATTTGTAAATGATAGCTAAAATGTCCTTACTATAAGTTAAGTTAATCATTAATTACTATTATGTCCATGCTTAACTAATGCATCATTACCAACAAGTAAATCATTAATTAGTAGTTTGTTTATGCTTAACTAGCGCATAATTCAAAACGCTTATAATTTAAAGTTAATCATTAATTACTAGTGTGTTCATGCTTAACTAATGATTAATTGTGAACAAGTTATTCATTAATTAATGCTTAACTAATGCATTATTCTGGACCCGTAAAATAAAGTGTTACTGAATTTCATTTATTAATGCAATTCAATAAATCTGCTGTTTTCTTCCAAACAGTACTCCTGGTTGGATGATTCTGTTAATACTAAGTCTATACATAGAATTAAAACTAACTTTAATGGTGCAACGAAAAAAACAAACAAACATTTAGTAGTGCGTAAGTTGTAACTAAGTGCCCCTGGCCTACATTGTAGCTAGGCTAAGTTGTAACTTGCACACAGTTGATGCAACTGGCCTCTAGTAAATAAAGTCCTGCAGCTCTGATTTGTACAAAACTAGGGAAGGAGTCCAGAAAAGGTTCAGAGTGACTGCGGACCATTGTTTGGAGAGAGTTGAACCTGAAGCTTAATAGAAAAAGAGACAGAAGCAATCACCAGAAAGGACAAACAAGTTCTCTTAGCAGTGCCTCAAAAATGTATAGTGCAGAGGTGACCAAGCAACCCAACGACAAGGTCTCTGAAAAGAGAGAGTTGGGTGTAAATGGAAAAAGTTTAAAGATCGATAACAGAGCATAAAAATGCTCCTTATAAACACTGGCAGCTGTGGACAGGATGGATGCTGATGTGCAGGGATATTTGTGTGTGTGTTCAAGTGCGTGCTGTGTGTGTGTGTGTGTGTGTGTGTGTGTGTGTGTGTGTGTGTGTGTGTGTGTGTGTGTGTGTGTGTGTGTGTGTGTGTGTGTGTGTGTGTGTGTGTGTGTGTGCGTGCGTGCGTGCGTGTGTGTGTGTGTGCGTGGGTGTGTGTGTGTGCGTGCGTGCGTGCGTGTGTGTGTGTGTGCGTGGGTGTGTGTGTGTGTGTGCGTGTGTGTGTGTGTGTGTGTAAGGACTAAGGACTAAGGACTCAAGAGAGAAGTGATTTTATTGACCACCGTCATCATGTTTGATAAACCAGGCTCAATCAGGGGGGCCAGTTCTCCTCTGGCCAACAAACGAACAGTGTATGATTATGATTCAGGCAGCATTACAGGTCAGAATGCAGATTGGATTGGAGCATTATATTATGCAGTTCATCTGGTTGAAGATCGGAGTCGTCGCACGCGTATGGGGACGAGTTTGTTGAGGATCAGTGCCGATGGCTGTCGTGTCGATGAGGCCTTACAGGGGAGAGTCTAGTTGACACAAGTTCTGCTGACACTTCAGGGATGCGTTGTGGTCTTTTCTAAACGCAGGTCCACCATCTGATCTGGATACAGCCTGGATCCAGCTGATTACATCATGCGTTGTGGTCGTGTCTAGGCGCAGGTCCACCATCTGATCTGGACATGGCCCAGATCCAGCTGATTACAATAAACCTCGGAATAAACAGAAAGACTAAAATTAGCGTAGATGCCATTCTTTTTATGATGTAGCGAGTACATCAGGTGTTATAGGAAGTGTTCCCGATTCCGGCTGACCGAATTTATGCAGCCTAAAGGCCCGTTCACACCAAGCACGATAACTATAAAGATAACTATATATGCGTCCACACCAACGACCGATAACGTTTTTTTTATTCTAAGCACGCGCGCACCCGCGCTGCAGTTTCAAAGAAGTGAAAATGGATGACCTGCTGCTGCTTTACGTTACAAAAAAATATCAAAAGAAAAAAAGGCGCTTTTGGGTACACGATATCCTTAAAAGACGAGAGGAGTTGGGAGAATCCGTCACTCTGATTAGAGAGTCGTCGTCTTTTGAAGACAAATTTTATTCATATTTTCGAATGAATCAACAACAGTTTCAAGACATCCTGGACATCGTGAAAGAGGACATCAGCAAGAGCCAAACAAATTTCAGAAATCCGATCAGCGCCAGTGTTGTGAAGAGGCGGAGTCAGAAGAATCCATGTGCAGCATTTATTAGAATAGTCAAAACAGGGAGGGTCCAACAGTGGCAAACAGAACAGAGAAGGCAAGGCTGAGACAAACCAGGTAAACAGGCAAAGGGTCAAGGCAGGCAGAAAGAATCAGAGTCCAGTAAACAGTCCAGGGTCAGGGCAGGCAGAGATGATCAGAATCCAGTAAACAGTCCGGGGTCAGGGCAGGTAGAGAAGGGTCAGCAACGATAAACAATCCAAGATCAAACACAGGAATCAAACTAGGGGAAATAACGCACAGAAATAATGGCCAGGGCAGATCAAGACTTCACACTGAATGAGTGTGTGAATGAGGCTTATATGAGTGTGTGTGAATGAGGTGCAGTGCAATCAGTCCCAGGTATGAGGCATGATGGGAATTGGAATTCGATGGGTAAAGTTAATATTCCAGAGACGGTTCCCTCCGGTGGTGAAGATGAGGTGGTGCGGGAGCCTGCTCTGTTACAGCCAGAGACCGGTTGGCACGGTTACAGCCTGTTACAGCCAGAGACCTATTACAGCTCTGTTACAGCCAGAGACCGTTTGACCGTTATCTGTGACAGGGAGTTGAGCAGACTCATCTGTCTGGCGGGAGAGAGCATCAGCTTTAATGTTCTTGGACCCTGGACGATAGGAGACAGTTAAGTGAAATCTGGTGAAGAACATGGCCCACCTCGCCTGACGGGGGACGTTTTGGCCAAACGTTTGGCTGACCGAAGGTATTTGAGGTTCTTGTGATCGGTAAGATCATAATGAAGTGTTGGGTGGCTCCCTACAGCCAGTCTCGCCATTCCTCGAGAGCGAGTTTCATGGCAAACAATTTGCGGTTACCTACATTGTAGTTCCGTTCAGCTGGAGACAGTTTCCTGGAGAAGAAGGCACATGGGAAAAAAATTTCTGGATCACCTTGGCGTTGTGACAGAATGCCTCCCACTCCTGTGTTGGAGGCATCCACCTCCATGATGAATTGAAGCACTGGGTCTGGGTGTCAGAGAATGGGAGCAGAAGTGAACAGGGCTTTGAGTCTGTCGAATGCTTGATCTGCTTCCGAAGTCCAATGCAGCCAGTGGGTGTGGTGTTTGGTCATGGTGGTGAGAGGTGGTGCTACAGTACTGAAGTTTCGGATGAAACGTCGGTAGAAGTTGGCAAAGCCCAGGAAGCGTTGCAATTCTTTGACGGTTTGGGGTAAGGGCCAGTCCAACACTGCTTTGACCTTTTTGTCGTCCATAGCCGCTCCCTCGTGACTGATTATATACCCGAGAAATTATGTGCTGGTTTGATGAAATTCACATTTCTCTGCTTTGGCGTAGAGTTGGTACTGCAGTAGATGTTTCAGGACCATTCTGACGTGTTTAATGTGTTCTTCTAGGGAATTTGAGAAAATTAGAATGTCGTCGATGTATCCAATCACCCATCTATCCAATATGTCCCGAAAAACGTTGTTCATGAATGACTGAAAGACAGAAGGACTGTTAGACAGCCCGAACGGCATAACCAAATATTCATAGTGGCCACTGCTGGTTGAAAATGCCGTTTTCCATTAATTCTCCCTCCCGAATGTGAATGAGGTTATAGGCATTGCGAAGGTCCAGTTTGGTGTAATATTTGGCCTGGAGGAGTTGTTCGAGAGCAGCTGGAACAAGAGGTAAGGGATAGCGGAACTTAACAGTCACCTCATTGAGTCCACAATAGTCAATACAGGGTCTCAACCCTCCATCCTTTTTCTTAACAAAGAAGAAACCTGCTGATGCTGGAGATGTTGAGGGTCTAAGGAAACCTTTGGCTAATTCCTCCTCAATGTACTGCTTCATGGCTTCAAATTCTGGCTGAGATAAGGGAAAAATTCGACCTTTAGGTGGAATGGCTCTGGGCATGAGTTTGATGGCACAGTCAATGGAGCGATGTTCAGGAAGTTGTGATGCTTTCCTCTTGCTGAAGGCTTCAGTCAGATCTGCGTATGCTGGAGGGAGTTTTATTTCTTGTTGATCAGAATTGGGGTTAGTTGAGACGGGTTGAGGAACTTGAGTGACCCTAGTCAGGCAGTGCTGGTGACATATGACATCCCATTGAGTGATTTGACCTTCCCTCCAAGAGATGTGTGGATTGTGGATCCGTAACCAAGGCAGGCCGAGTATTATGCTATGATGTGGAGCTTGAATGACGTATAATTGGATTTTCTCCGAGTGCAGGGCCTCGATGTGCATTGTGATCTCTTCGTTCACCCGGTGAATTCTTCCTCCTCCGATGGGGCGTCCATCTAGCGCCTCCACTGTCAAAGAAGAAGAACAGGGTTTCAATTTTAGCTGATGTAAAGAAGCGAATTTGGGGGAAATGAAGTTCCCCGCAGCTCCTGAATCGATCATAGCAATGGTTGAAATGATTTGGTCCCGGACGGACAAACAAATGGGTAGTAAGATGTTGGATGTGCATTGATTCTCATTGTGACTCACCGCTTGGGTCCTATTGGCAGGGCGAACGGGACAATCGATTCTCATGTGGCCTGGCTGACCACAATACAGGCAGAGGCGGTTTTGTTGGCGGCGTTCTCGTTCCTCTGGAGAGAGATGGGTGAACCCTAGTTGCATTGGTTCGGGTGCAGTGCCGGCTTCTTGTGTGTATCGTGGTGGGGCTCTAGGGTGACGGTGAGAACGCATCAGATTATCGACCTGGATGGCGAGATCAATGAATTCATTGAGGTTCCTGCCCTCATTTCGGCAGGCCAACTCAGACTGTAACTCGACTGATAGTCCCTTTCTGAAGAGTGTTTTAAGAGTATCCACAACCCAGTTGGTTTGAGCCGCGAGAGTGCGAAAAGTGAGAGCATACTCGGCAGCGGTGTTTCGTCCTTGAGAGAGATTTAACAACTGTTCTCCCGGATTCCCTTTTGCAGTAGAGTGTTCAAAGACATCACAGAATTGCTGAAGAAATCCCGTGAATGAGGGAAATGCAGAACCATCGGGTCTCCAAACTGCCGTAGCCCATTCTAATGCCTTTCCGGTGATTAGTGAACAAATGAATGCAATGCATCCAGCGTCATTGGGGTAGAATGATGGTTGCTGATGGATGTAAAGTGTGCACTGTTGCAGAAAACCCTTGCATTTGGTTGGGTTACCATCAAATTTCTCTGTGAAAGCAAGACGATGGTGGCCAGAAGTGTTGACAGCGTGAGAAGATGCACCTTGTGTATGTTCAGCGGGCACGCTGAAGGTTGATATGCGTAAGCTCTGCAGTGATTGAACTAGATCCTCGGTGAGAGAAGTGAGTCGGCTCAGCTGATGCTGATGCAAGAATAACTGTGAAGCTTGAGCAGATACCTCGGTGGCGAGCTGCATGACTGCTGCTGGATCGAGGGTTGACGAAGTCTTCTGTTGTGAAGATGCGGAGTCAGGAGAATCCATTTGCAGCATTTATTAGAATAGTCAAAACAGGCAGGGTCTAACAGTGCAAACAGAACAGAGAAGGCAAGGCTGAGACAAACCAGGTAAACAGGCAAAGGGTCGAGGCAGGCAGAGAGAATCAGAGTCCAGTAAACAGTCCGGGGTCAGGGCAGGCAGAGAAGGGTCAGAAACGATAAACAATCCAAGATCAAACACAGGGATCAAACTTGGGGAAGTAACGCTCAGAAATGATGGCCGGGGCAGATCAAGACTTCACACTGAATGAGTGTGTGAATGAGGGTTATATGAGTGTGTGTGAATGAGGTGCAGGTGTGAGTTCAATCAGTCCCAGGTATGAGGCATGATGGGAATTGGATGTCGATGGGTAAAGTTAATATTCCGGAGACGGTTCCCTCTGGTGGTGAAGATGAGGTGGTGCGGGAGCCTGCTCCGTTACAGCCAGAGACCGTTTGGCAGTATGTCTTAGGTATATAGCCTGCCCTGTAGTATATAGCCCCTGACTAATTAGGAAATGCTATCCAACAAACTTTTGGATAAATTGTATAAGTTAGGCTACAAAAAAAAGAAAGAAAGATGAGACAAAGGAGCAACATGTTGGCTATTACAGTAATGCTATTTGCACATAGTAGTTTAAAGGATGATAATAATAATAATAGTATTATTAATAATAATAATAATAGCAGCCTTATATTAAAAGCAGTAGTAGGCTATGAAGTTCACATACTTTACATACACCTTTCAGAATGTGCATTAATTTTAGCAAAATAATAAGAATTATTAAAATATAAAGTTTTTAGCACCAGTCTGATTAAACTGTTTTACATACCATATGTTTATATATATATATATATATATATATATATATATATATATATATATATATATATATATATATATATATATATATATATATAACAGTTTAATCAGACAGGTGATTTAATCAGACTGGTGACATAAAATGCATTTTTATATACTATATAATATAAAAAGATATATCCACAAGACAAAATTATAGCTTGATTTTCAAAAGTTGATATTGATACTTGATACCGTGTCATGCGTTATGTGGATGATAGTTTTTGTGATGTTTTTTTTCATCAGGAGTCTCTTGTTTGTAATGATCAGTTACTGCAATGTTCTTCAGAAAATTTCCCCAGGTCCTGCACATTCTTTGGTTTTCCAGCCTCTTCTGCATATTTGAACTCTCCCCGCAATTACATGATTTTGAGATATGTTCACACTAATGACAATTGTGGGACACATACAATTGCAAAGGGTGAAAACATTCACTGATGCTTTAAAAAAAAGCTATAATTTTGTGTTGTGGACTATATGTTGTGTGAAACAGTTTCACCAGAGTAGTAAATAAAATGAAAAATTTATGATCCTCTCATTTTGCTAAAATTATTAATATTTTGTAGATTATTTAAGGTGTATCTAAACATTTGACCAAAAACTTTAGTTCATAAATTGCCATTGTTTTTGTTTTGCTTTTTTAGATACAATTAGCTACTGGAGATTCATACAAAACAATATACCTAAACTATCGTCTTGGAAAATCAACTATAGCAACAATAATCCCGGAGGTATGTGACATAATTTGGCAACAACCACAGCCTCAGTACATGCACACACACACAGTACATTTTATTATAATTGTTCTTTACAACATGTCATTGAATATGTTTTTGCTGTTCTTATTGCCTTTTCACGTCTTTGCCAGCAGATGTCCTCAGCCAGCATGCTATGTTCCGAGCGCATCTAAACAGTGAATCTAGCAAGTCTAGTGTAACCGATCTAATCTAACAGTGAATTTAGCTAACAAAGTCAATGATGGGATAAAAACATCGCCTAGTCAACACCTTTATGTATACAACGCCTTTTTCACTGCAACTTCAGCAATGTTGTCAAAACTAGCGCTGGATAGCCTACCTGAGGTAATTTTGTTACACTATGGTAAACTGCATAATATCTCATCGTTAATACTTCTCACCATTTATTCCCAGGTCAGACCGATTGCTTTCCATACATCCATCTTTTTTAACGTATCCTTGAAAAGGGGGTTTGACTTGTCAAACAGTGGATGATTTTTTTGTACCTCGACGATTAGCTTCTCTGCAATGTCATCTGCCATTTTAAATGCGCGAGACCTTAAATTAGAAAGGATTCTGATTGGCTGTTAGTGTTTTATCGTTCGACAGCTGGAAAAAAATCGTTCTGAAAGTGATCCCAACGATATCGTTCCTCATATCTTTATCGTTATAGTTGTGGTGTGAACTCTGTTATTCTTTAATATGGAGAACGATTTTTAGAATTAAATCTTTATCTTTATCTTTATAGTTAGCGTGATTGGTGTGAACGGGCTTTAATAATCATTTAACTCATTTGAATAATATAAATGTATAGTGCTCTATGTGTATGCAAGGTTGAAGAGATTGTGTTTTTAATCTAGATTTAAAGGACAAGTTCGGTATTTTACACTTAAAGCCCTGTTTTAAGATCATTTCTGATGAAATAGAACAGTTAAGATTGAAATTTGGACAAATGCTGCTGTCCCGAGAATTTTCGGTTTCTGTGGTAGCGCCCCCTTCAATTTTGTCAAAAACTTGATACATATTTCAAACACACTTGCACATATTCTGAAACTTGGTACACATATAGATCTCATCGGGCCGAACAACTTCCGCAATCATAGTCATAACCTTCGCCCAACAGGAAGTCAGCTATTTAAGATTGTTTGTAAAACGCATGCTCTGAAATGTTATATACTCCTCCGAGGGAATTTATCCAATCGCCACCAAACTCGGTGTGCATGAAATCAATACAATGAGGATGATAAATTGCCAGAAGATTTTTGATATACCGAATGGTTTGGCCAGAGGCTTGGTGAGAAACGAATTTATGGCGAGAAAAGAGAAACAGGAAGGGTGTTATAACTTCAGCATGCATTAACTGATCTTGATGCAACTTTAGCAGTGTGTTCGTTGTAAGAGGCAGCAGGAAGTCTGTCACTTTCAAAATGCTTTGAAATCACCCTCTTATTTTACCCAAACTTCATTACAATAATGTAGACACACGACAGATGTAGACCTGTGAAACTATTTTTAATATCTTAAATACTGTTGCCATGGAAACAAGTCAAACTTTAATAATATCCTTGCGTGTTTTTGAGGAACTTAGCATACTTTAAAGTGCATGAAACTCAACACGTACATTATAGATGTCAGCCAGTAGACGTATGCAAAGTCTCAGAAACAGGTGTGGTGGAGGGGCTCAGTAGCGTCACCTTTTGACACCTGTCATTAGCTCCGACCAACTGGAAGTCAGATAGTTTGGTCTGAATGTGGGTTTTTTTTCTGTTTTTCTTTTTTTTTTCAAAATCAGCCTTTGAATTTTTACCCACTCCTCTTAAGTGGTTTATTTTATTCCCACCAAACTTTTTCAACATGATGACAATACACTGAAGATGCTAAATTGTGAACAGATATGTAATATTAAATATCTAAAACGGTGTTGCTATAGCGCGGAACTAAAGTAATGTCAAAAAAGTAAACAGAAAGAGTCTATTAAAAATAGGTATATTGTGCTAGTGTTAGTGTTATATACTATGTATAAATTGGGTTGGAAATGGTTGCATGATCGTATGAATTGAAAGTTTGCAAACAATTATAAGCATTTTTTTTTACATTAAATAATGATCTGTTAATCATTATGTAATATTTAATAAATTCCTAAGTAAACATTAACAAGCACTTTTTAACAAGCACAATTATCTTAGCTATGTGAATATGTTAACCAATGACCTGTTAATAATTATATAACATTTGTTAATGATTTATCAATGAAAGTTATTATAAAATGTTAAAAAATCTGCTTTAGAATTGTTAGCAGTTGACATGAGACTTGACATGAACTCCAAATGAAAGTTTTGAAAATGAAAGAACACTGGGTCTTTTCTCTGAATATTGCAACACTCTTTAGATAAAACGGTCTATTGTGCACTCTCTGTCACTCTTTTCTTCTGTGAGGATGTGAGGTCATTTGGTCCTGTATTTCACAACAGCACTTTAAACATGATGCCAACAGCTGCTTTTAGTGCCAAAGTGTCCTAAGTCTGACACTAGCCAGGGAAGCATGTTAGAAATGCAGAATTGTTTTGTTAATATATCCTTTGATTACATTTAGGCACATGGCTAACCATTACAGTTATCCATTAATTTTCTATGGTTAAAAACAAGAAAAATATTTCTCTGATGAGTGAGCATTTAAGGAAATAAGGGTTAATAGGGAGCCTCTCTTTGTCTCTCTTCCTCTCTCTTACACACACACACACACAAAGTAATCACAATTTTACCTGAAAAAGCTGAAAAAGCTGGCTATGATTAAACCTATCTTAAACTTGATCCTACAGAATTAGTCAATTACAGGCAGATCTCAAATCTACCTTTTCTGTCAAAGATACTAGAAAAGGCAATATCCTCACAACTATGTTCCTTTTTAGAAAGAAATGATATCTGCGAGGATTTTCAGTCAGGATTTAGACCGTACCATAGTACTGACACAGCTCTCATCAGAGTCACAAATGATTTGCTCTTATCATCTGATCCTGGTTGTATCTCTCTATTAATGTTACTCGATCTTAGAGCTGCATTTGATACCGTTGACCACAACATTCTTTTAAATGGTTTTGGAAATGATGTTGTCATTAGTGGAATTGCATTAGCATGGTTTAAATCATAGTTATCTGACCGTTATCAGTTTGTAGCAGTAAACAAAGAGATGTCTAATCGATCAAAAATTCAGTATGGTGTACCACAAGTGGTACCACCACTAGTTTTCACTGTTATGCTGATGATACTCAGCTCTATATTTCTTCACGCCCTGACGAAACTTACCAATTCACAAAATTAACGAAATGCATAGCTGATATAAAAAACTGGATGACTAGTAATTTCCTAGTACTTAATCCTGAAAAAACAGAGATTCTAATTATTGGACAAAAAACTTCTTCATGTAATAACCTAGAATACTGTCTAACACTTGATGGCTGCTCTGTCAAGTCTTCGCAGTCGGTTAGGAACCTGGATGTGCTCTTTGATACCAATCTTTCATTTGAAAGTCTAGTGTCTGTAAAACCAAAAATTTGTCCATCTTAAAAATATATCTAAAATACATCTTATGCTCTCAATGACAAATGCAGAACAATTAGTTAATGCGTTCATGACATGGGTGGTTGCCCTGCATGCTTAATAAACAAACTACTCCTGGTCCAAAATGCAGCAGCTAGAGTTCCTACCAGAACCAGGAAGTATGACCATATTTTCCCGGTTCTGTCAACACTGCATTGGCTCCCTATTAACCCTTTCACACGTACGATCACACAGGTGTGATCAGTCTTGGCTGGTCCCTGGAGCGTACGATCACACCAAAGAGTATAGAAGTAACAAGAGGCGAACTCCGTTGCAGTTTCGGTAATAATCGCTAGATGGCGCTGCTGTCGCGCTAACGCCATTTTGGACTGAACCAACGGTTTTACCGTTAGCACAACTGTACAGCATTATGTCTGGAAATAATTGGAAACAAAGAAAACAGTGTTCTGCTATCAACTGCAACAACTAGCAGTGTACAACCAATCAACTAGCATTTCATAGATTCCCCAAAGATTCAGAGAGGTGAGCAGCGTACGTATGTCTCCATACGTAAATAGGGGCATTGATGTGTACAACAGTGAGTGCAGGGAAGTTGTGTGTGACAAGGAAAAGTGCAAAAACACTCTTGTATACATGGCGAAACTATTCAATAGAGTCAGAATCCATATATTACGGACCCAAAATCGACAACTCTCACAGCCCAAAACAGAAGCGCAACAGAATTTTTTTTTAAAGCTAAGTCATCTGTAAATCTGTACATAAACTCTGTGTTGTACAAAGTTTTTATCAGTCAAGATGAATTAAATTATAATAAAATGAAAGACTAAAACATATAGAACAGCTAATATACTTACCATCGCCATTCTATTTGTAGTAAATGTGTGCACTTTACTTGCACAATGTTTGATTTGTTGTGTGTAATGCAGCCAGAAATGATGTGATCTACTTACCATCACCAATTTTATTACTGTTCATTTTGTGATGATCTTCTATTTCTATTAAATATTCTCTCTTGACTAATGTGTTGGAAGCATAACAGTATCGGGTTCTTCCTTTCGGCCTCGCACTCTCCCCCCGCACATCCACCAAATGCATGGATGCAGCTCTGGCCCCTCTGAGGCTCCAGGATATCCGTGTGCTGAATTACATCGAACGACTGGCTAATCCTGGCCTAGTCTCGAGAGTTGGCAGTTCTGCATCGAGATGTCGTCCTTGGCCATATTCAGTGCTTGGGGTTGAGGCTCAACACGAAAAAGAGCGTGTTGACACCCGCCCAACGAACTACGTTCTTGGGGGTGGTATGGGATTCGACGACGATGCAGGCACAAATGTCTCCTGCACGTATCGAGTCCATACTGGCCACACTAACCAGGGTGAAGCTAGGCCACACCATCAAAGTGAAACATTTCCAAAGAGTTTTGGGTCTCATGGCAGCAGTGTCCAGCGTGATACCTTCTGGCCTGCTACACATGAGAGCCTTGCAGTGGTGGTTGAAAGCCAAGGGGTTTTCCTCGAGGGGAAATCCATTCCGCATGATAAGGGTTACGCGCAGATGCCTTCGTTCCCTATCAATATGGAAGAAACCTTGGTTTCTGTCCCAAGGTTCCAAGTTGGGAGCATTATGTCGCCGAAAAATAATTTCGACAGACGCCTCCCTCACGGGCTGTTAACTGCCCAGTGGCTTCAGTACTGGAGTTTCTCCAAGACCGCTTTTCTTCTGGGCTTACCCCGTCCACACTCAAGGTTTATGTGGTTGCCATTGCGGCTTTCCACGCTCCTCTGAGCGATGGTCCTCTGGGGAGGCATCACCTGGCTGTACGCTTCCTCCGTGGAGCCTGGAGGATAAGACCTGCGACTAGGGCTGCAACTAACGATTATTTTGATAATCGATTAATCGGACGATTATTTTTTCGATTAATCGATTAATCGGATAGAAATTAAATTCGATTTTTTTTTATTATAACTAAATAAAACCGTAAATCAGGGTATTTATGAGTAAAAGTGTACTTTAAAAAGTGCAAAATCCACACATTGAGTTTTACTAATATCAATATTTGCATTGTTTTTAATGATAATTGCTGATGGCAAGTTGACAAACATGATTATTGTTAAAAAAATGATATCCAACATATTATGCTTTAACACAATTTTTGTTAAAACAAATTTACACAGACATGTTGTTCAGATGTGAATATCTGAACTAAAAACAAACTAAAAACATCTAAAATATATAATTCATTTAATTTTTATTTAAAATTAATTATATATAAGGAATATAAGGATAAAGAATATAATATATATTATATATAATATATAAAAGAATAATATAAGGATAAATTGATTAAATAAATATAGAAAGACTGAAAACAATTGTGTGAACGTAGAGCCGCAGTAGATCGCGTTTGAAAAACAATTAAAACTTAGTAGACAAATGCTATAAAAAGAGAACGGAATGGAGGTAACGTTACCCAGCAAGCTAACAGGCTTGAGTAAAGGACAGGAGAAATTATGCATTAGTGCACAAGCATTCGCTGAAAACCACTGAGTACAGTGACTAAAAAACAATATTTTACTGCTGCTGTTATTAACTGCCTTTATATTTAGTGCTTCGCTTTGTAAAGACCGTTTTAATTTAACCTATTTCTGCGGTAGCGCTATTTTAATCCATCACTTACGTTGCGAGCGAACTGATTGCGCAACCTGATGCTCGAGACAAAATACAGACATCCCAAGATCCCGGAAGTCCCGGGAGTCTCCCGCATATTGATTGCGGCTCCCTGATGCCCGCAAATTAGTTCAAACTCCCGAAATGAAATCTAGAGCGCGCAAGCAAGAGCGCGCATGCGAGACAGAAGAGACTGCTCCAAACCGTGTAGCGCGCGCGCTCGGCAGAGCCCCTGAGGGAGAGAGACCTTGCGTGTGTGTGCGTACCAGTAAACGCTCCCCATGACGTAAGCAGACCAACTAATCGATAATGACATTCGTTGACAACGATTTTCATAATCGATTATAATCGATTTTATCGATTAGTTGTTGCAGCCCTACCTGCGACTCGCACCAGGGTTCCCTCTTGGGACCTGGCAGTGGTTCTCGAAGGGCTGGCAGAGGCCCCCTTCGAACCACTGGAGTCGGCTGAGGCCAAGAACCTTTCATTTAAGGTGGTCTTTTTGTTGGCCATTACTTCTCTGAGGAAGGTAGGAGATCTCCAGGCGCTCTTTGGAGATCTCCAGGCGCACTTTGGGCTATTTGCCCAAAGTGCCTAACCCAACTAATGTGGCACGGCATTTGGTTCTGCAGGCATTTCATCCTCCACCTCACGTGACGCAGATGAGGAGAGACTTCATTTGCTCTGCCCTGTCAGAGCACTGCAGTGTTATATACAGGGGTCCTCCTCATGGCGGAAGTCGGACGAGTTGCTGGTGTGTTTTGGGTCTCCCAAGAAAGGGCTTCCCGCCTCTAAGCAGACCATCAGCAACCTATCAGGTGCGCAATTTGCCTTCACCTATGGCTGTGAGGGCTTACTCAACCAGAGGCATGGCATGCTCTAGTGCCCTCCTTTCAGGGGTTCCTATCCATGACAAATGTGAGGCGGCTGGCTGGGCCACTCCGCACACATTTATGAGGTTTTACAGTCTGGACCTTCCCTCTACACCCGGTGCACGAGTTCTTTCGTCCTAAGTTGAGCCTGAAGTCAGCTTCACACTAGGATGAGCGTGGTTCGTTGTGGTATAGTGGGTATCTCGTTCCCCTAGTGTCGTCACCGACGCAGTTCGAATTCCCAAGAAAGGGAGCGTTCGGGTTAAGTATGTAACCCTTGTTCCCTGAGAAAGGGAACGAGACACTGCGTCGGTTCGCCACACCTCACCCCGTGTGGAGTACTTGCTTCATAGCAAAGAGCTGACTTGCGTGCCGGCGTGCTTTTATACACATCCGCATATGCCGTCACATGCTACGTCATCAAACAATGCCAATAGGATTGGATTCGGTTTCATTCATAAAATTCAGAAGCGCTACGCTGAAGGGCGTTCCCCTAGTGTCGTCACCGACGCAGTGTCTCGTTCCCTTTCTCAGGGAACAAGGGTTACATACGTAACCCGAGACGTTTTGGATATAGATTATAAAGTGTTTACTGTAAAATAGACTACTCCCACATCAAATAGGCTTTTGTTCACCAATTTCTGCTCAAATGTTAAATATATTAGGCTATGTTTGTTTTGTCAAAAATAAAGTAAGCAACTAAGATGTTATTATAGTGTTTGTTCCAATGTAGGCTTTAATCAAACTAACGAATCCTTAACTTTGAAATACGTGTGATAAAATGTATACTTTAGTTTTTACAAAAAAATATTACACTTGAAATATTGTTATTTTAATTGTTCCTGTAATTGTAACCTTTTTAATAAAATAACAAAGAATATATTTACACGGTAGATGTAAACAAAATCTTAAAAGGTCAATATAAGCCTTCTCTTCAAATTATTTTTATTGTGTTTTATTAGTGACAAATTTGGGGAGAGGATACATATCCAAAACTTTCTGAAAATACAGTATGAGAATTAACTACACAATTACTAGAAATGTTCACCCTGGATATTATACAATTTGCAAGCAAAATACAAGTGGAAAAATACTATTTTTTTCGAGATGTTTCCAACTGTGAACCAATTTTGTAGTATTTTGTAGTATTTTTTTTTTTTTTTTTTCTTTTGTCCTTGTATTCTTTCTTGTGGCTCAGTGACACATGTGAAAGGCTCATTATGCAGGCTCATTAAGCAGGTTTTTTTGTCTTCTCAGGTGTGAATAAGAGCATTATTCATGAGTCACGTCCCTTTCGCATATTGCCTTTCCAAACAAAAAGTGTTTTACAAAATTTAAATCAATGTATTGTTTTATGTGAATGATTAGGCAGGATGATTTTCAGATCATTTTGAAGAAAAAAATTCTAGGCAAGAACATCCATTAGTCAAAAGTCTTGTGGACACATATTTAGTATGTGTTTTGTGGCCTTATTTCGGAAACTTTAAGTTTTATTTTTTTCAATAACCATATATAAACAATGTTTTCTCAAAAATACAAACATGTACATACATTTTGCTCACATATTATGGTAGCCCTGTTTGTGCTAAATAGAGTGTAATGACAACTTTTCCATGAATATGTTTATAAGCAACTGAAAAAAACACAAATGTCAGAGCATGTCAGAACACCTCCAGGTCCCAGAAAACACCTTTGACCCCAGAGGGTTAACCCAGAACATCTCCTGGTGGCGGGGCAGTGAACAGGGATGTCTCCCTGACACCCCCGCAGCAAAACCTAATTATATACTACTCCCAAAGCCTTATCTCGTCGTTTCAGCTAGAGCCAGTGGCTTGCTTTCTCAGCTTCCTCAGAGAGCTCTTTGGTGGATCTACTCAAAGGGGCTCCCCGCAGTCCTAGGTCCTTGAGCAGGCGTGATGTTGATCTGCCCACAGAGCCTCTGGCTCCCACCTCCACCGGGTACAGCCTCACACTCCATCCACTTTCTCTGCACTCCGCGACCAGGTCTGCATACTTCGTCTTCTTTCTCTCGTAGACAGCTTCCAGTCCCTCCCCCCATGGCACTGTCAGCTCGATCAGTATCACTGACTACACAGCTGCAGACCACAGAACCACGTCTGTTCTTAAAGTAGTGCTGCATATCTCATGTGGGAACTGGAGCTGCCTTCTCAGGTCTACTTCCATCTTCCACACTACCCCTGGTGTTAACAGCTTGGCGAGTGGTCTCTTGCTGGTATGCATTGTGGGTTTCCACTGCCAGAGTTTCCACTTGTTTGCCTTCTGCCGACTTTTCTCCAGCACCCCTGCCAGCTTCATGAGCACTTGGTTGTGCCGCCATCTGAGCCGACCCTGTGTCAGTGCTGTTTGCACAGGATTGCTCAATTCCAAGCCATTGGTGGAGTTTTTTAGGGCTCGGGGGGGGGGTGTCATATGTTGCCCTAATGAGGAAACTGAGCTGAGTCTGTGGCAGTTTTCAGAACTCTGCCCAGCTGATTGCTCGGCTGGCAACACCCTCCCAAGTTGTCCACCGCCCCTGCTGCCCCTGTGCCACAGACCTCACTCTGAGCTCCTCCTGCTCAATCCTGGTGACCTCTGCAAAAACAAGGTCCTTCCTCTCCTTCCTGCTTGCCTTGGATCATAGGATGGGTAGCTCGCTCCATCCGAGGCCTGCCCGCCTTGTCTGGACCATGCCCACGACTTCTTAATGTTGCAGTCTTCCCATCACCTTCTGCACCTCCTCCTTAGCCCTCCATTTCCTTCCAGTCTCAACTCTGGCATTTGCATCAGGGACTGCCCTGTCGGAGGAGTCCCTTAATTCCATCACCAGCCTTGCCTTCTCCTGCCTGTAGCCCAGGGTGATGGATTTCAGGGCTAGCTGGAGTGAGTTCCATCCATACAGACCAGCAGCTGAGAAGCACCGTGGTAGGCCGAGCCATTTGCGGATGAAGGAGTTGGCTTTTGCCTCCATCCGGCTTATGAGGTGACTTCGCACAGCTTCAGAGGCCACATCACCCTTGGGTACAGGGTGAAGTGGTAACACCACACCTTGCACTTTACAGGTACCTGGCTTGCGTCGATCTTGGACAGGCCTTCTGACAGCTTCCAAAGGATTATTTTCCCCATATCCTTGTCTGAGAGACCAGATGTATAAAGTCTTCCCAGCCTTCGGATGGGCTGATCCATGATGCGGGGGATGTCTTCCCCACTTATGGTGAAGGTGACTCTGTCATTTATCTCCCCCTTTTGTAATGAGAGGCTCCTTGACTTCTGCGGCTTGAACTTCATCCTGGCCCAAGTGATTAACTCATCCAGCCTCTTCAGTGGCCTGGATGTGCATGGGGCGGTTCATAGCAGGCAGGTGATGTCGTCCATATATCTCCTTAGGGGCGGGAGCCTCTGGCCTGCAGGCAGCTGGACCCCACCCACCACCTGCCTTGCCCTGATCAGGATGACCTCAAATGCTGCCACGAAGAGGATGGGGGAAATGGAGCATCCCATTGCGATCCCTACTTCCAGTTGTTGCCGGCAAGTGGTGACTTTCTTCAGTGCAAAGCACATGTGCATGTCCTGGAAGTAGTTCATCAGAATCAGAATCAGAATCAACTTTATTGCCAAGTAGTGTTGTGCAAATACAAGGAATTTGCTTTGGTAATAAGGTGTTAGCGAGGCTGCTATAATCAGCGCCAACTTGAGAAAAATACAGCATGACGTGAGGAGAGGTGAGGAGAAAAAAGGCAACCCCCAGACTATGCTCCTGTAAGGAGAAAAGTCTGGGAACAGGAAACAACACCTCAGCAACATTAGCACATAAACAGTACACTCTACAACATGAAAAAGACATTGCAACACGGTTTGGGGTGGGGGATGGAGGTACTCCAGCTCAGGCAAGCAGCCATCCGGTCCTGCAGCCATTATGGCGCTGGTCACAGACCCGCCTGGGGGTACGAAGCGGTGAAGGCAGGAGATGGGGTGTGGGGTGGGTACATATCTGTGTATGTGTAAGTTCATGTGTGTGTAGGCCTGGAGAGAGTTTCTAAGCCAGCACCATAATCTAGGAGCCTCAGTCCGCAGGATTGTCATAGCGATACACTGCAAGTTGCCATGGAGACAACCTTGATCATGTCCCAGGCAGAGTCAACAATCACCAGGTGTCTGTGGAGTCGGGAAAGGAACGCAAGAGCGGCTCACTGCAGTGCTCTTCCGGGAGAGTTGTTGTTCCAGCAGCGGCCTTGGCCAAGGACAGTGCTGGTTGGGGGGTGCCGAAACAGATAAGATTAGAATTGTTTGGTCTTGGGGTGAGTAGCCGCATTCAATTTATACAGGCTATTCTCCTGGTCCATTTTGATCTCTGAAATGATCAATTTGCCTTTGCAAAGCTGTGAGCTTCTCCATGATGTTATCCATATTGTGGTTCATAGACCCAGTCTGAGTACTGACAGCTCAGCCCACCGCTTCAATTATCACGGGCAGCCTTGTGGGGCTTTGGACAGCTGTCACCGTCTTCTTAATTCCTCGATAAACCAGGGCAATGCCTAATCCAATCAGCAGAAGACCTGTTATCATGGTGCCGAATAGGTAGATATCTTCAACGTCCTCCACGAAAGGAGCCGCCAGACACACGACCCGCCACCTCTCCCATGCGTCCATCGTGTAGCCAGCTGCGAACGTTCCGGCAGGGCAGTCAGGTTCGCCCGAACCCAAGCTTCTCGTCGAGAAGATGGTGTCAATTGCGTTGAGAGACCAGTTGATCAAATCCATAATTTCTTGGTTTTGGAGAGCAGTGCAGCGAGAGTCTCTCAAAGTACAAGACAGTAGACTAGACGTGATGAGAGAAGCAAAGCAGGAGAGGTAAGGGGAGGGAGAGGGAGAGAAAATGCGACCGCCTTCGTTGAGAGCCAAGAGGGAAGAGCATGGTCATGATCATGATCATGGTTCTGATGTTGTCTGGGATGTAGAAGAATTCCAAAGCATAGGCTATTAGCAGGTGTGGCACTGACCTATAGGCATTGGCTAGGTCTAGCCATATGATGTGCAGATCTTTCTTCTCCCTCTTACTGGTCTGGATATGTTCCCAAATCATGGAGGCATGTTCTGCACAGCCATGGAAACCTGGATTCCTGGCTTTCTGGCAGCTAATCTTGATGTAGTTGTTCTCCATGAGGTAGGTGGTCATTCTTCTCGCCATCACGGAGAAGAAGATTTTCCCCTCTACATTCAGTAGAGCTATGCTCCTGAACTGCTCAATGGTCTTAGCGTTCTGTTGTTTGGGAATAGAGACTGCCACTACCCTCTACCACTCAGATGGTATGGTCTGCTTAATTCAGGGGATTCTCATTAGGGTCCATAGCAGCTTCAGCACTCCTGGGCAGTTCTTATACAGCTTGTACGGTATTCCATTCGGGCCTGGTGCTGAAGCAGATCTTGCCTGCTGAATCACATGCCTGACCTCGCTGAGCTTGGTTGATGACACGTCAAACAGGGCTGATGGTTCTGAGGGTCTAGGCATATACCCTGGCGAACCTAGGGGGTTGTTCCTTCCTGGGTCACTGTGCTGAGTTCAGATGTGCTCCTACATTTCTTCTTTAGAGATATCCAGGGTTCCACTTGTCTTCTCCTCAAGGAGACAGTGTGCATGCCGGAATGTATTCCTGAAGAAACTTGATATTTCCTTCTCCTTCCTTTTTTTCCATCTTCTGATGCGTTCTGCCCTCCGGAGGTTAGCAAGGCGTCTTCTGATCTCATCCCAGAGAGCTTTCAGGCCCTCCTTCTCAGACTCCTCTGCCTTCGTCCAACACTTGCGGACCTGCCTTCTGCTTGCCACCAGGTCATCGATCTCTTTCTCACTCCTGCCCTTTGATCTTATTGCGGCTTCACTGATGGTCACCTCGCCATACCTGTTACTGCATTTTTCATACAGGATGTCCCCGAACAGATTTACCTTAATTAAACTGACCTGCGCAGAGCTTTTTGCAGCAGCCCACTAAGATGTTCGTCCAACTTTCTCCACTCTTCAACCTCGTTGGCCTTTGGCCACTTTATATTGTTCCTTCGGGGTGGGTTCTTCAGGTTCCTGGCCCTTTGACCCTTTGATAAATGAACAAGTATTTTCTTGAAAAATGTATTTGTTTTCTCCTTTTGTTGTTTGATTTAAGTAATATCCCGTTTAAGGATATGATACACTAAAGGCCCGATTTACTAAACAGGGCAAATTAGCATAAGAGAGCAATTCCAAAAAAGGGCCGATGGGACTGGAAAGTTCTGCATGTGAACTACTGACGACGTGCAAATTAAAGAACACAGATGCAGCAGGATCATTTCCATAATTACCAATGCAATCTACCAAGAGCAGCGCAAATTAATGTCTGGTGTAAGACATGCTTTTTTGGGAGGGCGGTAAATAATGCCGCAAATACCAATAAATTGACTAGCACAAACCTTAGTAAATCACCTTGCATGATTAATTCAAATAATTTTGTGTCTGAAAGGGAAAATCCTTTGCATATGCAATAGGTATCTCAGGGTTCGTGCAGGTAGAAGATGACGAGAAGGCAGAAGATTCAAATATAAACACTTTTAATAACAATAACTCACATGTAGGCAGATCGTAGATGTAGGCAGATCGGTCACAGAACAACGTTAGACTGACAAGAACGGACAAAGACTGACTAAACAGAGGGAACTAAATACAGACACTAATGAACATAAACCAGGTGACACAGATGAAGGTGATTAACCCTCTGAAGTCTAGGGTGTTTTTGGGGTCCTTGAGATGTTTTGACATGCCCTGACATTTGTGCTTTTCTCAGTTGCTTATAAACATATTAATTGCAAAGGTATAATTACACTCTATTTAGCACAAACAGGGCTACCATAATATGTGAGCAAGATTGTTACGTACGTAGGTACAGGTCCTTCTCAAAAAATTAGCATATTGTGATAAAGTTCATTATTTTCCATAATGTAATGATAAAAATTAAACTTTCATATGTTTTAGATTCATTGCACACCAACTGAAATATTTCAGGTCTTTTATTGTTTTAATACTGATGATTTTGGCATACAACTCATGAAATGCGGCGTGGCATGGAGGCAATCAGCCTGTGGCACTGCTGAGGTGTTATGGAGGCCCAGGATGCTTTGATAGCGGCCTTAAGCTCATCCAGAGTGTTGGGTCTTGCGTCTCTCAACTTTCTCTTCACAATATCCCACAGATTCTCTATGGGGTTCAGGTCAGGAGAGTTGGCAGGCCAATTGAGCACAGTAACACCATGGTCAATAAACCATTTACCAGTGGTTTTGGCACTGTGAGCAGGTGCCAGGTCGTGCTGAAAAATTAAATCTTCATCTCCACAAAGCTTTTCAGCAGATGGAAGTATGAAGTGCTCCAAAATCTCCTGATAGCTAGCTACATTGACCCTGCCCTTGATAAAACTCAGTGGACCAACACCAGCAGGTGACATGGCACCTCAGACCATCACTGATGGACCCCAGTCTTCCTCCAGACTCTGGCACCTTGATTTCCGAATGACATGCAAAATTTGCTTTCATCCGAAAAAAGTACTTTGGACCACTGTGCAACAGTCCAGTGCTGCTTCTCTGTAGCCCAGGTCAGGCGCTTCTGCCGCTGTTTCTGGTTCAAAAGTGGCTTGACCTGGGGAATGCGGCACCTGTAGCCCATTTCCTGTACACGCCTGTGCACGGTGGCTCTGGATGTTTCTACTCCAGACTCAGTCCACTGCTTCCGCAGGTCCCCCAAGGTCTGGAATCGGTCCTTCTCCACAATCTTCCTCAGGGTCCGGTCACCTCTTCTCGTTGTGCAGCATTTTTTGCCACACTTTTTCCTTCCCACAGACTTCCCACTGAGGTGCCTTGATACAGCACTCTGGGAACAGCCTATTTGTTCAGAAATTTCTTTCTGTGTCTTACCCTCTTGCTTGAGGGTGTCAATGATGGCCTTCTGGACAGCAGTCAGGTCGGCAGTCTTACCCATAATTGCGGTTTTGAGTAATGGAACAGGCTGGGAGTTTTTAAAAGCCTCAGGAATCTTTTGCAGGTGTTTAGATTTAATTAGTTGATTCAGATGATTAGGTTAATAGCTCGTTTAGAGACCCTTTTCATGCAAATTTTCTGAGATAGGAATTTTGGGTTTTCATGAGCTGTATGCCAAAATCATCAGTATTAAAACAATAAAAGACCTAAAATATTTAAGTTGGTGTGCAATGAATCTAAAATATATGAAAGTTTAATTTTTATCATTACATTATGGGAAATAATGAACTTTATCACAATATGCTAATTTTTTTAGAAGGACCTGTATTTTGTGGGAGTGCCTGTGTTTGTTTTCCTGCTCTCTGTCTCTCTCTCGATCTCTTAGGCCGTCCTTCCTCGATCGCTGATTGACTCAGGAGACTGTCAGTCATCATTGAGGGATGTGACGTTGACCTATCTGCTGTCCGGAATGTTTCCCGCTGCCAGATAAAAGTACGCTGGAGAAGAGTTGAAGGAAGTCCCGTTGTGTTTCCGGTTCTACTGTCAGTGTGATTTGTTTTCGTTTGGGACTCGTTGGATTTGTTATTTGCTTATGCTAGTTTGTGTTTGTTAATTCTTGGTTTATTACTTTGTTAGATTACCTTCTTGTTTTTGGATGGCGTTTGTTTTCCGATACGTGTAGAGCTCGCACTCTTTGATGTTTACCTTTGCTCCGAGGAATGGGGACAGGAAAGATGTCGTACGACTTCCATTGTGCAACATCTAGATAACTCTGTGCATAGAAACCCCAGATAAGAGGTGAACGCCACCCATTGTATGTTTTGTTTTGTTAGTTTAGGCTAGGGAAGAATACGGCGCTTGGCGCTGAAGAAACTCTTTTATTTTTTTTATTTTTATTAGTTAGGTAAGTTGAAATGAGTTAGAATTGTTTTCTTTTGTTGCTTTCTTGTTTTTTGGCGTCACTAGAGTCCCCTTTTCTTTTGGGTAGATTTGGGTTAGTCTGTTTTTTTAATTTTTTTTTTTTTTATTCATTATTCTTTTATTTTGCTTATTGTAAAATTGTACATTTTTGTTGGTAGCTTGCAGCCCTCAATATTGTTTTGCATTCTTTTTTTGTAGTTTCTTTTCCTTCTTGTATAATAAATTACATTTCTCATTGACAGTCGGTGTTCGCTCATAGTTTCTTGCCGCTTCTTATTAACACAGTTTTGCCATGTTTCTTTAATGTTGCTCCTCTAGCTCCTAGACAATTCTTAGGGGTCGAAACATTAAATATGTACATGTTTGTATTTTTGAGAGAGTATTGTTTATGCATGGTTATTGAAAAAAACTAAAACTTAAAAGTGTCTGAAATAAGGCCACAAAACACATACTAAATATGTGTCCACAAGACTTTTGACTAATGGGTGTTTTTGCCTAGAATTTTTGCTTCAAAATGATCTGAAAATCATCCTGCCTAATCATTTACACAAAACAATACATTGATTTAAATTTTATAAGACACCTTTTGTTTGGAAAGCTAATATGCGTGGAGGCGTGTTCACACCTGAGAAGACAAAGGCCGGATAATGTGCGAGCTGCATATTAATGAGCCTTTCACACAGCTGTGTCACTGGGTACCAAAGAATGCGACCTCGGACAATAGAAATTATATATATATACGTATATGTTACGTCTCATCCTAGTCTAAAGGGTTTAAAGAGAGAGTAACAATACAAAAAAAAGAATGTAAGAATAATAAATGAACGTGAGAAATCTCCTTTTCCTCTATCCCAGCTCTAATTATCTTTCACATTGATAATTAAAAAAATTACACAACACCATTTGAACTACACTGATTCACAATAAGGAAATTGAAAGAGTATGCTCAATTAGTTATCTTTTATTTCCTTGATTAAAGGCTGAACCAATAAATTTACAGAGAAACAAAGATCAGTAAACAGACAAACAAGTTTAAATAATAACCAGATCGTCAGGAGAGGGCCAGGCCAAAATAACAAACAAAACAGGGGTTTCCTAAAATTTACTCCTAGTTGAATTCCCTAACAAAAAGAAATCAAAATTAAAGACAATTCTCTTACCTCTCTCCCTGACTAAATAAACAGGAGAAAAGTTTAGGAGTGGATACTCCAAACAAATTAGTGCCCGTCTCCCTACAGGGTTCCACACTTTAAACTCGCATTTTAAATACTCATTGTACGCAGACAACAGATCTCACAGGTAAGTTTTCACAACTAACACTTCAATGTCTGGGATAGCTGAAGAGGGATTCCTCCTGAACACTGTTTCCTTGCTGCCTTATATCGCTGCCAACAGCTCCAGCTAATTAACATCAGCTGCGGATGGTTTGGAGTGCTGCATGGCAGAGAGAGAGAGAGAGAGAGAGAAAAAAAGAGAGAGAAAAACATAGAAGGAGGGGAGAAAACATCACCAGCACCACATACACACTAGATATTAAGTCATGGGACGTAACACCCCCACCGATAAGATTATAAATAACACATTATTTATAATAAACAGTCATCAATTCACTTTCACTATTAAAGATAAACAACATTCACATCTTATTGTTATTGTAAACAAATGACTTAACCAATTATGACCTAGACAACGCATCCGCAACCACGTTTTCTGAGCCTTTTTTGTAACGGATGTCAAGGTTAAACTCTTGAACGGTGAGAGACCACCGCATAAGCCGCTGACTCGTATTAGACATGCGCTCCAGAAAAATTAACGGATTATGGTCGGTGTACACTACTATTGGAGCTACACTACCACCTAAATACACTTCAAAGTGCTGTAGTGCCATCAACATTGCCAGTGCCTCCTTCTCAATAACACTATAGTTCTGCTGGCACCTTGAGAACTTTTTAGAGAAGTATGAAACTGGATGCTCTACACAAAAATTGTCATCCTGCAACAGGACCGCACCCGCTCCTGTAGCTGAGGAATCAACTTCCAATTTAAATGGGGCATCAAATTGAGGGGCTTTGAGTATCGGGGCACTACAGAGCAAGTCTTTCGGTGCATTGAAAGCATACTCACAACTGAGGGTCCAGATAAACCTCTTTGTAGTGCTTAGTAGATCAGTTCGTGGTGAGACGATGGAGGAGAAGTTTGGGCAGAAAGCACGGTAGTATCCACACATGCCAAGAAACCTGCGCAGTTCACGTTTATTAGAGGGAATAGTGTATTCGAGGATAGCTGCAATTTTGGCCTCGACAGGCTTCACCATTCCTTGGCCCACTTGCTTACCCAAATAGCAGATCATTCCCTTTACGAACTCACATTTGGCAAGGTTCACGGTCAACGAGGCATCACCAAAGCGCTGAAAAATATTCTCAAGAGTGGATAGATGTTCTGTCCAGGTATATGAGTGGATAACCACGTCATCCAAGTACACTTCACAGTTTTCCACACCTGCCAACACATTATACACCAAAATAAACGAGATCTGCGTACAACGAGTATTTAAACTGCGAGTTTAAAGTGTGGAACCCTGTAGGGAGACGGGCGCCAATTTGTTTGGAGTATCCACTCCAAACACTTAAATACTCGTTGTACGCAGACAACAGATCTCACAGGTAAGTTTTCACAACTAACACCTCAATGTATGGGATAGCTGAAGAGGGATTCCTCCTGAACACTGTTTCCTTGCTGCCTTATATACGCTGCCAACAGCTGCAGCTAATTAACATCAGCTGCAGATGGTTAGGAGTGCTGCATGGCAGAGAGAGAGAGAGAAAAAGAGAGAGAGAAAAACACAGAAGGAGGGGAGAAAACGTCTACGGTTACGTATGTAACCCTCGTTCCCTGAGTAGGGTATAAAAGGAGGACGCCGGCAACATGCAGATGTGTTTCTTCGCTGAGGAGCCAAGACTGAGCGCAGGCGATCCCCGCGGTACAGCGGAAAGTGGCAGGCAGACGTAACGTCTCCGTTCCGTACTCAGGGAACGAGGGTTACATACGTAACCGTAGACGTTCCCTTTCGTTGTCACTCCGAGTTACGTCGGATGACGACGAATTGGGTTACCAGTCTAATCACGCCACCTTCTCAGCTGTCTTCCAGTGCCCTGCGTAAATCGAGATCCCTGTCGAGACTGGACGAAGGACTCCATTTAACACAGGAATACCAAGGTACACTGGGAAGCATATCCCAAGCTAGGGGAAGTATGCAATTAATGCCAACCCGGAGGGGGGGAGGGACTTAGAGAATACACATATGACCCGAAGGAGCATATGGAGAACACTGGGGTATCCAGCCGCAGGTGTAATATTTCAATCCCAGGGGTGGCAAGGTGGCTTGCCAATGGAAAGACACATGCTCCGAGAGGCTTACAGTGGAAATACACATGTGGGGGTCACTCAGGGGAGGGACCATGCACACGGGAGGCACCTAGCCGACGCACAGGCAATAGACACTGGCGCCAACGTCAGGAGTGCTGGCGGAACTCAGAGCTTTCGGGGAAGCTCACCTGAGGAGAATATCGCACGTATCCAGTCCGTGGAGTGGAATGGCGAGCAAGCGAAGACACCTGAGCGGGTCCAGTACTAGCTGGTTGAAGCGAGTACATGAGAGGACACTGGCTCCACTCGGAGATTGTAGAATCTGGCGAATGTGTTAGGTGTCGCCCAGCCTGCAGCTCTGCAGATGTCTGTAAGCGAGGCGCCATGTGCTAGAGCCCAAGAGGATGCCACACTCCGGGTGGAGTGGGCAGTCACACCAAGGGGGCACGGTCGACCTTGCTGCTGGTATGCCAAAGCAATGGCGTCCACTATCCAGTGAGACAACCTTTGCTTGGAGAGAGCCTTTCCCTTCAGCTTCCCACCATAACAGACAAAGAGCTGGTCTGAGGTCCTCAAACACTGCGGCCTGTCTACATAGGCGCGGAGAGCGCGTACTGGACAGAGCAGTTTCAAGGCTGAGTCTGCCTCCTCCGGGGGCAGCGCTTGCAGGTTCACCACCTGGTCCCGGAAGGGAGTGGTAGGAACCTTGGGCACATATCCAGGCCGGGGTCTCAGGATCACGTGAGTGTAAGCCGGCCCGAATTCCAGGCACGCTTCGTCAACGGAGAATGCGTGCAGGTCCCCTACCTTCTTGATGGAGGCCAGAGCAACCAGGAGCACTGTCTTCATAGACAGGAATTTAAGCTCGACTGATTGCAGGGGCTCAAATGGAGCACTCTTCAGGGCAGTTAGAACCACTGAGAGGTCCCAAGAGGGAACGAGAGGAGGCGAGGCAGATTTAATCTCCTCGCTCCTCTCAGGAACCTGATGACCAGGTCGTGCTTCCCCACCGACTTACCTTCGATGAGGTCATGGTGTGCGGCAACAGCGGCAACATAGACCTTAGGGTGGAGGGAGACAGCCTTCGCTCCAGCCCCTGTTAAAGGAAGGAAAGCACAGCGCTGATCGAGCATCTCCGGGGGTCTTCTCGGTGAGAAGAGCACCAGCTGACGAAGAGGTTCCACTTCAACTCATAGACATGTCTCGTGGATGACGCCCTAGCGGAAGTGATGGTAGCCACCACCGCTGGTGGTAGGGTACTCAAACCTGCCTCGTCCCATCGAGGAGCCACACGTGGAGGTTCCAGAGATCGGGACGAGGGTGCCCTAGGGTGCCCCGTCCCTGAGAAATAAGGTTCTTCCTCAGAGGGATCGGCCAGGGAGGTGCTGTCGCGAGGAGTACTAGTTCGGGGAACCAGGTCCGGTTGGGCCAGTAAGGGGCAACCAGGATGACCTGCTCCTCGTCCTCCCTGACCTTGCGCAATGTCTGCGCAAGAAGGCTCACTGGGGGAAACGCATACTTGTGGCCCTGCGGCCAGCTGTGCGCTAGAGCATCCGTGCCGAGCGTGCCCTCGGTCAGGCAATAAAACTGGGCGCAATGGGTCGAGTCGTGGGAGGCAAACAGATCTATCTGTGCGTCCCCGAAATGGTCCCAAATCAGCTGGACCGACTGGGGATGGAGTCGCCATTCTCCAGGGAGTGGCTGAAGCCGTGAGAGCTCGTCGGCTGCACAGTTCAGCGCTCCGGGAATGAAAATGGCTCGAAGCGACCTCAGATGCTTCTGACTCCATAGGAGGAGGTGGCGGGCGAGTTGTGACATACGGGGCGAGCGTAGACCACCTTGACGGTTGATGTACACTACTGTGGCGGTATTGTCTGACCGGACTAATACGTGTTGACCCCTGAGCAGCGCCCGGAAGCGGTGCAGGGCAAGGCGTACTGCCAACAACTCGAGGCAATTGACATGCCATAGCCGCTGGGGTCCTGTCCAGGAGCCCGCAGCAGCATGTCCATTGCACATGGCGCCCCAGCCCGTGGTGGAGACATCTGTTGTGACAACAACATGCCGGGAAGCTCGTTCCAGGGGGACACCTGCCCCGAGAAAACTGAGGTTCGACCACGGGGTGAAGAACTGACGGCAGGTTGGAGTAACTGGTACTCGGAGCGTGCCGTGTTGCCATGCCCACCTCGGGACTCGGTCGCGAAGCCAAAGCTGAAACGGTCTCATATGAAGCAATCCGAGCGGCGTGACCGCGGCTGCAGATGACATTTGCCCCAGGAGCCTCTGAAAGAGTTTCAGTGGAACCGCACTCCTGCCCTTGAATTGCTCAGGCAAGTCAGCAGTGACATGGCGACCGAGTCGATGTCCATACCGAGAAAAGATATCCTCTGCACGGGGCAAAGTTAGCTCTTCTCCCAGTTGACCCGAAGGCCCATCCGAGCTAGGTGCCGAAGCACTAGGTCCCTGTGTTCGCAAACCTGATCTCGAGAGTGAGCTAGGATCAGCCACTCGTCGATATAACTCAGGATGTGAACCCCGTGTTCCCGAAGGGGAACAAGGGCAGCCTCGACGATCTTCGTGAAGATGCGAGGAGACAGGGCTAGCCCGAAAGGGAAAACCGCGTACTGGATGCCTGCCCCTCGAAAGAAAACCGAAGGAATGGTCTGTGTCAAGGAGAATGGACACATGAAAGTAGGCGTCCTTCAGGTTGATCGCTGCAAACCAATCCTTGGGCCGTATGCATTCGAAAATGCATTTGAGCATCTTGAACCGCATCCTGTGAAGGGAGCGGTTCAGCACGCGCAAGTCCAGGATTGGCCGTAACCCACCGGTTTTCTTGGGGACAATGAAGTAGGGTCTGTTGAAGCCGGACCTCATCTCGGCTGGAGGGACAGTCTCGATTGCACCCTTCGCCAGCAGGGTGGCAATCTCTGCTCTCATGATGGGGGCATAGCCACCGACAAAAGTGGAGCGGACTCCCCAAGCGGGGAGGAGACCGTGCGAACTGAATCGCATAGCCGAGCCTGATGATCTGCGTGACCCAGCGGGACAGACGGGGAAGCTCTAACCAGGCTCCCAGGAACTGAACCAGCGGGATCTTGCGAACCACAGGCGTCCCCCTGGAGGGGCAGCGAAGCGGAGTAAGTGGCCCAGACGTGGACGGCATAGCGGCCCGATGTGGGGGCACAGTTAGCAACCGCGCCCTGGCAGAGGGGGCCAGGGGAGGACCAGGCTGGTCATCCCGCGGGGGCCTGCTCTGCCAGGTGTCTGGCGACAGAGGGGGACAGGGGTGAAGCGGTCCGTGCACGGCATGCCGTGTCAACCACCTCTGGGACAGAGGGGGACAAGGAGAGCACGGCTTATGGGCGGCGCTCTGTGACGTCCGAGAACTCTCTGTGCTCAGAGACGGGAGAGTCAGCTCTTTGAAGAATAAGGATTCTTCCCCGGCCCTCCCCCGGGGAAAGGAGTGGTCCTGCTACCAACTCCTGGAAAGAACTGAGTCCCATGTCTGAGGAGCCCATCTCAAGAGCGCCGCTTAACCCGGCGTGTAGCGGGGTGCAGGGCTGGAGAGGACTGTGGCGGGGGGGCGCCCTCGGCGGTGGGCAGACCGAGGGATCTGAGCGGACGGCGGGGCCGTCGGGACAGAATCAACCTCAGTCTGCTCCATCGCCGAGGAGCCCGTCTCAAGAGCGCCGCTTAACCCGGCGTGTAGCGGGGGGTGGGGCTGGAGAGGGCTGTGGCGTCCGCCCGCGGCCCCCAGAGCCGGACCGTGAACGGGCGGGGTGGGAGCCGCGGGAGGGCGCCTTCGGCGGTGGACAGGCCGAGGGATCTGAGCGGACGGCGGGGCCGTCAGGACAGAATCAACGTCAGTCTGCTCATGGGCGGCTGAGAGCTGTTGGGCAAGCCCTCAACCGCACCGCCGAAGATGCCGACCAGGGATATGGGAATGTAGGACAGACGGGTCCGCGCGACATCCAGCACATCAGACAGGTTCAGCGATGAGAATGGTGAGCATCACCTGACCCAGGGAGCGTACGTCCACTTTCGTCGCTCAGAGAGCAAGGTCAGTGGCGGCGCGCAGCTCAGTGAAGAGCCCTGGGTCAGTCCCGCCCTCGTGCTGGTCCATGAGCATCTGGGTAAGGTGGACCAGCAGAATGACCATGGCATGCAGTGAGGCGGCTGCCAGTCCCGTGGCGCTATAGGATCTCGCCACAAGCGAAGACGAAAAACTACAGGCCACGGGCGGGTGCTTAGGATTGCGCCGAGAAGAAGCACTCTGAGGACACATAGCATCACAACAGAGCGTTCAGCCGGGGGGACCCCAGTGTACCCATGGGATCAGCGAGCGGTCCCGAGAAGACAAGGGGGTCTTCTTGGACTTCGAGATCTCATCATGCACGTCCGGGAAGAGAGGTATTGGGGTTTGCCGTGGACGAGGGTCGGCGGCCTTACCCAAAACCCATTGTCCCAGGAAAGCATGGTCGTCATCTCCGGATCAGACTCAGGCACAGCCGTATGCACACCGGAAGGTGGCAGCTGCAGATCGCCGTCACACCAACACCGGAGAGAGAAGCTCGTCTCGTAGAGCGAAGTCAGAGATGACTGTGGAGTGAAGAAATACTCTTGGCTCCAAAGCGAAAACATATCTGCGTGTTGCTGGCGTCCTCCTTTTATACCCACGAGGTAAGGCGGAGATACGCTATGCAAATTCCGCAGACCCATGGCATTTCTTTGCCATTGGCTCGTTTTGTAATACTCGAAGTCGATAGGTGTTCTAAGCGAAACCCCATTCGTCGTCATCCGACGTAACTCGGAGTGACAACGAAAGGGAACATCACCAGCACCACATACACACTAAATATTACGTCATGGGACAGAACATATATTTTACAATTAGAAATTGTAACCAATTACAAATATGTTACAATTACAACAACAATTTTAAATTTTAACAATATTTCTAGTGTATTCTTTCTTTGTAAAAAGTATGCATTTTATCATACGTATTAAAAAAGGTAAGGATTCATTGGTTTGAATATCGGAACAAACACTATAATAACATCTTAGTTGATAATTCAATATATCTACTTTATTTTTGACAAAACATCCCATACTACAGTATATGAGCAGAAATATGTCACGCTAAGTAACGGAGAGAAGGCAACAGCAGGTAAATAACCACGTTTATTAATAAAGCAACAGTCAGGTTCAGATCCACAAAAGGGGCACACAGGGACGGGCAAGTGACTCAGGGACTTCGATGGAACTGGACTGATGGTGATGAGAGATGATGAGGTGTATCCAAAATCCAGAAGGTGAAGGTGATCAACAGACGAAGAGACACGACTAATATTCCAACACGGGAACACAGACCACGAGAGAAGACCAAACAGGAACAGGAACAACACCGGAACACATCAAAAAACAATCTGACAAAGACAAGACACAAACAGTGAGTATATATAGGCACCACTGATCAGATGCAGCTGGCGCCGAAGATGATATGCAGCTGGCGCCACTGATCAGCGGTTGTGATCAGAGAACACGGCCACACACACAATAACAAATGCCACGAGACAAGAAGGAAACAGTGGATTGACGAACCGTGACAAAATTGGCAAACAAAAGCTTACCTATTTAATGTGACAGTAGTCTTTTTTACAGTCAAAACTTTATAATCTATCCAAAACCAATCACGAAATCTTGTCTAAACATTCCTTTTTAGTCTGTAACATATCGTGTTTATGATATTATATTAGCATGTTAATTTGCAGTTTGTTGCTTATACAGACATTTTATTTCAACATATTTCAGTCTATTTTTACTCATCTTAGTAGGCTATAGCAATATAGTTTGGATGTGCTCATGTACATGTTTACTAATGTTGGTGCGAGAGTGAATGAACGGCACAGACACGCGCTGTATAACTGTATAAGTAAACAACGCGCTCGCCTGTGTCGTTCATTCATCATTTAGCCTACACACAGACACGCAATTCATATATAAACAGTTTTTTTTGCGGTTTACAGACAATATTCAATATCGCGATTAGAAAAAAGCACTTAAGAATAAATTACTTACTACATCAGCTGGATCCGTTGCTCCTCGACATGAAACTGCCAGCACTTCTGGTACATTTTCCAGGGTTATTAGATAGTATTATTCCTCACAGCGTAGGGATACGCTGTGTACACAGCGGTAGTAAGATAGTTCCTAAACATGATGTGTTTTATAATCCAGCTGGTGGGCGTTGGCATGTTTGAATGGCTTGCCTTAGATCATTTGCGTTTGAATACCGCGCGCTCTCGGTGGGCGTGGCACATTAACGCGTAATCAGGTATAATGAGCTGGAAAGAAAAAGACTGACATCTCTCTCTTTTCATACAGATTACATAAACTGAGAATATTTGTTTTTTATATAAATTAATTCATTTAAAAGAAGAGAGTTCAAGCTTCATTATGGAAAAACACTCGTGCCTGTATGACAAGTATTCGCGGAATTACAGTTAATTTTCGGACGCGTTTCAGAATGGACTTCACTGACAGAGAGAAAGCAAAACTAGCATCATGTTTATTTTTCTTTATTTGACTAAAAGCACAATACTTTGTTTATATTGTGAGTATTAACAAAAAAATAGAAACTTATCAGGATCGAATGATGTATAACACAAACAAGTAAGATCAAAATCAAGAGAGTATTTTGAGTCTCTTTTGCACTGATAAGAAAAAAAAGCGAGACTATCGCGCCGGCGCGATAGCCGACCTCAGAGGGTTAACAATACACAGGTGATGATGATGAACTGATGACGGATGGCAAGGAAACAGATGAGTGGCGGGAAAACAAAAGAAGAACTAAACAGAACAGACAGACACCAACATGACATTACACCCCCCTCCCACCTCCCACGCCGTAGAACAACTTCAGGGTGGGCGCCCTGAAGGCTGAACAGGGCCTGGCCTCACAGTATTGGGGAAACCTCCAGGGCAGAGCAGGATCAGCAGGCGGCTGTGGCGGAGCAGGATGAGCAGGCGGCTGTGGCAGAGCAGGATGAGCAGGCGGCCGTGACGGAGCAGGACTCTAGGGTGGACTCTGTGGTGGACGGGACCAGCGGTGAACGCTCTGTGCTGGACGGGATCAGCGGTGAAGGCTCTGTGCTAGACGGCACCAGCGGTGAAGGCTCTGTGCTGGACGGGACCAGCGGTGAAGGCTCTGTGCTGGACGGAACCAGCGGTGAAGGCTTGGGGCTGGGAGGTAGTGTTCCAGATCGGGGATCGACACTCTCCAGACACCGGATAACGGTTTCCCTCCAGTTCAGACCGGTGGTGTCTGGCAGGTCGATCCGGGGGTGAAAGGTGGCCCCAATCTGGAACAATGTACACAACCTCTCGTTGTCGGGGGTGCTGTGGATGGCAATAAGGATAAAACCCTCTACGAACAAGAGGAAGTGGTGGCATCTCTCCGCCAAGACGATTATTGTGACCCCATCGTCCATCTTGGGGCGGTCCGTTCTTCTGTCAGGGTTCGTGCAGGTAGAAGATGACGAGAAGGCAGAAGATTCAAAAATAAACACTTTTAATAACAATAACTCACAGAGATGTAGGCAGATCGGTCACAGAACAACGTTAGACTGACGAGAACGGACAAAGACTGACTAAACAGAGGGAACTAAATACAGACACTGATGAACATAAACAAGGTGACACAGATGAAGGTGATTAACAATACACAGATGATGATGATGGACTAATGACGGATGGCATGGAAACAGATGAGTGGCGGGCAAACAAAAGACATGTCTAATACTGAAGACAAACAGAAGAACTAAACAGAACAGACAGACACCAACATGACAAGGTAAGGTCAGCCGCCAAAATAAAAATAAGCCTCTCCATGCCTCTTCAGCGTCTTCAGCATCAGTGTCTTAAGTAAATCTAGTTTGTTAACACCAAAAGAGGGTTTACGCTGGTGCAAGTTGTTAGTAAATCTTTCCCTTATTATTGAGGCAATAAAAAGATGTTTTGCACCCAAATTATAATTGTGTTGCCGTTATATGTACTAGGTACTATGTACTAAATGATTAGTAAACATGATTAGGTGCGAAAGCAGGAGGAGAGGATGAGATGTATAAAGGCCATTTCCCAGGCCAGTGGCACAGGGAGAGTGGATGAGATGGGAGAGTGTGGAGCAACGCAAGATGGGCTGGCAAAACCTTTGGTCAATGGAAGAGAGTAGGATCAGTTTCCTTCTCAGGTCAACATATGATGTTCTCCCATCACCACAGAACCTAAACCTATGGGTAGGAGAGGATCCCTCTTGTCCTTTGTGTTCATTACCTGCCACATTAAGGCACAATTTTACATTTTTAGGTGACTCTTTGCCAGGGTCGGTTTACTTGGCGCCATGACCAAGTACTGCGATGTTTGGCTTCAGCATTGGAAGATAAGCGTAATATGACCAATAAGTTGTCACCTGTTCTAGCAAAACATTACACACAGAAGACAATATTCCTCCGCCCAGGCGAGCAACCACCAAGACAAGGTGTTAAAACCAATTCTCGTCCAGGACAACTGGAAGCTGCTAGGGACTGGAAAATGCTGGCTGATCTTGATCAATGGCTTATTTTTCCACCTGAGATTGCCACCACTAACCTCCGACCAGATATTGTTTTGTGGTATGGATCAGCACGTATTGTTCAACTGATAGAGTTAACAGTGCCATGGGAGGATGCTGTAGATGAGGCATATGAGAGGAAGAAACTGCGGTATGCTCAGCTGGCCACTGAAGCAGAACAGCGAGGATGTAGAGTCCGGGTTCATCCAGTGGAAGTGGGTTGTCGAGGATTTGTAGCACACTCTACAACCCGGTTCCTCAGAGACGTCGGATTCAGTGGCCAAGAGTCGCATGCACAGTAAAGAACTTATCTGAAGCAGCAGAGAGGAGCAGCAACTGGCTGTGGTTGAGACGGAAAGATTCTGGCTGGCTGTGTACAGGCCACCACGCTACGGTTTCTAAGAATTCTTGAAAACTCAAAGAGTCTGTTGGTTTATTTGTATAGTTTGCATTGTAATATTATGTTCCTGTGTATTTTGTGTGAATGAGGATTGGTGTTTGGACAGATATTGTGTTTTGGGGTAGTATGCCATACGGTACCGTTACCACTGAACCTGCTTTAATGACGGCAGTGGGGCTCGACAGCCTTAGTCAAATGGGTTGGCGCATATGGCCGGGTTGCGGAGAGATTGTGAGAGATTGTGGTTAGGTCACATGAGAACTATGAGGAAGGAGCAACCTCAGCAGCAGGAGGGAGGTATAGGTCAGTAAGCTGGGCTGAGTTGAGTGGGGGACGGAGGGGGGTGACTCTGGGACGCCAGAGACACTGTCGAGCCCTCTTGAGGTGTCGTGGGTTAGTCGACGAAACACTGAGGACGGAAGGTGCCCACTTGAAGACCCTAGAGATGTTCCCTACTCAGCTCAATCCAGGGTTGTTATGGGGGGACCGCACTGTGGTTGCAGCCGTTGTGTGTGCTGACGCGCAAAATACACTGCAGCTATTAACACTAGACAGAAGGAGATTCACATCACCATATGGAAAGAAGCGTAAATGGATGGAGAAGCATAGGTTACTGTAAAGCTACGTCTTAGTTGGTGCTTATCTTGGAGAAAGCTGAGTACAAATCAGCATGAAGTTTTAACATCTACTATCGTGTAATGGAAATCATTATAAACATCAACAAATAATGAAAGTAACACTTTATAATAACTGCATGCTATGAATCATTAGTAAATAGTTAATACATACATACATTAGTACATATGTAGTACATACATACATTACTAAATAGTTAATTCATAATTTATAAAGTATTAATAGACATTATAGCAATTTATAAATACAGCTATAAATGCTTTATTTTTGATTTTTTAAGCATTTGTTTAATAATTGTATTTTCATACTTTACTGATGATTAATTTATAATTTCTAGAGTTGTCATTGGTTAATAAGATAATTTAGAAAGTGTAAGCAAATGATTATTAAACTTTTTAAATGTACATTTATGCATCTTATTATTTAGACAAAGTAATTGTTAATCAGTGTTAATATATGCTTTATTAATGTGTATTCCTACTGTTATTAATAATTAATTCAGGTAGTTATAAAACATTTGGTAGTTGACCGTTAACCATTTTTGTGAGCTCATCTTAAGTGTATAAATCTACATTAAAATAGTTTATTAATCATTTACTTACACTTTCTAAATTATATTATAAACCACTGACAACTCCTAAATAACTGGTTTGTAAATAATGTAATAATTAATTTAGAAATAATAAATTGATCATTAATAAAGTATGAGAATACAATTATTAAACACATTATATATTATTATAAATAAAAAAACATTAAGTCATTGTAGCTGTATTTACATACTGTTTACTAATGGATATTAAAGTAGGGCCAGTGCTTTATAAATTATGAATTAACTATTTACTAATGCTTAACTAATGATTCATAGCATGCAGTCATTATAAAGTGTTACCCTAATATTTGTGGCATTTCAAAACACAACTTTTGCTCACAGCCTGCTATTGTTGAAGGTGAATGGCATATTACTTTATGGAGAGCTTATGACCTACTAGCTACACTCTGACTTGGTGCAATAAGTACAGAGTTAGTTACAAACTTAGTAGTTGCTACAGTAAGCCTCTAGTGTGGATTTTATGTTCCAATTTAATTAAAAACTTACTGCTGGTGTAACCCTAACCAGAGTTATGATTTGGAGGGAGAGCAAGGACTTACTTTCAACAGCAAAGTCATCATAGAACTTAATGAAGTCTGTCAATTTTACATTCTTACAAAAAGCTTTAACACTTGATCAAGCTGAGAGCTTCGAGCACCACCACAGCCACACCACAAAGTAATGTTAATCTCATTGTATTAATATTTGTACCCCAGTCATGAGGCGAAAACAACTACGAGTCAGGAAACTATATATTTTTATTTGACAAATATTGATCAAATGTATAGGATGTCATCCTCACAAGTGGTAGAATAGTTTCTTCACCTGTCAATTACTCCCCCTTTTTTGAAATCCATAAGCCTTTCATGTTTAAAGGAATATATTTTTAATGAAACCTGAGAGATTTCTGTCCCTCCTTTGAACGTTCATGTAACCAAAACTTTGATGCTTCAAAAAGTTAATAAAGAGATTGTAAAAATCTATATGAATTGAGCAGTTTAATCTAAGAGACAATATTGTTTGATGTGATGAACAGATTTAATTTAGGTAATAATTCAGATATAAAAAATCAATCAACACATACACATAGAGCACATCAGATTAAGGAAGCTTCACTGTAGCACACTAGAACAAACCTCATTGGTTTCTCGGATGGCAAGCATGTACGTTTGAGCTTCCGTTTAAAAGCTGAAATTAAATATTTTATTATATAATGTGATTAAAGACTTGTATTAAACCGCTTAATTCATATGAATTACTTTTATGAACTTTTTGTATTGTCAAAGTTTTGAGGGAATAGTCTTTCAATGGAGGGACAGAAATATCTCAGGTTTCATTAAAATATCGTAATTTGTGTTTTGAAGATGATCAGTCTTATGGCTTTTAACACACGTGAGGATGAGTAATTTGTGACACAATTTTCATTTTTAGGTGAACTAACTTATTAAAAAACCCATGTAAGTGCTTAATGTGTCCAATTTTCTTTAATGTGTTGACATTGTGCTAAAGGAAGCAAGGGTGTAGAGATACATTCAAGCTGTTTTAAAGCATGAATTCTTTTTTTAGAGTTTCTTTTTTTAAATACTGTATGTTATTCTGGTGATCAAAGATGAGTTTTAAAGAGACATTGTTTAGGAATCTCTCCCATCTAGCGGTGAAATTGTATTTTGCATTCAAACGAATTGTGCTCTCCAGGGCCTCGCTTTTTCAAATGTGTGTTGCATCTATGGTAGCTGTTATGTACCAAAAAGCTATGACAGGATGTCTTCTAATAGCAGTTCGTCGAGTTTTCCTTCGGGTGAACATGTTTGCAAACAAACTGCAACTTGACACAACAAACAAACGAATGTTACAGTATGAATTACTGACTGTGAAAAACATGGGACAGACAAGTGCCTCTCACTGCTCTGCTCTGCTCCTCCATTTCTGCTGCTTTCAGCTACGTGACGCTGGCTCTGAACAAAAACGCGTTGGCCTAGTACTTTTTGACCCTCTCTGCTATTATAGTTTTTCAAGATGGCGGACCTACATGGAAGCCTCCGTGGACCTACCTGTCACGTGTATATAAAGATAATAAATTCTTCGTTTACGAGGATAAGTCAGATAATAGGCAGAGGTATTTGTTCACCATTGAGGACATATTTATGAATACAAATATTGATTTTAGATAGTAAAATACCTAAAAAACTACACATTGTCCATTTAAGGGATATAATTATTGACTTCAGGGGAGAACAAAAACTGGGTGGGACACAAAGAACAGGCACATCAAATGAACCTTTGTCCTTTCTTTTTTGTTAGCAGCACTTCACTGGTTACCTGTCCAGTATAGAATTAAATTTAAAATCCTAGTCCTTACTTTTAGAGCCATGCATGGCCAAGTTCCCCCCTACATCTCTGAGTTGATACAGCTTCATACTCCGACCCGCAGTTTGAGGTCGTCAGGTCAGAGATTGTTAGTGGTTCCCCACACTCATTTTAAACCAGAGGGGATCGTTCATTCCAAGCAGTGGCACATAGGCTGTGGAATGCTTTAATTCCTTTTCTACGTTGTGTGAATTCCGTTGATTCTTTTGAAAAGCAACTAAAGACACTGCTATTCAAGCAGGCTTTTAGTTAGACGTGGGTTTTTTTTTTATGGTCGTTTGCTTCTATGTTTTCGTTGTCTTTTAATATATATATTTTTTCCTATGCATTGTATTGTACTTTGTTGTATTGTTTAACATTTTGCTGTGAAGCACTTTGTGATTTTCATCTGTGAAAAGTGCTATACACATAAATTTTACTTTTACTTAGTTTCTTTTAAGAATTTTTTCGATTCATTTTCATTTTTGGGGCACTTTAAGGACACCTGTAGAGCACAATTCATTTATCTGTATAAGAAGCCTCAGAGGACTGGTTAAGGAAAAGCAACACATATCATTAGCATTCTCAGAGAGATATAAAGCTGAACAATTCAGGATTAACTCCCCAAGTACTGACATGCTCTACTTCTGTCAACATGTTATTAAGTCACAGCAGACATTACATAAATCATAGCTCCACCGGTACTTAGACCAATAAATGCATTTACATAAATTAGCTCATTCATAATTCACATTCCTGATGCACATTGTCCTCCTATTAATGATTGTTAGGTTCAGTTACACAAAACACGAAGAATAGCTTTCACTCTGACTAACTCATTCATGTCCTCTCTCGCTGGTTTATCCACCCGTCCATTCATCCATCAACCCTACCTCCCACATTGATGGAAAAATTACCATTAGCATGACAGCTTTTGCGAAATCTTGCTGGTGAATCGTCATGTGGCCAAAGTCTTTGCTGGTCAGCAGCAAGTAAAGCAGAAAATCATATTTCAGAGCAATTTAAATTTCCTCCCATGTATAGTTAATAAAACACTGCTTAGATATTTGATGCCAGAGAATGCATGAGCTGATGTGATGTGAAGTGATGTAATCCACCAGCAGGACTATCAAGAATTCAATTTCATTTGAAAGTTCCATAATGAAATGAGGCCTTGTGTCAAATTAGAGATGTTATACTTTAAATATTTAATGTAATGGCCTGTTTTGTATAGAATCTCATTCTTGTTGATAAATAAAATATTTTTTTTTATTTTTCAAGTCAGTAGTTTGAGGTGGATGGGTCAACATTCATTTTTTTACCATGGGCAAGTTTAAGGAATATTTAACTTAAACATTAACAAACAAACCATAATTTAAGCCATAGATAACATTCCCCTTCATTTGTATGTGAATAGGATCATAATGCTATGAAGGGTCATTGGTCAAGGGATAGTTGAAATTGAAACTTCTGTCATCATTTACAGAATGTTAATATTATCACTCTTGTTATTACAAACTCATACCTGTTTCATTCATTTGGAACACAAATAAAAACATTGTATTCTCTCAAATTTATTACACCAAAATTCAAGGCTTCAGAAAGTTCATTAATGTTTTTGATTTTTTTAAACTCATTTTTCTTCAAGTGAGTCTTTCAGAGACCGTGACAAGTCTTCTGAAGAGACTGTCACGGTCACCAGTTAGTCACAACCTCCTCTCTACATTTCCCATCATCCTCCCTGGCCCTCACCTGCATGCACTTCCCAATCACATAGATCACTGTCTCGTGTCACCAATCTTCACTGATCATCATCCAGCACTATATAATTGTGTAACTATATAACTCTTCCCACAGCAGTTCACTATTGTTTGGTCTCGTCGTTCGCTCAAAGAACCCTTACCTGCACGATACCTGCACGATAGCTGCACAAACTATTTGTCTTCAGCCATCTGCATCCTTCATCTGCATCCTTCATCCGTCTCCAGTCATCTGCCTCGATTTCCATTTCGGAACCTGCAACAGATAAGACCATTATTCATCCAGAACACTATATTCTTCAGTTACTCACCTGCTTCCATCGTTGCTATCACATAATTCTGAAAATATACCTGTTGATCACCTGTGTGAATCATTCTGTTTCATGACAGAGACATGATATCTTGGTAACACTTTACAGTAAGGTTCATTAGTTAACACAAACTAAGAATGAACAATACTTACAACATTTATTAATCTTAGTTAATATTAATTTCAGCATTTACTAATACATTATTAAAATCAAAGGTTGTGTTTATTAACATTAGTCGAACTAACATGAACAAACAAGCTGGATTTTTATCAATTAACATTAACAAAGATTAAGAAACTGTAACAAATGTATTGCTCATTGTTAGTTCATGTTAGTTAATACATTAACTAATGTACCTTATTGTAAAGTTATACCGATATCTTTGAGCAGATTGATATACAATGAACGGATTCAGTTTAGACGTACACATATTGTAAACAGAAGCTCAATGATTCTTTATTGACTTAACCCTCTGATCTCCTTCATTTGGTATGACACTCGTGGTCTTTGGGGCCCCAGGCAACAATGTGTAATTTTGTAACATAATAATAGTTTTTATTTTTAGTACAAATTTAATTTTATGTTTATTCATGTTTTTACTCCACATTTATGCAGTTTTTGGAGGATTTATGATATATGTTATATATGATAGAGTTTCACTATATGCTATTTGCTGTTTGACTAACTGAAAGATATGTTTTAGAAAGAAAGAAAAATGTTTTTCAATAAGGTTACATTATGATTATCAAACCTGAAAAAGATAAAAGTTGAGTTTTTAGAGTTTATCATTTATTTAAATCTTCTTTTTTCATATAATTGTAAAAATGTAATCTACACTTCAGTTACTTACTGTAACAGAACAGATATGTACAGTTGTATTATATATTCATATTTAATTAATATATTATATCAAAATCCAATGAACTGAACAGCATAACAAATGAGCAAATAAAGCAGTAACTTTTGTTTCTTGTGTGTGTGTGAGAGAGAGAGAGAGAGAGAGAGAGAGAGAGAGAGAGAGAGAGATTTGATTTTGAAAAAAAACTTTATTTACAGTTTGTTTGTTTTTTAACAAATTTTCATCTCTTCACAAAAATCTGACCAACAATAGCTAAAACATTCAACACATTACACAAAGGATATTAATACCTAATGCAACTACATAGAAAAAACAAATAACCTTCACAAACTGCCTACACAAAGCACCATAACTGCACCATATTGATTCAAAAGTCGAAAGGTCTCTCATAGTTTTATAAAACCGAAAATCAATCAAAACTCTAGATTGTATCGAAGATAAAATTCATACATTCACATCATCGCTACCCTTTTGTTCCACTCTGTTTTTCCTGCTGATATAAATAGCCATTTTTGCTTGCCCTAAAATAAAATTCAACAATAGACAAGTAAAGCGTTTTTTTCTGAAAGTAATTAAAACCCAGAATGAAAGTCTCAATACAAAAAGATTCATCAAACCTACAAAACAATTATTTTAATGTCATAAACAAAGGTTCTAATCTCAAACAATGCATAAAAGCATGAAAAACAGTCTCCCTTTGAAGAAAACAAGGGCAAGCAGAATTAACTTCTGGACTCAACACCGAAATAAAAGAATTGACAGCAATGGCACCATGTAGAATTCTCCATTGTTAATCACCAAACCTTTTTGACAATGGTGGCTTATATAATGATCTCCATTCAGGTTTTACATCATTTCTTAGTTTAAAAACAGAACGCCATGGTGTATCGGTTCTTTTCCTAACAGTTTCTTGTTAAAAAAACAAAACACAGGCTCTATACAGTTTTTTACCTTCGCTTGACAAGAAATCTAAAAACAAAGATTCACCTGATTTTAGGGCTGGGCGATATGGCCTTAAAAAAAATCCCAGATTTTTTCACAAAAAATCAGATTTACGATTGAAATAGATTTTTTTATCTCCCTACTTAAAATCAATCTGCAGATGACAAAGAAATTGTTCAAAACAAGTTTTAACTTTATTTTGTTTTAATATTCCCTTGTGGGATTTGATCTGGATTAAAGTGCAATCAGAAACAACACGTCAAAAAGACAAGAGGACAGGCCCTGTCTTTGAAAACAGTGAAAATGTAACATAAAATAAAATGGGTGGATTGGGATTGCGGGAATGTGTAAAAAAAACAAAAAAACTTGCATCACAATAAGTGTATTGTGATTGTCAAATTATTTGGTAACTAAAAATAATTTTATTACGTTTATTACAATGACTGGTATGCTATGTTTTTATTATTGCTTAACACAAATTTCACAATTTTAATTCAATTCTTGTGAATTGATTCTGATCTTGATTCAATATCAATTCCTTTGGATAAATATTAGGTAGGCCTACAGTAGAAACGTGTTCTAAAAAAAGTCACCTAATGCTGTAAACATACAGAGAGCCCTGTCAGCTGGTATTATTAAAGGTTAAAACTACTCAAATTAAATATAATGCGTTTTTTTATAATAACAACGTTATACTATTTTAATGATATAGGTAAAAATATAATAAATATGTAATATAGTTATCATATTTAGCAAAATACTCCTCTCTATTGCAATTATTTTAAGTCCACATGCGTGCTATGGGTCACTTAAAGGCATTCCTGAGGTAAATGTAACGTTACGTGGCATATGTTGTTCTCCAGCTGTTTTATGCACATCTTTCCGTGGTTGAAAAACACTGATCGATCGATTTCATTACATCTCGGTAAGTTAGTAGTAAAGAGTAACAGATGATAGGTTCACGTGCCGCTTGAAGTGAGATGTGTCAGCGTTCTTTCACGTCACATTTACAAGCGCCAAAACAGTGTTTATTGTTTGAATTTCATAATAAAATTGACAGAATCTGAGAGCTGAGAATCTGTTTTATATCAACAGTAACCTGCTCTGTCTTGTCTGTCGGTGTCAGTGTCCTCTTTGCTTCGGGATTTTTCTCTGCGTGAGAAAATGGATGCGTGGTGTGAGAGTGTCTAAAAAGTGACAAAATTGTGTCTCTCACAGTGAATTCGTGAGAGTTGGCGGCCCTGCAGATTCAGCTTGTAAATGTTTTCGGCGGGTGTGCTTCTGCTGCCGCGGTCTTTTTCATTTGCCATGTTGTTTGTGTATCTCTATCAAGGCAAGCACTGAGCCCGGTCGGAACTACGGGAGCCCAGAGGGTAGCGTCGGCGGTAGTTAAAGAGAAAACCGATTTTCATTCAAAAAAAATCGGCGTAAACTACAGATTCGAGTTAATCGATAAAATCGTATCGCCCAGCCCTACCTGATTTCAACAACAACAAAAAACTATACCCTCTTCAAGATTGGGTTGAATAGTCAATCATGTAAAGGGATCCTCAACATTAGGAGGCCAAAACCCCGTAAAAAAGTCTCTTAACAAATGTTCTTCATCAACTGTAAAACATGATTTAAGTTTGACAAAAAAACTAGTTCATAAACGAACAGATTTGATTCCTAAATATTTGGATGCAACATCCACATTCTCAAAATGAGGCCCAGTTTCAACAAATGTCTCCACACTTTAAAAAGTCCAAAACTCCACACTTTAAAAAGATTTCGATAGAAAGCAGGCAGTTCCGATAGATCCAATTTGGTTGGATCCATTAAAAAGAGGGATTTATGCAGTCCGAAACCCCCAGTAGTGTGCAAAATGGTGCAACCCGCAGCACGCCAGCTGAAATCTGTAGAACTATCAAGTAATCTTTTTAAAAACTGTAAACGAAAGGCAGCCATTCTACTTTGTAAGTGAATCAAACCTTGCCCACCTTCATCTTTGGGGAGGTATAAAGCACTCTGTGGGACCCAGTGCAGTTTATCCCAAAAAAAGTTAACCAGAGCAGCTTGAATGAACTTCTGCTAAAAACTGTGGTGAATGGTCTACACATGCCAATCTATGCCAAAGTGAAGATGCCACTAAATTGTTGACAATGAGAGTTCGCCCCCTATAGGACATATCTGGTAATAACCAATTCCACTTATCCAAGCGTCCCTTAACTTTTTCCATCAGCCCCTCCCAATTTTTTTGTAACACACTGTTATCCCCTAGATAAGCTCCTAAATATTTTATACCCCCACTACCCTAACACAACCCATCAGGAAGGCAACGTTTACCATCAGTCCATTGTCCCAACAATAAAGCATCACTCTTTTTCCAATTAACCTTTGCAGAAGACAACAGTCTAAATTCTTCAATTAAATTAAACAATGATGTCTGTTAATTTTAAAAATAGAATGGCTGATGTTTTTTGGATTTGTGGGTGGTTTTTCTTTTCCTTTTTCTTTTTTATGAGTGAAATTCATGTAGCTACTTTCAATGTTAATGGCGCAAGATAATCTAGGAAAAGAGCTACAATATATGAAGTAATTAAACAGAAAAATATTGATGTTGTTTTGTTACAAGAAACTCATAGCGACTTGAAAAATTCTGCTGACTGGGCGAGGGAGTTTGATGGCATCCCTGTGTTAAGTCATAACACTTCGATAAGTGGGGGAGTTGCCATTTTATTCACAAAAAAATGTAATCCTATCTCTTATGATGTTGATGAAATTGTAAAAGGTAGGCTTTTAAAAGTTAGAGCTGTTGTCGAAAGTTATGTGTTAATTTTTTATTTGTGTATATGTTCCAACTGCACCAGTTGAAAGGATGTTTTTTTTTTTACACATACTGTGTTCAACTTTACAAAACTGCTGCCCTGAAGATTTTTTGTTCATAGGTGGTGATTTTAATTGTACTGAGCAGAAACTAGATCGAAATCACATTGAGCCCCATTTGGCTTCGCGTTTAACGTTTTATTCATATTGTTAAAAAGTATGATTTATGTGATGTTTGGAGATCTTTTAATGGTAATGAGAGACAGTACACTTGGGTTCACACGCGTGATAATGTTATGTCATTAGCTAGGCTGGACAGATTTTACAGTTTTAATCATCATTTTAGTATTTTTACTAAATGTTATATAACACCAGTAAGTTTTTCAGATCACAGTATGGTGCACTGTAAGCTTATTTTAATTTCAATAAAACCAAAAAGTGCATACTGGCATTTTAACACCAATTTGTTAAATGATAATTTTTTAAAGGAATCATTTAAGTATATTTGGGAAGTTTATAGAACAAAGAAGTTTTCTTTTGATTCCTTGCAACAGTGGTGGGATATTGGTAAGATACAAATAAGACAATTTACCCAACAGTATACTCACAACGTTACTAAGGAGTTGACCCGTTCTTTAGAGTATTTGGAAAGAGAGATAATTGAATCTCAAAATTTTGGCTCAATCTACTGGTGAGATACATTATTTAGAAGCCTGCTCAAAGAAGAAAGCCCTGTTAGGTGATCTACTGGGGCATAAAATACAGGGGGCTCTGGTCCGTTCACGCTTTCAAAGCATTGATCAGATGGATGCACCATCCCAATACTTTTTCAATCTGGAAGAAAAGAATGGCCAGAGACGGTTCATTCATGGATTGCGCTCCGAAGATGGAGTGTTATTGTCGGATTCTGCTGGTATTTGGAGAAGAGCAGTTCTTTTTTATCAAAATCTGTATAGGAGTGAGCTCAGTAAGGGTGTTGTGTGGAGAACATTTTCCTTGACAGCCTACCGAAGGTGTCAGAGGAGGCTAATAACGATCTCGAAGGAGTGTTGACCCTGGAAGAGCTATATAAGGCCCTGCAAAGCATGGAGTCTGGGAGGGCACCAGGAATGGATGGCCTCCCGGTGGATTTCTATAAGGCTTTTTGGTTGGAGTTGGGTGTAGATCTGCTGGAGGTACTGAAGGACAGCTTGTCAAAGGGCGGGTTGTCGTTGAGTTGCCGAAGAGAGGTGATCACTCTTATTCCAAAAAAAGGGGACCTTACAGATATTAAGAACTGGCGCCCTGTCTCGCTTCTCTGCAGCGGCTATAAAATACTTTCTAAGGCTTTGGGTAACAGATTGGCTGGAGTGTTGGGTCAGGTTATCCATCCGGACCAGACGTACTGTATCCCTAGTAGATCTATATTTGACAATATTTCTTTAATTCGGGATATTTTTCATGTCTCTAAATTGTTAAACTTGGACTGTGGTTTGATATCTTTGGATCAGGAGAAGGCTTTTGACCGAGTAGAGCACTCATATTTGTGGAGTACTTTAACAGCTTTTGGTTTTAGTAAAGATTTTATAGACATGATTAGGGAACTCTATTGGGACGTATTGGGACGAGAGTATGCTAAAAATAAATGCTGGCTTATGTGCTCCTTTTCAGGTTCTTAGGGGTATCAGACAAGGTTGCTCCTTGTCTGGAATGTTGTATTCCTTGGCCATTGAGCCTTCGCTTCAACAAATAAGAGGTCAATTAAGTGGTTTGTTTTTACCGGTTTGTAATAATAAGATTTGTTTGTCAGCCTATGCCGATGATATTGTAGTGATGATTAACAAACAAAGTTATGTGCAGATTTGACTTAAAGCAGTATTGAGATTCCTCACAATTTTCTTAAGTCGATAGACTTCTTTGTTAGTAAAGCAAATCTCTGCCATTAGTCTTCTTGCTTTTTCAGCAAACTGTTTGACATCAGGAAAATATTCTTGCACCCGCACACCTCTTTTATTTTTTGTTGATCTAAGGAATAACTTAATGTCATCAAGTCCATAATCCCGACCAATGAACTCCCCCTGAGAAAGTGTCATTTTAGAGTCAGAAGACCCACCATCACTTTCTGTATCCTGATCCATAACATCTTGCACTTCACCCTTTTTACTTATTTTGGCATCAAATGTTTTTTTCATTTCATTCGTTTCCTTTTATGAGGCATTTTGAAAAAATGCTCTTCCTCCACATAATCCGTCTCACATGTCACTGAACTGTTCTCTAAAGCACTTTCATTTTGCTCATCTCCTTTATCCTCAGAAAACTGTGCCAAGTTTGGTAAATCTTTGACACTAGCCTCTGAAACTATTTTGTTGCCTATCGTGCCCGTGTGTTCACAGTGCAGTGAAGTTGACGCAACAACACTCTCACCGGGAACACCTGTAGCCGTCGCCGCCACAGCCGAGCTCGGCCCCCAGGGCCGGCCTGTGGCATAGGCAGTATAGGCAAATGCTAAGGGCGCCGGCGCCTATACCCTAGGGGGGGGGGCGCCAGAGCCGCGTAAGGAACTTTCCGCTTTTATTGTAACATGAGGTGCGCGCCGCGCCACAAAGCAGGATGGGAAACCACCTCCACCAATCAGACTTCTTTTACCCGCGGTGCCATTCGGTTTTCGTTTTTATTGCGTCAAAAAAATGAATATGTCAAAGCGTCCCAAATTATCTGGTGCCCAGGGGAGGAAAAAAAGAAAAGAAGAGGAGGAAAAACGCGACAAAGACAAAGGTATGTTACAGTAAAAATGTTGTTAATGATATTATTTTGATGTTACAGAACGATGATCAATAATGCCATTAGTCATTAGCATACATGGTTAGCTAATCTATAAATAACCAGCGCTATCTGCTAGTTCTAACCAAAATATTAACAGTCAATGGTTCTAACAGATAAGCCTAGCGCTATTATTATGGAAAATAGTAATATGAGTACCTTCCTCGGACAAATGTGTAAATATTAGATCTAATCAGCAGGTGTATTAATGTTAATTTCATTGACATCATTATCTCACGTTTTCCCAGCTTGTAATAACCAATCAAAATACCATTAATAATCATAATAATAATTCCATAGTTGTAACGCCAGCTGTTAACTGTCTATAACAGCTCATATTGTCTATAAAGTGTGTTTATCATGTTAAAATTTACACCTGTGGCTGTGTTAAAGTCTACATCATTAATGTTAGAGCATAACTTAGCATTCCCACATGCAATATTATACTGCAGTTTACTGATTCTTTTGCATTCTGCTAATTAGAATTTCATTGTAGTGACAATAACATTTAAATTATTACTAATATATGAATTACTAATATAATTTGTATCTGAAAAAATACATTGTATATTATACTCTATAGTCTACATCATGTATTTATCTTTCACTATAGTCTATTTATCATGTATTTAAAATGAGGTTTCTCATTTATATTATTTCATTTTATTGTATTTTTTAAATCATGTGTTTATTATTAGACTGGTGTCACATACTCCTCTTCTGTCTTCAGATGCGCTGCTGAGGTTTCTCAGTCCCACCCTTGCCGATCCCTCTGTTCCCTCCACCTCAGCAGCACAAACCAGCAGTGATGCAGCAGCATCAAGCGCTCCTCCTGTCGCCTCCACCTCAGCAGCATCAAGCGCTCCTACTGGACCTGTCGCCTCAACCTCAGCTGCATCAAGCGCTCCTCCTGGACCTGTCGCCTCCACCTCAGCAGCATCAAGCGCTCCTCCTGGACCTGTCGCCTCCACCTCAGCAGCATCAAGCGCTCCTCCTGGACCTGTCGCCTCCACCTCAGCAGCATCAAGCGCTCCTCCTGTCGCCTCCACCTCAGCAGCATCAAGCGCTCCTGCTGTCGCCTCCACGTCAGAAGCATCAAGCGCTCCTCCTGGACCTGTCGCCTCCACCTCAGCAGCATCAGGCGCTCCTCCTGTCGCCTCCACCTCAGCAGCATCAAGCGCTCCTCCTGTCGCCTCCACGTCAGAAGCATCAATCGCTACTCCTGTCGCCTCCACGTCAGAAGCATCAAGCGCTCCTCCTGTCGCCTCCACCTCAGCAGCACAACCTAGCAGGTATGCAGCAGCATCAAGCGGACCTTCTGTTGCTCCAGTAGACCCAGCTGACTGGCCATCTCCTCTAACTGATAAGGTACGAACAGAGTTGGTTCACAGAGGTCCATTTCAAATAGAAAACAGCTTTACATTCCCTAAAACAAAAGACGGACGAAGATGTCAGCATGACTATTTTAACAGACTCTTAATCAATGGAGAAAAAGTCAAAAGAAGCTGGCTTATGTACTCTAAAAAAGATGATAGCTTGCACTGCTTCTGCTGCAAACTTTTTTCTAAAAGAGAGTACAAACTTAATAGGGAAGGACTACAGGACTGGAAAAATGCAAGTCACTTGCTCAAGGTCCATGAGGATAGCCAGGAGCATAATGCTCACATGGCAACATGGAAGGATTTGGAGGTCCGTTTTGCAAAAGGGATCACAATAGATAAACAAGAGATGGCACTTGTTGAGGCTGAGAGAAAAAGGTGGTGTGACGTTCTACATCGATTGGTGGCAATAATTCAGTCCTTAGCTGAAAGAAACATGGCTTTCAGGGGTTCCACAGACACATTACATAAACCAGACAGGTGGAGCTCATGGCCAAATTTGATCCAGTGATGAAGCAGCATGTCAGTAGGGCGGAAAGTGGAGCAGGCTGTCATGTACATTATCTTGGCAAAACAATTCAAAATGAACTGATAGACTCCATCAGTTCTAAAATAATAGTACACATCGTGACAGAGATAAAAATATCCAAATATGTGTCCATCATTTTAGACTGCACCCCGGATCTGAATCATAAGGAACAGCTCTCTGTCATAGTCAGGATAGTGTCACAAGAAGACATTCCTCAAGTAAAAGAGCATTTCTTAGGCTTTCTTGTGGCAGAAAAGTCAACAGGAGAACATTTGTCATCTCTAATCCTAAAAAGGCTAGAGGAACTTAACATCCCATTTGAGGACTGCAGAGGCCAGTCTTATGACAACGGCGCCAATATGAAGGGGAAAAATAAAGGTGTTCAGGCAAAGTTGCTTCAGCTGAACTCAAGAGCTTTTTATGTCCCATGTGGTGCGCACACTTTAAATCTGGTAGTAGCTGATGCTGCAAAAAGCTCACCAGATGCCCTTGGCTACTTTGGGCATTTGACAAAGCTATTCAAGCTCTTCTCAGCCTCCACCCAAAGGTGGGATGTCCTCTTGAAATATGCAAAAATCACTCTGAAATCATGGGCTGAAACCACATGGGAAAGCAGGGTGAAAAGCATTGAGGCAGTAAGGTTTCAGGCTGGGCAAATCCGAGAGGCTCTTCTGGAGGTGAGGGAAAAACTGCAGACCCTGTGGTGAGAGTTGAAGCCCAGTCTTTGGCTGAGGAGATTGGATCCTATCGCTTTTGCATTTGTACAGCCATATGGTATGACATTCTCAGCAAGATCCAGCATGTCAGTAAACTGATGCAGTCACCCTCCATGCAGCTTGATGTAGCTGTCAACTTGCTGAAGAAAACAAGAGATTCCCTCACCAGTTACAGAAACACTGGATTTTCTGATGCACAGACAATTGCGAAGGAGATGTGTGAAGAGATGAACGTTGAGGCTGAACTCAAACAAAAGCGCTTGAGAACCACAAAAACACACTTTGGCTATGAGTCTCCAGATGAGCCCATAAAAGATGCACTGCGAAAAATGGAAACCACATTTTTTTATGTGGTCGTGGATACTGCCATCTCTTCACTTGATGAGAGATTTCAGAATCTTGGAGAGGTGAATAACACGTCTGGCGTGTTCCTTGATTTCCCCAACTTAGCAGAAGAGGACCTGCTACAGAAGTGTCAAACCCTAAGTACTGCTCTGACCCATGACAGCCAGCCGGACATTGATGGCATTGAACTTGCAAGGGAAATGCAGAATTTCCCACCATTGCCATCAAAGGATATGACAAACATGGAACTTTTGACCTTCATGCATGTGAAGAAGCTGGCAGAAATGTACCCCAACATGTGGGTTGCTTTGAGAATCTCTGCCACTCTTCCTGTTACAGTGGCTGCTGCTGAAAGAAGCTTCTCAAAGCTCAAACTGATTAAAACTTACCTGAGATCTACTATGATGCAAGAACGTCTCAGTGGCTTGCCATCATAAGCATCAACCATGTGGTCTGTAATCAGTTGTCATATGATGATGTTGTAGATGACTTTGCCTCAAGAAAATCCAGGAAAGTCAAGCTGTAGCAAGTCATGTGAGATTAAGGAGGTGGTGGTGTAGTTTCTGAAGTAATTTAAGGCAGGACCAAAAACACCAATAGAGCTCTTTTTAAGATCATCTTTTCGTTTTTTTTATTCAAATCCTTGTAGTATTTCTGTGCCTACTTAAAGATACAAATAGATAAGATATATAAGATAGATAGATAAGATAAGATAGATAAGATGAGATAGATAAGATAAGATACTAATGTCTTATTTTGCACAGTGCCGTATTTCTATTGTATTTAAGTTAATGTCACTTGTTTACACTTTTCATTTCGGGAGTATTAAAATGTAATACTTTATATAAGCTATCTATATTGTATTTCATATGTTGAGTTAATTTTTTTATTTGTTTCTTTAATAATTTTTATTATAATAATTATTTTGAATGTGCAATTGTTTTAGTTAAATAAAAGAATGTCTAAAACAAAGCTATTAAGTTTCTTGTGAGTATATGTACACTAACAGTGCAAGTACTGTACTGCGATGCAAGGGGGCGCGGGGGCGCCACTTAAAATCTTGCCTAGGGCACCAAATTGGTTAGGGCCGGGCCTTTCGGCCCCGGCAATGCCTCCTCAACTATGTCGGCAACACCCTCCGCAACACCACCACCTTCAGAACTCTCATTCATTGCGTTCGTTTCCCTTTCTTTAGCTTTGTCGGGACAATTACGAATTAAATGTCCAGATTTACCACAACCAAACACTTAGATTTCGCGGTAGTGACAAAAACAACGTATTCAAAATTGTCAATCCGAAAAAAGTTAGTGTCATGTATAGCTCGACATCGTCCTGAATGATCATATACGCGAATCTCCTGAACGAAACGATATGTTTCAATAGCGATGATCCGCTATTGATTGGGATCTTTTTAATAGGAGATACCAATTTTCCATATCGGGATAAAGCTTGTGTCAAAATGGTAACACTTTATTTGAAGGGGTCAAGTTGTCATAACAAAGACATTTTTGTCTTGGTTAATGTCAAGTTGTCATAATCAAGACATTTTTGTCTTATTAATGTCAAGTTGTCATAACAAAGACATTTTAAACAATGTCAACTTTCCATTAAAAGTGTCATAATTTACCGAATGACACGTAATGACAACAGTCATAAACATTCATAAGGACTCCTTCATGTTCATGACAGGTGTAATGTCATGTTTATGACAGTGTCATGTCAGTCTTATGCACACCCCTTCAAATAAAGTGTTACCCAAAAGGTCATCAGTTACGAACGGTGGAACATTTGACAAAGTGACTCTCTTAGCTGGCAATGAAAGAGGAACAGAGACAAAATCACCACCAATGACTATTCCGTGTTCGACTACTTCATTGACTTTATCTACGCTATTAAGAAACACCACAATGGCACTATTCATTCTGGAGGAAGATAGCACGCTCTCACGCCCCACAACCTCACCAATGGCCAAACTAAACCACACTCACCGCGGCGGCCACTTTAACCGCATTACAAAACCTGCACACGTTGGGCCGACATACTTCCCCGATAAAGTGTTCACATTGTCGATGTGTCAGTGTAAAGAGTTCACGTTGTCGATGTGTCAGTGTCTCCAAATTTATTTTTGTGGTGGTTCTGCATTTTGGACTATTTTATGTGACAAATAAGAGAGCAGTTTTTATAGTCTCACAAATTTATTCTTCTATGTGTGTGTGTGTGTGTGTGTGTGTGTGTGTGTGTGTGTGTGTGTGTGTGTGTGTGCGCGCGTGTGTGTGTGTGTGTGTGTGTGTGTGCATGATAATTTTGCATAGTGAATATTTTTAGCTCTGTTAGATGTGTGCCACTTTAGTTCTGTCTATCCGTGTTCTGCGTTGTTTCTGATTTTGATGATGAATTTTGTCCATTTTCTATGCGGGGTCTCTGGAGATGTGGTTTCTGTTCTATTTTGATGTTCATATCATGTATTTGTGCTCAATATATAATATAACTGTACATATCTGTTATTTTACAGTGAGTAACTGAAGTGTAGATTACATTTGTACAATTATATGAAAAAAAGAAGATTGAAATAAATGATACTCTAAAAACTCAACTTGTGTCCTTCTCAGGTTTGATCCTATTGTAACATTATTGAAGAAAAAACAGTACAAAAAATGCTAAACTTTGACAGTCAGTTTTATTGTCAGAATTGTGATTTCATCATATTTAGATATGAATCCAACTGGAAAAACTTGTGAAGAGATATATTTCAGTTAGTTAAATAGCAAATAGCATATAGTGGAGCTCTATAGTCATCTAGTGGCTAAAATTATAATTTTTTACTTTTAAAACTACATTTTCCAAAATATGGGCAAAAATTTGACACGAAACCATGTAAAATTGTCCATGTTATCCCCATAAATGAAATTTAGAAATGTGGGTATTTTATAAAGTGAATTTTACATAAAAAGCTGTTTTTGTATAAAAAACAATTTAGAAAACCAATTTTTTTTTTATTTAAAATATATCATAAATCCTTTAAAAAAAACTGCATAAACGTGGAGTAAAAACATTAATAAACAGAGTAAACTTACATTTGTAAAAAAAAAAAATACAAAAAAAAATTATTCTGTTACAAAATTACTAGTTGTTGCCTGGAGTCTCTGGAGACCCCAAAGAACATGAGTGTGACTATTTGTTTCACACTAACATAAAAACAGATATCATTACAATTTATTATTATTATTTTTTGTAGATCTGGAAAGGGTTGAGAGCCGTATAAAGTTTCATGCCATTTGGACAGAACATTTTTTTAAAAAATCAGCAAAAGTCATTTGCGGGTTAAAAAGACACCGAAGAACACCCGGTTCTTTCTGAAGCACAAATGTGTTTGCTTGACACACAGGAATAAACCTCAAGTGTGCATGTTAAAGCTGATGACAGAACTGGTGTACAGAACAGTGCACCAGTTCTGCCAGGCTCCCTCGTCCCCCCAGATCCACCTTGGTCACTCGTCCACCTTCCCTCACCTCTGGACTGAACTCCTCTGGCTTCACCTCGTCCCTTCGTCCCCCCGGCTCAGTTGGACTCCTCACCCCTTTGGTCCTCACTCCCTCTGCCTTGCCCGCGCCCTTCTGTGTCCCCGCCTGCACCTCAGTTGCCTGAGCTGGCGGCCCCGCCATGTCCCGCTGGATCTTCAGCATCGCCTGGGCTTGACGGCTCCCCGGCTCCACCCTGGTCTCCTCTACCACCTACTCTGTGCCCATCAGTCGGCGCCCTGGAGTCATCAGCCATGCCTCCTCCATGGCTCCTCCCTCCGTCGTTTCCGCCATGGCCACCCGAGGGGTCCTCACCGCCATGCACCATGGCCGGCCGAAGGTTTTTTTTTTTTTTTTTTTTTTTTTTTCGCCTTCATTCGCCGTTGGCTTTTGGCTTGCTTAGTTGGGGATATTTAACATTTAATTTTGAATTTAACAATACTATTAACATTTACTTTCCTGTTATCTCTGTAAAGCTGCTTTGAAACAATTTGTATTGTAAAAGCGCTATATAAATAAAGGTGACTTGACTTGACTTGACCGCCACGGCTACCTGAAAGGTCTTCTCCGCCATGGCCGCCCGAAGGGTCGTCTCCGCCATGGCCGCCTGAAGGGTCATCTTCGCCCTGCCAACCTGCACATCCTGCTCCACCCTGGCCGCCTTTTCATCTTGCTCCGCCCTGGCCACCTGCTCCGCCCTGGAGGCTTCCTGCCAAGCCCTAATCAGCCTTCAGGGAGCTCACCCCCCCCCACCCTTGTCGATGTTTCACGGCGTGAGGTCACGCCTACCAGGCGTCACAGACTTATGTCACAGTCACCGTCTGCACCAGTCTGTCTTTGTCTGCACTACACTTCCCAGAATCATCCTTTTTCTCCACACCTGAACTCACTCCCTCAATTACCCACCTGTTCATCGTCTTCATCATCCGTGTCACCTGTTTTCACCTCGTTATGTTTTATTTGTATTTGTATTTAGTTTGCTTCTGTTCAGTCAGTCCTTGTCGGTTCTTGTTAATGTGTGAGTTAACCTTCTGCCTGTCTGCCTGTATGGAAGTATATACTAGTAAATGTTTGAATTGGAGCCTTTTGACTCTGCCTCTTCTTCAACCCGAACCACAACTGTGACAGGATCATGGATGGTTCCACTCTTTTGGGTGTAAATGTACAGTATAACAAGAGGAACAGAAGCTGCCTACTGACCCTGATTTCACACACACACACACACACACACACACCATACGCACGCACGCACGCACACACATACACACACATAGGTTAACCCATCAACAAACTGCAGAGAGGCAAGAAAAACCCTCCTTCACCACTGAGGCCAAGGAGAGTCATGCATATCAGGGCTGATACAAAAGAAGCCAAACAGCGAGTGTGCTTATTATCAGTTCGGAATTACTCTAATGAAGGGGAAAGTGGTTTCCAAATGATGCTGTCCTCTCTGCAAAGGTTAAACTGATGATGAGGTCCTTCCACTGCACATTATTATTAATTCCACTGTTACAACATTGTGTTGATGTGCAAATGCATTCAGTTTTCCAACAAAGCCTGCAATTGCATTAATACAGTTACTAAGGGGTGTCACTCGGGGTCTCTGAATTTGGCTATATTTATAAACTCATAAGAATAAATAACAAACTACAGAATTCATGTTACTGTATGTGGGTTTCTCATTAGAGTTCATGTATTACATGAAGCAAATGTACTGCAAATGACTGGAGGTTGTGTCCAGATTAGCATATCTAAAATGTACTCTGTGTCACTTGCTACATATTTGTCAGCAACAGCTAATCAACTAAAATAAATAAGATTTTCAAAGAATCACCTGATCAACCTCTATTATAAAAACTCTTAAGTTACGAAAACCTTAAGTAAAACACTTATTAATTGGGTTTTCCATCTGAACAACATTTGGGAAATGCATTCCATTTTAACTGATCTCACTTTTTGTAATTAATATTTAATAATTATAATGTATAATGGTATTATTCCATAATTTAGATTTTCTAAATATATATACATTTTCATTATATAATAATCTTTAGTTTATTACATTTCAATTCATGAAACCCCTTTATTTAAAAATAGGTCTAAATAATACATACAATAATTTAAATTAACTTTCAGCCAGGTCTTCGACTGGGATTATGTTGTTTGATTTGTCAATCGTTTAGTTATTCAACTATATTGTCAAAATCAATCCTGCTCCGAAGAACGTGTGCTTGGTTAGGGAGCAGGATTGATTTTGACAATATAGTTGAATAAGTAAACGATTGACAAATCAGACAACATAATCCCAGTTAAAGACCTGGCTGAAAGTTAATTTAAATTATAACGTGGGGGTGCAGGACCACCACCTGTTTGTTTTTCTTTTCTTTTTTTCTCAGCCTTTTTCTTGGTTGCTTTTATAAAGAGGCAAACATTTATTAACATTGCCTTTTTAAAAGAGACTATAGTATAAGTAGTACAAATTACCATTATATAGAATATTCTAGTAATTCACTTTCACTTGTTCCCATGTTCTAGTAGTGGGTGGTAATTCTGACATTACAATGAACAAAGTTATTCATTATTTAGAAATTATTAAAATACAAAAATATATTCTGTAATAAGTGATAAAAACATCTAACATGATCACTACAAACTTAATTTGTCTGCTACTTTATGCCAGTCCTCTCTCCTGGCTTTTGCACACTTTGAGGTGTTCACTGGCGTTTTAATTAAGATCTCTAGTGCCAGTTTTTATTTATTTAAGTTGTCAAGTTTTTTTCAAAATACTCTATTTTCTTGGGGTAGGGGTGTGGGTGGGTTGGGGTAAACCTGTCAACACATGCCTTATGCAACAAAATGTAAAAGGAAAAGTACAACACTGCCCACCTCTGCATCACTGCTTTGTGCAGACTCTTCTGTAGGCCTTTCTGTAGATGTGGACTCCTGCAACTCATATTGCATTCAGAAATAATAGGTACTCAAGTGTAAATTAAGTAAAGTTATTTATGCACTTACAGATACTTTCTGGGGAAAAATCAAAGATAACGTCAGTAGACTATGGAGTGCCGCAAGGATCGTTGTTAGGCCCTCTTCTATTCTAAATATATATGCTCCCACTTGGTAATATTATAAGAAAACATGGAATTAATTTCCACTGTTATGGTGATGACACTCAATTATATATTTCATCACGGCCAGATGAAAACGTACTCGGTTACTAACGTAACCTCGGTTCTCTCTAGAGAGGGAACGAGTACTGCGTAATATCTTACGCTATGGGGAAAACCTCTTTTCCACGAGATATTGAAGCCAAAAATTATCCTTTAATTTTGATTAATGTAAAACGCTGTGCGGCAGCGTGCAGACATAGGCAAGACGGCTCGCGCGCCTATTGGCTGCCCTGCGGCCACAGCAGCAAGCCTATCGAGAGAGGCCCTGCGTGACGTGACGTCCAATGGGGGTACTTCGCGCCCATTTCGTCGCGTCCCGCCAGAATAGGCGTGGCCTTGGCCTATAAATACGCTCGACAGGCTGATACAAACTGGTTTTCAACGTTGAAGTGAACCAGCGCTGTTGTATGCACGGCAAGATACGCAGTACTCGTTCCCTCTCTAGAGAGAACCGAGGTTACGTTAGTAACCGAGTACGTTCTCTTACGAGAGTATCTCTCGTACTCCGTAATATCTTACGCTATGGGGAACACAATGTAAGACGCCGTGCGTACTGGGATCCGACACCAAAGTCCCAAGGGCAGTAGCCCGGGGCTCATATAGTGCATAATCACCGTAGACTCACAGAGAGTCGGAGAAGAGAGGCTACCAGCATCATTCCCCACGTAATAGCATCCCATAGGAGCTAGTTATGTCAACAATATATCCCGCAGACAGGGTGAACGCGTTCAGCCTGAACTGGGCAAAAATACGGGCCATTCAACACCCATGGAGGTGTTCCATCGATCAGTGAGTGATACTCAATCAAAACTCAGCATTTTGCGCCGGCGCAGCGGGACAGATAGTACTGAATTCTAGACCGACAGCAGCTTGGCCTGTAAGGCGGGAACTTCTAGGTTATAGAACCTTATAAATGTAGACGGCGAGGCCCAGCCTGCCGCCATACAGATATCATGCAAGGAAATCCCACTAGACCACGCCCACGAAGAGGCCACGCCTCTCGTGGAGTGCGCTCTGACACCCAAAGGACACTGCAGGCCCTTAGAGGTGTAAGCCAGCGCTATGGCATCGACTATCCATCTGGATAGGCTCTGTTTTGATGCGGCCAGTCCCTTGGAGCGTCCGCCAAACAAAACAAAGAGCTGCTCGGTCTGCCTGAAGACAGACGAGCGGGACACATAAGCTCTCAGCACCCTGACGGGGCAAAGGAGATTAGCATCCGCTTCCTCATTGTTCACCGGGAGGGCGCACAGGGAAATAACCTGGGCCCTGAACGGTGTGTTGAGGGATTTTGGCACGTACCCGTGCCTTGGTTTGAGTATGACTTTTGAGTCATTAGGCCCAAACTCAATACAGGACGCGCTTACTGAAAGCGCTTGCAAGTCCCCCACGCGCTTCATTGAAGCAAGAGCCACAAGAAATACCGTTTTGAAAGACAGGTGCTTCATGTCTGACAAATGGATTGGCTCGAATGGGGCACCTTTCAGGGCTTCCAGAACCGTAGAAAGGTCCCACATAGGGACTGAGGGAGGTCTGGAAGGATTCAGCCTCCGCGCTCCCCTGAGGAATCGCACGACAAGGTCGTTCTTCCCCAGTGACTGGCCAGACGTCGGTTTTGCAAACGCCGCTATGGCCGCCACGTATACTTTGAGCGTGGACGGGGTTCTACCCTTATCCAGCAGCTCCTGAAGGAAGGAGAGCACTTCCGTAACCCCGCAGTCTACGGGTGTAAAGCCCTGAGCTTGACACCAGGTAGAGAACACTGACCATTTCGAGGAGTAGAGCCGTCTAGTAGACGGGGCCCTAGCCTGCGTGATCGTGTTTAACACTCCCTCCGGGAGGTTAGCGGGTACCCGTTGATGGCCCACACATGTAGGGACCATAACTCCGGGCGAGGATGCCAAATCGAGCCCTTTGCCTGAGAGAGGAGGTCTCTCCTCACCGGTATCGGCCACGGGGCAGTGCTGGCCAGCTGCATCAGGACTGGGAACCAGGTTTGGTTCGTCCATAGCGGAGCCACGAGCAGCACTGGGCATCCATTTTCCCTGATTCGTTCCAGCACTTGGGGCAGGAGCGAGACGGGGGGAAAAGCATAGAGGGGGCGTCAGGGCCATACGTGGGCCAGCGCGTCCCTGCTCTTGGAGAAAAAGTCCGGACAGTGAGCGTTTTCCTGGGACGCGAACAGGTCCACCTGCGCTCTGCCGAATGTCTCCCACAGCAGTTGGATCGTCTGCGGGTGCAGCGACCATTCCCCTGCTGGGACATTGTTTCTGGACAGTCTGTCTGGTCCCAGATTCAGGTGACCAGGCACATGCGCTGCTTTCAGTGAAAGCAGGTTGTGCTGAGCCCAGCCCAGGAGGCGTTTCGTCAGCCTGTAAAGGCTTCGGGACCTGGTGCCGCCCTGGTGATTTATGTATGCCACCACTGACATGTTGTCCGACCGGACTAAGACGTGGCGGCCTTTTATCTGGGGACAAAAACGCCTTAGCGCGTTGTCTACTGCCAGCATTTCTAGACAGTTTATGTGTAGGAGCTTCTCCCGTTCTGACCACTGGCCAAAGAACGGTCTGCCCTCGAGCAGTGCTCCCCACCCCGAGGTGGAGGCGTCCGTGGACACCACCATCACACTCGAGGGAGTCCCCAGACTCACGCCTGACTGGTACCAGTCGGCTTTTTTCCAAGGTTTCAGAGCCGAGACGCATTTCCTGTCGACCCTGAGGCGAAACAGACCAGCGGCCCAAGCCCCGGGCGGAACTCGTGCTTTCAGCCATAACTGCAGTGGGCGCATGCGAAGCAGGCCCAGCTGAAGTACTGAAGATGCTGAGGCCATAAGGCCCAGCATTTTCTGAAACCGTTTGAGCTGGACTATAGAGCCGCGGCGGAAGGATTTCACGGCGCGCTGAATGTTCAGTCCTCGCTCCGGCGACAGACGTGCTGTCATAGACAGGGAGTCCATCACTGTTCCCAGGAAGGAGATTTCCTGGCTGGGAGACAGCGAACTCTTCGCCCAATTGACTGTGAGACCCAAATTCTCGAGATGCTCGAGTAATGCGGTCTTGTGTTCTATGAGCTCTGATCGTGATCGAGCTAGAATCAACCAGTCGTCCAAGTAGTTCAAAACTCGCATGCCCTGAAGTCTCAGGGGTGCGAGAGCCGCGTCCATGCACTTCGTGAATATACGGGGTGCTGGAGACAGGCCGAACGGTAGGACTGTGTATTGATATGCCTGGCCCTCGAAGGCGAATCTCAAGAATCGCCTGTGACGTGACGCAATCTGTATTTGGAAATAGGCGTCTTTCAGATCTATTGACATGAACCAGTCTCCCTGGCGCACGTGCGCGAGGATTTTGCTGGTTGTCAGCATTTTGAACTTGCGTTTCAGAAGCGCTTTGTTCAATTGTCGCAGATCTAGAATGGGTCTGAGACCCCCGTCTTTTTTCGGTACCAGAAAATATCTGCTGTATACACCCCCTTCGCTCTGAGCCTGAGATAAAGGTTCTATGGCCCCTTTGCTCAGTAGTTTCGCTATTTCGGTTCGAAGTAGATGAGATACTTCGTTGTCCACCGTGGTTTCGACACGCGCCGTGCAACGGCGGGGACGTCGAGCGAACTGTAGCGAATAGCCTCTCTTTATAGTGTTCAACACCCATTCTGATACCCCGGGAAGCATTGCCCATGCATTCGCGTGGATAGCTAGAGGCAGAATGATATCCGGGCTCTGGCCGCGGCACAGCGGCGGCTGCAGAGCTTCGGTGTGCTGAGACATGAACACTGCGTTTAGAGTGCGCGAGGCGGGGGGCGCGCCGATCACGGCGGGCAGGCTGTTCGCACTCGCTTTCTCTATGACACATTGTGGAGAGAGAACGAGCGGGACGAGCCCCGTAGGGTTCAGCGTGTCTGTGAGTGAATGTGGGCGCGGGACAGCGGGCACATTTACTGCACTGAAAACACCGTCGGCTTGCGCTGACTGAATATGTGTTGGTTTCGTTTTTACAGAAACCGTGGGACACGCACTGTGTAGTGTTTGTGGGCACTGTGTCGTGGGCACATTCACTACGTTTGCACAATCGACATGAGTCGATTTTATTTGTGCTAGCCCTGAACTGTGGCGGGCTGTGTCTGTGTGTGGGAATGGGCACTGTGACGTGGGCATTCTTACAACACTCATAACACCATCGGCTATGGCCGGGACACCAGAAAATACACTCTTTATTGGATTTATCTGGGTAGCCGTAAAAACGGCTGTTGTGTGCAGGCAAGCGGGCAAATGAACCGACTTGTTGACTGCTAAATACACTGGAACAGTCACATCGCATGGAACTGGACGAGCGAAATGTTTCGGTGAAAATCCGGCCGCAGCGAGATTTGAACACCGTCGCTTTCCTAGGATGGCTAGGAAGGCTTTGAGACCTCGGGCTTGATCTCAATCCTCGGCCGGGGCCCGCGCTGAGGGGGGCGGCGTCCAGCAGAGCGAGAGCGCGGTCTCTGTTCTCGGGCCTGGCGGCGCTGAGAAGCGGCGGCCGGTGGTGCAGGCTGTGGCTGTGAGCTGCGGGCAGACGGCTGTTTCGAGCGACCTGCTGCGGAGCTAGAGCGCTTCGGGAGGAAGTGCTTCATAGCCTGCGATGTCTTCTGAACCTCCTGGAATCTGTCCGCGAAATCTTTGACGGCAGATCCGAAGAGGCCCACTGGCGAAATGGGCGCGTCGAGAAACACAGAGCGCTCCGAATCCGTCATTTCAGACAGCGTTAGCCATAGGTGTCTCTCAGCCACGGTGAGAGAGGCCATGTTCCGCCCAATGGCCTGTGCAGCAGATTTAGCGGCGCAAAGAGCCAGGTCTGTAGCGCTCCTTAAATCCGCAACGCTGATCGATCCCACGCCTTCCTCGTCCATTTTTCGGAGAAGGTCGGCCTGGAAGATCTGCAGGATGGCCATTGTGTGTAGCGCCGACACAGCTTGCCCGGCGGCGGTGTAAGCGCGACCGTGCATGGCTGACGTCACTCGGCAGGCTTTAGATGGCAACACCGTCTGTGCTCGCCGTCCAGCAGAGGGCGGGCAGAGATGTGATGCTACCGCTGCTTCCACAGGAGGAAGAGAAAGGTACCCTCTGTCTTTCGCACCGTCTACAGTGGAGAATGCAGCAGAGACAGATGTACGCATTCTGGCCGAGAAGGGGGCGTTCCAAGACCTCGCGACTTCTTCGTGAAGCTCAGGAAGAAAAGGCGCGGGTCTGGACTGTGATGGGGCGTGGTCCTTCTTGAGGAAACATCCATCCAGTCGGTTGCGCGGGGGTTGCGCGGGCGCCTCCCAGTCGAGGCCGAGGTTGTCGACGGCTTGAGAGAGCAGACGCATCAACTCAGACTCAATGCCCGCTCTTTTCCCGGAAGGCTCGCGAACAGCGGAGGGGAGGTCCACAGAGCTCGCCCAATCTTCGCTGTCCGACGCCAGGATAGAACAAGCCTCGGCTGTTTCGTCGATCTCAATGGCGGAAGCGGTGGCAGACGGCGGCCGCTGTCCATCGGTGAGTGACTCGAGCGATGCCGGCGAAGCTAGCGGGCGAACCGGCGAGCTTAGGCGGGCAGGAGAGGGCTCGGGAACGCGCTGAGCGCGGCGCTTTTTACGGCGCGGCGTCACAGCGGGTTGAAGTGCAGGCTCTGAGAAGGATGCCAGGCGAGTCCTCAGAGTCACCATAGGCATTAGCTCGCAATGAGGGCATCCGCCTTCGACGAGAGCGAGAGCCGCATGATCCTCACCCAGGCAGGAAGCGCAGATGACATGACGGTCCCCGTCGCTGAGTGTGGCTCGGCACGAGCCGCAGGATCTTTGCATCTTTAAAAAGACGCTTGCTCTTTTAGAACAGATAGAAAACAGAGATAGAGTGTGAGTCGCAGCGGCGAACACACACTCAGCAGTGAAAAGGATATGAACGCCGGAAAGCGTAGCAGGTACGGCGGCTGAAGGCGGCGAGGTGCAGGCCAGCGACTTCAGGCTCGAAGGCTCGTCCCGCAGAAGGCTTAACATCAGACGGCGCGGCTTCTCACTCCGGATCCAGCGATGCAGTAGTGCTTCGCTGAAGAGTTGAAAATCAGTTTGTATCAGCCTGTCGAGCGTATTTATAGGCCAAGGCCACGCCTATTCTGGCGGGACGCGACGAAATGGGCGCGAAGTACCCCCATTGGACGTCACGTCACGCAGGGCCTCTCTCGATAGGCTTGCTGCTGTGGCCGCAGGGCAGCCAATAGGCGCGCGAGCCGTCTTGCCTATGTCTGCACGCTGCCGCACAGCGTTTTACATTAATCAAAATTAAAGGATAATTTTTGGCTTCAATATCTCGTGGAAAAGAGGTTTTCCCCATAGCGTAAGATATTACGCAGTACGAGAGATACTCTCGTAAGAGAACACTAATTTATCAAATTTGACAGAGTGTCTCAAAGATATAAAATGCTGGATGACGCGTAATTTCCTGCTACTAAATTCAGATAAAACGGAGGTATTACTTATTGGTCCAAAAAACTACCCACAAACTCACTTACAATACAACTTTAATATAGAAGGATGTCCTGTTACTTTATCCACTACAGTAAAAGACCTGGGTGTTATACTAGACCGCAACTTGTCTTTCGAAAATCCTATTTCATATGTTACAAGAACAGCCTTTTTCCACCTTAGAAACATTACAAAGCTACGTAACATGCTATCTGTTTCTGATGCAGAAACGTTAGTTCATGCATTCATGACCTCGAGACTAGATTATTGTAATGCTATATTAGCTGGCTGTCCGGCATCCTCAATAAACAAGCTTCAGTTAGTGCAAAATGCAGCTGCTAGAGTTCTTACTAGGTCAAGAAAATATGATCATATAACACCAATTTTATCATCTCTACACTGGTTACCTATTAAGTTACGTATCAATTACAAAGTATTCCTACTGACCTATAAAGCCCTAAATGGTTTAGCTCCTGTGTATTTAACAGACCTTCTATCGCCCTACAATCCATCGCGTTCTTTAAGATCACTAAATTTGAGGCTTCTGGTCATTCCTAGGATATCTAAGTCCACTAAAGGAGGAAGGGTGTTCTCACATTTAGCTCCAAAACTCTGGAATAGCCTTCCTGATATTGTCCGAGGCTCTGACTCGCTGTCCCAGTTTAAAACTAGATTAAAGATTTATCTCTTTAGCCAAGCATTTACATAATGCTTACCTTTTATACCACTGCTGAATCAGATCAAATGCATTTAATATTGTAAAACTTGAAGAGTCTGTAGGTTATTTGTATAGCTTGCATAGTATTTACAGTCATTACGTTCCTGTGTATATTGCGTGAATGACGGGTGGTTGGGTAGATATTGTGTTTTACGGTAGGTGGAATGCCATACGGAACCGTTGCCACTGAACCTGCTTTAACGACGACAGTGGGGCTCGACAGCCTTAGTCAAACGGCTCGGCGCGTATGGTTGGGTTGCGGAGAGATTGTGAGATTGTGGTTGGGTCTCAGCAGCAGGAGGGATGTAGAGGTCAGTAAGCAGGGCTGAGTTGAGTGGGGGACGGAGGGGGATGACTCTGGGACGCAAGAATCACTGTCTTCATGTTTTTTATCATTTACGCCCATGTTATGGAAATCATTATGAACAGCAGATACGCTAATTATTTTCCCTTTTGCTTTTCTGCTGTTATCTCGGGACGTGAGTCCCGAGAAAAACGGCGTTCGTCAGCTCCAATTTGTATCCAGCCTTTCACAGAGACTTCAGATACCCCAATCACAAAGCCTATGAAGAGACAACTCAACACCAGCGATATGGACCCTCTATGGTGGACGGCACTCATCCTCAACAACTCGTCTCAACACCGGCGTGATAACTTGGACTTCCAAAAGATGGAAATGGTTAAATATTCTAAATGTTCCGATCCAATCTGACTTGTAATGCTGCCCGAATCATAAATCATGCACTGTTCCTTCGTTGGCCAGAGGAGAACTGGCCCTCTGACTGAGTCTGGTTTCTCCCAAGGTTTTTTTCTCCATTCTGTCACCTGATGGAGTTTTGGTTCCTTGCCACTGTTGCCTTGTCTTTTGGCTTGCTTAGTTGGGGACATTTAATATTCAATAATATTATTGATCTGCCTTACTTAAGGTGGACGTTGACGCAATTTTCTTTTAGAAACAAACTCTGTTATATTATTTTCATGTTATCACTGTGAAGCTGCTTTGATACAATCTGTATTGTAAAAAGCGCTATATAAATAAAGGTGACTTGACTTGACTTGACTTTCTCCAAAAGACAGTCACCTGAGAGGGTTTCTTCACTGTCCTGTTGTTACAACCAGTCAGGAACGAGACAGAGAACGAATCCAATCGCAAGCACATTTAATAAACAGGAAATCCAGGGAACTCAGAACAAGGTAGAGAAGTAACATAAACAAAAGACAAGACACATGGCAGGATTACATTACAAACAAGGGATCACGTGATATACAAGACACAACAAAAACCCACACGTAACATAGCCCCCCCCCATGGGCGGCTCCCGACGCCCCTTGAAACAAAAACACTAAAGTTTAGGAGGGTGGTGAAGTGGAGGCGGTCTTGGGGGAGGGACGGAGGGCCAGGTTCGTGCAGGGGACCAGGGCAGAGACGACCCCTCGGTCGGCCACGGCGGAGAAGACAGTCCATCGGGCGGCCAGGGCGGAGAAGACAGTCCATCGGGCGGCCAGGGCGGAGACGACCCCTCGGGCGGCCAGGGCGGAGACGACCCCTCGGGCGGCCAGGGTGGAGACGACCTCTGGGGCGGCCAGGGCGGAGACGACCCTTCGGGCGGCCAGGGCGATGAAGACCCCTCGGGCGGCCAGGGCGGCGAAGACACCGGCTCAGGAACAGCAGACACCGGCTCAGGAACAGCAGAGACCGGCTCAGGAACAGCAGACACCGGCTCAGGAACAGCAGACACCGGCTCAGGAACAGCAGACACCGGCTCAGGAACAGCAGACACTGGCTCGGGAACAGACAACACACTCACTGGCTCGGGAACAGCAGACACTGGCTCGGGAACAGACAACACAATCACTGGCTCGGGAACGGACGACACACACACTGGCTCGGGAACGGACGACACACACACTGGCTCGGGAACGGACGACACACACACTGGCTCGGGAACAGACAACACACACACTGGCTCAGGAACAGACAACACACACACTGGCTCGGGAACAGACAACACAGGCTCTGGCTCGGGAACAGACAACACAGACTCTGGCTCGGGAACAGACAACACAGACTCTTGGCTCGGGAACAGACAACACAGACTCTTGGCTCGGGAACAGACAACACAGACTCTGATTGGGGAACAGGCAACACACACACTGGCTCGGGAACAGGCAACACACACACTGGTTCGGGAACAGGCAACACACACACTGGCTCGGGAACAGACAACACACACACTGGCTCGGGAACAGACAACACACACACTGGCTCGGGAACAGACAACACAGACTCTGGTTGGGGAACAGACAACACAGACTCTGGTTGGGGAACAGGCAACACACACACTGGCTCGGGAACAGGCAACACACACACTGGTTCGGGAACAGGCAACACACACACTGGCTCGGGAACAGACAACACACACACTGGCTCGGGAACAGACAACACACACACTGGCTCGGGAACAGACAACACAGACTCTGGTTGGGGAACAGACAACACAGACTCTGGTTGGGGAACAGGCAACACACACACTGGCTCGGGAACAGGCAACACACACACTGGTTCGGGAACAGGCAACACACACACTGGCTCGGGAACAGACAACACACACACTGGCTCGGGAACAGACAACACACACACTGGCTCGGGGAACAGACAACACAGACTCTGGCTCGGGAACAGACAACACAGACTCTGGCTCGGGAACAGACCACACAGACTCTGGCTCGGGAACAGACAACACACTCACTGGTTGGGGAACAGACAACACACACACTGGCTCGGGAACAGACAACACACACACTGGCTCGGGAACAGACAACATACACACTGGCTCGGGAACAGACAAAACACACACTGGCTCGGGAACAGACAACACACACACTGGCTCGGGAACAGACAACACACACTGGCTCGGGAACAGGAACAGGCTCTGGCTCCGGCTCAGGAACAGACACTGGCTCCGGCTCAGGAACAGACACTGCTTCCGGCTCAGGAACAGACACTGGCTCCGGCTCAGGAACAGACACTGGCTCCGGCTCAGGAACAGACACTGGCTCCGGCTCAGGAACAGACACCAGAACAGAAACAGCCACAAGGACAAACGTAAACACAGAAAAAAAACATAGAGCGATCAGGTTCAGGCGTGACTTGAACAGTCTCTGGATCGCCAGACGTGACTTGAACAGCCTCTGGATCGGCAGGCGTGACTTGAACAGTCTCTGGATCGGCAGACGTGACTTGAACAGTCTCTGGATCGGCAGACGTGACTTGAACAGTCTCTGGATCGGTAGACGTGACTTGAACAGTCTCTGGATCGGCAGACGTGACTTGAACAGTCTCTGGATCGGACGGGACCAGCGGCGAGGACTCTGGGCTGACAGGAAGTACAGGAAAGACTTCCAGGCATTGCGGGACGCGGGAAGTCCTCTTCCTCCTCCGTCTCCGAGAGCGAGAGGGCGCTGGGCTGGACGGAACCAGCGCTGAGGGCGCTGTGCTGGACTGGACCAGCGGTGAGGGCGCTGTGCTGGACGGGACCAGCGGTGAAGGCTCTGTGCTGGACGGGACCAGCGGTGAAGGCTCTGTGCTGGACTGGACCAGCGGTGAAGGCTCTGTGCTGGACGGGACCAGTGGTGAAGGCTCTGTGCTGGACGGGACCAGCGGTGAAGGATCTGTGCTGGACGGGACCAGCGGTGAAGGCTCTGTGCTGGACGGGACCAGCGGTGAAGGCTCTGGCTGGACGTGGCTGACGTGAAGCTCTGGCTGGACGTGGCTGACGTGAAGCTCTGGCTGGACGTGGCTGACGTGAAGCTCTGGCTGGACGTGGCTGACGTGAAGCTCTGGCTGGACGTGGCTGACGGGAAGCTCTGGCTGGACGTGGCTGACGGGAAGCTCTGGCTGGACGTGGCTGACGTGATGAGGATTGGACTGGACGCAGAGATGTTGACGCTGAGAAATTTGTCTGGACCCATATCCTCCCCTGTGACCTCCACGGAACCCCCGGAAAATCGCTTTGCGGGTTCCCACAAAGGCCTGTTTGTCGAACTCCATGCTCATGCTGGGAAGATCAGGCGAGATTCGTACTGCTGGATTTTTTTGAGGTCGGTTGTTCTGTTACAACCAGTCAGGAACAAGACGGAGAACGAATCCAATCGCAAGCACATTTAATAAACAGGAAATCCAGGGAACTCAGAACAAGGTACAGAAGTAACATAAACAAAAGACAAGACACATGGCAGGATCACATGACAAACAAGGGATCACGTGATATACAAGACACAACAAAAACCCACACGTAACACCTGTGCATTGGGGAAAAAATGGACATTACAAAGTGTTCTACTTTCTTCCCTTTTGATGTAAAGTTAGAATAAGTCCACTTACTGCATATACTTCTGCAACCACTTGCTTGGGAACAGGTAAAAGTGTTGGTGTATTGTTTAAAACTGCACAAAAGAGGAAAACACAATTTCATTACAATGAAGTACACTGGGTGGAAATGTGATCAATAACTCATGGCAACATATTTTTTTTTACATTAACTATGTTTAGTTTCACACATTACTTTCACAAGTCAAAGCAATTAATTACTACTCAAGGTTTAACAGTTGATATGACTGGACCAGCCATTTGGATTATAGGCCTACTTAATTTAATGCAGCAACAAATTATTTTACAGTGTACTAAGATCATTTAAAGTTAATTTACCAGCAGTGAAGGTGTTGCTGCTTCTGGTCCCTGGCTGTGGGTCTGAGGAAGAGCTGAACCCAGGAATGCCCTTCACAATGGGTGGGTTCACATTCAACCCAAGGGCCAACTCTTCTGCCTGGGTATAACGTGGGGGTGCAGGACCACCACCTGTTTGTTTTCTTTTCTTTTTTTCTCAGCCTTTTTCTTGGTTGCTTTTATAAACAGGCAAACATTTATTAACATTGCCTTTTTAATAGAGACTATAGTATAAGTAGTACAAATTACCATTATATAGAATATTCTAGTACTTCACTTTCACTTGTTCCCATGTTCTAGTAGTGGGTGATAATTCTGACATTACAATGAACAAAGTTATTCATTATTTAGAAATTATTAAAATACAAAAATATATTCTGTAATAAGTGATAAAAACATCTAACATGATCAATACAAACTTAATTTGTCTGCTACTTTATGCCAGCCCTCTCTCCTGGCTTTTGCACACTTCGAGGTGTTCCCTGACGTTTTAATTACTTGAAATTCAGCATAACCTTCAAGCAATAACTCTTGCTCTGCTGCAGAGAAAAACTGAGCGCGCTCTTTGGCCACGGTGAGCAGCCAAAAGCAGCGTTCCTGATCAATGTTCTACTATCGATACATATCCCCTTTTAAACCATGAACGCGCAATTATCTCAGATAACTCAATCCAGCTATACTAAACATAAACGGCAGGTGTGTTCGAAGAACCCAATTAGGCTAAATTAATATTACAATCAATTAATCAGTTCGTCCAACGAACTCTTTTGATTATTAATTTATTCTAAGAAAAGGGTATCTTCCCTGGCCACAGAAGAATAATTATTTCTTAGCATGTACAGCGTTTTGAGCATGTAGCAAGAACAAAAAATGTAAAGGGACTTCGTATTTCAAGCAAATCAGAACCAAATACATAAAGTGCATAAGTTTTATTAAAGGTGCAATGTGTAAACATTTTGAGTATCTATTAACAGAAATGCAATATGACATCCATAACTATGTGTTCAGTTGTGTGTAAAGAACTTACTTAATAAACCGTAATGTTTTTATTACCTTAGAATGAGGCATTTACAGTTAGGTCCATATATATTTGGACACAAGCACAATTTTCATACTTTTGGTTCTGTATGCCACCAGAATAAAATTAAAATGAAACAATCAAGATGAATTTGAAGTGCAGACTTTCAGCTTTAATTCAAGGGGTTGAACAAAAATATCAAGTAAACATTTTAGGAACTGCAACCATTTTTATACACAGTATCCCCATTTTCAGGGGCTCAAATGTAATTGGACAAATTAATATAATCATAAATAAAATGTTCATTTTTAATATTTTGTTGAGAATCCTTTGCAGGCAATGACTGCTTGAAGTCTGGAACTCATAGACATCACCAAAGACTGGGTTTCCTGCTTTGTGATGCTTTGCCAGGCCTTAACTGCAGCTGTCTTCAGCTGTTGTTTGTTTGTAGGTCTTTCTGCCTTTAGTTTTACCTTCAGCAAGTGAAATGCATGCTCAATCGGGTTGAGATCAGGTGATTGACTCGGCCATTGCAGAATATTCCACTGTCCATTGTCCATTGCAGAATATTTTCCTTAAAAAACTCCTGGGTTGCTTTTGCAGTGTGTTTTGGATCATTGTCCATCTGTACCGTGAAGCGCCGTCCAACCAACTTTGCTGCATTTGGCTTAATCTGGGCGGACAGTATATTCCTATACACTTCAGAATTCATCCGGCTGCTTCTGTCTTCTGTCACATCATCAATAAACACCAGTGATCCAGTGCCACTGGAAGCCATGCATGCCCATGCCATCACACTGCCTCCACCATGTTTTACAGAAGATGTTGTATTCTTTGGATCATGAGCTGTTCCAAGCTTTCTCCATACTTTTTTCTTCCCGTCATTTTGGTACAGGTTGATCTTAGTTTCATCCGTCCAAAGAATGCTTTTCCAGAACTGATCAGGCTTTTTTAGATGCTTTTTGGCAAAGTCTAATCTGGCCTTTCTATTCTTGGTGCTTATGAATGGTTTGCACCTTGTGGTGAACCCTCTGTATTTGCTCTCGTGAAGTCTTCTCTTGATTGTAGACTTTGACAATGACACGCCTACCTCCTGGAGAGTGTCCTTCACTTGGCTAGATGTTGTGAATGGGTTTTTCTTTACCATGGAGAGGATCCTGCGATCATCAACCACTGTTGTTTTCCGTGGACGTCCAGGCCTTTTTATGTTGCTGAGCTCACCAGTGGATTCTTTTTTTCTCAGAATGTACCAAACTGTTGATTTGGCCACTCCTAATATTCCTGCTATCTCTCGGATGGATTTATTTTGTTTTTGAAGCCTAATGATGGCCTGTTTTACTTGCATGGAGAGTTCCTTTGAACGCATGATGTATGTTCACAGCAATATACTCCAAATGCAAATACCACACTTAGAATTAACTCCAGACCTTTTACCTGTTTAATTGATAAAGAAATAACGAAGGAATAGCCCACACCTGTCCATGAAATCGCTTTTGATTCAATTGTCCAATTACTTTTGGTCCCTTAAAAAGGGGGGGCGGGGGGGGTGGCTCTCTCAAGAGCTGTAATTCCTAAACCCTTCCTCCAATTTGGGTGTAAATACCCTCAATTTAAACCTGAGAGTGTGCACTTTCAGCCCATATCCATTAAATAACTATAGCTTGAATATGTGTTGGTAAATACCTGAAAAAAAGAAAAATTGTGCCTGTGTCCAAATATATATGGACCTAACTGTATATCCACATAGGCGCGGGAATCCCCTTCTATGAAGGTCGACATATTGTGACGTCATGTTTCTACCGTAGCCGACAGCGAACAAACAGCGTTACAGAGCGCGTTTCATCATTATCTTGAAAGAGAAGCCGCAGAAAGCTAGAAGCTAGCCATAAACACCGTGAGTAGTGACTTTTCCCTTGTCAGTGGTGTAAAATATGTAGTTGGATTGTTTCATGTAACTTAATTCTTCTCCCTCGCTGTGTTATGGCTTTGCTATGTGAGGATAAATGTGGTGGTTACGTTCGTGAGACAGCTGATTAGTACTCTTGTCATTGACCGTAAAACAGTTACAGGAATCACCAACCCGTCGATCTTGGAAGCATTTTCAGTCGATCGAGTTTCCAAAACCAGAGAAAAAAAGCCTATTGTGTTTAGTAAATGGTGTATAGGGGATGCGGAGGTGCGCGCGCTGTTACAATCACGTTATTTTTGCCGCACGCACCTTTGGGCTCATGCGGACGCGTCCAGTATAAACAAGGCTTAACGCTTTAACCAGCTCATCAACTAATTACTATTATTATATTACGTATTAAGACCCTTGATCCTCACCTGACTATGGCTTTTTAAACTTTATCCATGATGTGGTTTATAATGGACTGTGGTACAGAAACTTGGTTTACTCTGGCTATTCTCTGCCGTCTCAGACGACGATGTTTGTCCCGTTTTAGCCACCGTAGCTTCTTCGAAAGGGAGGGGTGAGCGATGGGCTGAGCCCTTAGTGTAAACTCGCAATTGAACCGCTAGATGTCGCTAAAAGTCACACACTGCACCTTTAACTAAATCATAAACATAAATAAACTAAACACACATATATACAGAAATACAGAAATAGGTTAGTGATAGGATTAAATTGGAAACCGGAAAAAGGGACTATGAGAAGAACCATCAGAATTTCCTTTTCACATTTCATTGAATTGAATACTTGCATTTGTAGAGGGAAAAATTCTTGAAGTTGTTGAAAATTTAAGTCGTTGATGGTTCCGGCAGTGTCAATTGGAAGTTGGTTGAGAGTTCTCTTTCTCCAGGAACGCATGGCTGGTTTGGTCAAGGCCTGAGGCCATGCCGAGCACCCAGGAGAAGTGAGGAAGTCGGAAGAGTGGGTGATTGGAGTCGTTGTTGGTTGGAGTCTTTGTTCCAAAACTCCTGAGATTGTCCTTGGTTCTTTGTGAGAGAGTCTTCTTTCTCCTGCCTAAGCCCATATCTGGTTGGATTGAGGCCTGCTGGGCCCTGGGGTCCCCGTGGAGTGGGAGGGGGTTCCCCAGTATCACCAGAACAGTGTTGCGGCTGGATGAAAGAACTAAGAGAGGCAGGTCACATGTGGACTGTCTCTAATAAAGCCTGTAAAAGATCCTCCCCTAAGGGTTGAACTCGACCAATCAGAAAGGTGACATGTCTGAGAGGGAAAGTGGCTCTTAGTTGATTTACGGGACTTTGTCCCTGGCGTGGCTATACCTTCATTAATGCTCAGATAGCTATAACACATCCACACTGCATTCTAGAAGAAGGTGATGTACTCAAAGTGTGAGTCATTAAATGAGGATTAATTAGGTAGGAGGCATGATACAGGTGAGGTTACATTGATCGTTAGTTGGTTGTATACCAGGATACATACCACAATATATACCTAATAGTACACGAGACAGTAAATCATTTACACTGTTTCTTTCACAGTTTTATGCATGTTCATTTATAGATCAGTTAGTCTATGATTAATGCAGCAAAGTCTGTTTTAAAGAGGGTTTCTGTCTTCCATAGTCTCTCTCTTGTGCATGTGGCCACATTGCTCGGAGGTCATAAAATCTCCTTATCATGCCCTGTAACATGACACTGTTTATGCCCTTGTGTTCGTTCATTTGGGCTGTTAGTTTTGGAGTTTCATAAACCTTTGTATATAATGAATAATTAGTGTGTGTCTGATTGGTCCATACCCTACAGCATTCTTGTCTGAATTAGTATTTTACAAAAAAGACTAAATGATATCAGATGTGTTGTCTATTCTGCAAAAAAAAAGCTGTGATACGTTTTTCTCTGGAGTCTGCTTAGTCATCTCGTCCCCAAAATGCTCCCTTGTCATGAATTATTTTTAATCTGAATGTTTGGATGCAGACACTTTCTGCTTTTCTTAGAGGGCGTAACATCAGATCAGGAAATGAAAAAAGAGATGGAGAGGTGGAACCAGAAGCAGATGTAGAACTTTATTTATAAACAAAAACAAAGAAGATAATCCACATAACAGGAGTAGTCTTACATAACATATTTGACATCAGCACAAAGTCAATACTTGACAAAACTAACCAGAACACATGTGAACTGAATGGGATATAACCAAGCCGCTATGGTTCCATGGACAGAGGGAACACAGGAAACAAGAAAACAGGTACAACAGAACAAAACCACATTTAACAAAACCAAGGCAGACCATGACAGCGGTGCATCTACCATATTTATCTAACAGAAATAAGACTCAGAGACATTATTATCATCAAACCCAAGCAGGTATTTATTGAACAGACACATAAGCAGGTAAGCAATATCGAAGTCAAAGTTATTTATGACTGAGGATAAGTGAATAAAATCATTTTGCCAGGAAGTTTGGGATGAGATGATGACCGGTAAGTGGAGGACACTGGAGATCACACACTTCTTGGATGGTTGGAACAAGTGAGTAGTGGAGCGGGGAACTGGTGAGAAAACATAGGTAGTTGGAGATTTTTACTTGGAGGAATACGAGTAGATCTCAGGAGTATAACTGGGAATCTACAAGAGACAACTTCAAGTAAGGGTGGCCCATACAGATTTTCAAAATGTGAGAGGCCACAAACATAACAATAAAAAAAATCGATTTGAGATTGGTGCCACCCCAGCGTTCTTTGGAGCAGATTCAATTACTATTAACACACACCACACCACAGGAAAATCTGATAGGATAATATGTAGAATCATCAAGATAATCAAGACTTTACCTAGGATTGTCGGAGGGCCCAAGATTAGCCCCATTATCTTGTAGTGTGTGGGTGCCTCAGTCAGGTAGATCACCACACCACAGGAAAATCTGATAGGATAATATGTAGAATCATCAAGATAATCAAGACTTTACCTAGGATTGTCGGAGGGCCCAAGATTAGCCCCATTATCTTGTAGTGTGTGGGTGCCTCAGTCAGGTAGATCAGGTCAGTTGTTGGTAATCCGCATTGGAGACTAGACGATGAGTGACTGAGAAGTGTGTGCTCTTATAATGTGGTTGATGAGGTGGTTAGAATTCTGGTGAGAGTGAGGGCTGGGTGTGTGTGATGGTGTGGCAGCCTGCATGGTGACACAGTGGCAACTAAGGGTTTCCCCTATAACTAAGGGTTTTCTCATTTAAAAGGTTTGTTACAGTCGGCTGCAGGTCATAATATGACATGCAAGACGACTGACAAGAAACCTAACAATGTAGCCAATATATTAGCATAAATGTAACACTAATGTCTGCTATGAAGTAATCGTAAAATTTGTTAGTGCATAACCAAAAGCAGATGTAGTGGTATTACGTTTATTGTACATTGTATATGATATGATTTGTGTTTAACCCTCACAGGGTCTTTGGTGGCTGTTCAGATGATTAAATAAAAAAAATCCTTTCATCTTAGTGGCATGAGATTTTGTGACTTTTGTTTGTTACATTACTGTATCCACACACACACACACACACACACACACACACACACACACACACACACACACACACACACACACACACACACACACACACACACACACACACACAGACACACACACACACACACACAAATAGATGTAACTGTAACAGACAGCATTTGTATAGAATTTGGCAAACAAAATCAGCCACAAAAACAAAAATGCAGATATGAATTGGTGACTCTCTCTCTCTCTCTCTCACACACACACACACACACACACACACACACACACACACACACACACACACACACACACACACACACACACACACACACACACACAAAGCTTCTGTTCATTTCTGCTTATTGCTATTGGTTTTATTTACATAACGTTTTTTTTTTTTTTAAAGTTATTGGAGTTTGGCCTCTCGTTTACACGAAAACCCCGTTTTTATCACAGATTATTTCCTAAAAACTCTGGCCAAAGAGGAGATTTCTGAAAACGCTGGTTATGTGTTGCCTTGTCAAATGGGAGAAACGGGGTTTTAGGTTCTCAAACGTCACATTATGCGCCAGAAAATGATTAACGTAATGTGAGCGCCCAGTTTGGCATAGTTATGATGGCGCTCAGCGACGTATTTATGCGGGTTGATGTAAATGACAACTTTTTTGAAAACGATGTTGTGTGCACGATGTTATTATTGAAAACGGAGGGGGGGGGGGGGGGGGGGGGGGGGGGGGGAATATTTGTTTCTCTAAATACCCGGCTATGTGTAAACGTGGCCTAAGTAACTTACCGTGTGTCAGGGATCAGCCAGGCTCGACCACCACACAATCACAGAGATCGCTGTCACCTGAGTACTAATCACCCGCACGTCATTTGATCATCAGCACAGTCAGCACAAAAGCACTCTCCACACACAGTCACATTGTCTGGTCTCGGTTTTGAGTAAGGACTCTCTTCCCGGTATCCTTTACTATCCCATTGATGTCAAGTGTTATCGTCTACCTTCCAGTGTTTCCTACGTCTCCTTTATCTCCCTGGTTCCAGTCTTCATCTCACAATTTACCTCACTCCATCCAGTCTGCATGTTCCAGCGATCTCTCACTACAGCATTCACAACCTTCATCATCTGTAAGATCACAATAACCTTCAGTATATCCCATCGTCATTTACCAAAGACTTCTCCATCATTGTCAACTACTGTTACTCACCATCACTCATATCAATAAACCTGTTTCTCAATTGTAACTTTTTGTCTTGAGTCTCTGTTCCATAACAACGTGATGTGAACACTATGTTACATAACTCTCCCATTACCTCTAACCTATGATCTAGTTTTACTGAATTTTTCCTGGGAATGAGAAATTCCCTTAGGCTACCCTTTTCATGCTGACTACAATGCACTGTCTGATGCGATACTGTAGTAGATGGTTGCATAGTTATAATTTTTTTCCTAATATTATCAATCTTATAAGTGAAGAAGGTCATAAAGTCATTACTGTTGTGCTGCTTGCAAACTTCTGGTCTTGAAACTTAATTTTTCGTAAGTTTAGCAACTGTTTTGGAAAAATACTTTGGGTTTTGTTTATTTTCTTCTAATAGAGTTGAAAAATAAGCAGATCTAGCAGTTTTTAAGGCCTCTCTGTATGCAATCGTGCTCTCCTTCCATGAAATGCGAAAAACCTCTAGTGTTGTTTTCATCCAGTTTCGCTCCATTTTTCTGGCTGCTCTCTTAAAGTGTAAATTGCAGGTTAACCACCACAACCAATTAATGTGTAAATTAAAGTGCTCACTATGTATATATTTAAACATTTCTGTCTTAAAATGCGTTAAAATAACATTTATTGGGGTTTCTTCAAAGGTAGCATGTTTTTTACCGTAACTGGGTGATGACGTCACAAGAGGGAGTAGCAACCCATACTCTGCTAGATTCCTACTGTTTGTGGCTTGAATATGGACAATTTTGAACCAGTCAGGCGTGAGGAGGGCAGGAAATTGCCAGAAATCATGGCCCTCAAAGAGAATCAATGCTTGGTGTGAGGAAAATGAGTGGAGGGTTGGCCAGGTGTCCTGGTGAGTAGCTAGAGCTAGCCTAGGTTAACGTGGTGCTAACCCGGATAACATTAGGGAACAAGCCAAAGTCTATTCAAAATCTTGTCGTCATGTAGAATAGCAAGGAGGGACAACGACTGAAGACATTATTTACTTACATGGTGTTAGTAGTCCTAATCAGAGATGTAGAGATGCACACACTGCACAGGCACAATGGCGTTTTTGCTGGCATCTGCAGACAGAACGCGGTATTGCGTGTGCTATATTGTGTAAATAATTAGCGATGCTCATTGTCAGAAAGAAAAAAAGAGATGTATGTCCCTATCGCTGTGTTTGACAGGTGTTTGTGTGGGCTATGCCACCCAATGGAATCAGCAAACTTTACAAGATACTACATAATGATCTGAGATGTCATCGCTCTGCTGCAGAATTTCAACAGCATCAACATTGATTCCATGTGATAATATTATGTATATCTATATGTGGTGAAGTGAGTGACTCGTTGCCACGCCATCCTCATTACGTATATGACCAATGGGGTGCCGCCCCTGGCATATATAGACTCATTTATGCTCCCTGGGATGCGTCATTGCCGAAAGCCCGCCCTTGTCGTCATTCCAAGAGACCGCCGAGGTATGTGTTTCCGCTGTGCAGCTTGCTGTTTTGATTGTAGTATTGAAGTGACGTTGCGTTATCTAGTTTTAGTGTGGTGCCGTTGTAATCTTTTAGGAAGTTTGTTTGAGTGATCTGCAATACATTCTAGTGTGACGGAGTTTCCATTGGTGGGGCACTCCCTAATAGCCGCGTCAGAACACCAGCTGTTGTGATTCGATTCACTAAAGGACGCCTAGTATGACTTTTGTGTGCCTGTGATTTACGTGTGTGTGCCGATACTAAATCAGGGTGAGTACATGATTTCGATTGAAGTTAGCGATGTCACGTTAATATGTGATGTTGAGTAAGTTATATTTAGCAGTATAAACAACAGGGAATGGTAGTAATTAATAATTCAAAACAAAAAGATATACGAAGCTACAGACACAAACCAACAGCAAGGCAGCAAGGCAGATAGGAGCAATCGAGCAAATAAGTAAATATTTGGCCTGTACTTGTACTCAATCTTTTGATCAAGATATACTTAAGTATAATTATTCAAAGTATACTTGGCTTGGAGGTGTGTTAACTCTTTTGATTGAGTAGCCTATTAAATATACTTTTTTTAACATAGTTTTTCATATACAGTCTTATGAAACTTACATTGTTTGAAAATATTGATTAGAATATTGATATAAAACGGATATGTTTCCAATTCTGCGTATCTGAATTTTGTGTAGGCTAGTTCACTGGTAGTGCACATAATTTACTTTAATTCTACTTTACTCTTTCCCCAACATTGATTGAATTTTCCAGCTATTCATGTTTTCACTGTTATACGGTAGGGGGAGCTATATGACACATCGTCTAGTACAGCATCTCCGGATCAAAACACAGGAGAAGAAAAAGCTGAAACAAGTGATGGAAGATTGCTCACGCAAATGTAAAATAATGTGATCATCAAACATTAAACAGCTTGTAAATCAAAACTGCATAATATTACCAAATGAAATGTTGAACCCATGAAGAGAAAAAGACTGTGAAGCTTTGGGGTTTTGGACTCGATCTACTCCATCTATGTTTTCATCATCGTTCTGAATCTAATCAAGGTTTGTCTTTGACAAAAATATGATTTTCTCAACTTTTTTATTTAAAATGTTGCCTTTCTTTATGAAACTAACTGACATTCAAGTGTTGATAAAAAAGAATGCATGAAGCTTATACAATGTTTTTAAAATTAGTTAAAGTACAGTTAAAGGTATTTTTCAAGTATAAAAAATAATATCTACATTTGAACTTAGTAGTATACTGAAGGTGCAAAAATAATATATAAGTAGTAAACTAAGTATAATGTTATGTTAACTTAAAGGAAACTTAAAAGTATACTTGCAGTATAAACTACTAAACTAGTAGTTTACTGAGAGTACACTTCAGTGTGTACTTTCATAAACAAAAAAATGTACTACTTGTATTAAAATTGTAAACTAGTACAAGTTTACTACAAGTACACATTGATATTAGTATACTTACTACATAAAGTATACTTAAAAATGTACTTGAAAATTACTTGACACTGCTCTGTCCCTCCTTGTAAAAACGGTCTGATTGTTTCCGGGTTCTATGAAGCCAGTCCCTCAAAAATACGCAATGGGCTCAGACTGGTTAGCTGGCCCAGTGTGTTGTGATTCGCAAACCGATTAGTGCACGTTTTCCGGAAACGTCACGCCCCGTACCTTTACCGGTAGCCAGTTTGTGCTTTGGTGTATTATAAACGATGGCATCAATAAAACCACACCAATTTGAGCCCGAATCAGACCCAGAGAATGTTAGTGAAGATGATCGAGCAGAACCTGTTCAAGAACGTCTGTGAAACGATGTTTCAGAAAGGTTTGTTTTTTGTTGTCTGATTACCTTTTAGATACCCTGTTATTTAATTGTAAACAAAAAAATAAGCTTCATAAACAAGAATTTCATATAATCGTTCTAACAAATTATACTACAGTCCTCAAAGGGATATCTTTTGAGTAAAGACTGTGGATCTATAGTGATCGTTACTGACTGTATGGCACGGTTACTTTTGTATTTTTAGAACGATTGTAGCCAAATATCTGTCGACAGAACTATTAACCCAAAACGAACACTTAACATTGGATTTACTACAGTAGCCAAATCAAACACAGAACCATTTTTAGCATGCCTGTAGATAAACAAGCGATAAACAATACATAAAAGCTCTAATCAAAGAATAATTTACTCTAATTCCAAGTTCGCTGTTGAGATTTAAAAAAAGTTTGTAACGTTAGGTGTTTGTCGGATAACGTTAAGTATGAATGAGCATTTAACAAGCTGTTTTGCAGAGCCAAACAGCGTTGTCATTTGTTTACTTCCTTGCTACAACGTACAATTAACAATACGAACTATTACAGGAAAACACATCGACGAAAAATAAATTATACTTACAGATTGTGGCCCGTAAACAACAGCTTCTGTTCTTGAAGTTGGAACTGCTCCATCTTTCAGCACAAGCTGTTGTGCGAATCCTGCATTGAACCCGCCAAGATTGTGGAAGCTTTCCTCCGTAAAATGTGCAGCACAGAGAGCGACATTTGGGTAATAATTAACCATTGATCCCTAACTCCTGCGACCCTAGGGAGGCTGAACAAAGTGGACCTGCAATCCGGGCACTGATGAAAATAACAGCGTTTCGATGACATTGCGGCGGCAACAACACTCCTATACCACAATAACTCTTCTCCAACGCAATATAAAATGGCCTCGCCCCCCTTATTTCGTATTTTCGGAGGAGGGGTTTATTGGGGGTTTGCTGACGTCAGCAACCCAGGAGGAATGTAGTGTAGTCCAAAACCGGCTGTTTGCTGTAGTCCTTAGAAATGTATTTCTTTAAAAGCAAATATCTCCGTTTGCTTTGAACTTTGAGCACTGTAACTTTGCAGATGTTGTTTATGCTCAAACAGCAACATTACACACTAACTAAAGTTAGAAAAGTGAAATCGTGTTTTACCACCCCTTTAATCATTATGAGTGTTCAATACTGGCAACACACATTTAAATTTAAAGTCTGAGGAAAAATGTTGTTAGAAAAAGTTGGTTGCTGAATACCCCCTTCAAAGATATTTATGCTTACATGGTCAGTAGAAATACAAATTGTATAGGGAAGATTTAAACAACTATGTTTAAAACGGTTTTCTGAAGTGATTGTGTAATGTATTTTATTTTATTTTGTAATATCCTTTTTGTTTAAGGTGGTGGACATTCAGGATTGCTGTCATTCAAGAAGTTATTATTAACCACATATCTTACCTCTATGAGGCAGTGAGCTACAAAATACCTGAAGAAAATGGCACACATTTTTAATTAAATTATTTATAGAGCATGTTATTGTGTTTCTGTTTTAGTTGATAATAATATAACATATTATAATGTATAGTTGAGCAGACAAGCTAACATGTATGCAATTGACCCTTCGCTAAGCCCCGCCCTCCGTACTTACTATTTCTACGCCTGACAAGCTTTCGCGCCTGGCACGTCTATTATGCACCGGTGCCTATTAAGCTTGTTTCCGCCACAGAATGAAAAATAAAAAAGGTAATTGTAACTTTTTATCTCACAATTCTGATTTTATTTCTCAGAATTGCGAGATATAAAGTCAGGATTGACCTATGGCTATGCCACGCCCCCATACACGATGAGCCAATCACAGTGCGCATAGCTCCCAATACACTCGGACATTCTCTGCTTCCACTTCCATTGCAGTTAGTCAGTTTGCATTCGTTTTTCTATGTTTTTTCTTGTCATTTTAAGTTTAAGTGCAACTCCGACACTAGGTATCCAGAGAGGCTGGGCGACAGTGTGTATTTTTTACCCTTTCCAAATTAAGCCACTTCTCTACACTATGGAGATAAGTGTCTGCTCTGGATTAAGTTATGCGGTAGACCACAACATCAACTAAACGTGGATAAATTAAACAAGGATGTCTACATCTGTTCTAAGGTAACGTTAAGTCAGCAACGTATTTAAACGTTTTTTTTAACATCTCTAACGTAATGTTAGGCTAACGTTAGCCTAACATTAGAAAACGTTAACGTTAGCTTCTAGCTGCGTTGTACATCATGTCACTTAGCTTCATTAACGTATCTGTAAATAACTGAGATAAGAAATGTTAGCAGTGTTGTGCTGAATGATTAATGTAAATACTGTAGCACCAAACTAAAAGAGAGGTAACTTACTCTTGGTAAAAAGGCTTGTCCTGGAAAGGTATGCAACTTAGACCTATACATATTTAATTTGATCATGAACCATTAATTACATATTATACCACGGGCTGTTTAAATACTTGATTCTGATTGGCTGGAAGGTGTGCAGTAAAACCGTTTAATGCACAGGTAGTTCCAGTCAGTTTGATTAGCCTACAGTTCGAAATTAATCCGCTACTATAATCATTGGTAACCATAGTAACACAGTTACACTTGCAAACAGAGTGAGAGACACACATGAAAATGTTTATTTAGGTAGGCTAAATGGATGATTTTTGAATATCGTTTAATTTGTATGGTGAATATGGCAATTTTGAGAAATGAGCCCAGGCACAAGACGAAATAGAAGACTTGGAGAAGACGTTGAATGACAAAAAGCGGCACAAAGAATTAACACCAACAGAGCTAGATAAGATCGAAGACGACAAAGAGGAGGTCAATACGAAAAAGACAACTAAATGGGCAGTTAACACTTTCAGTGACTTTTTGCGGCAAAGACAGAAAAATTGTGATTTCGAAACCTACTCTGCTTCTCTTTTAAATGAGACATTGCGGGAGTTTTATGCCTCTGTTCAGTCTACCGCTGGACGCGAATACAGTGTTGCAAATTTGATGTGTCTCAGAGCTGGTATAAACCATCACATTACAAAATACAACATTAAGTGATAAAGACTTCAAGTCAAGCAATGCCATCTTTAAATCAGTTTTAAAGCGCTAAATTACAGGAAAAATGGAAAAGACACCGGCGTTCATCATCCGCTTATTACTGTCTGACTTGGAGAAAATATGGCAATTTTGACCCTCCGCTTCGCGTTGGGTGGTTCTTCGCCTCTACGTCGTGCATTAAAATCCTTTAATGCATGGCTAGCGGTGGATTATCCCTAACTTAAAGCACAACATTTTAGACAACTTTCTACCAAAACAACTGGGGAACTTCGTGTTTTTTTTTTAGCAAAACATGCAGCCTTTTCACTCCTCTTCAACATAACTAAATATAGCGCCTGTCACCGAATGTTGACTGTTTGTCCAAGTGAGTGGAGGGGGCGTGGCTTAGCCATAGGTCAATTGCGTGAAATAAAGTTGCAATTGCGTGTTATAAAGTCAGAATTGCGAGATATAAAGTCAGAATTGCGTGATATAAAGTCGCAATTGCGTGTTATAAAGTCAGAATTGTGAGATATAAAGTCGCAATTGCGTGTTATCAAGTCAGAATTGCGTGATACAAAGTTGCAATTGTGTGTTAAAAAGTCAGAATTGTGAGATATAAACTATTCTGAGAGGAAAAAAGTCAGTTTTTCCCCCATAGAATTGGACTTTATAACTCGCAATTGCGAGTTTATATCTCACAATTCTGGCTTTATAACACAAAATTGTGACTTTATATCACACAATTCTGACTTTATATCTCACAATTCTGACTTTATAACACGCAATTGCGACCTTTTATCACGCAATTCTGACTTTATAACACGCAATTGCGGCTTTATATCACGCAATTCTGACTTTATATCTCGCAATTCTGACTTTATAACACGCAATTACGACTTTATTTCATGCAATTCTGACTTTATATCTCGCAATTCTGAGAAATTAAGTCAGAATTGCGAGATGTAAACTCGCAATTGTGAGAAAAAAAGTCAGAATTGTGAGATAAAAAGTCGCAATTATTATTATTTATTTATTTATTTAGTGGCGGAAACAAGCTTCCATAGGTGTCAGACATTGACAATGAGATAATTAGTAATTTTTGGCGAACATGTGAAATATCTGAGAGAGCAAGACAAAAGGTACTGCAGTATGCTTTCAAGGGATATATCCATGACATAATATGCAACCGATTAGAGAATAATTTCATAAAAATTGAAGCTAAAGCCATAGTCCCAGCGCAAGCAGCAGCTGCTTCATACGCTGCCCATTCAAACACGGGAAACACACAAATTGAGGAACAGTTCGTGCACAGCAGGGTAAGTAAAATGTGAAAATAATCTAATAATTATAAATCAAACAGTTTATCCATAAATCTTGTGGAATAACACTAACACCGGGAGAGCCGTGATCGGATTGGGTTAAAGTTACTCAGTCAGGGGTAGTAGGCCGTCGATTAACAAAATGCTGAAATATATTTTAAAGTATGTCAGTGAGCCTCCGTCTTGTCTTTAATTGTCTTATTTTACGTTAAAATATATGCATTATGAACAAAGAACCGTCATTATTTCCAAGCAATAGGTGTTTTTGTTAATCCTGTCGACATTTACTTGCGAATGGGGTCTCCCACACTGCTTGATCCCATCACCAACTTGATCCCATCACCAACCTTTTTTGGCAGCATATTGATTATTTTTTCACACAGTAGCTGTAGAATGTATCTCTTTTACTCGCTTAACTGAACTGGGTTGGGTTTGTTTCATTGCTTTTCAGGCCAACAGGGTCAATTCTTTTTAAATATTTATATGTCAACTATGACGTCAAGTGTCATTCTTATAAGAAAATGTTTCAGTGTGTTTCAATCATGTTAAACTGTGAAATTGGTCATTTTGACCCAAACTAGTGTAGTGTTACAAATTTATTAAATGTTTTTAGGTTCCAATACACTGAGAAATACACTGAGAAAGTTTAGTAGACTGAATTTAGCATTTGAAGTATAAATGATGATATCAGAATTATCAGTAAGAGATTCATTGCCAGTCCTGATAGTAAGTCAAGCAATTCAGGTGTCGGACATTAGCTTTTGTCTGTATGCACTTCCTGGCCATTAAGATGGGTGATACAGTCGGGCAGATTACTGAAACTCTCACCTTTTGTTCTAATGGCTCTCGAGCCACTGTCCCAGTCGGTGAAGAGTCTGGCTGATTGGATTAGGATATTTACATTTGAATCACCCTGTTATGCAGACGAGATCAGGGCTGTGGAACTTCCGGTAAAGTGCTGATTCCTGTACTTCACATTTACATGCTTTGTTCAGATTGCCTCCCCCCTTTTATGTAAATCCCTCCCACTTTGGAAGGATAAAACACTGTGTTTTTAGATATTGAGTTAGACTTGTGTAAGATTTTGGACGAAGCAGACTACAGCAAATAAACAATCCTGCTTAAAAGATACAATCCCAACGTCTCCTGGTTTTTCGCTTCTACGTCTCCTACACTTAAGAAGAACAAGGTTTACAACAAAATGCTGAAATATATTTTAAAGTATGTCAGTGAGCCTCCGTCTTGTCTTTAATTGTCTTATTTTACGTTAAAATATATGCATTATGAACAAAGAACCGTCATTATTTCGAAGCAATAGGTGTTTTTGTTAATCCTGTCGACATTTACTTGTGAATGGGGTCTCCCACACTGCTTGATCCCATCACCAACTTGATCCCATCACCAACCTTTTTTGGCAGCATATTGATTATTTTTTCACACAGTAGCTGTAGAATGTATCTCTTTTACTCGCTTAACTGAACTGGGTTGGGTTTGTTTCATTGCTTTTCAGGCCAACAGGGTCAATTCTTTTTAAATATGTATATGTCAGCTATGACGTCAAGTGTCATTCTTAAAAGAAAATGTTTCAGTGTGTTTCAATCATGTTAAACTGTGAAATTGGTCATTTTGACACAAACTAGTGTAGTGTTACAAATTTATTAAATGTTTTTAGGTTCCAATACACTGAGAAATACACTGAGAAAGTTTAGTAGACTGAATTTAGCATTTGAAGTATAAATGATGATATCAGAATTATCAGTAAGAGATTCATTGCCAGTCCTGATCTCTCTATTGTAAGTCAAGCAATTCAGGTGTCGGACATTAGCTTTTGTCTGTATGCACTTCCTGGCCATTAAGATGGGTGATATAGTCGGGCAGATTACTGAAACTCTCACCTTTTGTTCTAATGGCTCTCGAGAAACTGTCCCAGTCGGTGAAGAGTCTGGCTGATTGGATTAGGATATTTACATTTGAATCACCCTGTTATGCTGACGAGATCAGGGCTGTGGAACTTCCGGTAAAGTGCTGATTCCTGTACTTCACATTTACATGCTTTGTTCAGATTGCCTCCCCCCGTTTATGTAAATCCCTCCCACTTTGGAAGGATAAAACTGTCACGGTTCGTCAATCCATCGTGGCCTTCTTGTCTTATGTCTTGGTGTTGTGTGTGCGTATCGGCGTGGTCACCGATCACTGCCGCTGATCAGTGGCGCCAGCTGCTTTCACTTTCGGTGCCAGCTGCATCTGATCAGCGGTGCCTATATATACTCACTGTTTGCGTCTTGTCTTTGTCAGATCGTTGTGATGTGTTCCGGTGTCGTTCCTGTCTGGTCTTCCCTCGTGGTCTTCGTTCCCTTCCTGGATTATTCGTCGTGTTTCCTGTGTTGATCGTCTGCACCTTCTGGATTTGGATTTCTTTTCATCACTACTCATCACTTCTGGTCCGGTTCCATCGAGGTCCCTGCGTCACTTGTCCGTTACTGTGTGCCGCCCTTTGTGTGGACCTGACCGTTCCTGTTTATATTTAATAAACGAGTGTTTCCCTGCTTTTGCCTCTTCTCCGTTTTCTGATTGTCACAGAACGATCTGAACCAGATATGGAGGCAGCAGGTGGATCTGATTCCAGTCTCTCTGATTTCATCACCAGAAGCATCAATCGTATGGATTCGCAAGAGGATTGCATCGCGCACACAGGACGGGCGGTACAAGCTTTAGTGACGCAGGTGTCCGAGCTCACCCAGCAATTCCAACAGCTGAGGAATCCCACTGCGCCACCCACACCGCCGATTCAACCCGCATCACCTGGGTCGTCCTTCCAGTCAGAGCCTCGTCTGCCGATCCCGGAGGCGTATTCAGGGGAACCAAACTTCTGCAGAGCCTTCATAACCAGGTGTTCTATGCACTTTTCCCTTCAGCCCCGTACCTTCTACAGTGAGCAGTCTAAAGTGGCTTTTGTTTTGACGCTGCTGACTGGGAGGGCGGCATTATGGGGAACGGCGGTGTGGGAGAACCAGGACCCATGCTGCGCCTCGTTCCAGGCACTCGCCGAAGAGATGAAACGGGTTTTTGATCGGTCGATGGCGGGACGAGAAGCAGCCAGAGTTCTTGCCGATCTTCACCAGGGGGACCGATCCGTTTCAGACTACTCGATTGAGTTTCGCACCCTGGCGGCCGAGTGCCAATGGAACGAGGAGGCGCAGTGGGACATGTTCCTGCGTGGGCTGGCTGACCGTGTCCAGAACGAGATCTACGCGCTGGATCTACCCACGACTCTGAACGGCCTCATTGACCTGGCACTCAGGGTGGATGCACGTCTGGCCAGGAGAGAACGTCGTGCTCCTCAGGTTCGTTTTTCTGGAGGTACAGGGGATCCCAGAACCAGCAGCGCAGACACGGTCAGCCCTGCATTCGACCACGAGCCCATGCAGGTGGGTAGGGCTCGGCTTTCCCGGGAGGAGAAGGAGAGGCGGAGATCCCTCAGACTCTGTCTTTACTGTGGGGAGGCGGGCCACTTCCTACACGCCTGCCCGGTAAAAGGCCAAACCCGGTAGTAAATCTGAGGCTACTATCGGGTGGGATCTCCGCTGAGAAGACCTCATCACCATCATCCACGCTCCTCCCGGTAAGACTGAGATGGACCACCGGCACACACGATTGTCACGCCTTACTGGACTCAGGAGCGGAGGGAAACTTCATGGATCGTAAGCTGGCCCAGAAGTTACTCATTCCTGTCACCTCACTCACTCACAGCATATCCGTCAATGCTCTTACTGGTCAAAGACTCCCTAACATTGCTCTCACCACAGGACCCATAACACTCATCACATCAGGCAATCATTCTGAAACTCTGTCATTTCTTCTATTGGACTCACCCTTAGCACCCGTAGTCCTTGGTCATCCCTGGCTCACACTCCATAACCCCCGAGTAGACTGGCGTCAACATTCCATCTCCGAATGGAGCACTCAGTGTTATAAGTCTTGTCTTACGTCTGCTTGTCCGTCTGTACCTGTTTCTGTGTTTCAGGAGGAGACGGTGGATTTACTTAACGTGCCCGTTGAGTACCTGGACCTGAAGGAAGTGTTCAGTAAGTCCCGTGCTGCTTCTCTCCCTCCGCATCGTCCCTACGACTGTGCCATAGATTTACTGCCAGGTAAGTCTCCGCCTAAGGGCAAACTTTATTCGCTTTCTGTTCCAGAAAGGGAGGCTATGGAGAAATATATTTCTGATTCTCTAGCATCCAAATTCATCCGTCCTTCCTCTTCACCGGCGGGGGCGGGGTTCTTTTTTGTGGGCAAGAAGGATGGTTCTCTGCGACCTTGTATTGACTACCGGGGGTTGAATAACATCACGGTAAAGAATACTTATCCTTTGCCGTTGATGTCTTCAGCCTTCGAGAGGTTACAGGGAGCATCAATCTTCACAAAACTGGACTTACGTAATGCCTATCATTTGGTTCGCATTAGGGAGGGGGATGAATGGAAAACCGCGTTTAACACCCCCAGGGGGCACTTTGAATATTTGGTTATGCCGTTTGGGCTGTCCAACTCCCCAGCGGTTTTCCAGGCACTCGTCAACGACGTGCTGCGAGATATGGTAGATCAGTTCATATATGTCTACCTGGACGACATATTGATTTTTTCATCCTCTCTCCAGGAACACGTGCAGCACGTCCGACGAGTGCTTCAGAGGTTGCTAGAGAATGGGCTTTTTGTCAAGGCGGAGAAATGCGATTTTCATGCACAGTCTGTTTCTTTTCTAGGATATATCGTCTCGTCTGAGGGAGTGCGTATGGATCCTGATAAGGTTAAGGCTGTGGTAGATTGGCCAAGTCCAGATTCCCGTAAGGCCCTACAGAGGTTATTGGGGTTTGCTAACTTCTACAGGCGTTTCATTCGCAATTTCAGCCAACTAGCCGCGCCTCTGACTGCCTTGACCTCCCCCAGAACTACGTTCAGGTGGTCCGACACAGCTGAGGCTGTGTTCGCCAAACTGAAGAGTCGCTTCGTTTCGGCTCCCATCTTGATAGCCCCTGATTCCTCACGTCAGTTCGTGGTGGAGGTCGACGCGTCAGAGGTGGGGGTAGGCGCAGTTCTTTCCCAACGCTCTTTCACAGACGACAAGATGCATCCATGCGCGTTTTTTTCCCATCGTTTGTCTCCCGCTGAACGTAACTATGACATTGGTAACAGAGAGTTGTTGGCGGTCAAGTTAGCGTTGGAGGAGTGGCGTCATTGGTTAGAAGGGTCGGGGGTACCTTTTATCGTCTGGACCGATCACAAGAACTTAGAATACATCAGCACTGCCAAGAGACTCAACTCCAGGCAGGCTCGGTGGGCTCTTTTTTTCGGTCGTTTTGATTTTTCTCTTTCGTACCGCCCTGGGTTCCAAGAACATCAAACCCGACTCCTTATCTCGTATTTTTGACCTTTCCGAACGCCCGTCCACTCCCGAGTGCATTTTACCAGAGAACCTATTTATCTCTACACTCTCATGGGAGATCGAGTCGAAGGTCAAGACGGCCTTAGAAGGGGTAACGCCTCCGCCCGGTAGCCCAACGAACCGGTTATTTGTGCCAGAGAGAGTACGGTCCGACGTCATTCGATGGGGGCATTGTTCCAACGTGGCTTGTCATCCAGGGGTAAATCGCACCAGTTTTTTGGTTAAGCAACGATTCTGGTGGCCGTTAATGGCTCGCGACATTCGCAGTTTCATCTTGGCTTGCTCGGTTTGTGCCACTGGTAAGACTTCCAATCGACCCCCAGATGGGTTACTCCAACCGCTGTCTGTCCCTTCGAGACCCTGGTCCCACATTGCGCTAGATTTTATTACCGCCCTCCCACCCTCCCAGGGCAAGACGGTTGTTTTGACCGTTGTGGACCGGTTCTCGAAGGCGGCTCATTTCATTCCCTTGCCCAAATTACCCTCTGCCAAGGAGACAGCGGAGACTGTCGTTGACCACGTTTTTCGCTTACATGGCCTCCCGATTGATGTGGTTTCCGACAGGGGTCCCCAATTCGTATCCAAATTTTGGCGAGAATTTTGTAAATTACTGGGAGCGACTGTCAGTCTGTCCTCTGGGTTTCATCCCCAGAGCAATGGTCAAACCGAGAGAGCCAACCAGGATCTGGAAAGAATGTTGCGATGTTTGGTATCCAAGAATCCTTCCTCCTGGAGTCAGCAGCTTTCAATGGTTGAGTACGCTCATAACTCGTTACCAGTGTCATCCACGGGCCTATCTCCGTTTGAGGGTAGTTTAGGTTACCAGCCACCTATTTTTCCTAGCCTGGAATCCGAAGTCGCGGTCCCCTCCGCTCACGCCTTCGTCCAGAGGTGCCACCGCACATGGACCAGAGCCCGAGAGACTCTGCTCCAAGTGAGGGCGCGCACCAAGGCCAAGGCCGATCGCCACCGGTCGAAGCCTCCCGTATACATCGTCGGTCAAAAAGTGTGGCTTTCTACTAAGAACATTCCACTCCGCTCCGTCTCTAATAAGTTAGCTCCTAAATTTATCGGCCCGTTTACTGTCACCAAGATTATTAGTCCGGTGACAGTCCGACTCAAACTCCCTCCTGCGTACAGGAGAATTCATCCCGCCTTTCATGTGTCCAAATTAAAACCTGTATTTCATTCTCACTTTAATCCGCCTGCCCCGGTTCCTCCTCCGCCGCGACTCGTAGATGGGGAACCTACATATTCGGTTAATCGCATTCTGGACTCTAGGCGGAGGGGACGCGGATTCCAGTACCTGGTGGACTGGGAGGGTTACGGTCCGGAGGAGAGAAGTTGGGTTCCTGCTAGGGACATTCTGGACCACTCCCTTATCGATGATTACAATCGACAGGTAAGGACGTCTGGTAACGCCAGGAGGCGTTCCTAGGAGGGAGGGTACTGTCACGGTTCGTCAATCCATCGTGGCCTTCTTGTCTTATGTCTTGGTGTTGTGTGTGCGTATGGGCGTGGTCACCGATCACTGCCGCTGATCAGTGGCGCCAGCTGCTTTCACTTTCGGTGCCAGCTGCATCTGATCAGCGGTGCCTATATATACTCACTGTTTGCGTCTTGTCTTTGTCAGATCGTTGTGATGTGTTCCGGTGTCGTTCCTGTCTGGTCTTCCCTCGTGGTCTTCGTTCCCTTCCTGGATTATTCGTCGTGTTTCCTGTGTTGATCGTCTGCACCTTCTGGATTTGGATTTCTTTTCATCACTACTCATCACTTCTGGTCCGGTTCCATCGAGGTCCCTGCGTCACTTGTCCGTTACTGTGTGCCGCCCTTTGTGTGGACCTGACCGTTCCTGTTTATATTTAATAAACGAGTGTTTCCCTGCTTTTGCCTCTTCTCCGTTTTCTGATTGTCACAAAAACACTGTGTTTTTAGATATTGAGTTAGACTTGTTTAAGATTCTGGACGAAGCAGACTACAGCAAATAAACAATCCTGCTTAAAAGATACAATCCCAACGTCTCCTGGTTTTTCGCTTCTTCGTCTCCTACACTTAAGAAGAACAATGTTTACAAAACTAGCGACAATCTTAAACAATGATTCAAAAATATATATTTTTTGAGAGATGTCCCAATTTTGTTGTATTTTCTACACTACTTTACTGTTTAATACAACAGTGGTTTGACAAAATATTGGATATCAATAAATAATAAAAAATGAATTAATATTTACCATTTTATGTAAGAGAATTTATTTCAGCTTAGAGAACAAAATATCACTGTGTCTATGACCAAACTGTCCGAACAAGCCATCCGTATTGCATCACATCTCCAAGATGACACCAAAAGCTTTAGAAGGCCAACCCCTCACCTCCAGGGAAATGCGTTGCCACATTTCTACCGTTAAAAACTGCCAGGTCCCTATCACCGCTCGACTGTGGTAATGTTTAGGTTTACCATGTGGGGAATCCCTCACCTAACACAGCCCAGGCTTGTCTCTTCTGGATCAAGATTATAGATTCTGAATCAGGTCATCTACGAGTCATTTAGCAGTGGGTTCTCCACAAACATGAGGTGCGATAAGGGGGAGAGGGGCGATGCTCTTTCGGCCCCCCCCCCTCCGGTTCTGGTAACGGACGGCTATCTGGGGCCAATCAAAGTCCTGCGGCGCTGCGGTATCGTTCCTTCTAGGCGGGATTCTGACTTTAGAGGCGTTCAGTCATAATCCCGCTGATGGTAGCTTCACACCAGTGACTCCTCAGCCAAGCACACGCACCAAATGTCTGAACCTGCGGTTCCTCTCGTACTGAGCAGGATTACTATAGACGGTTTCAACGGCAACAACATAAACAAACGTTCCTGCGCATGCGCGCTTTTGTGGCCCAAACTTAACTTCAGGTAGAATCGATAACAACAGAGTTCATCTGTAACAGAGCCGGTCTTTCTACACAAGCAAATTACATTAGCTAGCAAGTATGTCTAGTCAGTATTATATGGGACTACCAATAGAAGAAAAGAGCCGTTACTTGGACAAATTTAAATGTGATAACGTTACACTACCAGACCCGTTCAACAAAATTTTGAGGCAAACATTTTTTTCTACAGACCTGTCTGATTTACCGGAGGTCAGGTAAATATATTTGAATACTTAGTCGAGAAGGAATGTGTGTACACAAAGGAGGCGTTCAGGGCATATCGTAGTTTGGATGCCTATAACTATTTTCATTCCGGAAAAGTTAAACAAATTCTAACACACACGGATGGAAATACCTGTATCGTTTACGGGGAAATCGAGGCGGGTCAGATGCTTTCAAAGAGCTACTCCGCCTGGATCATTGCGATGAAGTCCGGCGAAAACCAGAGTGGGCATTGCACCTGCATGGCAGGATAATTATGGCTGGCTAGCTAATGTTACATTTTACAATAGCATTTAGATACACTTTTTCAATACTTGCATTTATCCCGCTGATAAAATGTCTATCTGGATCTATGCAGCAATGGAGAGGTGTGTAGCCATGTGGGTACGATTTTGGTTGCTGCGGAGCAGTGTGTTCAGGATGGACTCCAGAATGGCCCATCTGTCACTTCAAAACCAAGTGTTTGGTCACGGGTGACTAAAAAGAGGAGCATTTTAACAATTATTATATTTAATAATTATATCCTAGTCTTTTCAAATATCAGTGTACATTTGGTGGTATTTTGTACAACACTACATATGCCAATTTTCCTTAATAATTATTTTTATTATCATGTATATTTATGTATAATGTACATTTCAAATATCCTTTCAGGCTGATCCACAACCAGTAGCTCAGTGGGATTTCTTGAAACCTGGCAAGAAGATCAAGCTACAAGCTCCCTTCTGCCTTCCCCCACTAAATCCAGATGGGTCACCAAAAAAGCTTTTTAAAGCCCTGAAAGTAAGTTATAGTTCATATATCTCTAACAAATCAACTAGTCTAATGTAAAAGATTCAGTACCTATATATGGCAGTGTAGGTACGGTCTTTTCACCATTTACAGGTGAAACTAGAAAAATTAGAATATCGTGCAAAAGTATTTCAGTAATTCAAATTAAAAGGTGAAACTAATATATTTTGTGTATATATAACTATATACATATGCATGATTATACTTATCAGAGGGTCGACATTTCTGTATTTAAAATTCTTTTTTTATTGATTTCATGTAATATTCTGATTTTCTGAGATTTTGAATTTGGGGTTTTCATAATAATCAAAATTATAACTTTTGCACGATATTCTAATTTTTTGAGTTTCACCTGTATTTTAGGAAGTTGTGCCAGGCTGTGCTCTCTTTTCTGTCATGTGTGACAGCAGTGAGACAGACACAGCCTCTGAGTCAGGTAGTCAGGATTTCACCAGCAGTCAGAGAGAGCAGGATGCTAAGGGAGAGGAACTCTACGTGTTCAGCAGCTGAGCTCAGCCCCACAGTGAGCATGGTAGCTGTCCAAAGTGCACAACATTTTATGATGCCTTCATTAAACTGAACCCAGATCAAGTGGTGGAACTAGAGAGAAACACTAGAAAACAGAGCATAGAACCACTCTGGCATGATGCGAGCAAGCTACGCATAACAGCAAGCACAGCCAGCAAGGTGCCTCAGCGTGAGACAACTGACCCGGCTAAGTTTCTCACTGAACACCTCTTCCCAAAGTTCCAGGGGAGTGTGGCCACAAGGTATGGGAAGGAAAGCGAGGGACTTGCTAAGGAGCAGATTAGGGAGAGGGGCTGCATAGTGATGGACGAAGGGTTGGTAGTGTGTGCAGGAGACCCATGGCTGGCAGCAAGCCCTGATGGTATCATTGATGGCAAGCTGCTAGAAGTAAAATGCCCTATCACACTCAGTGCTTACACATCCCTTAATGATGCACTCACTGCCACAAACCAAGACATAAGAGTGGAGAGTGGGCAGTACATTGTGAACCCAAAAGGCCCCAGAGGTTACTACAGGCAGATACAGTTAGGGATGCACTGTCTCGGGCTGAAAACATCCTGTCTTGTTATTTGGACCCCAGCACAGCACCTGGAACTTGATGTGCCTTATGACAATGGTTTTGTCTCCAAATATATGCAAAGGCTACGTAGCTTTTACTTTAAACACATGCTGCCAAAAGTTGTGGATGCATTTGGAGAGGGACGACTGCAGTTGAGTGACAGCTACATGAAAATAGTCTCAAAAACAGCTTGATAGTGCTGATCTGAAATCAGTTTTACAAGAAAAATAGTTATTTTTCTTAAAGTATAGGTTGTTCCTGCCTTTTTGAGCACCAAGCTTTTTCACTTTTTACATCAAATACATAAATACATAAAAAACGGAAATCGTAGTCTACAGTACTTTATTCATCAGTCAATAAATCAGTTACTCAATAGTTGTTGGTGTTCATTACTGCATATATAATTTCATTTTATAATTACAATCCATGTGAAATATTGTGATACAACTGCAACACTACAAATATCAATGCATGTGTTTGGTATTTTAATATATTTAAATCCCATAAATGGGATAACTATATCCCATAGTTAAAATTATCAAATTAAAGGGTTAGTTCACCCAAAAATGAAAATTCTGTAATTAATTTCTCTCCCTCATTTCGTTCCAAACCTGTAAGACCTTCGATCATCTTCAGAACACATTTTTGATGAAATCCGAGAGCTTTCTGTCCCTCCATTGACAGCCTAAGTAATTAAAAATAGCTTAATTTGTGTTCCAAAGATGAACAAAGGTATTGCAGGTTTGGAACGACATGAGTGTTTTTATAGGTGAACTATTTCCCTTTAAGTTGTGGTTAAGTCCTGCTTTATTTTGGTACAAGTGGTTTCCCCAGATTTGAAAGTGCTGCACAAACAATTAATATTTCATCTATTGTGCAAAGACTGTTATCATTTCTCCGTTTGTTCATACTGACTGGCAGGGTGTTCCGCAGAATTCTGAATGTCTTCAGTTTTCCTATGGCCCTTTCCACGTGGATTCTCACTCTGGACATTTTTCTAGAGTGTGTCACCTCTAATCCTGTCAATGGTTTTCTTCCCTTTGTAGATGCTGGTACAAGAAGACGAACACATTTGGTGGCAAAATATTCAGGAAAATTGAAGCCTCGATCAGCCATTACATGGTCTCCTTGTTCAAGAAGGTCAATCAACCCTGAATTTTTTGTTATAACCTTGTCACTAGCACGACCACCCCAGACTTTTGATAAAAATGTAATAGCTCCTGTTGGACTAATACCAACAAGGAACTTCACAGTATTATGTGATTTGAGTGGGAGTATGTGACTGCCCGTGTTTGCAAACTAGTTGGCCTCTCAATGAACATTTCAATACAGTCTATTATACATCTAACTTGTTGGAAACCTGTAGTCTTGAAGAGGGTGGGGAGATTTCTTCTGATATCTTTCCTGGATGGCCACCGGACAACCTATTGTAACTCTTTAGCCATTACATCGAGCCATTCATGAAAGATGTTTGAGACAGTTCCACAACTCACTCTGAAGCGAAAAGCGAGGTCTTGATGAGTGAAGCCTAGGCGAAGCTTCATCAGGACCACAAGAAACTGCTCAGGAAAGGTAAGTATGGTTGATGATGTGTTCCATGTTGTTTTTCAGGTAAGTGAGGAGGGTGAAGAACACAGAAGCAGATGGTAGACCAGTGTAAAAATGAGTGTGCTTGTCTTCATTTAAAATAAAATCGGACGGACTGCCAAACATATGATCTTGTAGTCGTTTTTCTTGAGATTCCAGTTTCTTCCCCAGTGAAGCCATTTTTATTTTTAATTCAACATTTTCATTTTGTAGCTGGTCAATATCTGCCATTGATGGATCTGTACCCACAGCAGTGCATCCTTCTTCAGGGTCAGCATGGGTGACCTCTAAGAAAGGTGAATCCATAGACTCAACCACAGATTGTCTACTCTGTCTCCTCTGGTATTGCTCCAACTTCTGTGAACCATCAATGGTGTTTTTATGAGCGAAAATTGATGGAACATAATCTGGATGGCCACTGATGGCGCACCTAAAATAAAGACAAACAGTTTGTGTTGACAGTATTTCACCTTGCTAAGCATCATACATGCATGATTTGCATAATCCATAACTTTTCTGGTTTCATGTGCATTTCTATGATATTGATTACAACTTATTGATTAAAAAATATTAGTAGCCTACTAGTACAATGAAATTAGGTCAAAGTCAAATTTATTTCAAAATGCACATTGTTTTAAAGCTGCTTTACAGATAAAATATATCAGTGAAAATGTAGTAAAAGTCTATATTTAGTTCTTCATTTAAAGCTTCATTACAAGAGCTTTATTCAGCATTATTGTATTTATGTCCCCAGGGAACAAGCCTAAGACGACTGTTATTTGTAATTGTATGTAGGTTATTTGTAAAGCATTGATGGAAAAACATTGTGGCTCTTATGTTTGATAGATATCAGGTATCATAACGCTAGTTTAAATCATAGCTTAAGCGTATCAACTACAACATTGTCGTTGCTGTGTAAAATTAATGTATACAATGTTATCTATGTGTGTAGTAATCAATTTAGTTAATACATAACTATTGCAGGTTTGTTACTGGTCAGCTAGCTATTATCTGTTGCTTATCATGAGTTTTTTAACTGTAACGAACTGAGTGCTACAGATCCTTGAATTCTTGCCTGGCTGCCAAGCCTCTCTTCGCACAGCGGTGATCCATGCTCGCCGTCTCCCTTCGTTTTTAGGAATCCGAAACATTTTTATTTTCGATAAGGTATTTGTTCCAGAGGTCAGGTTGAAACCCACAGCACAACAACCTGAGCCCAACTTCAGTCTGCTCATCACCTTAATTTTAACTGCGTTTGTAGTCGGCGCCATATTACCGACAAAGAGTATAGAAGTAACGTTACTTTGTTACCGATAAACAAAACAGACCGGAAGTTAACTTCGGGCCAGCACGTAACCCTGGCAACTCGCGTGCGTCCGATAAAACTGTCTATTGCAACGACACGGACATCAGTAGGGTAAAGCCACCTGTCTGCTTGACCACACAGAGAAATTGCTGGGATTTTCTGTCCAAACCAAACTTCTGAACCAAATTGAAGAGAAGGGCAAGACCATCACAGAGTTTCTTGTGAGCAAGGGAATCACAGGAGTTACTACAGATCCAATAAAACTCCTCCAGGGCCTGATGGAGTTCTTTGCGTAGGAGCCAAAGGTGCTGCTACTAAACGAAGAAGTAAGCACACAGCATAAAAAAACTGATCATTTTATTGGTATTTTGTTTAGTAGGTAGGGGAGGTAGTGACGCACTGATACCAATGTTACCACTGCCAATACAGAGTCCTGATTTTGCAGGGGAATTCCACAGAAAAACAACATTTTGTGATTCAGATATGTCTGTGTGTCTTCACCTCTCACAGGATGCCTTAGCAGAACTGCCAAGCACCCCGTGCATCATAGTTGTGGGTAAGGATGTTCATGTCTGCTCTTAAATATCTGGAAGTGCTGTATATTTTTTGCATTGATTAAAAAAATTATTGTTGTTATTTACATGTTTTGCAGATGAAGGAAGATACAAAATATCAGAGGATGGAGTCACAGTAAACCACATCATCAGCTGTTCTCTGGTTGCTGTCAGCTATGAGTTCAGCCTCTTCTACGTGCTAAACATTATGTACCCCAACGGAGCAGCCCTGACTCTGGAATTTATCCAGAGGTATGTTTTGACAAAGTTCTTTGTCAATTTTATAGTATACTTAGTTTTGCAATGCCATGCCAAAGTGACATGATACATTTTTGTGTTGCCACAGGAGCCTGCTGGGTATCAATCCAGAACGTGGGTCTAAAGCAGAAAAAAAGCACAAATAGTACAACATTCCACCAAAACTGCTTCGATTCCTGTCGGACCTGAGTGACTTCCAGAATCCTTGGAAGATTTAAAGGTCATTACACAAACTCTTTTGTTACTCACACTGTCTTTTTCTGTTGAAGTCCTGTACATTTGGCTCAACTCTGTAATATCAGCTGCTGGCTGAGACAAACCGGCCACTCCTCTCTACCAGGTAACGTTATCTGCAGGCAGGAAATAACAGCAGACAGAGAGGAGGAGGAAGGACTGATACCTGAGTTCTTCATTCTTTTGCAAATGTTGCCCAGTATTGTGATGTCAGATATTGAGTTTGTATTGTGACTTTGCTGTTGTAAACTTTATTGTTGCTGCTCTAGTAAGTTATAATTAAAATATTAAATTCTAGTCCTATTCTGAATTTAAAAACCACCACGGAGCTAATATGCACACCTTAGTGTTTGTTTATTTATGAAAAGTCATATTGTCATCTCAATATATCAATGTTATCGCACATCACAGATTTTCATTCTATCATGCAGGCTGTCCTTACACCCTTGCTTGCTTCATTTCTCATTTGGTCAGTTGGTTATTTGCTAGGATGGCTGAATGTGCGATGCAGTGAAAGGCTTGGCTTAATTTGACTAAAGTCTAAGATAAGGTGGAAGTGAAACGCCATTTATGTTCCAAGTTATAATGGGGTTGTGATGGCGCAGTGTATAAGATGTCTGCCTTTGGTGTGAGCGACCCGGGTTCAATCCCCCTCTGTGACACATCTACCAGTGTGTCCCTGAGCAAGACACTTAACCCCTAGGTTAACCCGCAAGGATCACTCCTTCATCTAGGTAATAGACAGGGATTGGCACTTCCTCATCAAACAGATCCAGGATAATCTACCGAACCATCTACCTGTGTCGGCAAGGAGAGAGCAACGACAACCTGGAGGGACAGCTGGGCCGTGAAGACCTGAAGACAAGAAGAGTACCCCCCCCCCCTTATAAAACTTATAAAGTTTATAAAACTATCCCGTGTAAAATGATCACTACAGAGGCGGGTTTTGGTGGTGATCCTCAACTCTCCATCAAGGTAAGCTGTAGTAACTAATAATACTGACAGTAACTCGCGATTGAGCGGCAAACTGATGCCAATGTGCTCTATTTATATTGTTAGTGGAGCGGCCAGCCTCAAGGGCTCCAGTGCGTCATCAGGTAGGGGCGGGGCCAGGAGCTCAGGCACTCCAGTGCGTCATCGAGTACCCTTTTAGCCCCGCCCAAAAAATCCGTAAAATATCAATGGTGAAAAACTATTTAACGGTCTAACTCCACAATTCAGTACTTCACAGTTCGCAGTCTTTGTAATGTGTTTTAGCAATACATTTCTAACATTTATGATGTGTTTAGAATTTTTTTTTAAATTGCCTTTACAGGGACTTTAAGCAATTTTGAGCGTGGCATGGTTGTTGGTGCCAGACGGGCCGGTCTGAGTATTTCACAATCTACTCAGTTTTTTTCACGCACAATCATTTCTAGGGTTTACAAAGAATGGTGTGAAATGGGAAAAACATGCAGTATGTGGCAGTCCTGTGGGCAAAAATGCCTTGTTGATGCTAGAGGTCAGAGGAGAATGGGCCGACTGATTCAAGCTGATAGAAGAGTAACTTTGACTGAAAAACCACTCGTTACAACCGAGGTATGCAGCAAAGCATTTGTGAAGCCACAACACGCACAACCTCGAGGCGGATGGACTACAACAGCAGAAGACCCCACCAGGTACCACTCATCTCCACTACAAATAGGAAAAAGAGGCTACAATTTGCAAGAGCTCACCAAAATTGGACAGTTGAAGACTGTAAATATGTTGCCTGGTCTGATGAGTCTCGATTTCTGTTGAGATATTCAGATGGTAGAGTCAGAATTTGGCGTAAACAGAATGAGAACATGGATCCGTCATGCCTTGTTACCACTGTGCAGGCTGGTGGTGGTGGTGTAATGGTGTGGGGGATGTTTACTTCGCACACTTTAGGACCCTTAGTGCCAATTGGGCATCGTTTAAATGCCACGGCCTACCTGAGCATTGTTTCTGACCATGTCCATCCCTTTATGGCCACCATGTACCCATCCTCTGATGGCTACTTCCAGCAGGATAATGCACCATGTCACAAAGCTCGAATCATTTCAAATTGGTTTCTTGAACATGACAATGAGTTCACTGTACTAAAATGGCCCCCACAGTCACCAGATCTCAACCCAATAGAGCATCTTTGGGATGTGGTGGAACGGTAGCTTCGTGCCCTGGATGTGCATCCCACAAATCTCCATCAACTGCAAGATGCTATCCTATCAATATGGGCCAACATTTCTAAAGAATGCTTTCAGCACCTTGTTGAAACAATGCCATGTAGAATTAAGGCAGTTCTGAAGGCGAAAGGGGTTCAAACACAGTATGAGTATGGTGTTCCTAATAATCATTTAGGTGAGTGTATATATACTTTTCCCTTTGTGTTTTTTTTTTCCTTTTTATATTTTAGTTTCCATGGAATTGTTAAATATGTAAATAAAAAGTAAATAAAAATATTTTTTAATCACAGAAGATTTGTTTGAAATATTTTCAACAAGAGTTATTATCATTATACACTGTTAACTAACAGAAAAGTAAAATTTCTATTTGCTTTAGGTATATTGCCTAAATTCATCTGTTTTATTTTTACTGTAGGGAAACCATAAATTAACAGAAATTTATCATCTTTTAATTACGGAACAAAGTCCGGGTAATGAGCTGCCAGTACATTTTCTGTTATTTTACAGATTTATTTTTATATTTGCGTTTTTTTTTTTTTACTGTAGTTATATCATTAAATACCACAAAGTGTCCTGTTTTGTTCCTATAGATGCACCATTAAATGACAAAGTGTCCTGTTTTTTTACTATAGATACACCATTAAATGGCAAAGTGTCCGTTTTTTTTTTTTTTACTATAAATACATCATTAAATATCAGAAAACTGTTTTATTTACTGTGGGCACACTGTGAATTAACAGAAAATTTCCGTTTTTTAATTACGGGACAAAGTCCAGGTAATAAGATGTCAGTACTTTTTCTGTTATTTTACTAATTTATTTCTTAGAGTGTAGTCATGGTAACCAAGACCCTTCTTGCCCTTGTTGGGGGGATGGGACCATAGATCCCAGAGTTAGTTTGAAAGATTATTGTCTGATTTGTCTGAGTCGTTACAAGTGTAATATTAATCTTTTAAACAGTGTTATGTAGCTTGATGCTAATTGTAGCTCTAATGGGTCTGCTGCGCCAGGAACCATTTTATTCAATAATCTAATTTGTTAAAATAATTCACATAAGGTCCAAAGAATATACTTTTTTGTTTGTTTTCTAGAAAGACTTCAGATAATAGGTGAATTGATCTATAAGGTATGTGTCAGGATACAGGCACAGAGGCGGAGGTAAGTGAATTCAAACGTGAGTTTATTTACAATGATTCAAGTGACAAGGTGAATTGGCAAGGTTCAGGTGAAGGTGCGGTGACGATCACTACGTGCAGAGCGGATTCCAGGTGAGCAGATCCTCCTTTAGTTAGCTTGGCGTGAGCAGACACTGTTCATTGATACGTCTCCTTTTCTATTTCAGATACAGTAGCGGACACGGAGATCTCGGCGGGAACGTGGGACACTCAGACGAATCTCCAGGACTCGGGGAACATGGGACCAGGCAGGACTTCTGGGAACAGCGGGACAAGGATACAAAGGTGAGTATTTCAAAGGTGAGTATACGTTACGTGGTGGTTTTCAGGTTGACGTGGAGACTTCAGGAGACAGAGGGTTATGGTCTATTCCTGTTGGAGGCTTGACAAAGACTGAAGTGTGCATGGGTGTTTTGTAGAGCTGGGTGATGAGGTAATTGATGGTGCATAGGTGTGAGTGGTTAGTATTCCGGGGAGAGTGATCTTTGAGTGGTGGATGGGAATGAATCTGATTGATTCCTGACACTACCCCCTCCTCCAGCGTCCGCGCCAGCGGACCCAGGACCCCGACGTCGCGGGGGTCTACCTCGAGGAGCAGGTTTTTCAGGATGTTGTTCATGGAAGTCAGTGAGTAGCATGGGATCGAGGACGTCCTTACGAGGTACCCAACACCTCTCCTCTGGTCCATAATTCTCCCAGTCAACCAGGTACTCGAGTTGACCACCCCGACGTCGGGAGTCCAGGATCCTTCTTACAGCGAAGATGGATTCTGCTTCAATGGGGAGTACCGGAGGATTCTCATCTTGCGCCAGATCAGTAGAGGGAACTGGAACAGGTGAGTGATGGGGCTTCAGAAGGGAGACATGGAATGAGGGGTGGATGCGATACTGGTTTGGCAGACGGAGCTGGTAGGTAACTGGATTAATTTGCCTCGTTATGGGAAATGGACCGATGTATCTTGGACTTAGTTTGCGACAAGGTAGTCTCAGCCGGATATCCTTGGTCGAAAGCCAAACCAGTTGGCCAGGTTGGTATTCGGGGGCATTGCAACAATGAGCGTCTGCGAAGTGACTGTGGCGGTTTATGGCTTGTTGGAGGTGATGGTGAGCTTGGTTCCATACCCTCTCACTGTTCCGGAACCAGGCGTTGACTGCAGGGACTTCTGAGGACTCCCCGGACCACGGGAACAGTGGGGATTGGTAACCCAGAATGCATTGGAACGGGGTTAAGTTGGTGGAGGTTTGTCGAAGGGAGTTTTGAGCATACTCTGCCCATACGAGATAGCGGCTCCAGAGATGCTGGTTGGCATGGCAGAAGGTGCGGAGGAAACGGCTGACATCCTGGATTTTACGTTCCGCCTGCCCATTCGCCTGTGGGTGATACCCTGAAGTTAGACTTACGGTTACGTTCATTAATGCAAAGAAGGCTCGCCACACCTTTGAGATGAATTGTGGCCCCCTGTCTGACACAATGTCCTCTGGAAGGCCAAAATTCCGGAAGACATGTTCCATTAACAGTTCTGCGGTTACAAATGCTGTGGGTAAGTTCTTCAGGGGAATCAACTTTCACGCTTTAGAAAAGCGATCAATGGCCACCAGGATACAGGTGTTTTCCTCTGAGGGTGGAAGGTCAGTCACAAAATCAACCCCAATGTGTGACCAGGGTCTTTGTGGAACAGGTAGGGGCATGAGCTTTCCAGCGGGTAAGTGACGGGGATTCTTATTCATAGCCCACAGGATGCATCCTTGGATGAAGGTCTTGACATCGCGGAGCATGTTGGGCCACCAGTAGCGGGTCTGGAGAGTGGAGCAGGTCTTGGTTATTCCAGGGTGACCCGTCCCAACGGATGAGTGTGCTGAGGAGATTAGTGACATGCGAAATTCATCGGGTACGTAAATCTTTCCGGCCGGGCACTCTGGAGGACTGGGCTGGTGTCGGGACAACTCCATCAGTTGCTCGTTTAAATCCCACTGAATGGGATTGACAAACATCCTTTCTGGTAAGATATTCTCGGGTTCTTCGTGGTGAGTTTCGGGGGCATGGAGACGAGACAGAGCATCCGCTCAGACGTTCTTAGAACCAGGGCGATAGGAGATCTGGAAATGGAATCGAGTAAAGAAGAGTGCCCATCTGGCCTGGCGTGGATTGAGTCGCTTTGCTTCCTTTAAGTACTGGAGATTCTTGTGGTCAGTGAGAACCAGGAATGGGTGTTTGGCGCCCTCTAACCAGTGTCGCCATTCTTCAAGAGCAAGCTTTACCGCCAGGAGTTCCCGATTGCCGATATCATAGTTTACCTCAGCAGGCGATAACTTGTGAGAGAAGAACGCACATGGCATAGGTTTGGGGGACGAGTTGGAGTACTGGGATAACACAGCTCCTACCCCAGTAGTGGAGGCATCAACTTCAACAATGAACATTTCCTCAGGATTAGGATGTCGGAGTAGAGGAGCTGTGGTGAACGCTGTCTTTAGAGACTGGAATGCGTGATCGGCCTCACCGGTCCAGAGCAGTGTCTTGGGCTTTCCTTTGAGGAGAGATGTTAGAGGGGCAGTTAACAGGCTGTACTGGTGAATGAACCTCCGGTAATAACTGGCAAATCCAAGGAACCTTTGCAATTCTTTAACAGTCTGTGGGGTTGGCCAGGAAGCTATCGCCTTGGTCTTGCGATCGTCCATCTCTACTACTTTTTCACTGAGTTGATAACCGAGGAACTCGACTGAGGTTTGGTGGAAGGAACATTTCTCTGCCTTAAGGAACAGGGAGAATTCACGTAGCCGTTGGATTACTAGGGAGACATTTCGTTGATGTTCCACTGGATCCTTGGAATAGATTAGAATGTCGTCAATGTAGATTATTACGAACCGATTCAGGTAATCTCGGAAGACTTCATCCATGAAGCTTTGGAAGATGGAAGGAGCGTTTACCAGACCATATGGCATAACCAAATATTCGTAATGGCCTGCTGGGGTGATGAACGCGGTCTTCCATTCGTCGCCTTCTCGAATTCGGATGAGATTATAAGCGCTTCTCAAATCCAGTTTGGTGAAAACCTTAGCCTCTCGAAGTTGTTCCAGAGAGGAAGGAACCAGCGGGAGTGGATAGCTGAACTTCACGGTTATCCGATTCAGGGTTCTATAGTCGATACACGGACGTAGTCCGCCATCCTTCATAGGGACAAAGAAAAAACTGGCAGCAGCAGGTGATGTGGAGGAGCGGATATAACCTTGTTTCAAGGCTTCTTCAATGTACTGTTCCATGGCTCTTTGTTCGGGGATAGACAGGGAGTAGATTCGTCCCTTAGGGATGGGCTCTCCTGGAACGAGATCGATGGCACAATCCCAGGCTCGGTGAGGTGGTAATTTGGCAGCCTCGACTGGATTGAACACATCTGCAAACAGAGAGTAACAGGTAGGGATGGACACTGACAGGCTTTCTGTGGGGCTTTCAACGGAGGTTGAGTTCACTGGAATGTTGCCGGGTATGTTAACGATGGGCGTGATCGCGAGTTCGGCGAATCACCGACACCGAACACCGAATCGGCACCGAATCGGTCGTAAAGACAGAACTCACAAGCATTCTGGGGGGTCGAGTTGGACATGACTGACGAAAATGTCCTCTCATTCCGCAATACAGACACAATCTTAGCTCTCGACGTCGGGCACGTTCTGCTGGAGACAGTCGGTGAGTATCCACTTGCATCCTTTCTCCACCTGCTTCGGATGGACCTTACGCGGGGTACTGAGAGGTACTAGTGGGTCGTTGAGTTTCGAGATAGCAGCCCTGAGATCGTTGGTGCACGCGGAGAGCTTGCTGGATAAACTTTTCCACACCCAGGCTGTCATCATATATTGCCATTTGAAGACGGAGAGCAGGATTCAAACCACGTCGGTAGACAGAGATGAGCGCCTTCTCGTTCCACACACTTGCGGAGGCTAGAGTGCGAAACTCCAATGAATACTCAGAAACCGATTTTCTGCCCTGATGCAGTTGCAGTAGTTTGTCGCTGGTGGAGGAATCATCAACTGGTCGCCCGAAAACTTCTTTAAAATGGTCTACGAATTCCTGTACCAACGAGGTAACCTTGGATTCCTGTAACCACAATGTTTCAGCCCATCTTAAAGCAGCCCCGGATAACTGTTGGATTATAAAAGCAATCTTCGATCTTTCTGTGGGGTACAACTGGGTCTGCTGTTCCAAAGCGAGCAAACACTGAAGCAGGAACCCGTTGCAATCCTCCGACCGGAGAATGGCGCTGGACGTGATGCTGGGTTTGCGAAGCAAACCATAGAAGAAGTGGGGCCTGCGGAAGTACTGAGCGTTGGCTGACTGGAATTCACAACAGCGGTTGTAGGTTGTACAGGATTATCACCATGGCGGGTAGACTCCATCGCGCTGCTTCTTTTCCTTTGTAGGTCAAGCCTTCTGTCAGGATAAAGGCACAGAGGCGGAGGTAAGTGAATTCAAACGTGAGTTTATTTACAATGATTCAAGTTACAAGGTGAATTGGCAAGGTTCAGGTGAAGGTGCGGTGACGATCACTACGTGCAGAGCGGATTCCAGGTGAGCAGATCCTCCTTTAGTTAGCTTGGCGTGAGCAGACATTGTTCATTGATACGTCTCCTTTTCTATTTCAGATACAGTAGCGGACACGGAGATCTCGGCGGGAACGTGGGACACTCAGACGAATCTCCAGGACTCGGTGAACATGGGACCAGGCAGGACTTCTGGGAACAGCGGGACAAGGATACAAAGGTGAGTATTTCAAAGGTGAGTATACGTTACGTGGTGGTTTTCAGGTTGACGTGGAGACTTCAGGAGACAGAGGGTTATGGTCTATTCCTGTTGGAGGCTTGACAAAGACTGAAGTGTGCATGGGTGTTTTGTAGAGCTGGGTGATGAGGTAATTGATGGTGCACAGGTGTGAGTGGTTAGTATTCCGGGGAGAGTGATCTTTGAGTGGTGGATGGGAATGAATCTGATTGATTCCTGACAGTATGAAAGTGGTGTAGATGGCCAACCCATAATGCTAGAATAAAGGCTAATAATGGCTGAATTCAAACAAAAGTATAACGATCAAATAATAATGAAGATTAGGTCTCATACCGGCAGAGGTGTGAAAGGTTCGTCGATTGACAACAATAGAGCATGAATGAAGCAGTTCTTCTCGTCAGTCATTAGTCATAGACTGCAAATGGGTGTTTACAGGACAATAAAATATTTTATTAGCATTTTATCAGCCTTCTCTAAAAACTCTGACATGATCTTACAATATGCTTTGTAAAACGCAAAATTTTAGATATATCATCCTCAGATTTGAAATGAAGCATGACCTCATTGTGGCTTCACTTTAGTTGTGGTAATAAGTTGTTATACTACACGCACATAATATTTGTATACATTTAATAAATACTTTATTAATATTTTTTTGTTTTTGTTTTTATGTTTGATCATATATATCTCCATATTACTGACAGTCTGAGTAATTCTTAGTCTTGAACTGTAAACTCTCAAGTACTGGCTTTCTAAATATATGTTGTCTATGCGCCTATTCAGAGTGACTAATGAGCAGCAACCTTTTTATTTTGGGTAATAAAATACCCCATTTGTTAAAAAGACACCCAGTCTTGTAAAGGAATAACTAGTTAAACTATTGCCAGACTAAAATGTGTAGATGGAAACATGTTGAAATATGAAAGATTGGTAGGTAGGCAACCTTTCAATCCTAAATAAATATACATGTAAGGCACTAGGATGTTTGTATGCTCTATAATATACAACATAGTACAATATAAAAAGTAATATGGGTGTTTACACTGTAAGATGATGAATATTATAATGTTTAGAGTTGTGTTTATTGTGAAATTCTGTGTTCATGGATATCTGCTCAAACGTAGATGTTTATAATGTACTACACAATAACGTTTCATAGGTTCTTTGTAAGCGCTGTGAGTTTGTCACTTACCATATGCATTTGAAAAGCAAAACGCGCCAAACATTACAAGTTTTTACTCCTAACTCACTTCATAACGTCATAAGTGTCATACGTGTCAATGTTTTAATTTCCATTTGGGATCTAAAGTGGCTTCATATCACAGAATGAGGCAGACAGTATATTATTTTGAAGTATTCTATATATAACTAATGATATGTCGATTAGAATTGCATCATAAATAATATTTTATTCTTATGAAAATACCTGAGATGGCTTGAAGAACACAGATAAACCATATATTGTCACAGTCGTGTGTTTATTGTCCTCAAATTTAATAAGTCAAAGTGTTTCTATATTTTTATTCAGCTACAGGGATAGTTGTATTAGGATTATCCTCGAACGTCATGTTATTTTACTTCTGTGAGGCGCATTTGGCTTTCAGTATGAATTAAATATAAGTCAACAAACCTGGTGTTCTTTATATTTTTTGTGAATTTTAAATCACAATTTTAACCAGAAAAATCACAATTAGATTTGTTCTCCCAAATGGTGCAGCCCTACTAGCTCCCGATATCAGCATGTTCATAGTTGTTTTGTTGTTGTTGTTTTTACAGGGACCAGACAAGTCCTGCTGACTTAAACATTCACACGAGTCTCTTCAAACTGTTATTCTCTGAGACTGCTGTACCAACATCTGGAAGCTTCAACATGAACATGGTAAAATGAAAAAGCAAACACCTTGGAAATGACAGGTACTGTTGAACATGAACTGTTTCAGGAATGGCACAAAGGTGTGTGACTGTTCAAGTATCTGTGTTTAGATCAGTGTGCTCAATTATGTGCCTTTTTGTCCTTCATGTATTAGGATTGTGTTGTATTTTAAATAAAATACAAACAATCAAAAGGAAGAACAAAGAAAAATTTAACACATTTTGTTTTTCTTCATCAGAATGGTACGAAACTTGGTAAAGGTATTGCCACTTGCTATGTGAATACACACACACACACACACACACACACACACAAATCATGGACATGATTCAAACAGGTCAAATCGTCCTGAAAATAATTGTCACAATTGTGCTCCTCGCGGTGAAAAATGACTGCATTGGTAAATGACTGGGAGACTAATTCCATCTAGTGAATACTTTTGATACTGCGGCCAAACAAAATTTTACTGAAAGCAATATTTTTTAGATATCAGGCTTAAATTTTTAACACAACATGTTTAGATTTTTGGCTTTGATTTTCTCACAGTTTCAGAGTAAAACATGTTTTTGAAAATATTTATTTCATATAAAAATTGAAAATAGTATTATTGCACATTTTTCATAACAATAAACGCACTTTAAAACTTTTTAAAACTTCAGTAATAATCTGTCAAGAGTCGTCTTTGAAAAGATATCAAACTTAAGTCTGTGCTCTAAAGCATTCAATATTTAATATTTAATTTTCAGGTCTATGCCAAAAAGTGAATAAATCGATTATAAATATAGCGTAAATATAATTTAGTACGATAAAATCCCCTAAAATACAAAATATTAAATAAAAAACATTATCGAACTAAAATATAGTACATTCATTTCATTGAAATAAAAAAAAAAAATTCTGTCATTTTTGACTGACATGCGAAGAGCAAGAGTTAATCTCCTAAGAATTCTTGTTCTAGTTCCCTCACAGTCCAACCAGATATGACCATTAGGGGAGGGGATATTGTCATCCCAGGTGTGAAACACATCAATATTCATGATAAATTATGCCCTCCCTGCATAAGCCTTCCTGATAGAAAATATGTCTTAACCCTTTGATGCACAAGCTATGAAAACCCCTTCTAATGCACAACATGGGTCTAAAAAGACCCGCATTCATTTCCTATGTTATTTCAGTCATGGCTGAATGTCTCTTTGCTGATTTTTTAAAATATATCCATTTTATCATTTGTTATTCCAGGTAGTATTCATTAAATGTCTTGTTGTTGATTTCCACAAATCATTATGTTTATGTTTTCTTTCTTAAATATCTTGTTTTTGATTTCCACAAATCATTATGTTAATGTTTTCTTTCTTACTTTTCTTACACAGTTTTTGTATTTCTACATCAATTTTACATACACGGGTCTAAAATGACCCGTATTCATTTCCTATGTTATTTCAGGTGGCTTTGAGAGTTACAGATTTTAAAATCAAAAAGGCGGGAAAAAAGGACCCTAAACTCTTAACACATAGAACCATTTCAGCATATGAAGGCTTATTCAAGACGATACGATTCTTAACCATCTCGGAGTCTTGGACTATTTTGGCCGTTTTTGAGTACTTGCAATATAAAAAAATGTTTACCATACCAATGTTTGGTATAATTTTTTTCAGCACAACATCACCTATATGACCAGACAATTGTTTTTTCACTTTGATGTACTGTATCAACATATTGGACTCAAAAGCACACAAAAAACACAAAATCCGAATAGAAAAATTATTGCTTTTCTACTACAAAAAACAGAAACATGCTCAATGAAGCATTTTAAAAGGTTTAATATGTAAACACAAGTTGTAAATGTCAACATATACAGATACAATTCAGATATAATCAAGCTATATACAAAAAAAATATGATTTACAAAAAAAGAGGGTGTAGCCATAGGCTTTTTTTCTTTTTAGCTTTGCCAAAAAAATGTGCACACAATTAGACAGAGAGCTATATTTAAGGCCTTGCATTCCCAGAGTATGAGGGTTCCCAAATAGTGCAAATAAAACATAAATAAAGGTAAAATTGAGATAAAATCTAACTATATACAGCAAAAAGCAGGTGTTGCAATATGCGTTTTTCTTTTCTTTTTTGCTTAGAAACTCTACAAAACATTTCATGTACAATTACACAGATAGCTACATTACAGGGCTTTCATTCCTTGAGTAAGAGGGGTTCCGCAATAGTGCAAATATACCATACAAAAGGTAAAATGAACACAAAATCAAACTATACATACAACTATTTACAGCAAATATCAGGTGTGTTTTTATTTTATTTTATTTTTATCTGTTCCACTCCACAAAACAGTTTATCTAAATCTACTCCTGAACTACCTAAACTACTTCTAAACTATCTACACCACTCCTAAATCTACTCAAACTCTTCCAAAAACTAGCAATAATATCTCTCTCTCTCTCTATATATATATATATATATATATATATATATATAACGTATATTTGTCTATCTTTGTCTACTCCGTAAATCTCCTGCCTTTCAATTTCGCTGCTTTGCTCAGTTGGCTCCTCCTCAATTCCCTAAAATGTGTAGCCTGAAGAGCAGAGTCAGCAGATTCACACATGTTTCTCTGTTTTGTTTTATGACAAAAACCGACAAAGTTATTAGAATAAATGCAACGCCTGTCGCATCCCATCTTGCGTTCTTTTACGAACACGTCAATATTTTTTTATATAAGTTTAAATGATCATATCTCCGTTTTTACTTGGTCTATCAACACAAAACAAAAAGTATAATAGAATTTCAAGCCAGCACTTTCGACAGAAGTTGATGGCAGTGCTCAACGTGACTTTATTTTTATGCTTCGACGTCTTAAACTAGTCATGTGGCTTGATCATGCCGGCATGATCGGCGACCCCGAAGAGTTAATAGAACTTTTAGACCTATTACATGTAAATAAGCTTTAAAGGGGCATTCGGCAACTATTTCAACCTAATAAAACTTGTTTAGAAATCATTTGGATTGTTTAATAACCTGTTGTGGTGAAAATGGTGACTTTCCCCGCTCCCCCCAACGTTCCTAGGTGGAAAACCAACCTTGCAACATGAGGACTAACGTCCCGGTAAGTTGGAAATAGGAAGTCTCGTGAGAAGCGAGAACGAGCGAGAAACACAAACTGCTTTACGGCAATTCTACATACACACACATGCCGCCCTCAATGTGTATGAAGTAGGGGTGGCACGGTACATGAAAAAACATCAGAACCGTTCGGTTCGCTTGTCTCGGTTCGGTGCGTGTGTGCGTCGCACGGTTCGACGCATACGCAATGTAACCTCGTGACCGTGACCTCAGACAGTGTGTATACTTTTCGCGCGAAATAAGAGTTGTGTGGACAATGGACATACATATGAGGCTTGTTCGACTTGAACCGGCGCTGCACAGACCGATCGATGAATAACATCAAAGTACCGCGAGAGCAACGGCTCAGTATGCTTTTCAATCACTCTCGCGGTACTTTGATGTCATAAACCGATCGATCTGTGCAGCGCCGGTTCAAGTCGAACAAGCCTACAGTAAAAGTGGAGTACGGAGAGCTGCAGGTCTCGTCACGTATAGAAATGTCAAGTGGGAGATATAAGGAAGGCTAACCGGAGTTGGAGGATGCGCCAGCGTCGTATATGTCCGGTGTGGGGAACATTTTGGATTTCATGTTACCTTTGATATTTAAATACAGTGACACCAAGTTTAGAGTCCAAGTTTAGACCAAGATAAGAACTCCAGTCATAGGTTTCCAAATACTGCACTTTCATTTCAAGTGAAAAAAAATGTATCCTCACTCTCAGGGAATAGAAGGATTGTTGATACTGTTTTTGTGTTGAGGTTGAACTTATGTTTCACTTGGTTATGCCTTTGCTATTGTTATAGCCTCATTATAAGCAGTTATGTGTAACATATTTTGACTTATTTAAAAGATAGTGCTTTAAGAGTTTCTCTCTTTTTCTTTTAAAAGATAAACATTTTGTAAGAGCTACACTGACGTTGACAGTTTGATAAATGCAAGTTAATTTTAATCTTTGTGTGCTAAAAATTCACATAAGTCCCTGTAGAGATAGCATTACACATTCTCTTTTTTTGCCAAATAAACAAAAGCATATGCTATAAATTAATTGGTGTAGCTGCTGTAGCCTAGTTTTTATGAACGTGAGGGAACGTCGTCTAATTAAAAACGACATCTATGCAGCATCTATCAGATGTCTAACAGACATAAGATTCTAATTGTTAACGTCTCCAATACATCCAATGGATGTCATTTGAATGTCTGATAATGACGTCTATGCGACGTCTTCCAGATGAGCAAACGCCCTTAGAATTACGTCTCCCAGATGATAACGACGACGTCGCACAGATGTCTGTGCGACGTGCGTGTGCTATCTGGGATTTCATCAATGTCTTCTCTCTTGCTGTATCAAAATGTCACCTAGCTTTCCTCAGAGATGGTCTCAATAATGTGCTTAAAGTCAAGTCAAATTCAGTTTGTGCATGATTACATGATATAATTTTTTTTAATACTGTATCCTGAATTGTGGATAATTAAGCTATAGCCTATATCATATGCTGAAATACATTCCTGGAGTGTTAAAGATTAAAAGAAAAAAATAACAACAAGAACCGTACAGAACCGAAAACCGTGACCCTAAAACCGTGATACGAACCGAACCGTGGGTTTTGTGAACCGTGCCACCCCTAGTATGAAGTATTACCCACCTTGGTAGACATAGCTCCACACAATAAAGTTGGCCGGCTCCGATAATAAAAAATGCACATGAGCAGCGGTAGAAAGGGGGAGGAGGGGCCGCAAGTGAGTTTTTTTTACGACATTGTTGTGAAATATACGCCGCACAGCTGTAGGGGGAGCTAGTTGAGAAAACATGCGACAACAAAAGTGAAAATCAACGAAGAAATAGCTAGAGTTGCTGAGTTCCCCTTTAAAAACCCATCTTTTTTTAGTGTAGCTAACATTAGCTAGCTAGAATGGAATATGTCAACAGCTAGCTAGTTAATAGTATTGGATATGTTTCTCTTTCTCACAAGTAATTGCTCACTAGGATTTCATGGTCAAGGTAACCATAGCCTAATATTCAAATATTATGTCCAGTTATCTTTTACAAAATATCAAATATTTTCTGTGGTTAAAATAAAATAAGACTTTCATCAAATATACAGTAGCAGCTGTGTTGAGTTGTGAAATGTGTGGCAGGTGAATAGTATGTAATACTATAGTAATAGTATTTATGCAGTAAATATGTTCCTACTTGCAATGTGCAAATATCAAAGGTTTCTATATGGGTCATTTTTTACCCATGTATGTAAAATTGATGTAGAAATACAAAAACTATGTTTGTTTGTAAAGTAAGAAAGGAAACATAAATATCAATATTTAATGAATATCTGGAATAACAAATTATAAAATACATATATTTTTAAAGATTAAGCAAAGAAACACTCAGTCATGACTGAATTTACATAGGAAATTAATACGGGTCATTTTAGACCTGTTTATGTAAAATTGATGTAGAAATACTAAAACTGTGTTTGTTTATAAAGTAAGAAAGGAAACATAAACAAATAAATGTGTTTTAAAATGTATAATGATTATTATTATTTATGAAAAAACCTACAATATGGGCAGTGTATAAAAAGAAAATGATGTAAGAAATCGTAATTAAGTAAAATTATAATTATTTTAAAGAATTAAATTGCATCTGAACTGTGACTTTTATGATTTATTTTTTGTTGGTGGGTTGGAAAGTCTAATAAAATGTGTTGTGCTTTACATTCTTTACTCTCTCTGTGCAGTTTCAAATGTTATTTTACATATTTATGAATCACTTTATTAACTTTGGGTTAATAACATGAAAATAATTATTCCTTTCTCTTTTTTTAGTGCCGATTATCATCCGATTTTTGTAAGTGCAGTCATCTTCTGAATTGCCATGTTCAAACCATATGATTAAATAATTTATTTAAAAAAACAATTTTTAATTTGTACAGACATGCAATATCAAACTCATATTCATTGATGTTTCTTCTTTTTCTCCCCTTTTGTCTCAACAGCAGCTGAATAAACCAATGGCTCTTTTAAGAGCCATCCAAACATAACTGCATTAGCTTTGTAAGTATATTTTTTTACTGATAGATTAATTAAAACTACATCATGCAGCAAGTTAGTCAACAGTGATGTTATGTGATGTGATGATAAAGACATTAATGGCATATAGTCTTAAAAATGGTCTATTGACCATGGTCCTAATTGAATGAATTAATGAACAACGTCAGACCTGAGAGCAACAGTCCTGCAGAGTTTTGCTCCAACCCTAATCAAACACACTACTACAGAATGATGAGTTTTTGAAATGAGTATGATTAATTTGACTGTTATTGCAGGTTTTCTGGGATCTCCAGCTGAATGTGATCTCCACATCAAGACATCAGATGCTGACCTGGAACTGCAGATGTAGCCTAACTCTACACCACACCAACCCCTCTGCTTTTGCAGATGACTGATTACTATCATGTCAAGGTATTATAATAGCAAAACTTATCACCTGTGACAGGTTTTTTTTTTAGGAATTGCTAACTTTTTTCTCTTTTTGTCTCTCACAACTATGGAAGCTTGTTTCCGCCACTGAATAAAAAAAATATATAATAATAATTGCGACTTTTTATCTCACAACTGCGAGATATGAAGTCAGAATTGTGAGAAATAAAGTCGCAATTGCGAGATATAAAGTCGCAATTCTGAGAAATAAAGTCGCAATTGCGAGATATAAAGTCGCAATTCTGAGATTTCCATTACACGAGAGTAGATGTTAAACCTCATGCTGATTTGTACTTGGATTTGTACTCGGCTTTCGCCAATATAAGCACATACTAAGACGTAGCTTTACAGTAACCTATGCTTCTCTCTCTCCATCTCTCCATCCAATTTACACTTCTTTCCATATGGTGATGTGAATCTCCTTCTGTCCGGTGTTAACGGCTGCAGTGTACTTGGCGCGTCAGTACACACAACGGCTGCAACTACAGTGTGGTCTCCCAGTGGACCAGCACGACAACCGTCTGGATTGAGCTGAGTAGGGGACATCTCTAGGGTCTTCAAGTGGGCACCTTCCGTCCTCAGTGTTTCGTCGACTAGCCCACGACACCTCAAGAGGGCTCGACAGTGACTCTGGCGTCCCAGAGTCACCCCCCTCCGTCCCCCACTCAACTCAGCCCAGCTTACTGACCTTTACATCCCTCCTGCTGCTGAGGTTGCTCCTTCCTCGTAGTTCACGTGTGACCTAACCGCAATCTCACAATCTCTCCGCAACCCAACCATACGCGCCAACCCGTTTGACTAAGGCTGTCGAGCCCCACTGTCTTCGTTAAAGTAGTTTCAGTGGCAACGGATCCGTATGGCATACTACCTACCACAAAACACAATATCTGCCCAAACACCAACCCTCATTCACGCAATATACACAGGAACGTAATAACTGTAATTACTATGCAAACTAGGGATGCACCGATCCGCATTTTTTCACTTTCGATCCGATCCCGATACCTGAATTTGGATATCGGCCGATACCGATACTATTCCGATACCAGAGTTGTGTTTGCTTTAATATTATTATTATCATTATTGTTGATTTTATATGATGCTGCAATAAACTCCTCTCAAAAGGCAAGTATGATATGTAGGCATGTATGCATGTATGTCCCAAAAGGCAACTTGAGGTATAAGGTTAGAAAAGCAAGTCAGAAAAACAGGATTAACAGGAAAAATACCATTCTGAAAATAAATATGCAACTGTAAGTGTTTCAAATTGATTGTCATGTCAATATTTATTACATTTAGGGATGCAACGATACCATCTTTTCTGAACCGATCCGATCCCATACCAAACTTTCTGAGTATCGACCAATACGGATCCGATACCAGTGCAGTCTTTTTTTAAATCAAGTAGAATTTCTAGAACTCTGTGTTGAACTGATAATCACTCTTTTTTGTGTTAAACACAATCTGCTTAATACAGACAACTTCATTATAAAGAAAAACAACAAATAAAAAAAATTATCATAACCTATGACAAAAATTATATTATAAACTAGATTTGAACTCTAGAAATTAGAAATTTAGTCTAGAAAAATCACGAGTGCACAATAATTGTATAAAATCTGAACATATATAGTGAAAGAAAAAAACATTATTTAGTGGGGAACAAATAAGAGACAATAAGTGTAGGCACCAGCACTAAATCTGGTAAAACGTTACACATTGCTGTTTGTATTGTAAAATACATTCATGAAAAACAAGATAACAAAAATCAAAAAGATCAATTATTTTATATATAGCCTAGCTACTATAAAATTAAGACATTTTTTAAATGTATAGCACAGCTGTTTATTGAGGCAGCAACATATGATAGATGGGACATTTAATAATCTTTCATTGCGCAAAAGTATTATGATATGATCATGAAAGACTCCAATACAGTGCGGCACAAAGCGCTTATGCGCATCCCGAGCGCAGAATGCTGCGCTTGAAGCAACACAGTCACAGCGCGCAGCGCGTCGAGTCCGCATTAAAAAGTTCAAAGCACAAAGGAAAGACATATTATGCGTAGTGTATTATTTAGTATCTATCTATGCAATAGTTTATTCAGCCTTTTCTTTTAACAGTTTTAAATTTCAGTTACTGTGCGCGTGAAGAAGAATTATAGTGCTCTCCAGTGTTGTGATCTAACAAACAGACACACGGTAAAAAGTAACATGATTACGGTACAGCAAGTCCAGCAAGATAGTCATTTTATCCGAAACCATAGATTTTTATCTACAGATCAACATTGATTGTAACAGTAACATTTAATCATCTTGGAGAGATTCATCGAGTTGACTGTCATAACCGAACGCGAGGCTCTGTTGAAATGGTGAATGAAGAATGATTGACAGCCGCAGCGGAGCGAAAAGTTTACGTGATCTTGAATTTAATTACTTAAATATTCATTTCTATCTCACATTATACTATAAAATGGCTTCAGAACACTTATAATATAGTGCACGAACACTTAATGGTGCTTTATAATTTTTTTGTGGGGCTTAATAATAATACAATAGTAAACACAAAATATCGGATTTAGATCGGCCTCGTCTGACCGATACCCGATCCGGCAAAAAAGGAAGTATTGGAGCCGACACCGATACTGGATCGGATCGGCCCCATCCCTAATGCAAACCATACAAATAAACCAACAGACTCTTAGAGTTTTTCAAGAATTCTACGAGACCGTAGCGTGGCGGCCTGTTCACAGCCAGCCAGATTCTTTCCGTCTCAACCACAGCCAGTTGCTGCTCCGCTCTGCTGCTTCAGATAAGTTCTTTACTGTGCGACGCAACTCTTGGCCACTGAATCCGACGTCTCTGAGGAACCGGGTTGTAGAGTGTGCCACAAATCCTCGACAACCCACTTCCACTGGATAAACCTGGACTCTCCATCCTCGCTGTTCTGCTTCAGTGGCCAGAAGAGCATACTGCAATTTCTTCCTCTCATATGCCTCATCTACAGCATCCTCCCATGGCACTGTTAACTCTATCAGTTGAACAATGTGTGCTGATCCAGACCGCAAAACAATATCTGGTCGGAGGTTAGTGGTGGCAATCTCAGGTGGAAAAATAAGCCGTTGATCAAGATCAGCCAGCATTTTCCAGTCCCTAGCAGCTTCCAGTTGTCCTGGGCGAGAATTGGTTTTAACACCTTTTCTAGGTAGTTGCTCGCCTGGGCGGAGGAATATTGTCGTCTGTGTGTAATGTTTTGCTAGAACAGGTGGCAACTTATTGGTCATGTTGCGCTTGCCTTCCAATGCTAAAGCCAAACACCGCAGTACTTGGTCATGGCGCCAAGTAAACCGACCTTGGCTAAGAGCCACCTTACATCCTGTCAAAATGTGCCTTAATGTGGCAGGTGATGAACACAAAGGACAAGAGGGATCCTCTCCTACCCAGAGGTTTAGGTTCTGCAGTGATGGGAGAACATCATATGTTGACCTGATAAGGAAACTGATCCTACTCTCTTCCATTGACCAAAGGTCTTGCCAGCCCATCTTGCGTTGTTCCACACTCTCCCATCTCATCCACTCTCCCTGCTTGGCCTGGGAAATGGCCTTTACACATCTCATCCTCTCCTCCTGCGTTCGCACCTCGTTGACTACCAGCTTCCTCCTTTGAGCTGGGCCTGCCTTGTGCCATTTAGGAGGAGCTAAACTGAGCCCAAAACCCCCTCTTCCATGCTGTACCTGTCCCACGATATCCCCAATTTGAAGGTCAGCCTATGCCTCTACCACAGATTTCTTTGCTGACCACTTCCTACCAGTTTTTTAACACAGGTGCTGCCTCCCTTACACATTTGTTGAGTGACTCTACTAAGGTCATTTCCAGTCTGACCTTGGCACACTTAAACTCCTCGGTTAACGCAGAGACTGGCAGTGGCAATATTGCTTTACTATAAAGTCCCACTCTGCTGAGGCAGCGTGGAACTCCCAACCATTTCCTGATCTATGAACTTATTAACGCTTCCAGCTTATCCACTGTTGTCAAAGAAACCTCGTACACAGTCAGTGGCCACAGCAACCTCGGCAGTAGACCAAACTGAAAGCACCAGAGTTTTAGTTTGCCTGGTAGAGCACAGCTGTTTATGCTCTTCAACCCTTCTACTGCTTGTCGTCTAACTTCTCCCACTCGAACTGTGTCCTTTAGATCCCCATCGTTCCATCTCCCTAGACTCTTCACTGGCTTCTCAGAAACTGTTGGTATTGCCTCACCATTAATGAAGAATGTTTTATCTACTACCTTTCCTTTAACTATCGAGATGCTCCTTGATTTAGAGGGCTTAAATTGCATTCTTGCCCATTCAATATTATCGGTTAACTTACCCAATAACCGATTAGTGCAGGCTACTGTTGTAGTCATGGTTGTCATGTCACCCATGTATGCTCTAATTTAGAGAGCTGCATTGGGATTGAGTCCCGTTGGGTCCCGCATATCTCGCGGGAGCGGGCGGTTTGAACTTTGCTGCGGGCGGGAATGGGCGGCTAAAATAAAACGCGCGGTAGCCTAAGCGTTTTAGATGTCCCCGATAGCCTAGCCAGGCTACTATTCATCTTCCTGATCAGTGCGTCAGAATGCTCAGAATACATGCAGGCCAGGGAAACGAAACAAACAACCCCATGAATCTCTTTAATAATAGCAATACAAATACGTGTTTTTTTCCTGCGGGACGGGAGAAGACACAAAATCAATGATCAACACGCAATTCTGACTTTATAACCTGCAATTGCGACTTTATATCAATCAATTCTGACTTTATATCTCGCAATTCTGACTTTATAACACGCAATTGCGACTTTATATCACGCAATTCTGACTTTATATCTCGCAATTCTGACTTTATATCTCGCAATTCTGACTTTATATCTCACAATTCTGACTTTATATCTCGCAATTCTGACTTTATAACACGCAATTGCGACTTTATATCACGCAATTCTGACTTTAAATCTCGCAATTCTGAGAAATAAAGTCAGAATTGTGAGATAAAAAGTCGCAATTACCTTTTTTATTTTTCATTCTGTGGCGGAAACAAGCTTCCATACACAACACAAGTTACACCTTTTGAAATTCTTGATTGTAGATGTACACATCCTACAAATCACTGACTGCTCTGGGCCAGGTTTCACGATAACGATGTAGGCCTTAGCTCTCTACGTGCGAAAATCCCAAAAATGCACTTAATGAATTAAATGAATTAAAAACAATTTCACCAGAATATTTATTAAATAATAAATAATCTGGTGAAATTTTTTTTAATGTACGTTTTTCAATATCGTGCAGCCCTAATATTGAGCATAGCTTAAATTGAACCTGGAATGATCATTTGTGATACCAGATGAGATGGATGTATGATAGATTTTGAACTGTACTATTTTTATTGCAGGTATTCTGGGATCCCCAGCATCAAGGCATCAGATGTTGGCCTGGACAGATGTACCTGTACACCAGACCGACCTCTGCTTTTGCACGGATGGCCGATTACTACCATGTTCTGTGAGGTTATTATTATAGCAAAACTGAGCACGTGACAGTGGAATTTGTAGGTGTAAAGAAGTCACACATCAGTAAATTTAAAGTCACAGAGAGAAAGTTTCAAACTTTCTCTCTCACAAACAACACAGTAGTTACAGCTTTTCAAATTCTTCATTGGAGGTGCACAAATTCTATTTGACAAATCACAATGAAAGAAATTCATATGCTCACATTTTAGGTGCGGTCACACAAGGGGTTTGAGCATATGACGTCACGCTCTGCAGCGTCTTTTTTATAAACATGAATTCAACATGTAACTAATAGTATTATATAGAATTTTGCCATGGGATTGTGTGTATTGTGCAATATTTTTTACTCCTTCTCGCAGATTTTGTTCACACCTAAAGTGATCGCAGATAAAGCCGCCTCTCAGTACTAAATTGAGTTTTTTTTGTCGCTGCTTATTGACTGTAAACAGTAAAATACACACAAAATAATGTCAAAATGCTGGTCTTGGTGAGTATTCAAGTAAACCCAGTCAGTTATGTTTTTAAAAAGTTGAGAAAGAAAACGTGTGTAACAGTATAATGGATCCTTGTGTCAGTTCTTAAAGTGACATCAGTTATATTGGATGATAGATAAATTATGAGATAATATTAAAAGTATCTATAGGATACGAAGAATTTAAAAAGGTGTAACTGATGTGTTGTGTTTGTGAGAGAAAGGAACATTTTTTTTTCGAAGACTTAACATCTACAAATTGCTCTGTTTTGCTTTAATAATACTAGATATAATACAGTGTATGCATAATTTGAGAGGATACATTTTGATCATGTTTTTTCAAGCACATTTTATCAATGCCAAACCACATCAATCTTATTACCTACTATTTATTTTGTATATAATCAATATACAGTACCGGTCAAAGTCTCTTCTGCTAACCAAGATGCATTTATTTGATAAAAAAATACAGACAAAAAAAAACTTTATTTTAAATTGTAATTATATTTCACAATATTACTGTTTTTTATGTATTTTTGATCAAATAAATACAGCATTGATGAGCAGAAGAGACAAAAACATTTTTTAAACTTTTGACTTGTACTGTATAATCAAGTGATATGTAATAAGTACCAAGGGCTGGACCCTGTTGACCCAATCAGCGTTTCTTGTCCAATGGTCGGTCAGTTTACTTTTCTTATTTCATCCTTCTCAAGGGCATTTAATAATGACTTTTCAGTATAAATCTCTTTTTTTGGCCCATTTTATCTGTCAAAGAAAACCTGCTTAATTATGCACACCTGAATAAAGATATCCTCATTAACAATTATATATCACTTATAAATTATTATATTAAAAATTAATGGTAGTTATTAAGAATGATTAGGTTTGGAATTGATAAAATGTGCTTGGGTAAAAAAAGAATGATTAGACTATAGATAGACTTAATAAATGTGCAATATTATAATAAATATGCATGCACTGTAGATATACTGTATGCAAATATAACAAAGGGACATAAACAGATGAATATTCAGGGCTGCAAACTTGTTACCTTTAAGTAAAAATCACTGTTTTGAATCCAGAATAGATTATGTGCATGATTTGTGTAGATCCAATGAGTTGTGAAAAATGTGGGTTACATATTTGTCATATTTACATCCCTGATATTACAAGAGCAAGGAACATACATTTTAATTGCGAAGGTAAACCAATTTATCTGCTATATTCTTCTGTCCTCTATTTTCAATGGTAAAATTTATTGATACATATTCTACTAAACAGATGTCTTTATTTTGTGGAACACAAAAGAAGAGTCACATAGTCTAATTCGCCATTATTTTATTTTAATTTACTGAAAAGAGAAGTGATAAAAGTAAATGGTGACTAAGGCTGTCAGTCTCTTAACTTTCTGCTTTGCATCTCCTTGTGCCCCACTGAAAATAGAATTCATATGCATTTGGTTCAAAATAACATTGAGTAAATATCACTTTTAATTTGTAACTTGAGACTATTTATATTAGATTATGTTATTGCGAATATTAATGTTACTTGTTCATCATTGTGTCAGTGATTTATTCGCTGACTTAAAGGACAACTCTGGGCAATTTTTAAGTTAATCTTGATCGTTAGACCTTTGTGAGTACTGACTATAGAAAAAAAAACGAACCGGATTGGTGCTTGCTACGCGGAGCTGCGACCGCGAATGCCCAGAGCTCCCACCCAGCTAAAACGGCAGCTATGGGGGCATCGACATAAAGAGCGTTTTTGAACCTCTTAACAGACACAAAATGCAATTAAAATGTCTGTCCAACATGAACAGGGACCCTACATGTGAACAAGATGCGTTTAGCAACTTAGCCATTGTTTCAACTCACCTAAATAGTCTTTTAGACGGCAAGCTGTAGTCTCGCGCTGCAGTCCCGTGCTGTAGCCGGAAAAGGTAAACAATGTCCAGGTAGGAGGAGCGTTGATCATGTGCGACGAGTTATGATCAGAGTTGCTTACAAGTGAAGAAGAAATGGTTCGTGTTTATAACTAACTAACTAACATAACTAACTAACATACTTAACTAACAGTGTAAGTAATTTTAAGTAACATAGGAGAAAAAAGGGGAAAAATATATTGTGACTACTTTGACATATTAATTGTATGATTGTAATATGAATAATGTCACAATAAAAAAGTATAAAAAAAAAACTATAAAGTTAACTCCATTCTTCTCCCAGGTCACCAGCCATGTATTTCAGGGGGAAACTGGTGAATTCACGTGCTTTAATAAACCCAACAGACAGGAATCTCTGAACTGCGGCCCAAACAAACATGATGACGATGACATTGTAACCAGGTTTGTTAATATTTAGAAATAAAAGCGCTAACTTACATCTGTCATACAGCGCTATTTTGGCTGTGGTGAATCACGTGCCAAGCATGACCCGTCACCATGGAAACATGGGGGTGGGGTGGATCGCGATGCTAGCTTAACATCGTGATGTCTGTCAGCCATCACGATGGACGATGATATCGTCTATCGGCACAACCCTAGTGCGTTTAATGGCCTCATTTCAGTGACTTATTTTTAACCTGTTAAGCTGCAAGCCCACTTTTGAAAAATCCCCAGAAATGACATACCCAAACTGAAACAGATACAGTTCATGAACCCTTTGCACTAAAAGCACAAGTATGATCTCATTTGAAAGCTGACACCTGGTAGTTTATTGTAAATGTAGAATTAATTATTGTCATAATGGTTTTTTTTTAAAATAGCTTCAAAGTTTTGTAAAGTTATTAGAAATTTATTTTTATGAAACATCTTCATGAAAATAAAATTGAAGTTGGCCCTGGAGCAATCTAGAAATGCACTGCAGCTAAAGCCATACGTGTGACCATTTTATATTTAAAATCTGAAAATGATAGGTCTAAAACTCTGTATTTAGTTAAATGTTTTTCAAGATCATGTCAAATTACTTTATTTTGATTAGACTCTAAAATGCAAACTGATGTTTAAGTCATCTTCTGAGTCATCTATTCAGTCTATTGTCTCTATTGGTTTAAATAAATTCATTCAGTGTCAGTCTCCCCTGCACAGATTTACACCTCTCCAGACTGGTTATGGCTCTAAATATGCATTTCTTTTGTCTGCATTATAGCTATTAACGTCTGGCTATTCACAGGCTATTCATAGGGTTTCAAAACCTAATTTATTTTATCAAAGTTCTCACTAAATATTTGAAACTGGTATTAAATGCACTGAAACATTTCAGTAAGCATTCCTATTTAGAAAAAAATCATAAAACAATAACTGCTGGTGGCAGGTGCAACTGGGCTAGCTAGCATGTTAGCTTAGCACACCATCAATGCACGACCATTTATGAGATTAAAACCATGTTTGTGCTCCAAACTTACTTTATAACCAACTCAAGTGTTTTAAATAATCTTCTGTGATCTAATTTGGCTTCAGATAAAAAAGAGCAGACAGAAAATGTATTATTTATAGTGTTCTGCACGATGATGTAATCTATATCGATTAGCATTGCATTATAAATATAATCTATTATACCTGGCATGGCTTGAAGAACACAGGAACTCAATATCATTGCAATCATGTTTATTGTCTTCAAAACATCTTTATCTGCATGTTACAGCGATCTCTGTCAGCTACTTTCTGTATCGGTGACGTGCTGGAATGTCACATGACTATGGCTCTTCTTCATGATCTGTATATGGACTATTATTGTGCATATAGCGCCCGCAGGCTATTGGTATGAATTGAAAACACAGCACATCTCAGTAAGAAGCGATCATAATGATTACATCGACGCATTTGGGTATAAATTCAATAAATATTATTCCTGTCTATATAAATATGATGTGAATCTATGAGAATATATCAATATTTCTCCAAGTCTGCACATTTTTGAGCTAAAGCCCTGAGGGACGTTATAACATTAAATCTGATAGTAAATTTGAACTAAATAAAAAAAAAAAAACGCTTCAGTGCGCCGACGCACTGGCGAACATTAAGAGGTCATGCAAACATAATTTTCTCAAAACAGCTGGAGTGCCCTTGAGAGCCACCAGAGAGCACTCCACATCAGACCTGTAATTCCCTCATAAACTACATTTCTCATAACTCACTGATTGCATCCACCTGTGTCTCATTACCTTGTTAGTCTCAGCCTATATAAACTATGCACACTAATTTATTCCCTGCTAAATCTTGTATGTTGTCCCATTGCATTTCTGAGCCTGTTACTTTCCTGGGGGAAATCGGGGGACCCACTGTATAGAGAAATTGGAATGGGATGGGAAATCTGTTGATTGTCGAGGGCCAAATAAACACAGAGCCGTTTGTTAGCCGTTTTGCTATGATGCTTGCTATGCTTATACAACAATAATTTTTCACTCAACAAACACAATATCTAATTTCACCACAATATTGTGCTTTGCAACAAAACTGTTACAAATTCAGTTATTATTTATTTCCATCAGTTGGATTAACGTTAGGCCCTGTAATTAGCCAACATAATTTTCAAATCTGTAGGTAGTTTCAAAGACAAAAATTTGCAATTTATTTGTTACAACTCTATTTCGTGACAAAGTTTATAGTTTAACAAGTCATAACTAAAAGTGTGCCATGCATAGAATTTGAGGGAGTAACCAAGGAGTAGAGGTCTGCGCGGGACACAATTTTCAGACCCGCTCCCGCCCGCTCCCGCAGTGTTCAGTCCCGCTCCCGCCCGCTCCCGCAAAGATTTGTCATTTTTAGTACCGCTCCCGCCCGCATCTGTGATATAATGTCCCGCTCCCGCCCGCACTTTCTGTCTGACGAAAGGTCTTGGGGAAAAAAATGCGTCCACACAAAATTCCTTACCAATACTTGGTAACATATTTATTGGTCCCATATTACGAACAGCATAATATTCACAACAGTACTTTATCTGAAGCAGTAGAGGCGCTCTGTTCCTCGTCCATGCTGTCTATTTTGAACTTGAACTAGCTTTCGAATTCGAACTCGGAGCAGCGGGAAAGGAATTGTCTCTAAACAAGTGTGCGTGAGATTAGGCCCCGCCCTTCCCGACAACATTCACAAGTTTAGGCTGCTTAAAACGTTTTTATTGCTGCCAATCAGAATCTCCCTCCCAACTACAAATTATGTACGCTACTTTAATCATTTATATATTTTACTTTATACTCATATTTAATTTGCGGGAGTGCAGCGTATCATCCCTCCCGCCCGCACCCGCAAGTGCACCTCATCATCCCGCCCGCTCCCGCAATGACCTTTAAAAATTTGTCCCGCGCCGCACTGTTTTGCGTCGGGACCCGCGGGTCCCGCGGGACTCCCGCGGGAGTGCAGACCTCTACCAAGGAGCTAATGGTTTGTGTGATGAAGGATTTGTGCTATTTCGAATATTTATTCTGTATTTTATTTGTATATTATTCTTAATATTTTATATTATTGTTGCTCTCTGCTCTTGTTATATTTTTTATATATTGAAGGGAATCTCGCCCAGGGTGTAATTCAATGTAGAACCGCAACTGAATGTCAGGGCATGTCAAAACACCTCCAGGGCCCAGAAAACACCTCAGACCCCAGAAGGTTAACCACCAGATCATCCTGGACACCCTCTCTGACTTGGGTATCACCTTAACGGTATTTTGGTGGGTTCAGTCATACCTCGATGGCAGATCTTTCAAGGTTTCATGGAGAGGAATGGTGTAAATATGTAAACAAAAACCTAAATTAAAATCTGTTCATCGTATAAAGTGGACGTGTCTCTTCAGAAGACTTGAATTCAACTTTCCCATTCAAATAGATAACTGTTACAATGACTTTTGAGCTTTTTGAAGCTTGAAAACAATGATTGTCTTGGCAAAATAAATGGACACAAATGTAGATATTAAAATGTTTAGTATGTTGTGGTTATAAATTAGAAATTCCAGTATCATGACCGCTAATTAATGTCCTTCGCCAATAAGGTAAAATGTATTAAAAGTAGCTATTTTCTACATAGATCTATGATTTGATTGAATATTTAATGGTAATACATTAACTATCGGTGGCTAAAAAGTAACTAATTAGTACTCTTAAGTAGTTTTTGAGAAGAGTAATTTATACTTTTACTTAAGTACTTTTTTGATACCAGTACTTTTACTTCTAATTGAGTAATATTTCAGCAATGTAACAGTACTTGTACTTGAGTACAAATTTTCAGTACTCTTTCCACCACTGCTTCTCCTACCCCTGCTCTGCAGATGATGCACAGCTCTGTCTTTCATTTAAACATTATGAACACGTTCAGCCTTATGCTTTCTGTGCACCTAAAGACTTTGAAAAGATTTAGAAAAGACTTTATAAGATTATCACATCTAAAGACTTGGGTTCACAGTTTTTTGTCTCAGACGATAATATCAAACATGTTTGATATGAAAGACTAGAGAAAGACTGGCATAAATCGGGTCGCCGACTGCAGATTATCACCTCACATTTAACGATGGAGACGACGGGAGCGCGCCGAGACTCCAGGGATTCCTAAAGACTGCCGGTCTTTAGTCTGGGATTGTGAAAATCCTTTGGTGTACGCCCGGCATTACAAAGACAGAGCTCCTTGTAATCCCTGCAAACCCATCAGCTGACCACAATATAATTGTGCAACTGGGGTCCACAGCACTAACAGCAACCAGGACATCAAGGAACCTGGGGGTTGTGTTTGACGACCAACTGAGAATTTCCACCCACATCTCAAAACCGAATGCGGCAGCACATTTAGTCTTCATTCAGACAAAGATAACTCACGTCACACCCCTCCTGGTCTCAATCCACTGGCTCCCAGTTATGGTTAGAATTTAAATTTAAAGTTTCAATGCTGACTTTCAGGACTACCAGTGGAACAGCTCACCTCTACCTCAACTCAATATTACAAATGTAGACTCCCTCCCTCCAGTTCAGTTCACTGATTGAGAGACACTTTGTTATTACCTCACAAAAAGGCAAAAAGTCAGTCTCAAAAAGTTTCACCCTCTCTGTCCCTCTGTGGTGGAATGAGCTGCCAACCTTCACCCCAACTGCTGAGAACATCACAACTTTCAAGAGGCAGCTGAAGATATCCCTTCCACAAGTACTTAACTACCCCATGCTCTTAAACTAATGCACTTATACCACACACACACACACACACTCACTCACACACTCACACTCACACACACACACACACACACACACACACACACACACACACACACACACACACACACACACACACACACACACACACACACACACACACACACACACACACATTATCCTCTGCATTTCTTCTTTTATCTTGCTGGTTATCTAGTTGTCTAATAAACCTGGCAGTTTACTACAGTGATTGTTGGCTCTTTAATGAATGCTTTGTTCTTCTTTTGTGAGTCGTCATGGAGAAAACGTCTGCTTCTTTCATAAATCTAAATGTAATGTGAAAAGATGTCAGTCCAGTCATTGCTCCTGCTTCCGAAACAATTACATCTATGCTATTGGATACCAGAATGTGAAGGACAGCAGCTGCATTAGATCATATTAATTGATCAGAGATTCAACAACTACACCAAGGTTTTACTTATTTGCCAGACAAACCCCCTCTAGCTGTTACCAGTGTATCATGTGTGCATGTGTCTCGTATATGCAATACTGAGTGGTAATCAGACTTAAACATCTCTCAGCGCTGTGAATTCCCACACCTCTGACAGACAGATACTCTTTACACTTGCATACACACTCCTAATCTCCCTTGCCAGAAGGCCAGATCACAGAGCATAAACACACATGTACGACCTAGCAGGAGATTGATGATGAATTGATGGTATGTTGTTGTCTTCTTGCATATTGCAAAATATTTTTCCCCGCCACCCCCTCCTCTCCCCTCTCCCCTCACTTCTCCCTTCTTGCAAGTCCCAGTTAGAAGCATATTAATCACCCTCCTTTCCTCTTGTCTCTCAGTGCTGCCTCTCAAATGCTATTAGCGCTGCCTGTCCTTCTTTACCAGACTGTGTACTGTTGTGATTGTGTAATCTATATGCTATTAATGGCAGCAGGAAATAATGCCAAGTATGTGATGAGGTAGATGAAAGAAGATGATGGCTGACAAAAAGGGATATTTATATTGCATTGGTGTATGCTAAAATCACAGTCTTTAAATGTATATGCAACTCAGAGATGTCAGGTGCATGCATTATTTACAGAAAAAAACAGTTCCCTTTCGTTGTCACTCCGAGTTACGTCGGATGACGACGAATGGGGTTTCACTTAGAAAGCCTATCAACTTCGAGTATTACAAAACGAGCCAATGGCAAATAAATGCCATGGGTCTGCGGAATCTGCATAGCGTAACTCCGCCCCACCTCATGGGTATAAAAGGAGGACGCCGGCAACATGCAGATATGTTTTCGCTTCGGAGCCAAGTGTAATTATTCACTCCCTAAGCTATCTTTGATTGTCAGCTTCTTACGAGACGAGCAACTCTCCAGTGTTGGTGTGACGGTGATCTCCCGGCGAGTGCACACTTCCTGCCTATCTGAGCGTGGTTTGCCAGTGAGTGTGTTCTCTGCGTGCACTTCAGCACTGAGTTTCTCTCACAAAAAGAGCTTGCACGCGGCACCAAGGGCGTAGGTTTAGGGGGGACGCTAGGTACTAGTCCCAATCAATATTTTGCGATGACAAATTTGTCCCCACCAATATTTAGCAAGCTCCTTTGAACTGCTATTTTGATATTTGCGCTGCATTTGGATCTTTGCGCTGCTATTTGGATCGATTCCAACGGCCAGGACGACGACAGTACAAGATACGCCGTAATTTGATTGGCGGCGGGGTATCTGACAGGCAGGCTACACGCGCGGGCCGGGACTACTTTTTGTCCTTTCACTCACTGGCAGCGAGGGGTGGTGTGTGCGTGTGTGTGTGTGTGTGCGCGTGACGACACCGACGGTAAGTTACTAGGGCTGTCTCTCTGCCTGCCATATATAAAGGCCAGAGTAAAACATTTTAATATTCCGTTTTTTTGCCCCTTTTTGTACTTTGTAGATCAGCTATGTCACCCAAGAAGAAGAAAGGGGACATACGAAGCTTTTTCATAAAGCTGAGTGGAAGTATGCAAAAATAACTAGCCACACAAATAACTGGCAGTAGTAGTGACTGACCAGGCTTCCAAATGTAGATTCTACTGTGGAAAATAGTATTAACTGGTGATCCTGGTTACCCAGGATATTGTTACAGTTAAACCTAGCTTCTGCAATCTTTCAAGGTTAGGAGCATTAATTAGGGGTGTGCAGCACGGATAGACTCATAGAAGTCGCTCTATCATGATAGAATGCTACGTTAGCAATAATGTTAATTAGCCTACCTTAACTTAGAATCTTGCAGTCATAAACAGTGGATAATCTGAGACATTTTTCGTTTCTACATTCTGTTTATGTAATGTATTTGTGAGTGTAGCCTACTTGAAACATGTTGGCAATGTTAACCCTTGTGTTATGTTGCGGGTCAATTTGACCCGTTTCGATGTTCAAGTTGTTGGAAATACTGGTTAACCTTTGTTTTTTTCTTGATATTTTGTGACTTTTTGTCATTTATCATGATGAACATGCATGCAAAGTTTCAACATGCTGATGTGTTTTGACATATACAAACAAAATTACTGTTACGTTCGTGATGTTCGCGGGTCAATTTGACCCTCATAGACAGCCATTCAAAAGCAACTGTACAGACACAAAAAAAATATATATTTTCTGTAAGTCAGGGCACTTCAACTCCAGTTCTAACGTGCAAGTGCATCTAAAAGTGCTCTACCCCTAACCAAACACACTTGAAAAAGCTAAAATTACAGTGTTCAGAATTATTTGCAAATTACAGATGAAAATCTTTGTCAGACACAGATAGTAAAATAAGCTCTCATTTCAATATTCAAAATATCTAAAATACCTAGCTTTTAACCAAAACTTTTATGTAGGATTTTCAAAGGCAGCTTCACAGAGCCAAAAAATAAATAAAAAACATTTATTTGATGTATGTTTTTGTTATGTTTGGTTTCTCACTTCCCAGTGAGTGAATAATGAAACTAGGGAAAGTTAACTTAGGAAAATGAAAAATTTTCATTATACAGCAATTTTTTTTTTTCAGTTACGATGTTCACAGCATAAAATGTAAAAAAAAAAAAGTAAAAAAAAATATATGCAAAAAAAATCAGTATACTGTTTAAAGGGGGAAGGTGAGATGGGGGGGGTGTCCCCACCAAAGCTAAGACCAAACCTACGCCCATGCGCCAGGCACGTCTTTTTAAAGATGCCTCGCCCGCTCACTTCTGGTTGCGGTCGGCTTGTGGTTGTTTGGGCATTAATCACGCTAGAGCAGCGCTCATGGATGAGTCATGTTCTCTCTGTGGGAACATGACCATCGCAACACTAAGATCGAGACTCAATGATCGCAAGAGTGAGAGTCCCCTCATCCGCACCCCGATCTAGCGCCTCCACGAGAGGCTATACTTCGGCTGGTGGCCAGGGTGATCTGAGGGTGACTGTGTGGAACAAAGGGCCGACTATTTGTCCGTGCCCCACAGCACCTTCACCAGTGTTGCAACCCGCAAGCGTTCAGGGGATTTCCGCGGGACCATCTCCAGGTGCCCCGCGGATTTACTTTGGCGCACCAGAGGAAGACGCAATGTCAATCACGGCATCACAAGGCGGGTCTTAATCATCTGGAAGTGACGACTCGTCACAGTTGCCACCTACGGGTGTGAATACTGCTGTGGCTCAGTCCAATCCAGAGATGACAGCCATGCTTTCCCGGGCGGCCGCGAGCATTGGGTTAGAGTGGACCCCTCTGCCCTGTCCCGAGCGCTCACGCCTGGACGATTGGTTTTTGGGTGCAGTTGCTGGTGCCCGTCCGCAGTTTGCCCCAATTCCTTTCTTCCCGGACGTGCATGATGAAATCTCAAAGTCCAGGTAGACTACCATGTCTTCCGTTGACCGCTCGCTGGTTTCATCCGCCTTTCCTCCCCTCGATGGGGCAGCTGCCCGTGGGTACACTGGGCTCACCCCGGTTGAGCGCTCTGTTGCGATGCAACTGTGTCCTCAGAGTGCTTCTTCTCGTGGCGAGCCTAAGCACCCATCCAAAGCCTGTAGGTTTTCGTCTACGTTAGTGGCGAAGTCCTACAGAGCGGCGGGACAGGCGGCTGCCTCTTTGCATGCCATGGCCACTCTGCAGGTCTACCAGGCCCAGATGCTAAGGGACATGCACGAGGGTAGGACGGACCCAGGGCTCTTTGATGAGCTGCACGCCGCCACCGACCTCGCTTTCCGGGCGACGAAGGTAACCGCACGTTCCCTGGGTCTGGTGATGTCCACAGCTGTGGTCCAGGAGAGACATCTGTGGCTGAACCTGGCTGACATAAAGGGATGCTGAGCGGACCCGCCTGATCGACACCCCCATGTCCCAGGCCGGCCTATTCGGCGGTGCGGTGGAGGATTTCGCCCAACAGTTCTCCACCGCCCAGAAACAGACTGAGGCTATTAAGCATATTCTCTGGGTGGAGGCAGCAGCGGGCCGTCGGGGCCGAACCCTCATTCTGTTCACCACCGAGGGCGCCCTCCTAGGGCTCCCGCCCCTGCCGCCCGGCCCAAGCAGCAGCCTCCAACCGGGCCCGGTCGGGGAGGAAGCCACCAGTGGGAAGTCTGTGGTTCGTATGAACCCGCTGGTACAGTTCTTGGGAGCCTGGCTAGAGCTTCCCAACCTGTCCCGCTGGGTCGCGCGGACAATCAGGTTCCGCTACGCGATTCAGTTCGCGCGGTCTCCTCCCCGCTTCAGGGGAGTCCGCTCCACTTTGGTTGGTGGCAATGCCCCTATCATCAGAGCAGAGATCGCTACCCTACTGGCAAAGGGTGCGATCGAGACCTTCCCTCCAGCCGAAATGAGGGCCGGCTTCTACAGCCCGTACTTCGTTGTTAAGAAAACTGGTGAGTTACGGCCATTCCTGGACCTGCGTGTTCTGAACCGCTCCCTTCACAGGCTGCTGTTCAAGATGCTCACTGCCAAACACATTTTCGAATGTGTGCGGCCCCAGGATTGGTTTGCAGCAATCGACCTGAAGGACGCCTACTTCCATGTCTCCATTTCCCCTCGACACAGACCGTTCCTTCGGTTTGCTTTCGAGGGGCAGGCATACCAGTACGTGGTTCTCCCTTTCGGGCAAGCCATGTCTACTCGCGTCTTCACGAAGGTCGTCGAGGCAGCCCTTGTTCCCCCTCGGGAACACGGGGTTCGCATCCTGAACTATATCGACGACTGGCTGATCCTAGCTCACTTTCGAGACCAGGTTTGCGAACACAGGGATCTAGTGCTCCGGCACCTAGCCCGTCTGGGCCTTCGGCTCAACTGGGAGAAGAGCAAACTTTGCCCCGTGCAGAGGATCTCTTTTCTCGGTATGGATATCGACTCGGTCGACATGTCCGCGCAGCTTACGAGTGAGTGCGCGCAATCACTGCTGACTTGCCTGAGACAGTTCGAGGTCAAGAGTGCTGTTCCACTGAAACTTTTTCAGAGGCTCTTGGGGCATATGGCATCTGCAGCCACGGCACCGCCTCTCGGATTGCTTCATATGGGACCGCTTCAGCTTTGGGTACCGAGGTGGGCATGGCAACACGGCACCCTCCGAGTACCAGTTACTCTGACCTGCCGTCAGACCTTCACCCCGTGGTGGAACCTTAGTTTTCCACAGGCCGGAGTGCCCCTGGAACGAGCTTTGCGGCATGTTGTTGTAACGACAGATGCCTCCTCCACGGGCTGTGGAGCAATGTGCAATGGACGTGCTGCTGCGGGCTCCTGGACAGGACCCCGACGCCTTTGGCACGTCAATTGCCTCGAGTTGCTGGTTGTACGTCTTGCTTTGCGCCGCTTCCGGGCCGTGCTCAAGAACCAACACGTACTAGTCCGTTCAGACAATACCGCCACTGTAGCGTACATCAACCATCAAGGTGGTCTACGCTCCCGCCGTATGTCGCAACTCGCCCTCCACCTCCTCATATGGACTCAGAAGCATCTGAGGTCGCTTCATGCCATTTATATCCCCGGAGCCCTGAACTGTGCAGCCGACGAGCTCTCACGGCTTCAGCCCCTCCCGGGAGATTGGCGACTCCATCCCCAGCCGGTTCAGCTGATTTGAGACCAGTTCGGGGACGCACAGATAGATCTGTTTGCCTCTCACGACTCGACCCATTGCGCCCAGTTCTATTCCCTGACTGAGGGCACGCTCGGCACGGATGCACTGGCGCACAGCTGGCCGCGAGGCCGGAAATATGCATTTCCCCCAGTGAGCCTTCTTGTGCAGACCCTGCTCAAGGTCAGGGAGGACGAGGAGCAGGTCATTCTGGTCGCGTCATCCTGGCCCGCCCGGACCTGGTTCTCCGAACTCGTACTACTCGCGACAGCACCTCCTTGGCCGATTCCCCTGAGGAAGGACCTCCTTTCTCAGGGACGGGGCACCCTATGGCACCCTCGTCCCGATCTTTGGAACCTCCACGTCTGGCTCCTGGACGGGACGAGGCAGGTTTGAGTACCCTACCACCAGCGGTGGCGGCTACCATCACTTCCGCTAGAGCGTCGTCCACGAGACACGTCTATGCGTTGAAGTGGAACCTCTTACTCAGCTGGTGCTCTTCTCACCGAGAAGACCCCCGGAGATGTTCGATCAGTGTTGTGCTTTCCTTCCTTCAAGAAGGGTTGGAGCGTAGGCTGTCTCCCTCCACCCTGAAAGTCTATGTTGCCGCTATTGCCACACACCATGACCCGGTCAAAGGAAAGTCTGTTGGGAAGCACGACCTGGTCGAGACTGAATCCTCCTCGCCCTCCTCTCGTTCCCTCTTGGGACCTCTCAGTGGTTTTAACTGCCCTGCAGAGTGCTCCCTTTGAGCCCTTGCAATCAGTGAAGCTTAAGTTTCTGTCAATGAAGACAGTGCTCCTGGTTGCATTGGCCTCCATCAAGAGGGTAGGGGACCTGCACGCATTCTCCGTTGATGAAGCGTGTCTGGAATTCGGGCCGGCTTACTCTCATGTGACCCTGAGACCCTTGCCTGGATATGTGCCCAAGGTTCCTACCACTCCCTTTCGGGACCAGGTGGTGAACCTGCTAGCGCTGCCCCTGGAGGAGGCAGCCCCAGCCTTGGCACTGCTCTGTCCAGTACGCGCTCTCCGCGCCTATGTAGACAGGACGCAGTGTTTCAGGACCTCAGACCGGCTCTTTGTCTGTTATGGTGGGAAGCTGAAGGAAAAGGCTCTCTCCAAGCAGAGGTTGTCTCACTGGATAGTGGACGCCATTGCTTTGGCATACCAGCAGCAAGATCGACCTTGCCCCCTTGGTGTGACTGCCCACTCCACCCGGAGTGTGGCGTCCTCTTGGGCTCTAGCGCATGGCGCCTCGCTAACAGACATCTGCAGAGCTGCAGGCTGAGCGACACCGAACACATTTGCCAGATTCTACAATCTCCGAGTGGAGCCTGTGTCCTCTCATGTACACGCTTCAACCAGCTAGTACTGGACCCGCTCAGGTGTCTTCACTTGCTCGCCATTCCACTACACGGACTGGATACGTGCGGTATATACCTCAGGTGAGCTTCCCCGAAAGTGCTGAGTTCCTCCAGCACTCCTGACGTCGGCGCCAGTGTCTATTGCCTGCGCGTCGGCTAGGTGCCTCCCGTGTGCATGGTCCTTCCTCTGAGCGACCCCCACATGTGTATTTCCACTTTAAGCCTCTCTGAGCATGTGTCTTTTCCTTGGCAAGCCACCTTGCCACCCCTGGGGTTGAAATATTCCACCTGCGGCTGGACACCCCAGTGTTCTCCATATGCATCCCTCCGGGTCATATGTGTATTCTCTTAGTCCCCCCCTTTGCGTTGGCAATAATTGCATATTTCCTCTAAAGCTATGGGATATACTCCCCAGTGTACCTTGGTATTCCTGTGCTAAATAGGAGTCCTTCGTCCGTGCCAGTCTCACGACAGGGATCTCAGATTTACGCAGGGCACTGGAAGACAGCCGAGAAGGTGGCGTGGTTAGACTGGTAACCCCATTCGTCGTCATCCAACGTAACTTGGACTGACAACGAAAGGGAACGTCTCGGTTATGTATGTAACCCTCGTTCCCTGAGTAGGGAACGGAGACGTTACGACTGCCTGCCACTTTCCGCTGTACCGCGGGGATCGCCTGAGCTCAGTCTTGGCTCCTCAGCGAAGAAACATATCTGCATGTTGCCGGCGTCCTCCTTTTATACCCACGAGGTGGGCAGAGTTACGCTGTGCAAATTCCGCAGACCCATAGCATTTCTTTGCCATTGGCTCGTTTTGTAATAGTCAAAGTTGATAGGCTTTCTAAGCGAAACCCCATTCGTCGTCATCCGACGTAACGTCTCCGTTCCCTACTCAGGGAACGAGGGTTACATACGTGACCGAGACGTTTCCTTTGTCCATGTAAAGATTTTTAGGAGTCTTTCTGAGAACTGTAATCAGGCTCCAAAATTAACACTTGTCAACACCAAACATGGTTAAAAATTGGCTTTGGTGAGTAAATAAACTCTCTTGTAACTAGGAATCCATCCATCCATCCATCTGTCAGTCTGTGTTCAAATGTTTGAAGTCAGTAGGGTGGAAAGTCTCTTATGCTCACCAAGGCTGCATATATTTGATACAGTAAAAATACAATAAAAAACAATAATATATTGAGATATTATAAACCAATAACATTATAAATATTTCTATGATCACTTCTGATCAATTCAATCCCCACGGAAGAAAATTGTTGATTTCTTTAAAAAAGGTGTTTTAAACAGTATATAACTTAAACTTACATATAACTTAAAAATGTATGCGTTCATGTTTGAGTTCAAGACTTTCAATTTGCCACCATTGACAAAAAGTTAATTTTAGTCTCTGGTTGTAATCAACTATTGGCATGTTGATGTGTAAAAGTCTGTGCCACATAATCATTATGTAATCCCACATTTGCATAGTCAATAATTTGCCAGATCTTCTGATTTGTTGTTATTACGGTGGAAGGTGAACCCAGGCGCAGACAGGATGCAGTGACACAAAGTTTATTATAGACAGAAAACAGAGAAAACAAAACCCACAAGGGGGAAAAACATGAACAGCAAAATACATGACAAGACTAGACCAGACTAAACTAGACTAGGACTGACAAACTAGACCATAAACTAACTACAGAAAAAGGATCAGTAATTCACCAGACAAAAACTCTCACAAGGTACTCATAGGAAAGTTAACACACAGGTAGAAATCACAATGAACCGACACAGGACAGCAAACACAAGGGGCATATAAGGGAGACACTAATTACAGGAACAGGTTAAACTGACTAGACAATAAGGACAAGATGAGGGTAACAAGGGGGCGGGGTTACGTAACGAGACAACACAAGCACATGGCCGAAAACAAAAGGCCATGTGCTTGTACAAAAAACATGGGTCTGTCATGATCCAGCCTCAAGACTAGGGAAAATCAAGAACAAGAAGGCCGGATCATGACATTTTTGCACAGCTTTAAAATTCATTAATTTGGTCTAATGGCTAAAACCTGCTGTAATGGCTGTGCTGACTGCGCAATAATTAATGTGCATCTCTTCCTCATTCTCTGACATTTTCTTTTCTTGCGCTTCAAGTCAGCCAATTAAATTATTTACTCAAGACAAGACAATTAATCTGACTGATGAAAGATGTGAGACGCTAATTCCTAATTACTAGAGTGTAAATACATGAAATTCACTGAGAACAGATAGAAAGCAATAGATAGAGCCAGTGTGGCGCTAAGTGAACTATATGGTGTGCGGTGGGTTGAGCTGTGAATTTTGTAATGATTTAAAACAATCAATGAGCAAACATAATAATCTATAACAGCAGGTTCATTTCAATATGTATTACAGTCCCTCAATGGATAGCATCTTGATCTTTACCTACTTTTGAGGCTTTTGGTGTCCGGTCTAATACGGAAAAGCCATTCCAAGCCTACCTTTTCTTCACATAGTTAAAAGTCTTTTGTTTTAAAATGACACAAGCTTTTATAGCCTTGGGCTCTTTTTCTTCGCCATGCGCAATTAGAAGCGAGAATATCTCCCCTCACCTCATGCAGTCCGTTTTACCCACATAATTACATTGTGTTAGCAGACGCTCGGGTATGGCAATCTTCCAGCTTAGCCACAGTCACTCTGGGCCACTGCTGTTATTCAACCAAATCAAGACCTGTAATTTTTATTTGGGCATGAAACATTTCGGTAAATAAAAAACAGGGAAAAGCTGGACTGAATGGATGGATTCAAGGACCTTGGGCAGTCTCCTCTGCAATGGGATGAATATTTGATCACGGCGGTGTCAGGCCAGAGCCTGGCATCCTAGGAACAGGCTTATAAATCATAGTAAATCAGTGCAGAGTGGACAGATGAGGAATACCGATCGGCAGAGGTCACACTAACCTGATTACACTTTGTCAAATGTATACATTATAAAATGTTTTGTTGTGTTAACATATTTCCAGTGCCGTATCTATATTTCCAGTACAGGAAAATTAGACATAAGCCTGGGACACACCAAGCCGACTTCAAAGAACTAGCGGCGACGAAAACCAACGGTGTTGTCGCCTTGCGTTGGCTCTATCTGGACCGGAAAGCTGCGCTTGAACACACGGCACAGACTACAGCCGACTGCAAACTAGCATGTGCGTTCTGTGCCTGTATGTAAGGATTTAACTGTCTATTATAAGCCGACAGGGGCGTCGCTAGACCCTTTTTAGGGGGGCTCCTAAACTTCTGCCTAGCCCCCCTAAAAATTTTTGATTAATGTAGGCTACACAAATTCATGTTCGCTTCAGTCTTGTTATAATCAGATTCAGAGCGTTCTTCATCTTCAATCCGCAGCGGCGCCGAGCAGAGAGCACGTCAGAAACAGAGGACAGGGTGTGTGTGTGTGTGTGTGTGTGTGTGTGTGTGTGTGTGTGTGTGTGTGTGTGTGTGTGTGTGTGTGTGTGTGTGTGTGTGTGTGTGTGTGTGTTCATCTGAGCCTCATTGGTCTGTCACTGCTCGTCAATGGCAGAATATTTGGGATGACCATTCAAATCAAAGTAGGAGGGCTTTATGTTCACAGATGCTGCTGAGCGCGAATTTTAACAGTGCGACTGGACGCGTACGATCAAGTGCGAGATAAGATGTAAGTAGCTAAACTTAACATTTTTTATTTGACATTTTTTTAGGCCATAAATGTTAAACGAATGACAAAAAATAATCAAGCAAACTAATATAGTTTTGTCTATTTTCGCCATTTTGAACTGAAAATAGGCCTATGTAATGTGTAATGTAACAATTTTTTTACTGTCGTTGTGAGGGGACAAGAAACATTAACAAAGCCGTTTTCATCATGTTAGGCACAAGATTAATAATGAATGTGTACATATTGAGAATATAATACAAATTGTAGCCTTTAGTAAATTAAAATAGCTGAGAAAGGGATGAAGAGACGTAGATGAGATGATGTAGATGAGGAGAGAGCAGGTATTGACAAACAATCTACTGCCCACTGACATGGTTTTAAAGCTATTTCTTATCCTTTTTTTTGGTCTTAAAAACGTCTTGAAATGCACATATCAGAGAAATAAAATATTTGAACGCCCTACCAACCTCAAATTTAGGACCTCTTTGATTATAAAGCCCTGTCTACGGCCCTGTATTAAGCATAAGATCAATAATGAATGTGTAGCCTACATATTGTGAATGCAACCTATCAGTTGACCCTATGTTTACTTTCTTCACTGACAGACAACAATGAAAAGCCTATATCAGTCAAAGCTCAGCTTTAGGAGGGGAAGAGAAAGGGCAAGATAAAAACAAAGAGAAAAAGAGTGTGATGCTGATGAGGAGAGAAAAATAATCAGCTGCCCACTGACATGGTTTTAAAGCTGTTATCCAAATTTTGTGGCCTTCAAAACATCTTAAAATACACATATGTAGATCAGAGAAATCAAAATTTTCTCGGGGAAACCCCGAACCCCACTATATACCCTACCTCACATTTGGGACCACAGTGATTATAAAACCCTGCCATTGCATGGTAATGAAATTGATAGTGAGCATTAGAACCTAAACTAAAGTGTTAATTTTTTTTTATTTAAAAAAAATAATCATACCCTCATTGGGGGCTTAGCCCCCCTAAAATGAAAATCCCAGTGACGCCCCTGTAAGCCGGTATCAATAGTCTATATTCGTCCTTCAAAAGGATAAACCAAAACAAGGATAAAGATATACAAGATATAAATAAAGCAGTTATTGCTTACCATTTTGAACATCAGTTATGTTGATAACTTTCTTCATTTTGTCATGTTGTCATGAAAATATTAACATTTTGGAATGCTTAGGAAGGATAACATAACATAAGATCAGCCTTCTGCCTGTGTCTTCTTGATTTACTTGCTCTCTTTCATCACTTTCGCTTTAATTTTCATGCACTGACTCCTCTGCTAAACTGAACATCTAATCAGAGTTCCGAATCCGCAGCCAAAAACAAATCATTCACCCGCCACCCACCCGCTCTAATACTTTTCTCTGATTTAGATATCCATACCCGACCCGCACCCGATGGTCAAATTGCAAACATTCTTATGTGTTAAACATTATGAGAAATGGATGATCACCTTCAACAGTGGACTAGGCGACGCAGGAGAGTTTATGTGTGCATCTCTAATGGTAACAAAATACACTGAGGAATGCTGCTTGATTGACCTTTTGGTTTAACACACACACACACGATGAACCATGTTCGAGGTTCCAGTTTAGTGGCTGTCATAAACCTACAGCCATGTTGACAACGTTTCCTTTTGCCAGTGGTTCTGTGAACTAAAAGGCTTTTGCTGGTAAAGGGAAGTGTTGTTAGAAGTGGTTGTCAACGAACCAGTATTTCTGAATGGGCTGAGGCTGGGATACGTATAATGCAAACGAGACTGAACAATGGACAGACAAAACTAGGGGGTTAAATACACAGAGTAAATCAACAGAACTCAAGTGAGGAACTAATGAATAACCATGGAAACTAACTTGCAAACAAAACGCAGGCAAATCAGAACATGGAAAATAATGAAAACGAAACCAATAGACCTAAACAGAACGTAACAGAAACTCCCCTCTCCTGGCGTGTCCTCGCAATTTTATGACATGATATTATGTACCAAAGCGTGTCTACTCTTTGCTACACACTCAAAAGTATGTACTTTTTCTTCATGAAAAGAGTACATATGTGTACTTTTAGGAAGTGGGATAAGTAGGTAAATTTGGACACAGGTGTGGCGAGCAGGATGAGTCTGAGGGCCGGGGGGGAACGGTGCGAGGCTGGTTGCGTGATTGCTGATGAGGGCCAGTCCTGGATTTATGTTGTGTTGGGTATGCTGTATTATGTGACAGCAGTCGTCCGTGAAGGTCTGCTATCTTTTACTTTCGTTTTGTATTTGTTTTATTTTGTTATTAAATTATTTAAATGTTCGCCGGTTCTCGCCTCCTTCTTCCCGGGTTTATACCAGTGTAACGCAGTTCAATGTTATGGGAAGAAGAAGGCGGGAACCAGCGAACATTTAAAGAATTTAATAACAAACATTAACACAAAACACTGAACAGACGACGACTAAGGGTATGAATACACAAAGGTAACAGCCTAAATTAAGGACATATTTTGGTGATTAGTTGACATGTTAACAAACAAGGATATCAAAGTCATTTAACAAAGAGACACAGGGATATCGTGGCATCACTTGAATGTGGCCATTTTTACAAATATACTTACTAAAAAAGTATGAACTATTAATCAAAGGGCAGACGACATGTAGAGGATTGTGTAGCCTACAACAGGCTTTCAGCAGCTGTGATTTTGTTGGCAATTTAGGGGCCTTAGAAATTCATAAAGGTATATAAAATAAAAGAAAGTTTAATGGTCATAATGTTGCTAGTATGTTGTATCATGTTGCTAGCATGTCTTAGCATCTGGCTAGGCATTTTTAGCATGTAGTAAAGTGTTGCTAGCCTGCTCTAACATGTTACTAAGATGTTGCCAGGCATAATCTAAGTCCATAGGAATTCTGGCTTCCAGTACCGGACGCCAGATCAGTTAGAAAAGACATAGCAACATGATTCCGACCAATCCAAAGGTCTCTGTTAAGTTTTGTAGATGTAGCTCAAAAGTTCTAGTAGGATTTAGAGTTTCTCAATTCCAGCCCTGGGGACCCACCACTCTGCACATTTGGTACGTCTCTCTTATCTGACACTCTCAGTTTAGTTCATGGAGCTCTTCTAAAATGCTGATGATCTGAATCATGTGTGTTAAATAAAGAAGATGTACAAAAAATGGTTGGTCCCAGGAACTGGAGATGAGAACCACTGATTTAGAGTCAGGGATTTTAGTCTTAGAAGAAACTATAACATATTTTGTCTTTCATCAAGCTAATGATAAACATAGGAGAAATTAGATTTTTAAGGTAACATGTTGCCATCAGTAAACATTAGTGGTTTATTCTCTCTAGGGCTTTATCCGATACCATCGATAGAAACGATACCATATCCGATTTTATCTGGTCGTTGAACTAGTTACGGCAGCGCTTAGCTTGGCGAGTTTGGTATTTCGTTCCCACTGCGTCTTAGCTACGAATCGTTGAGTGAACCTATGAAAGAGAACGTCTCTGGTTACTGGTGTAACCTATGTTCTCTGAATAGGGAACGAGACGCTGCGTTCGCTGCCAAACCCCTCGCGCTGCCGACAAGCTTCCTTTTTCGGCAGAGAAATCTGAGGAGCAGATGGCATGCGCGCCAATATAATATGACGACGTAAGAGCGTCGAGGCGGTGCCCGCCATCAGCCAATGAATTGACGTGATTCTATATGGGCTTCAGACAATCATCACAGAGGGGTCGTTCTGACGCGTAATTTTGCACGTGAAATGCAGCCAAACCTTGGAGCGTTTTGCCTTCGGCATCTTCATTAATCCCATCTCTATCAGTTCAACAAGTGTGCCGCACTGACCCAAGTTGACGCCGGAACACCAGGGGTCGGTAAAAAAAAGTCAGGCACTGAAATCAGGCACCGAAATTTTCATTCTTATTCGGTCTCGTTGCTAAAGTTTACGTCGGAACCGGTTCCCTATTGGCACTGCGTTCTGGTAACCAACCCTAATTCTCTCACACAGATTCCACAAGCTGATAAGTAACAAAGTGGAGAGGAAGTTTTCAAAGAAAGACTTATGACTGTGTATCTCTAGCCCGTAATGGTGAGAGAGATGGCCAGTGCAAGGGCTGATGACAGACATCGTGGAGGAGAGATGGAGGGTTGTTCACAGCGATAACAACACAGTGGGTAAAAACATCATTGAACTTACTCTCTTTCTCCATCCACCCTTATCTACTGCTTCCAGGCCATTTTTTTTATTTTTTATATGATGTGGTGCAGGACGAGTGTGCACGGTTACTAGGTTGATCTCCTAAATGAAAAATCAATGGAACAGACAGTAAATTGGAGAGGAAAGACCGAATTTATCAGTGACATATTAAACAAGAGAGTGGTGATGTTGCTGAGATTCTTTTAAAGCAAATGCCTGAGTAATGAACACAAATCTCTACCTCAAATACACACCCCACCTCATTGAAAAACACTGATTATGTGTTGAGAATGCCAATGTGTATGTTTCTTGTGTCCACAAGTTCATAAGAGGGAGAGTGGGCTGAAATCTACATGCAAAATAGAACCACGTGCATCACTTATTCTCTCTCTTACTCTCAGTATTTACCTTGTTTTTCCTCCTTACCAAGGCTAAAGAGTTTTAATTTGCAGATTGCATTTATATGGTAATGTATTAATCATATTTAATTTGAATCCTCTTTACAGAAGATAGGAGATCATGGTCTCCTTTCTGAGATCTAAACTCGAGAAAGTAAATATACAGACAACTTTCATGTTAACAGTCTACTTAAATAGGTTTAAAGGTAAAGGTTTAATACAGATATATCCATTGTAGTGCCTACTGGGTGTAGGACTACCACTTAGTTGGACTACAAACCCCATGTCAAGACACTAAAAAAAGAAACCCAACTTTTTGGGCTTACTCTATGTGGTACCATGTGCTAAGCACCCAGCAAACACGAACGTTCCCCTAACAATCCCATATGGTTCCCGTTTGGTTATTTTTGGGGGGATCCAAATAAGAACGTTCTCTATTAGATCTTTTTTTGTAACCTAAATGTTCCCTGTAGGTTTTTTGGGGTTTTATTTTTATAACCTAAAGAGAAAGTTCCCAGAACGTTATTGAGCGTTTTGAGAATATGGTTGAGATCAAAAATGAGATATTCAGATATTGAATATACTGTTGAAATGAGCTCTGATTATAACAGTGGTGATGGTACAAAGCATCTGCTCAAATTGAACTTTTCCAAGATCCAAAAGGGAACGAAATATCCTGGGGAGTTTTATACTGTTGTACCCAAATATGTAATGATGATTGGCAAAACAGTCATGCATTTAAGGGTTGAAATTCTAAAAAGATATTGAACATTTCCACACACTGAACTTTTGTGACAACATACCAAAAAAATTATATGCTAAATGTAAACAATACAATATTTAATGAAACAGCAAAAATGTTGTAAGAATGTTTAACATTTAAAACATGTGACAATGACTAGATAGATAGATAGATAGATAGATCTCGAATAACTGCATTAGTCTGCTATCAATGGCTCAAGCCTCTGTTACTAGCTCTATTTCCTCCTTTCCCAAGGACCTCCTTTCCCAGAGACGGGGCACCCTCTAGTACCCAGCAGGTTTGAGAACCCTACCACCTCAGGTGGTGGCTACCATCAGTTCAGCTAGATCCTTGTCCACGAGACATGCCTATGCTCTGAAGTGGAACCTCTTTGTCACCTGGTGCTCTTCTCGCCAAGAAGACCCCAGAAATTGCCCAATCAGAGTCATGCTTTCCTTGCTGCAAGATGGTGCCGCTATCGCCACACATCACGATGGAGTTGAAGGTAAGTCTTTGGGGAAGCATTACCTGGTCATCAGGTTCCTTAGAGGAGCGAGGAGACTAAATCCTCCTTGCTCTCCTCTTGTACCCTCTTGGGACCTTGCAGTGGTGTTGGCTGCCCTGCAGAGAGCTCCCTTTGAGCTAATGTGGTCAGTGGAAGACAGCGCTCCTGACCACTTTGACCTCCATCAAGAGGGTAGGGGACCTGCATGCACTGAAGGCACACCCCACCTGGAGAATGGCTTCCTCTTGGGCTCTAGCGCATGGTGCCTCGCTGACAGACATCAGCAGAGCTGCAGACTGGGGGATACCCAACACATTTGCGAGATTCTACTATCTCCGAGTGGAGCCAGTGTCCTCTCATGTACTTCCCCCCAGTGGCCGGTAATAGGACTTGCTCGGTGTCATCGCTTGCTGCGCCATTCCACTCCACGTAGTGGGTACATGCGCTATTTCACTCAGATGAGTTCTTCTTCCCAAGACCCTGAGTTCCTCCTACACTGATGATTCCATCACCAGAGTGCCTGCCCAGTTGGTCAGCCCTCGTGATTGCCTAGGTGTTGTTCCATGTGCATGGTCCCCCAGTTGGGTGACCCCCACATGTGTATTTCCACGGTAAGTCTCCATTGAGCTTGTGTCTTTCCCTCTCTCTCGAGGTTGAAACATTTCACCCTGCGGGCTGGATACCTCCTGGAGTCTTCCATACCCGGGTCATATGTGTATTTTAAGTCCTCCCTACGGGTAGGCATTGTGTTACATGTTCCTCCTGGGATATATTACCCAGTGTATCTTGGTATTCTTGCGTTAAGCCTAGCCCTTCATCCGTGCTAGTCTCATGACCGGGAGCTCAGTATTGCACAGGGCACTAGAAGACAGCCGATGTGACGTGATTAGATTGGGACCCCCATTTCATCATCCACTGACGTAACTCACAGTGACTGACCGAAAGGGAACGTCTCGGTTACGTACATAACCCTTGTTCCCACAGAAGGGAATGGATACGTTACGTCCCTCTGCCACAACCTCTGTACCGCTGGAACTGCCTGGTGTTCAGTCTTGGCTCCTCAGCAGGAAATGGGGAAATATGTGATAATGAGCTGATGAGTTGAATCAGGTGTGTTTGATTAGGGAGATAAAGAAAACGTGCAGTGTTGGGGGTCCATCAGGAGCAGGGTTGAGAAACACTGCTTTAGAGTGATGCTGAAATGATGAAGAATATTCCAATATACAAATAAGCTTTCCTTCGATTCCTAATTCTCTTTCCTTGCAGCCTTCCCTCACATCCTAAGGGGGATGGAGCTCCTAAGACGTGAGGTAGGGAAACGAGGATGCACAAATTAGAAATGAGAAGCACCCAAAGACTTTCATTGACATCATTCTACCATCCATCAACTGCCATAATCATATATCTACTCACCTGTTTGTGTCCTGCACCCACTTTGTGATCAAATTAAGCTTATTTGGATTAACTCACCCACTTGCTCAGCATGTATATCCAACGCTATATCACGACCAATTAGTACAAATTCGTATGACCTCACTTGTACGAATTTGAACGATTTGTCTAAACCACAGTGATGGGTAGGTTTAGGGGTGGGGCAGGAGTAGGTCATATTTGTCAAATTGCCGTGAGATCAGGTTGGTATATCCTCACACTATTTTTATGATTGGACATTGGACATTGGACACAAAATCTACACTGAGATATAGCTCATGTGATAAGTAGCCTCATGTCCTCTTATGCTTATATAAACCACCTTGAAGACTTGGCCTTGTCCTTGGTATTAAAAAGTTTAGCACATCTGCCTTTTGATTAGAAACAAATTCCAAGGAGTAAGACAACATCTTTTAAATAATGCTCACTTCCTAAAATTAGACTAAACCTTGGTTTAAATCATTATAAAATCTCAAGTTTTTTCAACTGATAAGAGGCAGAAGGTGTCGGAATAACTATTGAAGGGTAGGAGGTCACTAAACCGGAAGTTGCTACTAGTGTCTCTGGAAACCAAAGCTCTCTGACGCAATTCAGACTGGGGAACCTCAAATTTAGTGATTCAGGTAGTTAGTAGTAGTATTTTAGCCTTTAGTTAAATACGATTGTTATGTTGTGATTATTTTACGATTATTTTAATTATTTTGTAAATGTAAAGCACTTTTACCATTGTGTATGACATGTGCTATATAAATAAACTTGCCTTGCCTAATTGCATTATGCATTGAATCATGATGAAGACTACAGCTCCAACTGACTTTCCCAAAGAAATCTGTGTGGTTTAATGATCAAAACCTTTTTTCTGCATGCAAATTAATGTGTATTGGAGGGACTTTAAATGAGCTGCATTTCCCTGGTTGCAAGGCACCCTGTTGCTTTTGCATCCTTTTCAGAATACTTCAGTTCTCTGATTTAGTTGTTTATTAATGTTTATTTATTGTTTATTTATTTATTTATTTTTTGTGGTTGTTGCCCAATGTGTAAACTGAACAGAATTTTGGGTATGTGTCCAGACTCATTAATGTTGGTCTTTTGAGTTCAACATGATTTAAATTAAAGATAGAAGAGATGGGAGATCTTTGAGTAAAAGTCAGAGAATAAAATCTGGAACAAGAAATGGAATTTCATGCTTTAGGTTAAAAGATTCAACTGAATAAATGTATATTTATTTGATCATTTATATTATGTTCTAAAACACTTGATTCATGGAAGTTCACAATCATCATATCCCCCCAAAAAGCATTTCAAATCACAAAAAGCATTACCCACATCCAATCCCATGGGAGACCCCTCCATATACGACCACCCTCAGAGCTTTTATGGAGAGCTCATCCAAAGTCAATGCACACATGATCAATCAAATCCAGGGAACAAATGCTAAAATGCATTGATCCACGGATGTAGCATGACATCTCCAACTGGCATAAATTAATTGAGCTTCATGAGTAAATGGAGCTCAAGTCAATTAATGTTATAGCTTCACTGACATCGCTATAAAAGGATGGGTTGGGGCCATTATGTGAGTGGTAAAAGGGACAGTGTTTATGGCAGCTTAAAATGTGCTTGTTAAAGCTAATCTGCAGTGACAAGTAGTACAGTGACAGAAACTTGGATTCAGTGTGATTACGAAATAAGATCCTTCTTGTTTCAATACAAGATATTCATAGAATGTGGAAGTGTGAGACAAGTCAAATATATTGGTTGGAATGGAACATACAAAACTGTCAATTTATTTACTTTGCCATTTCAAACCCTATACTAATAATTTATTTCTACTTTGGAACACTCTTGCCCATGCAAATACAATGACTGAAGCTCTCAGTCTATGAATTCATACAGCACTGTGTGAGAAAAAAAAATCAGTAAAATTTATATAAAATCTGCATAAAAAAAAAGATTAGATAATACAACTTATTGTCTAAAAAATCTTGACATATGCCCAACTCTAATGAGCAAAGTAGTGTCAGGAGTTGGTTGCGTACATGCAAGAGGATTCAAACAAAAATAGCCTTTAATCCAAATACAACATGAGAACTCAGGAAAGCAGACATAACATACCATAACATTGACGAGAAAAGACGACAACTGAAAGAAACAGGAAGCATAAATACAAGGTGAATACAATGACTAAATAAATAGACTTGACTGATGTGGCTAGCCGCGAGCATGACTGTTGCGTGATTGCTGATGAGCGACACCTGCGCGGCGCATCGGTCTCGTATCTCTCATCGAGGAGCGGAAGCATAAAAGGAGGAGCGACGACATTGAAGGACGAGAGAGACCAGGGTCCGTGTAACGCTTCACAATTCAGTTTTCAGACCATACAATGCAAATGAAAAAATGAAAAATTGAAACCAGGCGTTAATTTTTCCATTTTTTCCAGTTATATTATCAATGGATAATTACATTTTCTCCGCTCTTCTTTGCTTTTTTACGTCTTCTAAATTGTAAATTTAAAATCATTTTTTCAAATAAATAAAAAAAATAGTTTCGTTCTGGTAAAGGACATTTTTCAATTTGCAAGGTAGATGGGCGACTCCATTATCATTGAGAGGGAGGGTGGGGCGGGCACCAGGGCAGAACGAAAGTGGATAGTGTAGGTAATCGCGAGACCATTAGTGTTCTTCTTAAGCAAGTCGTTCTACGCGTAATTAATATGGATGACCTGTTGCAGTTCAGCTTGCATCATGGTGCTAAACGGCTGACTATGATGGCCAGAGATATTTCTCGGGATCGGCTGGAATCTATTTTTAAGGTAACGTTAACGTTATTTTTAATAAATCTTGCCAGCTAGAATAACTAGCAGGACAATATAGTCAGTCGCTAAGATTGTACCATTATTTTTAGATGGAGCCGGAGAGCATATATCTGGAGGATGACATAACAAGGGAAACCTATTTCCCAAACCCAAACGGCGTGTTTCAGACCGATATAATGCGTCACCGAGGATCATTTGCTGTATGTGGCACTACTAAAGAACACGCCACCGCGGCCGCCATGACACCAAGCGCTGGCCCAGTTCCTGGGATTTCTCCTCAATGCCTCAGTGCACCTTTTAGGCCAAGGGGGCACGTTAGCAATCCAGGTAACTCTTTCCAGAACCCGCTGAAGCGCACAAGATCAGTGAGAAAACAGATTTATGTTGCCGACATTGAAGACAGTGGGAAGATTTCACCATACTGTAAGTGTATTATTTTCTGTGAAATAAATATTGTAATGTTTGAATTTTTAATGTGTATTAAACAGTTGCAATGATTGATAGTGTGTTGTTGTTGTTTCTCACAGCCACTGTGCACGTTACAATCTCAGAAGGTCAAGGTGTGCAACTCGTGGGGCAAACTGTACAAGAGTACTTGAATTCTGCTGACTGTTACACCATCTGTGACGTCAAGGGTCTTGCAATAGCAGATACCTCTGAGACAAAAGGTAATACAACATTATTATTATTATTGTTATTGCTGTAATGGTAACATGGCTGATACAGATTACAACAGTTAAATAAATAAATGGTGTTAGAACTACACAACTGTGGTATAACTGAGCCCCTGGTGTGATATAAGGGTTAGTGACTGCATATACTTTTGATAGTAAAATCCTTTTATTTTAGATTTGGAGTTTTGGAAGTCATCCAGTCGCAAGATCTTCGCCATTAAAAGCAGTGACCTGGTGAAACTTAAAAGACAGGAAAACGTGTCTAAAAAGAAAAGGTGGGTTTTATTTATAAATGTATATATTTTAGTCCTCGCCAAAATGAAAATTATCTCATTTACTCATGCTATCCCAGGTGTATATGACTTTTTTATTTCTTCAGATAAACAAAACATTTCAGGAAAGTAACCTATCTCTGTGAGTCCATATAATGTAAGTTAATGGGGATTGAAAGTGGACAATTCAAAAATAAGTAACTTCTGGCCAACTGTCATATTGCACACTCATGAGATAGATGTTGTGAAGCGTGATGCATGTAACCATTTATGTGTATGGTTCTTGACATAAACTATCTAATTGCCTTTCACTTGCATTACATGGGCTCAGAGTTGGTCTTTTTTTTCCCTACAAATCTGGGATGATGACACGAGGGTGAGTAAAGGACTAGAGAATTTTCATTTTTGGGTGTGCTATCCCTGTAATAATCAGGGTATGAATATTGAGTAAGTTCAGATATTGTTTTGTAGAATATAACTATGCAATCCTACAAGTTTTAAATTGCAAGCAAAGCAGATTTTACCGCAACCCACATCAACTGTTGTAAGATATTTTACATATTGTTAGATATGTTGCATATAATGTCATAGAAATACTAACGCCCGTTTCACGCATACTCCGTGTGCAGTGCCTGTGCGGTCCGTGTTGAGGTACAAGAGCAGTACAGTTATAGTGCTTTCACATATGCTGCTCTTGCAGTGCGTAACTGATCCACGGCTGTACCACAAACGCGTATAGCCTTCTCACTATTTTTATTTCAAATTTTTTATTTCCAGAAGTTATCAACTTTTATTTTAAAAAGTTTGGTCAGCATGGGGATTCTCTTTGTACACTTATACACTCTTTAATAGAAGCATTGACGTTTGAACACAATTTAAACAACGTATTATTCAATGCATTGTTTATATAGATTATATATTAAGTTGCTCAAGCAAGTGGTAAAATATTTAACCATGTAGCTACTTGTATTAAAATTGCATACATTTTAAATTATAACTTTAAAAAATTTACAAAAACAGCAGATTCATACCCTTTCTTTTTCATAATTTAAAGCGTTGCATGTTACAAATAACTTGTTTTTCCACCTCCACGAATGAAACTAGTGTCGTTATGTTGCCTTAAGTAAATTGTAGTTTTCCTTGCTTTACCTCGGTCTTAAAATAAAAAGATGACCATGAAAAATAATAGCATTTAATTAAATGCATTCATGGTAAGATACTAGCCTATACATTTAATGCATTTATGATGAAATGTACTACATTTTCATGTCAATCTGTGTTCATTTTGACCACAAACCATGTTGTCACTTTAATTCAGTGTTTGCAGAACAGCAAAAAATAGACTAGGTACGGAAACGATAAATGCACTGCTGTATATGCACCGTAACTGGAACAGATCGACGGACTGCATCCGCGTGCAGTGTGAAAGCTCAAACTTGTTAACATGGGTATGGAAAAAAAAAAATACGCGTAAGTATGTGTGAAACGGGCATAACTGTGTTTGCATGTATGCTAATTGGAGCTTTTTCACTTGTTTAGAGTGGAAGCAGAGGAAAGTGAAGTGCTGGAAAGCATTCAAGAAGTTGAGTTGGAGGTCAAGAATGCTGCAGCACACATAATGGAGAAAGTTGATGAACAATGCAGTGAACTGAACATTGTTGTCAACCAGGTTAAGGGCAGTGTTGCACAAGTGTTTGACGTTCTAGATGCAGTGAGTCAGAAAGTCACTGGTTTATCTGACTCCTTTCAGATCATGTCCTCTCTGAAAGAAGCTCTCAGCTGCAGAATGTGTACCAGCATTCCTAGTACGACCATTGTAGTTGCTGCATGCTGTGGCCAATTGGCTGGGTGTGGGGAGTGTGTGCAGACCTATCTAAGTGGCAATGATGCCTGCTTTTTCTGCAAGACTGCAGGGTTCTCCAGCAAACTTGTGTTTCTCAGGGGTCTGAGTGAGGTGCTGGAAAAATTGAGATGATCATCTTCTAAACGGAAGATCATCCAATAAGTTCAAGTCATTACATGGCAGTATTCAATTTCGTTTAGGTAAGTTCTGTCAGTTTAAGTTATGTCAGTTCTCTTAATATGACAAACTTTTTGGGCATCATGCACTTTTTTTTTCTTTTTTTTTTGTGGCATATATTCAAGTGAATTTGGTCATCATAGGATAAACATGTGATCATCACAAATAATTATCTTTAATATGCCAAACTTTTTGGGCATCATGCACTTTATTTATTTTTTGTGGCAGATATTCAAGTGAATTTGGTCATCATAGGATAAACATGTGATCATTACAAAGAATTATCTTTAATATGCCAAACTTTTTGGGCATCATGCACTTTATTTTATTTTTTTTGTGGCAGATGGATAAACATGTGAGTTGTATTTACAATCTTTTACTTTGAGTGAATGCTTTTACTTTCAACTTTCTTGGGCATAGTTAACTGTAGGGAGTAATATTTCATCCATATTACTTTAATTTTACTTTGTTCACCTTGTCATTTCTGGATACTATTCATTAAAAAATGATCGAGTTCTGATTTGCAAATGGACTTCTTGTATTCTTTTTTTTTTTTTTGACTGTCTTAGTGATGTATTGTTTTTTATTGCCTAATTCTATACCCACGAACTCTCGCTGCGTTGTGACCTCAAGTCCCATCCCCCAATAAAAACTCCATGTTTTAGGCTAGCCGATTAATGGTAGCAGCTGACTTGATGTAACTTGTCCGCTAAAATGTCTGCCTGGAGTTCACTGGATAGTTATGAAACTGTGGTCCGTAGATTAGTAGAGGAGTTTGGATACACTTGTACAGAAGTGCAAAATCACTTGAAGACACAATATGGAGTAGAAAGAGGTGCAAGTATGTCGTCTATTTATCAATTTTGCGCTTCAAGAAACATTCATCGCTTTGATTATGCACGGCTTGGCAGAAGTGGAGTGGATGCGGTTGTTGGATCAGCGGTCACCGCATGCGGCCCGGTGTGTGGGAGAAAGATAATGACAGGAATGTTACGAGCCTCGGGATTCAGGCTGGGAGAAAGGAGCGTCAGGCGCGCATTGGCTCAAATGACTCCAGTCTACACTCAAATGAGAAGAGAGGGAACCGCTCGTCAAACAAACCCTCATGTTTACTACGCCGAATACGCCGGACACAAGCTTCACATGGATCAAAATGAGAAGCTAGTTGATTTTGGTGTGACCGAAGTAGTTGCTAGCGATGGGTTTAGTGGGAAAATATTGGGATACTCTGTCATGCCAATTAAGAACAATCTGACAATATATGATGAGGTGTATAGAGAAATTAGCTTGAACCATGGACTGTTTGACCAGTTGAGAGTAGACCATGGTCGTGAATTTTATTTGTGTCTTTATCAGCAGGACAATCTCGCAGCCCTTCGAACCAATACCCACCGTCTTCCTTTCATTCAAAGCCAGTCCAGGCAAAACCATGCCGCCGAAAGAAAGTGGGTAGAAATAAACGCACGCATAAACTATCCTATCAAGCATGCTTTGTGTTATCTTACGAACAATGGTTTCTTGGACATGGATGATTCATGTGTCAAGCACTGTGTATCTTGCATTGCTTCTAAATGCTGCTTGGTGGGATTACAGAACTTCGTTCCTGCGTGGAACGCACACACGATTCCACACAAGGGCATTCCAGATGTTCTGTTCGCAGCCCATCTGAGGACCGCACGAATCCAGTCTCACCTTATACCACCCGCCGAGGTTGCAGCAGCAGACTATATTAGCAATGGGGGGAGTTTAACATATCCATCTCCTTATGGACAAGACCCCCTTGATGGCTACCCGGACCGCCAACTGCAGAGGGAAAATTTGTGGTCGTCGACATACCAGTGTGACCATATTTTTTATGACACTCTCGTGGGTAACAGTGGTGTCTTTTGGGATGCTTTGGACATGTATATGAACATTACACACCGCTTGGAGCCATAGGTCATTACAATGATAGGCTATAATTCAGTTGATAGCCTATTCCAGGAAAAATGTATTACAGAAGGTATCAATGTTTAGACTTGATATTAGTGTTTTTTTCTAAGTTTTCTTTTTTTCTCAATAAAGCAGTTTTTTTTTCTGCCAGTAGTCAGTGCTTAATTTGTAATTTGGGAGGGATTAGGTAAAACCCAGGCTAGGTAACGGAACAAAAAAATTACACTGCCTATAGCAATAGGCCTATATAATTTTTTTTTTCAATACACCCATCAAAAACTTTTCTCAGCAAAGTACCCCCTGACCGACATTTAAGATATGTCTATGATAGGTTATAGTGATGTGCTATCATTATGATATTTATTAAACAAATGAAAAACATTTGCAATAATAAACAATGTACAGGCTATTACATATGCTAGGCTATATGATGTGTAGCCTATAACATTTTAGCTCAAAAACAATTATAATAAAATATAGGATCAAGATGCGCAATATGCCGGGAGACATTTTTTAAAAATTCAGTCTTGTTTTGTAAATCGTCAGACAAGATTTTACCACGTCATTAAGTTTTGCTTTGTAGAAAGTCTTTCTTTAAAGGGAATTTCGTGTTGTATGAATTGTTGGCCTATCTTAATTTTAATAAGTGTTTCATCAATCAATTGCATGTATTTAATCAATAAAAGCAAATAGAGCAGACAATATAATAACCGTGACTTTGAGGCGCCGACGCGCCGCTTTGCCTTGCATTGCGAACTGGAGGGCATCTCATTATAAGCGAATGAAGTAGGCCTTGGCCTTTTGCCTATAGTATATTAGCCATCTTTGCTGCATTGGATTAGTAGGCTATCCATTCTAGAACAGATCAGGGCTTTCTCGCGGCTCGCATCAACATTGCATCCTCAATAGATCGTAAAACAATCAGTGGATGACGGGTGGGTGCGGCTTTGAAATTTGGTTAAAAAAAGTTGGTGCGGATGAGTTTTGTGATGCGGTTGCGGATGAAATAATACCCCATCCGCGCATCTTTATTGGGTAGTTTACAATCACATTTAAAATAGTAATAATTTATATAAAAATGGGTTTCGGAACATCACATGTCCTATTAAAGGTTCCATGTTAGGTCTCCTCAGAAATAATTAAATGTAATATAAAATCTAAAGAAAGATAATAATAAATGGCAATGATTAAAAAAAAACACACACAAAAAAACAAGTCTGCAGTGCTTACATTAGCCAAAATGTCTTTTCCCTTTTCCTTTCTTCATAATTTTGTTACAGTTATTTTGTTACAGGTTTATCAAATGTTTGTTGATTTTGTTAGCTTTTATTCACATCTTATTTAGCCTACACGCAAAATATTTAGGCCTACATATATAGGCTAAACTCAAATGCAGATTCACTCGAGGGCATTATTGTTCGTTTCCAATGCAACATTAAACTTCAGTGCTTATCACAGCTTCTCTTAAATTTAGCAGTTATTAACTCGGTTCAGATGCCGTTAGTCGTGAATTTGATATGTAGCCTAATATTATAATGATATATAATAATATAGTATAATAATAATATATAATAATAATGATGATGACGAAATGGTCTCGCGATTACCTACACTATCCACTTTCGTTCTGCCCTGGTGCCCGCCCCACCCTCCCTCTCAATGATAATGGAGTCGCCCATCTACCTTGCAAATTGAAAAATGTCCTTTACCAGAACGAAACTATTTTTTTTATTTATTTGTAAAAACGATTTTAAATTTACAATTTAGAAGACGTAAAAAAGCAAAGAAGAGCGGAGAAAATGTAATTATCCATTGATAATATAACTGAAAAAAATGGAAAAATTAACGCCTGGTTTCAATTTTTCATTTTTTCATTTGCATTGTATGGTCTGAAAACTGAATTGTGAAGCGTTACACGGACCGACCAGGCTTGGATTTTATTTGATGTTTTCCTGTCCTGCTCGCCACAACTGCAAAACTAGGTCACAGGACAGAACCAAAAGCACAATAAAGGAGGGAACACATACATGTGACAGGTAGATTCAGGAAAAAAATTGGTTTTAGTCAGATCTCTTGAAATGAATCGGTTGAATAATGATTTAAATTATAGTTTGTTTCTTATATAAAATGTAAAAGATAAAAGTATTTGTTAAAAGATATACACTGCCGATCAAAAGTCTGGAGTCGGTATTTTGGAGTCGAGATTTGTTATGCTTACAAAAATAATTACATAAGTCTCCTATGCTCATCAAGGCTGCATTCACAGTAAAAACAGTAATATACTGTTCTATTTGGAATTTTGTGAAATATTATTATAATTAAAAATGAAAAAAATCTCTTTAAATTATGTTTTGAAATGAAATTTACAGTTTCGTTTCCAACCTTTAAAATCACATATGGGGGCACTGATGAATAGAAAGTGAACATAATTTATTTGAAATGCATTTTTTGCATTTTTGATCAATTTAATGCACACTTGCTGAATACAATAACATCAACAACATCAAACAAATCAGCAATTTAAAGACAAACCACAATCAAAAGTTCAGTGTTCTTTGCCATTGGATTGCCATTAATATAAATTCACTATTCTATTGCAGCTCCAGTGTGTCTATATTTCTGGTCAGTACATGACTGTCTGTGAGACCTCAAGTGACTGACCATCCATCCACCACTATTATCTCATATGCAGTTCTGGAGCCTTATTCAGATGCCTCGGTATAAGAGCGTGTGTGTGTGTGTGTGTACCTGTAAGAGCATGAGGACTTAATTGGGCTGAGGCGAAAGCAACAGAGACCAATTACCCATACTCCTATGGTGCTCCAGAGGCCTGTCAAACCTTCGTGTTTTACGGTTTGCTGAGGCCAGAGCTGCTCTTTTGTGCATTGTCACAATCTGCAGCCTTTGCATTTAAATGAAGCCATCACTGAGCTCTACGCAAAAATAATCTGGCTTGAGGTATCAGTGTGAAGGCTGTGTTATTAAAGGGATAGTTCAGACAAAAATGAAAATTTTGTCATTAATTGCTCACCCTCATGTCGTCCCAAACCCTTAAGAATTTTGTTAATCTTCGTAACACAAATGAAGATCTTTTTGATGAAATCTGAGAGCTTTTTGTACTTCCCATTGAAAGCAAAGCAACTACCACTTTGACGATTCAAAAAGTTCATAAAGAGATCGTAAAACTAACCCATATGAATTGAGCGGTTGAGTCCAAAATTTCAGAAGAGACATGAGCGCTCTACATGATGAACAGACTGAATGTAGGCATTTATTCACATATAAACATTCATCAACTCACACATCAGTTGTGGTAAAATGGAAGCTCAATCATGAGCTTCCGCAAGAACCAATAAGATTTGTTCTTGAGCATCAAGCTGGTTCACTTGAGCTTCAGTTTATGTTCACTGATCAATGTTTATAAGTGAATAAAAGCCCATATTCAATCAGTTTATCATATAAACTCTTCAGTCTCTTAAGAAATTTTGGACTAAACCACTCAATTCATATGGATTAGTTTGCTTAATGGCGTTTTTGAAGCGTCAAAGTGTTAGTTGCGTGGCTGTCAAAAGAGAATACAGAAAGCTCTCAGATTTCACCAGAAAATATCTTCATTTGTGTTCCGAAGATGAACGAAAGTCTTACGGGTTTGGAACGACGTGAGGGTGAGTAATTCATTCCATAATTTTCATTTTTGGGTGAACTGACCTGTAAACAGTTCAGTTTCACATGGAAGACAAAAATAATTCTTAGTATAACCAACAGAGTAGAGACAAGCAAATCTATAGGACTCTGAGTCACATGAATGTGTAGAGCATTTGTTAATATGTATATGTGGGTATAAGTTTTGAATCAGTCAGTGAAGTGCTTAAAAGACTGCAGCTTTTAGTATTGCAGACAGATATAATTTACAGGGATGCTAAAATTACTTGGACAGTTAATCCAGAATTAAAACATATTTGAATGTAATTGCATAAAAATAAAATATCAAACCAATTGACATGCACACTAATTAAAATGAAGAAAAACAAAGAAAAAATATAATTGCCAACTTTCTGGTTGTCAATATGTAGTGCTCTAAAGGGTGCATTAAGCTTCACATTGAGATGGGGGAGAAATGACTCAAAGATGCAGAGTAATATGGGCTTTTATTATTAAAAGATAAAACAAAACAAACAAACAAACAAACTACCCTGTGGGGGAAAACAAACTGGCAAGGCAACAGCAAAGCAAAGCAAATCTCACACAAACACATGAGTATGGGGATCTTGTCACCAACATAAGAACAATACCAATTAAGGTGGCAGGACCCTGACAGAGAAAAACTGAATTTATATACAGTATCTACAAAAAACTGCTATACAGAAAGTGAAGTTAGTTCTGAGAAAAGATCTAGCATTGATCATATAACTTGACCTTGGCATCATAATACTTGACCTTGAATGAATACATGGTGGGCTGTCTAATATGTTTGGCTGTGTTATAGTGAAGTCTGACACCATGATGACTGCAAAGCAAAATGTGGCCCGTCCTGGGCACACAGCTTACTGTTACCTCTGTTGTGTCTCTGTTCCCTATTAAAGTCAATACGGAAGAAACAATATCCCATTAGTAAGTGAGCTCTCTTCCTATCTCAAGGTTGATGGGCTTTTACAAACATTTAATGTGAAATGTATGCAGTTCTGTGGAGTGTATGGGTGTAAGTTAACACGAAGAAAGAGACATCTTACGAAAAAAACACATACATTTCCCATTTCAAATTCTATTTGCACTATATGTGATGACATGATGTAATTACACAAAAACACTTATAAAACGGCCAGTTCCAGTCCTTTATTCTGATTCGTCCATAGCTGTATTTTATTCACAATAAAACACGGCTATGACCGCTTCACCCAACGGTTCTATGTATCACTACACAACTCCTAGCAACCACTCTTAGCAACGTAAACATATGTTCAAATTGATATTGTTCATTGAAGCTTAGAGTCGAGTAAGTGAGTGTACCTGTTTTTAGATATAGCATTTTACTTCAGGTCACTCATATTCGTAATAAAAAATACGTTTTAATGTCCCCTGCGATATCGTGTCCTTTTAACAGGTTTTCCCCAGCCCTGACATCCTAATCATTTGTAAGTTGCGTCTCGCTTCTCCGTGTTCACAAGTTCAGGCCTTTCAATATAAAAGGCTTCTCTGACTGACTCACTCATAAAGACTGTCTTTACCGCCATCTAATGGCGAAATTATGTAACTGCTGTTGCTGTTCATTGTCAGGGACTATTTTTTTCTGGCGGAAGGAATGCTTTTAGTGATTTTACTTAATGAAAGTTGCATTGATACATATTTTTTGGCTTTAATATTTTTATTGTGTGATAACCGTTTTATAAAAGCTATAAGATACTCGAGGCCAGTGTTGTATCGTGACACTAGTGACTCGCTTTGCTTCATGCCTAACAAAGCCCTTCAGCCGTGACTTATTCACGATAGGCACAGCCTCTCGTACCTTATTGGTTATTTCAGATGATACTGTAGAAATGGGCCAATAAGATGAACCATTATTCATTTGTTCTGTTAACTAATGTGGTGATAAAAATGGTGGCTCCATGTAAAATTAAGTAGGTTGTATTAGGCTACATTATATTATAAATATAATACTCATTTCATATGAGTAAAATTTATTTTACTCATGATTTCTACTACTCATAGTACTCCGTTTTGTATGGGTAAACATTTAATTTCTACAGCAGAATACCATGACACTCAATGTATAATTGGAGATCTGGTAGAAATTACATTTTGGTGTAAACATTCATGACTCCATGCAAAAAAAGAAAGAAAAAAAAGAAAAAAGATGATCTATGCTATAGAAATGGGCCAGTTAGCAATGATTAGTTTATCCTCTTGACTAAGTGATTAACAAAATAAACCAATTATCATTGAGCTGGTCATGTGATTTCAAAATGGTGGCTCCATGTTAAGACTGGAATCTTAATTTCATGTAAGTCATGATTAGTCAAGTCAAGTCAAGTCACCTTTATTTATATAGCGCTTTTTACAATACAGATTGTATCAAAGCAGCTTCAAAGTGATAACATGAAAATAATATAACAGAGTTTGTTTCTAAAAGAAAATTGCGTCAACGTCCACCTTAAGTAAGGCAGATCAATAATATTATTGAATATTAAATGTCCCCAACTAAGCAAGCCAAAAGACAAGGCAACTCATATGATTATTAACATACTAATATTTTATGGGAACATTTTTTACTGCTGAAAAAAGAGACTGTATGTACCTTATGTATTGTAACTTGTGTGCTTTCCTCTACTAACATAAGTGATGTGCGTGTCCTGTAACATGCCCTCCGAGATCCCAGCACCTCACACTCCTCCCTAGTGCTGTTTAACATGGCTCACACTCTGCCTCATTCCATTCCATGTTGTTTAATCTGGAAGAGAGTCTGTAATTAAAAATCAAGAGAAGCCACGGTCGAGAGTCATAATCACCATTATTATCATTAGTGTAGAGAAAGTACTCTTAAATTTCAAGTGCTACAGACCTCCGTCTGTTCAATTAGTTTGAAGGAGTGTGTGTGCATGTACGTGCAGTGTGTGTATTCATGTTTGTTTGCAAATGTCTGGCATGTGTAAGATTTGATAGACACATACATGCCTTTTAAAATCCAACCTCATCTTTGTAATCAGTGTGTTTATGGGTTTAAGTCAATCCATGTGTGTAGAAGCTATGCAAAAACATGCATTCCCTGGAACATCTTACTGCATCTCCAATCTGTCGCAGTGAGAGATGATTGTTAAATGCACCAGTAGTTTTTAATATGTGTAGGTCACGTGTCATTTGCCCTCTGTGTTCTCTCATATACTGAATTAAGGCCTAACTCCACACATCTTTATGATTTCACTCTCTTCTGGATGTGGTATGAGGCGTATCTGACATGCCTGTGATTTCCCTTGTGCCCAATGACTGTTTGTTTCCTGTCACACTTCCATTCTGCTTATCCGCCCGTGTGAAATTGTGGCTTCTTGAAAAGCTGTATTAAAGCAAGTGGTTATGCGTGTAAAAAATCAGATTATGACTATTTCATTTTCTCAAAATGAAATGCACTGTCAGTGAATGAAACATCAAGTTATAACACATTTAAATTGTAAGTCATTCTTACTTTTATGTTTTCCCATATGCCTGGGAAATGAATGTCTTCTGCCAGGGGATGTCAGGTAAAATAGGCCAGATAAGGTTTGGAATGTCGTTATTGTTCTTTCAGACAGGTGTGACAAATCTGTAAGGGCGGGTGTGTATACCAAAATATTCATCCAGAAATAAACCTCTATATACAATGAATAAATAATAAATTATAAATGTGTTCAGCATTCTGCAACAAATATTTTTGGACTTTCTAGAATAGTTTAAGTTGTAAAGTGTGCAGGATATATTAAAATGAAGCGATTCGGCAGGCATGTAAAACCTCAATCCAGACCAAGGCTGCATTCCACTCCAAATTTGTATGCCCTTCACTCACAAACTTCCCTTCGTCTCGTGGATTCAAATGTGCGTCATTGCTTACGATGCGCGAGTGCCCACTACTGGCGGGACTTGTGCATACAGTTTAAATGGAATGCACTAAGCCCTTGATCACTTGGAATTCACTATGGAGCTGATTTATTATTTAAACCCCTTTTTTACTCATGAATTTGTTTCATGCACCATTCTATATGCATATAAATTGCTTTAGAATATAGAATATAAAAAATCCTATACATATAAGAGCTGTTGGAGAAAAACTGTAATTACAAAAAACAGTGGAAATTATTCTCCTCTCTCCTGGGGATCAGTCCCTCGATGCCCATACACATAGGTATTTAGACCTGGTCCCCTTTGTTTACTATGACGATGATAGCTTCTGCATATTTTTCTAGGTGTGTTTGAATCATCAAACTCGTGCACACCTGCCCATAGAAGAACCTCAAGGGAACTTCCAGAAATACATCGGTGTTTTTGCAGTGTGGTCCCCTTATACCATCGGGGAGAGTGAGAAGAAAAACAGTGACCCAGCCGCAACTACAAGCCCAGCCTGAATCCACCACAGACGCAGAGCTGGAGCCCATCACGATAAAAGTGCCAGTGAGCAAAGATCATCCCGGAGCTGAAGCCCAACAAATCCTCTGAGCAAGTGTGTGAGCCAGTAACAAAGTCTGTTTCTGAAGGAATTTTGGTGGAATTTAAGCGGATGAAATGGCCCGCCCCCCAACAACGGCAGAAGAAGAAGCGTTGATCGACTGAGAGAGTGGGTGTTTCCTGCCTGTTTTGTTTCCTAGCATCGAGCGTGTTTCTGCACCCAGCACCACATTTTTTTTTAAATTTGTGTTCCAGCCCTGCCTCCCACTCCCGCCTACTCTGTATCATGGGTTGTTCCTGAAACTTATGTCTGTCCTGTATCATCCAAGAAAACTTTTTGTGAACCCCTGCCTGCACTGCCCAGTCCTTTAGCCCTACCTGCACTGTGTCACTCTAGCCCTTTGTCTCGACCTGATCTACCCATCGTGGATCCGCGTGTTAGCTCACCAGTCCAGCCCTGGAGTGTCAACCTACTAGCTCTGCCTAGAACCTCCAGACCCATAACTCCACCTCGGCCTGTCGAGCAGTTGGCTTTGCCTTGACTCCTCGCTCTCTCGGCTCCACCTAGGACAGTCGTCCCTACGACTCCACTGGCTTCTTCATCCCTCCAGCTCTGCCTTGGTCAGTCGTTGCTCTACCTGCGTCATGGACTTCCCTGGACTCCACCCCGTCGCCTCAGGTGGGCTCCTCTTTCCCTCAAGCTCCGACTTGGCCCTCAGTCATTCTGCCTTTGTCTCCGGCACCCTGCCTCCACCTCAGTTGCTCATCGCTGTGGCTATGCCCTGCCCTCCAGGACACTCTGTGTCATTCTGTCCCTTTTCATCGTCTTGGCATGGGTCTCCCCAGCCAGCAGCTCCATCTCAGTCAGTCAACCCCCTTGGTTCCTGCTGCCAAGCCTCTACCATGGCTCCTATCTACCTCGACTTTGCTGTAGGCCTGCGTACTGGCTCTCCTGCATCTACGCCCTTGCTCCTCCCACCTTTGTCTCTGCCCTAGCCCTGCCTGTGTTCCTGCTCTGTATCCCCGCCTAAGCCCCCTCTCACCCTCCTCTGTTGAACTCTTGTTTTTTGTTGTTGTTATTAAGGCGCTTTGGGAGAGTTTTCACAAATTTAGTTGTTTCCTGTTTTTTATTTTTTTTTCAATTAGTTTCTTTGGTTATTCATTGTCTGATTATTGTTGGCACCTGATGTACATTTGGTTAATTAATTATGTTCTTTATCAGTTCTCACAGTATGTACAGCATTTGTTCTGTTTCTAGTGTTCAGAGTATTTTGAGTTCTGTTAAAAATACACTGCTGTGAATATATCCGTTCCCTCACCTTTACTGCAACTGTTCGTAACATACATAGCCCTTTGTTATATATATATCTTTTTTTCCCCCAAAAAATAAAATGGGCATGAATGGAAACACAAAGAGCAATCTGGGAAATGTGCTCAAACAGGAGCACAGAGGAAGGTCTCTTTTCGCCCTCCGGACTATATAATACAGCAACGGTTGAGTGTTTAAAAAAAAAAAAGGGTTAAAAGGCCTCCAAAAAAAAAACAAATATAAATCAATAAATTTGTAATTTTATGTAAGAAGTATTGACCCTGCTTTGTTAAATATGTTTGGCACAATCATGGATTTAAACATGGATTTTTGCTGCCCAGCTCTTGCCAATTAATGAAAAAGCATAACTAACCCACATTATACACTCTTAAAACAAATGTGCTGAAAACAACAAAACATGTGTCGTTTTCAACACATGCTCTGAGTGTGCTCAGGGTCAGGGACAACACATATTGTGTTAAAATACAACACAGAATATGTGTTGTGAAAACACACAGACAAATGTGTTACTTTAGTTAACAGATTAATGTGTCCTTTTTGAATACAGGTACTGGTCATATAATTAGAATATCATCAAAAAGTTGTTTTATTTCAGTAATTCCATTCAAAAAGTGAAATTTTGATATTATATTCTTTCATTACACACAGACTGATATATTTCAAGTGTTCTTTCCTTTTAATTTTGATGATTATAACTGACAACTAATGAAAACCCCCAATTCAGTATCTCAGAAAATTAGAATATTGTGAAAAGGTTCAATATTGAAGACACCAGAGGGTTGTTTCATAAAAGAAGCTTAGAAAAGCGGGTATTAAGCTCCAAAACACGACTTGAATTAACCTAACAAATCAGTTGGGGTTTAAGGCGGTTTCATAAAAGGTAATTCAAGTTCACGCAATCTCACTAATTTGAACCAGGTTTATTTAGTCTAGATAATTGCGCGTGCACGCTATTCTTAAGAAGCCCTGATGATGGAGCATAGATTCATCAATTTAACATGGCAACTAAAGGGAAGGAGAGAGCAGCGATGTTCACGACAACTGAGCAGCAATTACTTCTCGAATCTTACGAAGAATTTAAACACATGATTACAAAAAAAGGAAATACCGCAGCAATTAATAAAACGAGAGAAAAAGGCTGGCAGGAAATTGCTGATCGTCTCAATGCGTAAGTAACACTTAATGTAGGCCTACATTACTATATTTTATTAAAGTTAAATTAAATGTTTGTCACAATACATTGTGTAACTTTGCAGCAGCAAATTAAGTGAAGAAAAAAGAACATGGCAGCAGGTGAAAATAAAATATAAAAATATTGTTCAGAATGGTAAGTATTACTCATAAAGTAGCTATGCAAGTACTTAAGCATAACCAGCTTGATGTTACAACTGTCCAGTCTCATGATGTTTAATAATTGCAGCTGCCAAAAAGAAGAGTGAGGTTACTGGCACTGGGGGAGGGCCACCAACAGCCAACTTTACTCCTGCAGAGGAGCTGGCGTTAGACCTGAATAAAGGGAGGCCTGTCATTGAGGGAATAGAAGGGGGAACAGCATCTGGATCCATTCCATCCAGTATAAGAGATCACTACTTAAAAGATATTTTGTTTATTTTATTTATTTTTATTCTTGCATTCCTAACTAAATCTTTTTGTTTTATAGTGATGCCAAATTCTGTGTGGTTTCTGGATCCACCAGATATCATGCTGAACCCTGTGAGTATGACAGTATGAGTTTAAAGCACTGATTTTTGAAGTGGTGATTTATTAAACCAAGTTTAATTAATGGTTTTAGGTTGAAGGCCCATCTACTTTTGAGGAGGATGAGGAGACTGTGTCAGTATGTTCAAGGAGGCCTGAGGTAGGCACAGATTTCCACATTATATATTTAAAAGCCTACCTGTGAGGTGCTAAATTGTGTATTTCCATTTTTGGCAACAGGATGCTGACACCCTTCTAGAGCCCTCTCAGTCTGGGACCACATGTGACCAAGTGAGTATTAAAAAATTACAAAAAAGTGCCAAGAGCACTAGATCAAACTGAGAAAACTTAAATGTCTGCTCCTACAAAACCCAGAACATAAAGGGAGTCTACAAAAGGTATCTCAAGAAACAAAAACCTCATGATGAGAAAGTTGGAGCTGGAAATCCAACAGCTTGAGAAAAATGTAAGTAGAACTAGAAGAATATTTAAAACAATGACACATGACCTTTTTGTTTTTTGACCACATTTAATTGTATGTTTTCACCCCCCAACAGCCAGCTTCAACCTAAATAAAATAAAAAATTAAATATGACTTGTGTGTCTGGTAAATTAAGGGGAAAGTGAAAACTTTTAACATTTGGACAGTATTAACCAAAATAATTATTGGCATAACTGTCTCTTATAACCCTGCCTATTTCATTGTCATCAAAAATGCCTTCAACGTTCCAGTCTTGCTCTACAACCATCCTTGGTTGCCTCTCTCTCCTCAGACAGGCAATGTTATGTAGCACAACACATGCAACTACAATGTCACATGCCCTTTGTGGAATCACTCTGAGGTAATTCAGGCACTGGAACCTTGACTTGATGAGCCCAAATGCCATCTCTATACGAGCTCTTGTGCGTGCATGGGCAATATTGTAGTTGTGCTGTGCCTCAGTCTGCGTCTCCTGATAGGGAGTCAAGAGATAAGGCAGGCATGCATATCCCTTGTCTCCCAGCAAAACTTGCTGAGAATTGACCTGAATAAAAAAATAATAATAATAATAATTAAGCACTGAATTTGGTGAATGTATTTTAAAGCTGTAGTTTTTGCTATGTTAAGTGACTAACATACCTTGTGCCAGTTGGTGGGAAAGAGAAGAGGCCCGAAAGATTCTGGAATCATGCACTGAGCCAGACCATTTTGCCACCACATTTGTGATGATGCAATCTGCATCACAAATCATGTAAATAATTAAAAATGTAGGTCACTACATTGGACTTAAATATATATCAGGGCTTGACATTAACTTTTTGAGGCACTTGTCCTTCGGACAAGTAAATTTATGTTTCACTTGTCCATGCACAAAAGTCACTTGTCCGGGTAAAGATTTATAATTTTATCTAGGGCTGCACAATTTGGGGAAAATGTCATATTCCTATTATTGAGATCAATATTGCGGTTGTGATATGCGATTGCGATATAATAAACAAATGGTTTCATGAGTCAACTTGTTTGGTTCTAAACCAAATGCACACACAGATTAGTGATAATTCTGAAATTAGCAATAACAACTAAATGATTGATAACACCTATAATGATCAATAAGCCATTGATGTTTGGATAAAAATGAACTAACAGGTAGGACATATACAGAAATTGAATAAAGTTATCAAACAGTCTGCGCAGCATAAATTATAAATTATATATAGACTACTCCTTATTAAAGCTACACAAGTTCTTTAGTCAAGAGCAGTGAGTAATTTTCTCTGTTCCCTTTGTTCTTTCATTAACTTTACTGACAGAACACTTTATTGGTAGCTGGCCCTTTAAGAGCAGCCGCTGTGGACAGAGACGCGGATCTCACACGCGCCTCATTCTCTCATGAGTCACAACTCTTTATGTCCATCATAAGACTGCTCTTGTGTTATGAAGATACTCAACAAATGACATTTTGGCTTAATTGTGTGTGTTGATGTTCGTTCAAGCGCGAAAGAGAACTGTATTCTGGCGCGCGGTCTGTGCATGCGCATCATACTGGTGCGCGTCTTTCTGCGAGTCACATTCAGGACATTCACAGGCCATTCACATTCAGGACATGTCTTCGTTTCAAATCTGTAAAATTAAATCTGTAAAATAGACGTAACGAGTGGCACATAACGTGAAGTAACATGGCATTTTATTTTGTTTGAAATTTAACTTGTCCGGTCGGACAACTAATTTTCTCTTCTACTTGTCCTACAAAAAATCCACTTGTCCCGGACAAGCGGACAAGCCTTAATGTCGAGCCCTGTATATATATATATATATATATATATATATATATATATATATATATATATATATATATATATATATATAATAGAATTGTTAATGCATTTGCAATAAATAGAACACTGGTGCCCAGCTTATTGTAAAGAACAATCGCTTCTAGCCTACAATATAATCTCAGTGGGACTGTACCTGTACATTGATGCTGTGTAATGATTTCCTATTAACGAAGTCTGCTTCATGCGGACCAGACGGGCGCTTTATGCGCACGTGGGTGCAGTCCAGAGCTCCGATAACATTTGGGAAAGCTACAAAAGTTAATTTTTTTTTAAGTGCATTAACAGACAATAAATATTTCCATTTTCTATATAGTTCTTATTTGAACTTACCAGCGATTCCATAAAAGGCCTGTTTAATACTGTGAATCGCTCTGTGGCCAGGGAAGGTGATGAACACATTAAGCATTTTTTTTAAAGACAGGTACACAATCCGTACAGAGCGGCAAACCGATGCTTTGCTGATATTCTCTGCATCTCCGACTGTGTACAAAAATGTTCCGCTGGCAAAAAAGCGAAGTGCAATGCACACAGTCTGTGGGACTGTGAGCGCTTTATTGCGCCGTGTGCTATTTGCGACGTGTGGGCTCAGTAATCTACAAAGATATGTTATCCCTTCCCTCGAGAATCTATACCGCTCATGCAGGTAATTGTCAGAAAAAGCCAACGGGTCTGCCCTGTCCTTGAAAGTACGTTCTCTTTGAAATGCCCTGCGTATGATTATCGCTCCCTCATCCACCACCTCATCAATGAAAGGACACGCCATGACTATGCGTCCTCCTACACATATGGGTGGAGCTCCCTATTTATAGACGTTTAATTGATTCATTACAAAAATCACACCAACTAAACAAATAGGCCTACCTTAAATTTACATTTGTTTCACTTTTTGTATGTTCGAATGTAATACATTTATTTTTAAAGTGCATTTGTTTTCATTGTTGGACTGATAGTGGTTACATGAAATAAAATGGCAGCATGCCAGAGAGTCCGATGTCACATTCCCAGTGGGTCAGTATTAAAACGGTATTCTGGTTAAGCATCATTTCAGGCTTAGCCTGACAGTTAGCCTGCCCTAGACCAGGCTAGTTTCCCAGCATAAGTTTCCAGGGTAACTGAGTTTGAACTATTTTAAGTTTGCTTTATGAAACAGAATTCACAGACAATAAGTCTGACTAACCAAAATAAGCCTGGCTTATTTTCTAATCTTGTTTTATGGAACAACCCTCTGGTGCCACACTCTAATCAGCCAATTAACTCAAAACACCTGCAAAGGCATTTAAATGGTCTCTCAGTCTAGTTCTGTTGGCTACACAATCATGGGGAAGACTGCTGACTTGACAGCTGTTCAAAAGACGACCATTGACATCTTGCACAAGGAGGGCAAGACACAAAAGGTCATTGCTAAAGAGGCTGGCTGTTCACAGAGCTCTGTGCCCAAGCACATTAGTAGAGAGCCGAAGGGAAGTGTACAAGCAATAGGGATAACCGCACCCTGGAGAGGATTGTGAAACAAAACCCATTCAAAAATGTGGGGGAGATTCACAAAGAGTGGACTGCAGCTGGAGTCAGTGCTTCAAGAACCACCACGCACAGACGTATGCAAGTCATGGGTTTTAGCTGTCGCATTCCTTGTGTCAAGCTACTCTTGAACAAGGCACAGCGTCAGAAGCCTCTCGCCTGGGCTAAAGACAAAAAGGACTGGACTGCTGTTGAGTGGTCCAAAGTTATGTTCTCTGATGAAAGTAAATTTTGCATTTCCTTTGGAAATCAAGGTCCCAGAGTCTGGAGGAAGAGAGGAGAGACACAGAATCCACGTTGCTTGAAGTCCAGTCTAAAGTTTCCACAGTCAGTGATGGTTTGGGGTGCCATGTCATCTGCTGGTGTTAGTCCACTGTGTTTTCTGAGGTCCAAGGTCAACGCAGCCGTCTACCAAGAAGTTTTAGAGCACTTCATGCTTCCTGCTGCTGACCAACTTTATGGAGATGCAGATTTCATTTTCCAACAGGACTTGGCACCAGCACACAGTGCCAAAGCTATCAGTACCTGGTTTAAGGACCATGGTATCCCTGTTCTTAATTGTCCAGCAAACTCGCCTGACCTTAACCCTATAGAAAATCTATGGGGTATTGTGAAGAAGAAGATGCGATACGCCAGACCCAACAATGCAGAAGAGCTGAAGGCCACTATAAGAGCAACCTGGGCTCCCATAACACCTGAGCAGTGCCACAGACTGATCGACTCCATGCCACGCCGCATTGCTGCAGTAATTCAGGCAAAAGGAGCCCCAACTAAGTATTGAGTGCTGTACATGCTCATACTTTTCATGTTCATACTTTTCAGTTGGCCAACATTTCTAAAAATCCTTTTTTTGTATTGGTCTTAAGTAATATTCTAATTTTCAGAGATACTGAATTTGGGGTTTTCATTAGTTGCCAGTTTTAATCATTCATCACAATTAAATGAAAAACATTTGGAATATATCAGTCTGTGTGTAATGATTGAATATAATATCCAAATTTCACTTTTTGAATGGAATAATTGAATCAACTTTTTGATGATATTCTAATTATATGACCAGCACCTGTACATCTACGTACTTTCAAATCAAATCAATTTATCATTAACCAAACATGTCTAACAAATTAAACTAGTAAGTTAACACTAACTTATTTAAAACAAAATTTTGTATATGGTAGTTATATTGCTGATCACAAAATTATTCAATATCTAATGGTCTATAGTCCATTAAGTCACCAGGCAGCTTTGCCACAACAAATTCTTTGGTTTTAATGACATTAAAAGAAAACAGGTGCTCATCAAAATATTGTACTTTTAAAACTCTCAGGAACATAAGTGCACATTCACTTTCATTTTGGGGGATTATGTGTATAACTTCACCTAATAAATGTTCTCCCCTTTCATCTGCTTTTAAAGGCAGAATCCATCCTATCCTGTATGATGTCAGCAAGAAATTAATATTATTGGTCACATGAATTGAACTGGTGAAATTGAGAGTCTCAAAATGGGAGTCTGTCTTCAGTTTGTCAAGCAATTTGTCGCCCTTGTACAAAGATGCAATCATAACTGGGAAAGCATTGGGTAGTGTCATTTCACATTTGAGTGGTGAACTCAATTTCCAGTGGTACATTTGCTGAATCTGATGTTTATGAGCCAGAGTTTTTGAAATATTTCTGAAGTTACACACTACTTGGGCCTGTCGCTTAAGGGGGTTATGTTTCGCTTCAAACCTCATGCACCACAACTTGGAAAGAGGTCCAAATAAAGTCATAACACTCGGGTAATGGGTCATAAAATGGGTGTTTAGGAATTAGATTCCTGTAGGGATAAAGAAATTTGAATTGTGGGTGGTGATCTATTATCAGTTGTTTAAGATAAACAGCTAGTGTAACCCCATTATTGCACATAATACCCAATAAATAAACAGCTTTGCAAAGCGTGAGAGCTTGCTTGCCTATTGACGCTAGTTACACACAAAACATATTCGGCTACAGAACATGAAAACGGTTGAAACAAACAAATTATGTTTCCTGGACAATTAACACAACTCTTTCTCATGCTAGGTGGATAAATATTTATTATTTTACACGTTTAATTATATTCACTCACCTGAGGCAGACAGACGCCTTTCTGATGGCTGGCTAGGCGTCAGTTGGAAAAGAACACCACTGCGCAGGCACAGCAAGAACATTCCCGTAGCCCCAACAGTTGTTTTCCCTTAGTGAGTTAAAATGCTTTATTCACATTTGCAACATGATAAATAAATCCAATCATTAAAGTTTACATTGCCTGTTGAGTATTTGCAACAGAATATATGCCTTTTATATAAACATGTACTACTAAATGTGTTTAACACAGTAATTGTGTAAACAGTTGAGCACAATATTTACACATTATGTGTCTTACAAATCCTTTTACACATATTTTGTGTTAATTTTTAAAACATAAATTTTAAAGGGGCGGTAAAGTATGATTTCACTTTTCTAACTTTAGCTGGTGTGAAATGTTGCAGTTTGAGCATAAACAACATCTGCAAAGTTACAACGCTCAAAATTCAAAGCAAAGGGAGAGATTTGCTTTTAAAGAAAGGGACTACAACAAACGGCTGGTAGGAACTACACGCCATTCCTCCCGGGTTTAGTGACATCACCAACCCTTAAATGTACATAAACCCTGCCCCCGGGAACACGCAGTCCAGGTTGAGAAGAGGAAAAGTTGTTGTATAAGAGTGTATTTGTGAGTCAGCTCAAACTTTAGCATCCTTCTTTTCACATGCAATAGAAAGTCACTCTGTGTGCATCTCACAACAATTCCTATACGAGCGATTTATAGATTAACATGACAGAATATCCTAATTGAAGGATAGTTAGCTCCACATCAGCAACATAAATTCATCAACTAACCATTCAGAGACATCCTGTTGCATTCTACATGTTGTTACTTCTTCTTGAGTCTCTCCATCTTTGTCTGACTCCGTTTGAAAATTAAAGGCAGAACAGTTTCTGTCATTTTAGTGTGTCTGTGTGAGGTAATCGCTCCGCTAACACACAAGAGTTTCTTGAAACCCCGCCCTCTGCAGCAACTCATTTGCATTTAAAGAGCCAGGCACAAAACGGTGCGTTTTTGCAAACCCTCAAAATGTGACAACTTTGACATGCTATATAAAAATATCTGTGGGGTATTTTTTGCCAAAACTTCACACACACACACACACACACACACTCTCTGGGGACATCAGATATTTATTTTACATCTTGTGAAAATGCCATTTTACCACCCCTTTAAGAGTGTATAGTTGAGAATCCTCTCATTCATTCCAATGTACTCGAAGGGTATCACACACTTCAGGCTCTTACTTTTCACAGAGACTAGAGAAGACTCCTGATCAGGTCAAATTTGTAGCAGTGATAAGACACAGACGTTCAAAATCTGTACTAATTTAAAGACTTGGAAGTTTTATGAACCGCTAACCCGTCTTGCCCAGTTAACACTCCACTTTAAAAACTGTGTTCACAATGACATTTTCAGAGTGTTTGTATACACACTCACACATGGACATCCCCTTCACAAAGGACTCATAGGCTGGCGTTGGCAATGTTCTCTCCTGACTTTGGTTCTTCATATTGATTGTATCTTCTGAATTAGCATTTCACATCACTTTTTCCTCCACAGAGAGTGTGATTGTCAATACCTCTCACAGGTCTAAAAACAACTGCTGAAGTAGCGATACAAATCCGCTACTCAAAATAACGAGTACATTTGCATTATGTAAATAGTTCAGATGTTGATTGCCTTCTGTTTTATGGAAAGGTATGCAAGGGAGATATTCTTTTCATACTATAGAATCAGAAAGGAATTTATTGCTTAAATTAGTAGTGATGATGTAATGATGCTTAAACTTCAGCTTTGTCACAGTAATAAATTACATTTAATGCATTGTAATGCAATGTATTTTATTGTAATACTAATTTAAAATATTACTGTTTTTGCTGCATTTGAAAAATAGACAAGATATGCAGCCTTGGTGAGCATAAATTACATTTCAAAAACTTTTTTTAAAAAATAATTGTCCAAACTTTTGACAGTGTTAAGGAACACAGACTCGGGAACAGGGAAATGCAATCACAGGTTCTTTATTTGGTAGCACGGAGCATAATGGTGGAAAACAGGTGAGTGACTGGACAATGAGAGTTGTCATTAACTTGAAATGGATGGTAATGGAAAGTATTTGTCTTTTTGTATTTGGTGCAGGAGATAGTGGATGACAGATGCAGGATAGCTGATGGAAGTACACACCTTGCTGGATGGGATGGTAGGTGAGAACACCAGGAAACACGAATGGATGAGATGCTGGAGAAACTCAGAGATGAATGACTGTCCTAGGGGAATAATTCCTGGAGTATAACATTAATAAATCGCACGAGTGAGGCAGATAATCCAAACAATATCTATGAACAAGACCAGACTCTGAACTGGTACGAGGTGTGTGCATAAGTAGCAGAACTGTAGATGAGGGAGATGCACAGCAGGTGTGTGATTAGTAATTATGTTACAGGTACCGGCTGGTATCATGTAAACGGCTTATATGCTCTCGCTCTGAAACAGGAGAAATAAATGAGACAGGGCAAAGTCTGCGTCCGTCTTTCATCTCGCTCAGCAGAAAGAGAAAGATCGCAAAGCGGGACAAACTGACGTAAACCCCCGGCAACACAATAAGCGCTACACTGCCCTCTGCTGACGAACTCCAAAATTACTCCTGCCCTCTATATGGAATATATTAGTGCAAATGAATAGTAGAAACAGGTTAATTACCCCTGCACAAAATTCAAAAACATTTCTTTATAAAATTACAAAAAAAAAACTACCACAAATGTGATAACAATTTACTGGGCATCACACACTCCCTGACAAAAAAAAAATGGCTTCTGACATTTCCAAAAATCTTTATCTCTAAACTGTTTAACCATTTTAACTCTTAACTTTGATTATCAAATCTCTATTCAATGAACAAGCATAGTAGGTGGAATGTATGTGGCTGGAGCTTGGTAAGGATATGGTAAGTATGGTGTCTGAGGGTAATGGAGAGGATACGGATATGGAATACAATAAGGCGGTATGTATGGAAAGAGTGAGTGTGCAGGTGTAATGTGATGAGATGCTTCTATGATAGGTACATAAGGGGCTGTGTAACCAGTCATTGAATTAACTGTGGCGTGTGCCTGAACTGATGGTTCACCTAATGACTCATATGTGAGGAAACGGCGTGGCCTTCTCTCACGAGCTGACCTTCTAATGTCTGACTGAGTGTTTGCTACGGGAGGGGTCAAAGGTCGAACTTCTGAGTCAGAGTCTTGGTGCCCATTGTTTTCTTCTTCCTCCACAGGTTCAGTGCATAAAGGTAGGTTTTCATCACCGTTGTGTCTTGTCTCAGTAGGGTTTGGTAAGTGTTCAGGTACCGTATGACTTTCTCTTCTTACAGGTGTTGGTCCTGACCCCTGAATCTCTGGATACCTGGTTAGTTGCTCCTGGTAGATAACAGGCCTTTCCTCTGTCCTTACGACTGGTCTCCTTAACCAGTATCCCGAGCCAGAATCATCGTCTGAATCATTTTCACTATCCTCACTCATGTCTGCCTGTCCTTGAGTGTCTGTCATTCTGTCTTGGTTTTGTCTGTTATGTGTTTTCTTCTCAGGGATAGGTCTGATGTCAGATGGAAAAACATTGACAGGTAAGTCGTTCACCAGCAACAGGAGATTACGGTGCAGTGTCCTGCTCTTCTGTTTGTTTCCAGTTTCAGGGCAGACAACGTACACTGGGTTCTCGCCAAGTTGACGTTCGACTATGTATGTAGTCTTCTCCCAGTACGCCCTTAGTTTCCCTGGTCCTCCACGTTCGCTAAGGTTCCGGACCAGAACTCTGTCCCCTGGTTGCAGTACCACCCCTCTTGTCTTTTTGTCATACGTCACTTTTCCCCTGGCACTGGACTTTCTACTATTCTCGCTAGCAATGCGGTAGGCTTCTGTCATCTTTTCAGCCCATTTCTCTGCAAATCCTCTAGGTGAGTATGGTTCCCTCTCTCCATCCAATCCAAACAGCAAGTCGACCGGAAGATGTGGGTGACGGCCGTAGAGGAGGAAATACGGTGAGTAGCCAGTGGATTCATGTCTGGTGCAATTGTATGCGTGTATAACATGCGGGAGGTGGTCCTTCCACCGTAGTTTCTCACTGTCAGTCAATGTTCTTAACATCTGGAGGATGGTGCGGTTCAACCGCTCGGCTGGGTTGCCTTGTGGGTGGTAGGGTGACGTCCGCGAGTGGCCGACCCCAGCCAACCGCTGTAATGATTGGAACAGTGTGTTCTCAAATTCACGACCCTGGTCGTGATGTAATTTGGACGGATATCCAAACCGGGGTATGAAATCATTGAAGATGCGCTCAGCAGCTGTTTTCCCACTCTTGTTCTTCGTGGGGTATGCCTGAGCAAATCTTGTGAAATGATCAATTACTACTAGGATATATTCATATCCTCCACAACTGGTTTCCAGATGCAAGTAATCAATACACACAAGCTCTAAAGGGAAATTAGATGTGATACTGCCCATAGGAGCTCGAGTGTGGTTTGTGGGTTTCTTAGATCTGATACAGGGACATTTTCTGGTGACATGATCTTCAATTTCTTTCGCCATAAAGGGCCAGTAAAACCTTTCCCGAGCAAGATGGAGTACTCTTTCTGTGCCTACATGACCCATCTCATTGTGTAGGTACTTCAGAGCTATTGACCTGTGTTTCAGAGGGAGGACTAACTGCTTGTGCTGGGTCGTCCTTCTGTACAGGAGTCCGTCTTCAAGGTGCAACTTACTCCACTCATGCAGCAGCTTTCGGGTGGCTCCACTTACAGTTTGGCGTATGTCATCCGTCAGTTTTGTGTTTGACTCCTTTAACTCAATAACCTTGCCTATTGCTTGATCCTCTCTTTGAGCTTTAACAAGATCATCATGGCTGATAGTTGGCAGGTGACAATGAGGATGCGGAGAAGGTTCCGGTGAACGCATGTTAAGTGCTGCAACCCAGGCCACATCCTTCCGTGCTGCTGCCTGACTCCCATCCCATGTAGCACGTACTGCCTCGTTCGAGAACTCCTCTGTACAAACCACCTCATATTTCCCCATGTCCAACGGGAGCCGAGACAGTGTGTCTGCATCTCCATTTGATTTTCCAGGCCTATACCTGATGTCGAACCGGAAGTCTGAGAGTTCTCCCACCCACCGATGACCAACAGCGTTGAGTTTTGCTGTACTCATGATATAGGTCAGGGGGTTGTTGTCCGTGTACACAGTGAAATGGGGAGCGTAGTACAGGTAGTCCCGGAACTTTTCACACACAGCCCATTTCAGTGCGAGGAACTCCAGTTTTCCACTGTGCAGGTGATAATTACGTTCAGATGGTGTCAACGTTCTCGAGCCATAGCCAATGACTCTCAGCTTTCCATTCTGGCGCTGATAGAGGACAGCCCCCAGGCCCTGGTCTGAGGCGTCTGTATGCAGCGTGAACGGTAGGTTGAAGTCAGGATAGGCTAAAACAGGTGGAGTTATAAGAAGATCTACCAGTTGTTCTAAGGCTTCCTGATGTTGAGGAGTCCAGTCAACAGGCTCTCGGGAAGGCAGCTGTTGGCGTTTGGTGGTTTTCCCACGTTCTGGAATCTGGGCTTTCCCTGGCTTGATTTGGAGCAACTCATAGATTGGCTTTGCGATCCTGGAAAAATCCTGGATGTAGGAGCGATAATATCCTAAGAAACCAGTCAGTTTCCTCACCTCTCCAACTGTCTGTGGTGTCTTGTTTGTCAAGATTTTGACTGCCTCGAAGTCCCTTGGGTCTATCTTTACACCATCAGCTGACACAAGGCGCCCGACGTACCTGACTTCTTGTCTGAACAGTTCACATTTTTCAGGCCTCAGTTTTACTCCGTGCTGTTGAAGAGCCTGGAGCACTTTACGGAGAGCCTCTACATGCTCATCGAATGTTCTGGCATAACAGAGCACGTCATCCAGATATGGGATGCAGCATTCATCCCTGAGTGTGCCTAGCACCTCCTCCATGCTCCGCTGGAATGCTGCTGGGGCGTTTGAGAGTCCGAATGGGATACGGACCCACTCGTAGAGGCCCCACGGGGTGATGAAGGCAGTCAAGTGACGTGAACCCTCGGCGATGAAACCCTGATGGTAAGCTTTTCCCTGGTCGAGGATGCTAAACCAGGTATAGCCCCCCAGTGTATCTGTCAGGTCTTGTATTCTGGGCAGCGGATGTTGATCAGGTACAGTCTTTTTGTTCAGGAGGCGATAATCAATACAAAGCCATAGGCTGCCATCTTTCTTCCTAACACAGACAACTGGGGCAGCATATGGGGACTTGGACTTAACTATCCAGCCTTTCATCAGCAACTCCTGCACGTATTCCTTTACCTCTTTAAACAGTGGCTTTGGGACTGCTGAGTATGCTCTCTGCACAGGAATTTCATCTGTGAGGGTGATCGACATTTGTAGGCTTGGTAAACATCCAATATCACTGCTGTCACGTGCGAAAGCTCCGGCTTCTTCACACAGCATTTTGTTAACTTTTTCCCTTTGTGTCTCATCAAGGTGACTGAGGTTGATGGAAGGTTGCCATGACGTTGGATGGGCGTCCACAGGTGTTGATACTGTACTGTTGACAGTCACTGTGGGCTTGGGTGTTTCAGGTGAGTCTGTGGCGATCACTTTTTCAACACCATGGATGCTGCCAAGTGCTGTCTTTCTCGGCAGAGTTACTGTATGTTTAGTGTTGTTACCCACAGGTACAGCTACATAGGGTTTTCTTGGATTTTGTACCTCCAACAGACCTTCACCCACGTCCAGTTCTGTCAACTGCACATTGTTGTCATCAGGCTCAAATAGGATGACTGTGTCAGATGTACTCATGTGAGGAGGAAGTTGACACTTGACCCAGGCTACCTGACCTGCTGGGACAACAATGTCCTGTATGCCTGTCCGTAGGCGCCCGCACTGTACAGAGGGTTTGCTGGCTTGGATGAAGCTCACCATTAGCTCGGCCTTCTCTGCTGGTATACCCAAGGCATTACAGAGTAGGACGACGAGGGTTGAAATCAGCTTTTCAGGTTGTTCTTATATCATCTCTTCCAGCACGTTGAAACCCAGCAGTGGTCTCTCCAGAACAAGACTGCTGACAAGAAAAGGCACAGTGATTGACAGATTAGGGTCCTCATTCCCCATCAAATTGACTGTAAGGGCAACCCAGCCATCAAATGGGAGGACGTCACCGTTTACTGCATACACCCTTAACTCGTCTTCGTCACCAATAATGTCACTGAGGGGCCTTACAGGAGTGTCAGGTAAATATCTACTCTTCCAGTCTCTATCAATCATGCTTACTTGAGCACCAGTGTCTAGCAGAGCACTGACTGCTAATCCTTTTAGATTACATTGGGTGAGAGCTCTCCTTCCAATGAGTTTGGCTAGGCGTTCCCTTTTGCTGTGAGGTAAGTCCTGAGTGAATGGATTGGTTGTCTTGTTTGGTTGTTTCTGCTTCTTTACCGTGATTTTATCTTTTGTGTGAGTGTTTGAGTCTTTTGCCAGTCTTTCATTTTCAGGTTGAACAGTATGACAAGTGTCAGGTTGGGACGATCGCTGAGACCCGGTCACTGTTTGTCCCTCGGCAGGGACCGGCTCCAGTTTCCCTGACGTGTTGGTCTCTTTAGGCAGCCCACTGCCCGGTGGCCTTCTTCACCACAGTGGAAACAGTGAGGACAGTCGGGACGATTTTGCTCCACACACTTGTCACAGCCATATGGTTTCTCTCTCCTGCGGTCTCCTCTGCCTTTCCCATTGTGGCTGAACTGTCCTGCCACCTGTGTCTGCATTGACTGTGCCATGAGCTCAACCATACTTGTAAGCTGTTCAAGTTTTTCCGTTAACTGCTGGATCGTATCTGTTTTTGGTACCCTCTCCTTTACACTAGTACACTGTGCAGCGTTGACTTCAGACTGAGCAATGTGCACATTTGTTGGTCTTTGGCGGGTGGCTGGACCTAGCCTTCGCTGCCTTTCGCTTTCATCGCACATTATCTTCTTCATCTGTTTCAGGATTGCCTCATCCGATACTCCGGTGTCACCAAGCAATGACTTCAGCTCTCTGCGGACATCATCATGTTTATGACCTAGGCCCTGATACACGGTATGAAGAAACACATCCTGCACTGTACTTGCACTGTACTTGACACCTGTGTCAGCATGTTTTGAGGCTAGCATGATCTTCTGTTTAAGTCCAATGACTCTGTATAGGAACTGTTGGGGTGTCTCACTGTCTTTTTGTTTGGTGAACATGAGCTCCTGGAACAGCTCGGTGTTGCTTTGCTCACCCAGGTGGGAATGGAGAAAGGCTTTCAGTTCTTCGACAGTCAGATCATCCTTATTCATCAACATGTCTTTAAAGGTTCCTGGCTTGATGACTTTGAGGACAGCTCTTACAACCTCTGCATCACTGAACTGCTCCTTTAATCCGTCTTCCATCTGCCGACAGACACTGTTATAGCTGAGATCTGACCCCTGGTCCCCAATCTGACCCCCCTGAATTTTCAATTCCCTGCGATGAAGGTAAGACAACTCTCTTAAGGAGAGCAACTTGTCATGTGTTAATGGTGTCGAGTTTTCACTTAAACCTCTGGGGCCTGCTACACTACTCCTCTGTGAGGTGAGTCCTATCTTTACAGATGACTGAGGTACAGACTGTGGAGTGGGTGTGTGTTTGCACTGCATAATTTTCTGACTCAGCTCCTCATAACTAGTAAGTAGTTTTTGCAGTTATGTGTCATGTGTGTCACTAGCCGTAGAAAGTGCCATGTGGGTTGCACTAGCAATCCCAAAATCAGTAGCATCACTATCGTCAGCTGGGTTAACATTATCATTAGCATGACTTACATCCCCACTGCCCGATACATCAATTGCTACAGCAACTTGTGAAGCATGACCCTGAATGACTGTGTCGATTACCTCCTTTAAGCTTAATAAATGTGCCATACCAGAATCCTCTAACTCTAGTAAAGGCCCACTGGACATGAAACTGCAAATGTACTCAAAACAACCCTCCTCGTCTGTAGAATTGACGCCAGACTCATCCATTCCTGGCACTGCACCCACTGACTTGGCAATCTGGAACAGTTCATCTACGGAAAGAGTGAGCAGGGTCTTTTTGATGTCCCACACCAACCTTTTCCTCTCATTATCCGCCATAACTGCTTCCCAATTCCACGCACTTGGTCACCAAAGTCCAGGATTACAATTCACGCGCTGTTCTTGACGAGTGGTGATTTCAGCACTGCACAGTTATCATTCGTTGTTCATAACCGGTAACCTCTTCATTAGTAGACAGGATTGGTGTTATTTGGAGATTTCTTTCACTGGCTGCAGCTCGCTGGTTGCATCAGGTCACTTTTGGTCCGAGGTTGCAGTATCAGCTTCCGGCCACCAGGTGGGAGTGATCCCGGACGAGCCCCCAATAAACTGTTACAGGTACGGGCTGGTATCATGTAAACGGCTTATATGCCCTCGCTCTGAAACAGGAGAAATAAATGAGACAGGGCAAAGTCTGCGTCCGTCTTTCATCTCGCTCAGCAGAAAGAGAGCCAAGAGGATTTATTACACAATCACAATTAAAATCCTACTTGGTTACAAACACATAGATTTCTCATGAAATAGACAGTTTCAAAAATAAAATACAATTTGTCTTTTTTTTCTCTTTCAGCAATTACTGAGATATAAATTGTGTATGATCAAATAAATCAAAATGACAAAAACCTCTGTTACCTTGTGGGTTGTCTCTTTTCAACTTAATATAAAACCTAGCTCATGTTATCACTTGCATATAATTCCTGAATGCCTTTTCAACTAGCATCATTTTTACTCTTCCACAATGCATGAGCTGACAGACTTTTTAAACCACTTTTAGAATATAAAACGTTTGGTTTTAACACTAGCTTTTCACACATTACACAATCTCATACCTTTCAAAACTATCTAACTTTACAAAAATGTTCAAAGAACTAAAAATAAAACTCCGTTCGACGTGACTTTGGTAATCACAGATGACGTCACCGGGCGCGAACATACAAACACTGCTGTAATGTTATTTACATATATGTCCACATTTTCATAACACAGCCTTGTTACACGGCCCTTCAAACATTCAGCGACATGTAAACATATTAGATTTCAGTTATCTAACTTAATTTACACATCTACCAACCTGAAACAGGAGAAATAAATGAGACAGGGCAAAGTCTGCGTCCGTCTTTCATCTCGCTCAGCAGAAAGAGAAAGATCGCAAAGTGGGACAAACTGACGTAAACCCCCGGCAACACAATAAGCGCTACACTGCCCTCTGCTGACGAACTCCAAAATTACTCCTGCCCTCTGTATGGAATATATTAGTGCAAATGAATAGTAGAAACAGGTTAATTACCCCTGCACAAAATTCAAAAACATTTCTTTATAAAATTACAAAAAAAAACTACCACAAATGTGATAACAATTTACTGGGCATCACAATTACGTTCAGGTGAGTGCCATGAAGGATTATGGGGAATGTAGTGCAGATATGGTGACTGGGTACAGAGCAGGGGCCTCATTTATAACCGTTGCGTACGCACAAAACATGCCCTGAAAGAGGCGTACACCACATCCAACGCATAAGTTATGATTTATACAAATAAAATTTGTGCATCTGTACGCTAACTCTGACCCATTCGTACAAACATTTTGGAGATGAACAGTTGGCTCGCCAATGGTGAGCTGGAGTTAAATGGCTTTTTGGAGTTAAACACTTAAATTACATGAAATCATAACTGAGAAGTGACAGCATTTTTTATATTCTTATAAATATAAATATTTGTGGTGGATGCAATGCTTTTGAACACTTTTCCTGTGGCATGGTGTGTTTTAATGTTTTAACTACAGAGAGGATTGCTTACCAAAGGCAGATTGTCTGAGAAAATATTTTCATGCAAATAATGCACAATAAGGCCTATCTGTTTCCATTAAAAATATAAATCAATTAAAAATATTTGGCCAGTGGAAAAGATTGAGAAAAACTTTCTTTAAAATGTATTTTATACTACGTATATGTTTATTTATTTTATTTGTTAACGTGGTGGAGACGCATGTGCGCACAATCTTCCGCTGACTGGGATGTATGTAGGGAATTTAGCGCAGGTTCTGGCGTATACACGGTTTTATAAATCTGAATATTTTTTGGTGTATGCCATTTTTGGCTTTTGGGCACACGCACACTTTTAGTAAGGAACCTATGCACAGTTTTATAAATGAGACCCCTGGTGACCATGAGAGACAGATATATACAGAATATATACAGTATATACCCACACACACAAAACATTTTTATGAATATAGTATATAGTTGTAGCAAGGTCAAGGTCAACTCAGGAGGTGCAATCTGTGTAAATTCACCAGGTTGGTAAATTCATCAAACCAACCCAAATAATTTGTGCTTAATCTGTTTGCTGTAGACCACAGTCTTTAATTAATCCCTCTCCAAGAACATCCACACCTTCATACATGATTTGACTCACTCCTGATCGCTCCTCAAACATTACACTGAACCGGTCAAACTGACCTGGCAGTTTAAATTAATGGATTTACTCAACTTTTTCACACAGAGGCAGGACGCATTTTGCGAGTTATAAATGAGAGAAGGCTGAGGAAAACTGACTGATCTGAGATCAGTATAATAAGGGGACAGCCTCTGGTGCTCTAGAAACAGCATGGCAGAGTCAAGTTTCTATAGGCAACATTGAGAATGTGACCGTTTCAGCTGGCTGTAGGAGTAACGATTTATAAATAGCATGTATGCACTTGGTGTCAAAACAATACTACATCATGTAGAATGCTTCTTACAGTTATTTATTTGATTACAGTCGGATTATGTATTGATTGATAATTATTAAGAGAAACATCTTAAACAAAAACAAAAACTCTGCTTTGTTATTTTACAAATGACTACTGAATTATAATAATAGACTATGGATTCTGAAGCCATTTCTTTAACACAATTATTTGACATACTATATAATAATAGTTAAAATAGTCACTTGCTAAAGAAAATGGACGTGAGCCATCTAATATTAGCATGTTCTAAAGGAGGCTGTCACGGGGTGGTTCAGGAAGGACAGGAGCGGCAGGTATAATCCAAAAACGAGTTTAATTCACAAGACAGGCAAACGGGTTCAACAGCGTGTGAACACGTAACAAAGTGTAACACATAAAAAATACCGGACCCTGAACAGAAGACAGGCAGGAACTTAAATACACAGTGATGAAGATTACAAATAACAGGCAGCTGTGAGGGAGTTAATCAGTGTCCATGGATACAGATTGGTGGCGGGAAACTCAGACTGGGGAACACATGTGGCAAAACAAAACAAACTGAAAGTCAAACAGAAGCCTTATGGTGACATAACGCCCCCCTCAGGCAAGGCGCGTCCTCCCGCTGTAACGAAATGACGGAGGGGGAATCGGAGGAGGTTCAGGTGGTGGACGAGACGAAGACAAAGTGCAGAAGAGAGGCTGGAGTGGCAGGAGGGTGAGGGGAAGACGACGATCCCCTGACGGCACAGATGTAGATGGCCTGTTGGTGCAGACCCAGAGCCGTCCAGTACCGACAGCCCACGGCAGAGTAGACGGAGGGAAGAGACCAGGTGGAGAAGAGGCTGACGGTAGCTGGGAACAGGGGTGGTAAAAGTACTCAAAAATTATACTCGAGTAAAAGTATATATACCTAAATAAAAAATGACTCCAGTAAAAGTAGAAATTCCTCCATTCAAACATCACTTGAGTAAAAGTACAAAAGTATCCGATTTAAAACGTACTTAAGTACCGAAAGTAAAAAGTAAATATTCAAACTGTAAATATCAATAATTAAACATTGCATATCACTCCCAAAACAATTGATCTGTTTTAATTGAACAAATTATTAGATACTGCAATTAAGAATTGGTTAGATTTGCAATCATAAGAGACAATGAAGCACCTTGAATCAATTCTAAACAATTTCATTAAGTTTAGTGACAGCATATTATGGTGCAATGACTGGTAGGCCATTCTTTGATACAAATTTTACAATTTCAATTAAATTATTGTGGTTTGATTCCGATCTTGATTCAATAGATTCATTTTGATAAATATTTGGTACAGTAGATACATGTTAATTTTTAAATTAAGAAAATCTCACCTAATTCTGTAAACATAGGCTACAGAGAGCCCTGTCAGCTGGTATTATTAAATGTTAAAAAATACATGTGATTTTTATTATAATAACAACTTTATAATATTTTAATGATATAAGTAAAAATATAATAAATATATAGTGCACATTTAACAAAATACTAATTTATACTAATATTACATATATTATAAAATACTAATTTTTCTAGCCAACTAACATACTATGGTCATTAAATGTTTTTTTTTTTTTTCCTGAGGTAAATGTAACGTTATGTGACATTGTTCTCCAGCTGTTTTATTGACCTCTATCCGCAGTTGAAAAACACTGATTTATTGATATTATGTATAAGGTATATACATTTCGGTAAGTTGTACTGTATCTTTCAACATAGGCTACCTATTATTGTTCATTTGTGTTTATTTACAATTAACTAGTAGTAAAGAGATTAACGGCACCCCATAGCAGGCGCTAGCTATCTGTCACATCACATTTAAAAGCTCCAAAACGGTATTTATTGTTTGAATTTCATAATAAAATTGACAGAATCTGAGAGCTGAGAATTTGTTCCATATCAAAAGTAACCTACTCTGTCTTGTCTGTCGGTGTCAATGTCCTCTTTGCTTCGCGATTTTTCTCTGCGTGAGAAAATGGATGTGTGTCGTGAGAGCGTGTGGAAAGTGTCAATTGCGTGAGTCTCACACTGAATGAGTGAGAGTTGGCAGCTCTGCAATAGACATGTTCCATAACATTAGCTGCATCAAACAGAAGATGTGCAAGATACAAGGTAAGCGGGAATCTCGGGATAATTGCTGGGCAGAGCTGCACCTTCAACTGTTTCTGCGGTCATCTTCCACAATGGCGAACTGACTGCTATGTGAGCGTATGCTGGCAAAGAGCTTGCGCGTTCTTTTTTTCAAAATAAAACCAAGTTTTTCATTGGTTTGGAAAGCCAGTGTAATAAATACTTGGAGCAGGCATGGGGAAATGTAACTGAGTAAAAAGTAAACTTTGTCTTCAATATTGTAGTGGAGTAAGAGTAAAAGTAGATGCAAATAAAACATACTCAAGTAAAGTACAGATCCCCGAAAAAAATACTTAAACCCTTGTGCATCCTTATGGACATTTTTGTCCTTTTCAGTTTTTGATTTTTTTATCACTTCGCCTGTGTTAATGCTAACTGCGTAAATTTTGCCACAGGTGTGTATTTTTATTGGAATTTTACTATTTTACCGCCATTTTCTTAAAAAAATCTTTTTTGCACTAGCTACACAAAATACTCCCACTCAGCGCCTTTTGGACAAAATGGCCCCATTGAAACCCATTAAAACTGCCATTTTTAATCCCAGGTCCTTTTAACTATAAAATGATGCAATCTTTGTTAAGAGGCTTTCATTTTGTTGGCAAGGCTTCAAAATTTTAATTTTTACTATTTTTTGATGGTGCCATTTTTCCAGGTTTGGCCTATAAAACAAATATCTCTTTATTCCTGTTTTCTGCTTCGGTATATTATAGAGCCAATTGGATAAATTGTGCAACGATAATTGTGTGGGTGTGTTGGTATGGATGTCAGAGTGTGGTTAGTATGTGTGTAAAAAAAAAAAGTGTGTGTATATGTGTGTGTGCTTGTAATATTTGAGAGAGAAAAACTCATTTGCAAATCTAAAATCCAATTATTGTGTGCACCAGTGGAGTTTTGCTGGCACCCAATGGGGAAAATCTGTTACTGCGCACAAACAAAATCTTACCGAAAGCTCATTTTTTGAGATATCATCCTCAAATTTGGAACACAACTTGTTTAGATGTATGGCTTTGAATTTATATCAGTTTTAGAGTTCAACATGTTTCATAAAATATATATTTTATATAAAATAACGATAATAATGTTCATAAATAATTTTCATAAACTTAAACCTCTATACAAAATTTTTGGTTTCACTTTTTTCACTTGTTTAACTTCAGCAATAATCTGCCAAGGGTCCTCTTTAAAATGAGACCAAACTTACGTCTTTGCTCCCAAGCCTAACATTTTTATGACAGTTTTTTTGACATGGACATTTTTGTCCACTTTGTAGCTATGTGTAAAAAAATATTTTTTGCACTAGCTACACAAAATACTCCCACTCAGCGCCTTTTGGACAAAAATGTCCCCATTGAAACCCATTAAAACTGCTATTTTTAATCTCAGGGCCATTCAACTATAAAATGTTGCAATATTTGTTAAGAGGCTTTCATTCTGTTGGCAAGGCTTCAAAATTTTTATTTTTACTATTTTTTATCAGATGGTGCCATTTTTTTAGGTTTGGCCTATAAAACAAATATCGCTTTATTCCTGTTTTCTGCTTCGGCATATTATAGAGCCAATTGGATAAATTATGCAACGAAATTTGTGTGGTAGTGTTGGTATGGATGTAAGAGTGTTATTAGTATGTGTGCTATAAAAATATATGTGTGTGTGTGCATGTGTGTGTTTGTAATATTGAGAGAGAAAAACTCCAACTGCAAATAACAAATGCAATCACTGTGTGCACCAGTGGAGTTTTGCTGGCACCCAATGGGGAAAATCTGTAACTGCGCCCAAACAAACACTTACCGAAAGCTCATTTTTTGAGATATCATCCTCAAATTTGGAACAAAACTTATTTAGATTTATGGCTTTGATTTTCTTGCCGTTTTAGAGTTCAACTTGATTTATAAAATATATATTTTATATAAAATAATTTTCATAAATAATTTTCATAAACTTATACCTTTATAACTTTTTTGGAGATTAACTTATTATTATTTTTTTACTTCAGCAATAATCTGCCAAGGGTCTTCTTTAAAATGATACCAAACTTAAGTCTGTGCTCCCAAGCGTCACATTTTTATGACAGTTTTTTGACACGGACATTTTTGTCCTCTATGTACCTATGTGTAACTTTTTTTAATTGATGCACAAGGGTTAAGTAAAGTAACGAAGTATTTCTACTTCGTTACTTACCACCACTGGCTGGGAGATGACCGACGGAGACTCGGCTGCAGGAGGAGAGCAGAGGCGGAGGTGGAGTGAGGGAGGACAGAGGTGACGCCGAGGGGAAGGAGGAGCCCGCTGTAGCCGAAGGGGTGGAGGGAGAGAGCGTAGCGGACGGACCGTAAATCCGCAGCAAAGGAAGAGTGACGACTGACCAAGGGGGAGCCGGCAGGACGAGGGAACCCGCTGCAGCTGATGGTTCAAGGGTCTCTGGTGGAGGCGTAGGTGGGAGGAGCCCAGACGGAGCCGGCAGGTCGACAGGCCGAGATGGAGTGCAGAGGAGTGAGGCTGGAGGCGGAGCCACGAGATCCTCACATCCGAGTGCTGTGGATCGTGAGCTGACCTGCGTCTCGACGTCCGGGAGCCTCCCCAGAGACGATGTAGGGCAGCGAACATCAAGCAGCTGCGGGGCTGGAGGACTGGCTGAGTGTAGTAGAACAGTGGAATCTGACAGGTTGACGATAGGGTAGACACAGTCACTGGAAGGGTCTGAGGATGATGATGGTGCAGATGATGGGTGGGATAGGGTGGGAACCGGTGTCTCCTCAGAATAATCCTTCAGCCAGTCCTCATAATCCGTGGATTGGGTCCCCTCGTCCGCAGATGTCGTGGGCTCACACCCCGGTCAGACTCCTGTTGGAGCTCCTCCTCTGGGGCGAGGGTCAGCTCTGTCCTCTCTGTCTCAGGCTCTGGCTGATGCGTCGCGGCGGGTGGTAGCTCTCCGTCTGCGGGGGGCACGCACGAGTACTCCGCGGTCGAGGGTGGTAATCCGGGCTCTGGGTCTGGCTGGGTGCTGGATCGAGGCTCGACGCTCTCCAGACACCTGACGATAGTCTCCTTCCAGTTCAGGTTTGAAGTGTCTGGGAGGTCCATGTGATGATGGAAGATGGCCCCGATCCAGAACAGGGTCTTCAGGGGTTCGTCGTCGAGGGGGCTGGTGAGTGCAAGTGAAAAAAAATCTGGAAAAAGTCAAAAAGTTTTTGCTCTGCTGAGCGAGTTGGATAAAGTCTATGTTATCCATGTTTTGGTCCAGTATTCTGTCACAGGGTGGTTCAGGAAGGACAGGAGTGGCAGGTGTAATCCAAAAAAAAGTTTAATTCGACAGACAGACAGACAGACAGACAGACAGACAGACAGCGTGTGAACACGTAACAAAGTGTAACACACAAACAGTACCGGACCCTGAACAGAAGACAGGCAGGAACTTAAATACACAGTGATGAAGATTACAAATGACAGGCAGCTGTGAGGGAGGTAATCAGTGTCCATGGATACAGATTGGTGGCGGGAAACTCAGACTGGGCAACACACGTGGCAAAACAAAACAAACTGAAAGTCAAACAGAAGCCTTATGGTGACATAGGCATACTAGAAATTTTTTATTGCAAACTAACATTGTTATAACGTAAAATAACTGAGTGACAGCAGTATGACATCAGCTGGTTTATGTTGTAATACACTGGAGACAGCCCATGGTATTTCCAGCTTTAGATACATTCATTTAGCTGCCATGACTTGTCCATAGCATACTCCTTCTGTGAAAGTTTTCAGGTTTCAGGCTATTTCCAATAAATTGCAACACACATATCTGTATCTGTTTTGCAAAGGTACTTGCTCTGTGTATATCTGTATTCTTTTGAGTGGCCCTCCACTGTAGCGCCCCTGGAACAGACAAAAGTTAATTGCTACTCTTGACATCATTTGTTGTCAATGGACTCCAGAGAGGAATATGGACAGATGTCAAGTGGAGCACAGTCCCTGTTAATTGTTTCAGCATGGCCAACATGAACAAAAAGTACATTTGCTAATTAATTTTAGGCAAGATGCCCAGAGATCATTATATGATCCATCTATGTATTCTTGTATGATGTTGGATTGATATTAGCACATAACTGGAATATTCTTTCTTAAACAAAACTAGGCCAACAACCAAACTGTTTTATATATTTGAACATTACAATCTACACACATCATATTGTGTTGTTTTTATGATTGTTTTTATTACTATAACTATCTCGTAACACACCCTGCGATTTTGTACATGCTTATTTTTGCACATATGACTACTCTATATCTACTATATTTGATCTACTATTTATTTAATGCCCAGTATGTGTAGCTGACCAGGTTGTATTCTGTATAACTATGTGACAAATAAATAAATCTTGAATCTTGAATATCATATTCCTATTCTTTTTGAAAACCAGCAGTTTCAGCATCAGCATTAACATGATTATAGGAACTGAAAAAAACGTTATATTCCTTTATTTCACCAATCAGGTTTGATCCCCCAAATCTCCACTTTCTCATCTTATTCAAAGGGAAAAACATTGTTGTCTGTTTTCCATATTAGATCACATTGATGTTTATTGCTCTGTGACTCACATCTGCTTTAACCTCAGTTTAACTTTAACCAGTTTTTCACCCATTTTTACCCAGCTCACATATTTAATCACTGCATTTGCATGTCCCTTTATTTGTCTCTCCTGTTAACTATTTTTCCTACTGTACCAACACAACACTTTAAATTTGATTAACATGAGCCACTACCGGAGATGTAACTCCCATACAGTGTTTGTCGTAATCTTTGTATTTGACTAATGGATGAGGCTATGCCACTTCTGACCTTTACACGCAAATACCCATTAGCACCAAAGACTGATGTGTCAAGCAGAGAGTGTTATAAAAATTTTACCTTAAAGGTCAATTATTCATATTTCTCACAAGTGTATAATATGCATGGTATAACAAACAGAACACCAAACTGTGGCAAAGAACAACAGTATATCTCATTCCAGAGGAGTTTATCTAAAAATAGAACTGAGTATAACTGCACAGTCTAGCATGTCTCACACTGACAGCACAGTTTTTCAACATGATGGAGTGCTGTAGATTTAATCTATGCTGTTTGTTTATCCAAAGACTGATGGCCTTGTAATCATTTAGGGCTATGTCTATATAACACATCATGTCAGTTTATTTGAATGTTTACCAATATTGATAAGCAGCCAATAAAAAGAAGCTTGAAGGACGTATAATGGCCCACACTATGGGAATAATCTCCTGCATGCCATGTGCGGTTCCAGAGAACGAAGTGTAAATGATATGCGAGTGCTTATGTTAAAAAAATACAAATTAATCCCTCATGTTTTGTGAATATATATGCCATGTTATCATGAAATGGTCAAATTATAGACATAAAAACATTATATATATATATATATATATATATATATATATATATATATATATATATATATATACAAATCTTCCTAACATTGTCCGGGAAGCAGACACAGTCTGTCAGTTCAAAGCTAGACTAAAAACACATCTCTTTGACCTAGCATTCACATAACACTCTATAGATTTCTATAATTTAATATTAGGCTGCTTAGATTAGGTCAGCTGGAACTGGGAACTCTTCCCTCAAATCCTGATGTACTCGTTACATCATAAGAAGAATGCCATCTACGCTAATTTTAGTGTCTTTGTTTATCCCGAGGTTTTCCCGCAGCCTGCCGGATCCAGGCCGTTTCCAGATCTGACGAAGGACTTTCGCCTGGACCCGATGACAATGCAGTGCTGAAGTGCCAACTAGCCTCTCCCTATGGAGGATCCCTATACCACTCTACAGATAAAGCGTTGTGGAATTTTTCGGTTCGCGTACCTACCCAAAGTGATAAGATAAAATAAAAATTCTGCATAAAAATTTATAGACAAGTAGTTTGTTTAGGCATGGTTTGTAAGGAATTATAAACCTGCGCACATATATTCAAACGCACATAACTATAGAATCAATTCTTAATGCGCATGTGAACGCCATCAGCGTCTATCACAGGTTCACGTTTAAAGTCTGTTTAGAGAGAACGGTGTCGTCTTAGCGGCCCCTAATTTAATAACAAACTATCATTTATACGGAAGTGAATCAATCAAAACTAACTTTAGCTGGAAAAAACATTTTTCAAGAGCCACTATAAAACCAAACCAATCTCTGTTACCTTAAATTATATCTTTATCTCTGTAAAGCTGCTTTAAATGAGGATGAATTGACTTGACTATATATATATATATATATATATATATATATATATAGTGTGGTACTTTATTTGGTGGACTTTTTTTAAGAAATAACAAAATATTATGTCCAAATGGATAAGTTTGAGAAGACTTAAATTGTTTTAACGAGGATTTTTTTCTTTATTACGACATTTACACACTTTTTTTACTTTATGTCCTCCAAATATATAAAAATTAATTTTAATTCAGAAATTTTAATTTATTCATAGAATAGATGTATTCAAGTCATTTTATGTATGAATTGCATTTATATTGCATTTTAGTGACAAATAAATAGAAAATTAAATATCAAATAAAAAATGTGCTGCTTACCCAGTAGTTTGCTCAGGTGGATAATATGTAGTAATAGAAAAATAAAATGTTGTTGATTTAATAGCCCTGCCCAACAATAAAGGCTTAAAAAATATATATATATATCAATGTGAGTGCCTGGATGTGGAATTTTATCTCTTTTATGCGATAGGATCCACCTACAATTGTTAAGTAATATACAGCACTGTGAAAATGTCTTAGACACATTAAAACTTTCACCCCAAAACAATGGTTTTAAGCCAGTTATTTATATTTTGCTGTAGTGTCAGAAATATCAGTTTACATTTCCAAACATTCCTTTTGCCATTAATTGTAATAATCCAGTGAGATTTTTGAAGAAACAGAAAAATATGAGAGACTGACTAATTCCAGAATAACTGCAGCAACGTCTCCAAAGACGCTTGAGGAAACTGACCTGCAAAGCTACTGTACTGTGAAAAGTTTTAGGCACTTGATGCTGTAATGCTGCATGCAAAAAATGCTGTAAAGTGAGGATCCATTCAAAAATAATGTCATGAATAGATTTTTTTATCAATTAACTTTTATTAACTAAATCAAACCAATATTTGGTGTGACCACCTTTAACGTTAGCATACACTTGCACATAGTTTTCAGGGAGTTAGGTTTCTTCAAGCATCTCAGACACGTTGCCACAGTTCTTCTGGATTTAGTATATCTCAGTTTTTTCTATTTCTTCATGTAATCACAGACAGACTCGATGATGGTGAGATCAGATCTTCGTGTGGAGCATACCAGCTGTTTTTAGAGTCCTTGTGCATACCAAAATCTCACTGGATTATTACAATTAATGGCAAAAGGAATGTTTGGATATGCAAACTGATATTTCTTACTGACACACTACTGCAAAAGATATATGGGGGTGAAAATACTTACGTGCCTAAGACTTTTGCACAGAGCTGTATGTATTAAAATGAATACAAATAAAACCCTTAGACTGCCATTTCAAAATACAGCCCTCCTGTAGTATAGGGAAAGAGCACAATGCACCCCTTTGGACGTGCATTCTCATTCTGTCCACGAAGAGCACACCTTGTCTGGCTAGGCATTTGATGTGACTGAGACACAACAGGCAGGCATACAATAGACAGAGTTGAAAGTGGAGCTACTTTCTGCTACACCCAATTAGATCTGGAATCCATAGCCTCATTAGCTGCCCCATGCTGGAGGAAACCCCACTCCCCAAACACGCCTCTGCTCCTAACGACTCTCTCTCACTTTACATTGCGCTTCCAATTACATTGTGAAATGTGGATGGAGTGCAGGTCTGGCGTGTGTAGTCTGCTTCTGTGTGATGACCCTCAATGATGCTGTGTCTGGATTTTAGCAAGAGCAAAAACCAGGCTGAAATAAAAGGCATGTCTAAAAATGCAGAACCTGATTAAGTGCATCTTTGTGATCCTGGAACAACATTCCAATCATCTAATCAGCTTTTGCACAAAAGGGAAATCGAACACTAAAGAAATTCTTTATTTATTTTTATAATTAAATTAGGGTAAAATGTCCACTGGGGATTTTCAAAGAATCCTGATTTTGCCGAGTTATGGTCAACATATTTTGTTGGGGTTATGCATCTTATCGGGGTGGTGATGGCGCAGTGGATAAGACATATGCCTTTGGTGTGAGAGACCCGGGTTCGAATCCACTGTGAGACACCAATGTGCGCCTGAGCAAGACACTTAACCCCTAGTTGCTCCAGAGGCGTGCGACCTCTGACATATATAGCAATTGTAAGTCGCTTTGGATAAAAAGCGTCAGCTAAATGAATAAATAAAAATCCTGGAACAACATTCCTGTCCAGAAATGTTATCCTAACCATATCCCTGCCTATAAACTTAACCCTACCCATAAGTTATCCCTAAAATCAGAGGCATCTAACCCTGGTTGTAAGCCTAAACTTGACACAAACTGTAAACTGTCCTTTAAATCTGAGCTTGATTTTCTAAAAAGCATCTACCTCAGTAGAAGCAAGGAGACTGACCTTTTGTACAAATTAGATTAATATTGCACACATTTTATTATTTAATTAAAGACAGCAATATTTTAGATCTCTTTTCTTTTTAAATGTACATCATGGTTCTTTTTTTCTTTTCTTTTTTAATCTTAAAACATTTATTTTGCATCCAGATTTTCAATTTGGTCTCAAAATAGACTGAAATCCACTGTATCATATAGCAGACTTATTGCTAACAGCTCCTCCTTGGCTCCTTCCTCCCTCGGCTCCACCTGGGACCATCGTACTTGCGGCTCCACGGGGCTCTCTCGTCCCTCTAGCTCTGCCTTAGTCAGATGTCTCTCTGTCTGTGCCACAGACTTCCGGGCCTTCAGCTTCAATCATCCCATCACACCTTCGGCTCCGCCGGGCTCCATCTTCCCTCCGCCTTGGTCCTCAGTCCCACCAGCTCTGCCTCAGTCATCTGGCACCCTGGCTCAACCTTGGATCCTCGTCGTTGCAGCTCTAACTTGATCTCCAGATCCATCAGTGTCGCATGTTCTCAACGGCTCTTCAGCTCTGCCTGGGTCTCACCTCCGTCTGTCACCCCCCTGGTTAAACCTCCAATATGGCTTCTCTCTCCTTCAACTCCGCTGTGGACCTTTGTCCTGGCTGTGGTCTGGGGTCCCCGTCTGGCTCCTTCTGCTTTCCTCTCTTCTCTGGCTCATCCCCCTGTCATCTCCTCCCTGGTTTCTCTTGCCGGCATTTCCAGTTTCCTCTAATGTCAGGGTTATGTCTGTGTCTGTATAGTTTTTAATTGTGTTTGCTCCCGGTTTGCCTGTGTTCTTTGGTCATTAGTTTCTGATTTATCCCGCAACTTTTTCTGTTCTGTTTAAATAACTCTCTCTGTGCATGCATTTAGCCTATAGTTATTTTTACGGTATTGTTTATGGTTTTACATGGTTGTATTCTCCTGAGTTTCTCTCTGGATTTATTATTTAATACTGTTTATTTATCTCTCTGGATTTATTATTAAATACTGTTTATTTTTCTCTCTGGATTTATTATTAAATACTGTTTATTTTTCTGAATCTCCGGGTTTCATGTGCATAATTGCAGCCAAACGTGCCAGCTGCTCTCTTTGTAAGACAGGAAATTTAACAGTTAATGTGCATTGAAAAAAAAAAAATGCCTAGTAGTAGTTGTTATAGCTGGAGATATTAAGTCATAATTATTTAATGATGTTGATTCTCAGCCTTACACTTTTGTCAAGGTTTCATAAAAAAGAAAAACTGCCAACTCACTACAAATCACGTAGGAATCAACAATATGACATACTGCACTTGCAATTAAAGATCATAATTCAAATTAGTCAATGTGAGCAGCCGTTGTATTGCCACAGGTAGGCTACTTCACAGTCTTCTTATCTACGTGTTTATTTTTTAATTGTTTATTTGCTTTTTATTTGAGAAGAACATTTTTATAAAGAAAGTAATAATAAATATAAATAATTTTAATGTCAAGGATTCAAATAAGATGATCCCTTTTGAGAGAACCCCTGAAGGCAGCCATACATTTTTATGCATATCCTAATAGCCTACTCATTATTCTGAAAATAGTGATATCATAAATACAACATCGTTTACAAAAATAATAATAATAATAATAATAATAACAATAATAAAATTAATAATAATAATATAATATGCATATTACGTTTTTTCTTACTTTTAATATACATTTTGTATTTTTTTCTCTCTAAAGACAATTCTATGTAAGCGCTTCAATGTGCGCTTTGAAAAACTACATTTCCCACAAACCTTTGCAACAAGAATGGCGAGTTAAAAAGTTGCCCTGAGTTGTTATTACTCGAAAGTGGATCTTATAAAGAGAAAGGGTCAAGATAGAATAGAAATACATTTTTTTTTATCAAAACACATACATTTGACTTTCAAATATATCGAGCAAGATTTGAACTGAAGTTCTTCTGAATTTTGAGGTGTTGTTGTGTTTTTTTTATTTTTATTGTTTAACATCGATTGTCCAACAGTTTTCGTGTATGTGTCTCCTGAGTCAATGAAGTTTTGTGTGTCCACACAGTAGAGCAAACATATCGATTAAAACATGTATTTTAAACTATTAACACGTGTGCTTTTTTGATATGGACGGATTATTATTAGGTGGGTGAGAATCTTGTTAAAAAAAACTTGTGAGAGAACCCCTGAAGGCAGCCATACATTTTTATGCCCTAATAGCCTACTCATTATTCTGAAAATAGTGATATCATAAATACAAGATCGTTTGCAAAAAAACAAAATAAAATAAAAGAAAATAATAATAACAATAATACAATTAATAATAATAATAATAGAATATGCATATTTAGTTTTTTTTACTTTTAATATACATTTTGTATTGTTTTTCTCTCTAAAGACAATTCTATGTAAGCGCTTCAATGTGCGCTTTGAAAAACTACATTTCCCATAAACCTTTGCAACAAGAATGGTGAGTTAAAAAGTTGCCCTGAGTTGTTATTACTCGAAAGTGGATCTTATAAAGAGAAATGGTCAAGATAGAAATACATTTTTTAATCAAAACACATACATTTGACTTTCAAATATATCGAGCAAGATTTGAACTGAAGTTCTTCTGAATTTTGAGGTGTTGTTGTGTTTTTATATTTTTTATTGTTTAACATCGATTGTCCAACAGTTTTCGTGTATGTGTCTCCTGAGTCAATGAAGTCGTGTGTCCACACAGTAGAGCAAACATATCGATTAAAACATGTCTTTTAAACCAGTAACACACGTGCTTTTTGATATGGACGGATTATTATTAGGTGGGTGAGAATCTTGTTAAAAAAACGATTTTTTTTTTTACTAAATCAGCATTTGTCATTTTGTTTGCATTCAACAATATCAGAAAGACAGTAACGTTAACTTACGTATTCATCGAGTATGTTTCTGATAGTTTAAGCGATTTTTTTACTATTTGATCAAAATGTCCCTTTTTATGTCAGTAGCACATTTATAATACCCTACTTACACATTTGATTTGACAGGGATATAGCCTAGTAATACTCATCAGTTTCTTCATTATAATAAGTCAACAATTTATTGCCTTTTTGTTCCGTTCCATCAATTTGCTCTGCACTATTTCATGTTTTTATCTTGCAGATACAGAGAGGTTGTACTCAGTGTCATTCCAGGAGGTCTGTGACAGGTTCAATAAGCAGTATACCTGGGAAGTGAAGTCCTCTGTGATGGGGAAAAAGGCTTTGGAGGCTGCCAGGATCATAAGAGACAAAATTGAACTCCCCATAACCCCCGAAGAGCTCCTGGAGGAGACTAGAAAAATTCAGGAGCAATTATTCCCCACAGCCTCTCTGTTGCCAGGTAATTTTTATGTAAGATTGGAACTGGAAGTTAATTTTGAAACAAAAGGTGACACATAAGATGCATAATCTAGTTTAGAGCATATTTTCCTCAAAGTCACTTAGAATAAAATAAGCTGGTTCAAGGTCGGGTCTCACTGCTTGGTTATTAATTTTGGGGTGTGTTCATACTTGTAGTTCGATTCTCTTGGCTTTTTTGGTCCGGACCTTAGTCCTGGTTCACACTGTCATTTTTAATACAGAACTTGAAGATACAAAACAAAAAAACAACTTTTATGATGTATTGTGTGACGGAACTTACCAAAGATGCCTTTGGTCTGTTCTGCGTTCATATTTCAGTCGAACCACAACCGAGTTTGTTGTTTGGTGCGAATCAGGGTTCGGATGGCAGCTTTCACACTTATACAAATGACAACACCAACAGAGCAACCACAGTTTGTTCTTATCTAACTAATACTGCCAAGTGTGAACACCCCATATGTGACAATTTTCTGATGTTTTTTCAGGTGTAGCAAAGATTGTCAATCATCTACACAAGCATGGCATTCCTATTGCTGTTGGCACAAGCTCAGCAGGTCTGACCTTTGAGATGAAGACTAGCCGTCATAAAGAGTTCTTCAGCCTCTTCAGTCACATTGTCCTTGGAGATGATCCTGAAGTAAAAAACGGCAAGCCACACCCTGACATTTTTGTGGTGTGTGCCAAGAGATTCTCTCCACCTGCCAACCCTAAACAGGTAAGGTTGAAGCTACACTGACACTATTCTATTCTATTCTATTCTATTCTATTCTATTCTATTCTATTTTTGTTTGTTGGCTGTCACCTCTTTTTGACAGTATAAATCAAGTACAAACCGTAGCAGCTATTGCAAAGTTAATTCCTTAGCAAGAGTGTATTTGTACATGAAGAGCATACCTAAACAGTTTGCTGGCATTCTGAAGTATGATAATATGTGTAATTAAAGGCTCAGGATTCCCAACTATAGAACACATTTTCTGCCAATTTTAAAATGAAAAGGCAAACGTGAAAAAGAAACTGCAAATACAGTTTTTACAAAGATTTGTATAAATGCTCGCGCAATAATAGTGACACTATTCAAATTAAAATGTAAAGTTTAGTTGTTTTTTTTCACAGTTATCGTTTTCATTTTCATTTTCATTTAAGAAGTCAACCTGAATGCAAATTATAGTGGGCGAACACCACAAGTCAGACTATCCAAGCGTCAAACCCATTCCTCAGTCGTGGGTATCTTCAATTGCCAGAGAAACTGTTCAGCGTAAGTCACTAACTTAGACTAAGAACACAATCGATAAGGTTCATTCATTTATTAGCTTATTTTGTGATGTTAACCCCCTGACCCCTTTTCTTTGATGAAACAGTTAGCCTACATTATTTGAAACAGATAGGCCTATTATACATTACTGTTCAAAAGTTTGGGGGCAGTAAGATTTTCTTTTTGAAATAAATAAATACCTTTATTAAGCAAGGACACATTAAAATTGTTTAGAATTGACAGTAAAGACATTTATGATGTTACAAAAGATTTCTCTTTCAAATAAATGCTGTTATTTTGAAATTTATATTCATCAAAGAATCCTTTAAAACGTATCAAGGTATCAAGCATAATTAATATTACCACTTGACTAATCACATTAGGGGGCAAGTAAATATACACATAATATAATATATTAAAAATGAATTAGTAAACTAGTCAAATTTGTTGGCCTTTGTTTGACATTGCCCCAAGCGGTGTGTGTGCTGTGTATTTTAAACAAAGGTAAACGTATTTCCTCTATTTAGATTTTCAGTTGTTTAAAATAAGTGAAAGATGCTCCTTCCCTCATCTTTTAATTTGTCCTGTCAGCAAGTAATTCCATCTTGGCCTAAGACTTTAAAGTTTAAACCAAACTAGTGCAGCAGATTAATGGCATATTTCAAGAGAATCGTTCAAATTGGTATAGAAGCATGACATTTGGCACAGATACTCTCCAAGGGTCATTTGTTTGGGAAAAAGGCATTGGCCACCCAAAAATTCAACATGGCGGCAATTTTTTCAAGATGGCTCCTATTTCTGTCAAATGCTCATTATGTCAATAGTTCAAACAGTGCTATTATGTAGGCATAACATTTTGTGAAAATACTCTCTTCAGAATGTTGTTTTGGAAAACAGTGCTTGTCCCTCAAAAATTCAAGATGGCAAACATTTTTCAAGATGGCCGCCATTTTTCTTGAATCCTTACATATTTTTTTCAAATGGTGATGCTATAATGAAATTTGGTACGAATATTCTTCAAGGAACATTATCATAGAAAAAGGTGTGTGCCAAAAATTCAAGATGGGGACCATTTTCAAGATGGCCATAGAATGTACATTTCCAGAAGAAAAGTGTGAGTGGGTGCTTGCAGTGGCAAAACTCGCCACTCGGTTGCTAGGGTGTGGTACATGATTGCATACGAGCCAACAAACATGTCTGTACGATGTTCTGGTGCCGAGATATGGCTAATTCATGTGTTCAGGTGGTTGCTAGGTGGTTGCTAGAGTGTTCTGGGTCATTGCTATGGTGTTGGTAGGCGGTTGCTAGGGTATTCTGGGTGGTTGCTATGGTGTTGCTATGCGATTGCTAGGGTATTCTGTGGTTGCTAGGTCATTGCTAGGCAGTTGCTTGAGTATTCTGGGTGGTTGCTAGGGTGATGATAGTTGGTTGCTAGTGTGTTCTGGGGGGTTGCTAAGCGGTTGCTAGGGTGTTTTTTGGTGGTTGCTATGGTGTTGCTAGGGTATTCTGGGTGGTTGCTATGGTGTTACTAGGTGATTTGTAGTTGTCACAGATGGTCACTATTGGAGTTCTTAGCATTTTCCTGGCATGGTTTAGCACTTACCTAATCGCTATTAGCATGTAGCTGTTCACAGCTAGCATGTGTAGCATGTTGGAACTTCTGTTGGCTAGCATGAGTCAAAAGAGCCAACCCCCATCTCTATACGATGTTCTGATGCAGAGATATGCTGCCGTGCAAAGGCAAAAGACCGTAACTTCGTTTTTGGTTGAAAATTAGTTATTGATATTTTTGGCTCATTTTTGGCCTGTGTATTTACAGCTGCCATCAGTCCCTGTAACTTCTGATGTCCTCAGAGCCTTGTCCTGCACTAATGCGGTTAGATAGTATGCTCTTAACCCGCACCTTCGACAAACGTGTGATATCGATCGCGAAGGATGCAAAGTTGACAGAAAAGTGTTACACATGCCGTAGCAGGTGAATACAACAAAGAACTAAAGCCCCGCCTCACCCAGTTGGGGTACCGGACCTGGTTGAAACAATCATGCATCTACCTGGCAGAGTGCCAAAACTTCGCCGGCGCCTTCAGCACCGCCCTGAACACAGTCGGGCCAACGCGGGACTACTACATCACAGGGAGTGATAATAATGAAGCAACAAGGGTATATTGGTGCGTACAACATATGAAGCAAGTGCTGGTGCATACAACATCAGACCAGCTCAGCTGTCACAAGCAGGTTATACAATCACAGCGTCCGGAATAAATCCGCGGGACGAGCGAAGTGCACAAGCACAATAATAGGGCAGACAGGCAGCTGAAACCACCGCATACTAGTGCTGGGCGGTTTGACCAAAAATTGATATCACGTTTTTTTTCAAAATTATGCCGGTTTCCGGTTTATGACGTTTTTTTTTTTCATACATAGTCAGGTGTTCAATGCATTTTCTACTGGTTGAGAGAGGAATTACTGCAGTAAATTGACTTAGGATGGTCTATTTTACTGTCATTAGTGAATATTGTAGAATAATTCCACACTAGTAATACAGGTTTGCATGGCCCCAGAAAATTATGTTTGCATGGCCCCAGAAAATAAGAGCCATTCATGATTCTAATGAAGTGAGGAATCAGAATGCAAAGACAATTGCAGTCAAAATACAGAACATTTATTTTAAACAACACAATTAGAACAACTTGGAATACGTACAAGTACAAGTCCAGGAACATTACGTGCATTCAAGTAAATATAAAAAAAACTTAAACTTGTCTTGCATTGCTTTTGAGGTCTTTAAAAAAATAGTAAAAAAAATTATGCAACTTGCATTAGTTATTCCTTCAAAAGTATTGCTTCGAAACCAGAACAAACATAAAATAAATGTAAAGTGCAACTTGGCACACAGGATTATCCTGTATAATGGATGTTCGTGTTGCCACCTTTGGCGAGAATTTTAGCCCGACAGCACTTACATAAAATGGTTGTTTGGTAGACGTCGGATTTTTGGAAACCAAAAAACCTCCAAACAACAGACCCGGCTCCTCTTTCTGGCACAAGTTGTTCTTCTGTGTCATGTTGTACTAATTCTTCAGCATCCATCGTCCATGTAACGTAACAGAGCACTGCTGTTTGTTTACCCTCACTCGTCGCTGCCTAGAAGTGAAACATTGTAAAGGATCCGTCTGAAACAGTGTCGCGCAGCGTAACGTTTGTTCCGAACGATGTGTAATTAAATACACCGGTTTATTCAAAATCAATATCGTGACGAAAATATAAACCGGTTTTCGGTTTGAACCGGTTTACCGCCCAGCACTACCGCATACTGTAAAGACGCAGAACACATAAGGTTGTGCTATAAATGCATTAGTTGTCTAGGTAGTCCAGAACCCGCTCCCTACTGAGTCTCAAGGGGGAAAGCACTGCATAGGCTACTTTTCGTGAACGGACGAGGAGCGTGACACCTTGAACACGAATCTCGGTGAGCGTCTGTGAAAGTATGCGTCTTTCAGATCCACCGCTATAAACCAGTCTCCGGGTCGAATGTGCGCGAGGATCTGTTGTGATCATTTTGAACGCGTGTTTAGCAAGTCTTATGCCACTCAGTACCACTTGAAGATAGCCTACTCTTTACCGCTACGGAAGTATTTTGTTAGGTCTAATGAATTAATAGGGCCACCAGAATGCAACCAAAGCACAATACGTAGATGGAAGTATTTTGTCATGTCTAATGAATTAATAGGGCCATCAGAATGCAACCAAAGCACAATAAGTAGATGGCTATAAGTAATTGTAAATAATTCTAAATAAATGCCATGATCACTAGATTTTATACAGGTGTTACTATAATGATTTTGTTAATGGTGATCAGCAAACAAATATTGATAGTGTGGAAGTTACTGTCTTTTGCCTTGGCTGACAATACAAAGGCAGAGTACAGGAACTTTAAAATAGTGGTCAAAAGTCAAGTTTGAGCTCAATATTTTTTTATGTAGATCATTTTCATTACTTAAACATCTAATTGCCAGATATCCAGGGTCCTACCTATAATTAATTTGGCGGGACAACTAAAAATCTTTAAAGTCATTTTTCTTAGTTCCACACTCTAGCGAGTTAAGGTCTTTTGCCTTTGTAGGGCAGTATAGGTCTTGCAAAATGGTAGCTAGGGTACACTCTTTGGTTGCCAGGGAGTGGCTTGGTAGCTGCCAATCATGAATCTCTAAAGGCTGCGTGTCACTATGAATTATATAAACCAACTCCCATGTCTCTGTGACATTCAGAATGGAAGATATACCTCTTTAGATTTTGGTTGCTAAGGTGTTTAACAATGGTTGCTAGGGAGGGGCTAGAAGTGTTCAGGTAATTCATGATTGAATGTTTGCTGCCCCGAGTAAAACGAGACCACACTCATGTTTCTATGATACTTCTATCCAGAGATATCCCTTTTATCTCTTTCAATGGAAGTCAATGGAACTTGTTGCTAAGGTGCTGTAAATGGTTGCTAGGGCGTGGCTTAATAGCTTCACAATGATCCTGAGAGAATGATTGGTCGTCTGAGTAAAATGAGCCCGTCCTCTTGTCTCTATGACACTGCGATCCAGAGCTATGTTTAATAAAAAATCCCTATGCAATGTGTATGACTGCCCATTTCTGTCAGGGTTCTGTCACTTCTGTCTGGTCTTATCTTAGTTGGTGACAGAGGTCTGACATTCCTGGTTTGTCATGTTCTTGTGTTCTAGTTCTGTTTATTGTGAGCACATGGCTTGTCATGTGTTTCCTTTGTGCCATGTGCTCTCCTGTCTGTGTTTGCAGTCCTGTGTTGGTTCGCTATTATCTGTTTCCCTTGTGTTTCCTGTGTCTGCCTGATAGCCCTCTGGTTTTCCCCTATGGGGCAGTTTTCAGTTTTCATGTTGTTTTGTAGTCATTTAATTAAACTTACCCTTCTGCACTTGAATCCTCGTCTTCCTTATTTTCCTCATCACGTGACAATTTCATAGGCCGTCCTACACCATAATAAGTCAATGGGCCATCTTTGGGCAGCTCCTGCCCCCCAGGGGTGCAACTTTTTCCAAAATAGGGGCCCTTAGAGGGTATCTGTGCCAAATTTCATAGTTCACTGACAAGGTTTGTACTGTAAATATGCACAGCTATTAAAGGTGGGATGTTTTTTTCTAATGAAATAGTGCATTACTTATCTTTGTGATTTTAAATGAATTGCAGGAAACAAACTTTGATGTTGGCTTGCGAAAACCTGAAACCTTGAACTGGGCCTCGAACTTGTGCAGAGCTACTGCAAATGTTATAGCGCTGCCCACAGTGCTATTGCCCCGACATAACTCACTTTCAGCAGTTATTTTGTCTATGGTTCATAACATTTCTTACAGATTTCTGCTCAGATACAGATAAATTAGCACAGTACAGTACATTTATTTGAATGCATTAATGAGAGAGCGATTGACTGTTTGAATTAGTCATAGTGTCTCTCTATTAATTGTGAAGCTGTGGGTTGTAGTTACTTAAAATGTAGTAGAATATATGCAATAACTGTTGAGTTTCTAAGTTACTTTAGTGATAAATTACATGACAGGGTTTACAATGAGTTTCTGTGCTCCTGGATGTTTCTCTGCGCAATCTTCACGTGATGTGCGAGCTACTGTTTGTATGAATGTGCGTTTGCCACAATGTATCATTAGTTCAATATACTGATACACATCCAATGGTCTAAATCGCTTGAATGTTCAAACTGGCAAGCCTCAAAACGCATACAACTGACAAACTTTCGTGTGGACGCAAGGGAAGGTGATCTCAGGGGCCGGTTTCACAAAGATAGACTTTGACTATGGCTTAGATATAATAGATAGTCAGACTTCAGATAGACATCTAAGGGGGCTTTCACACTAGCACTTTTGGTGCGCACCCGGGTTCGAATGACGTCAGAGTTCGGTTCGTTTGGATGATGCGAACACAGTCTTCTGAACTCGGGTGCGCACCCGCGAACCGCACTCGGGTCTGCTTAAAAAGGTGGTCTGGGGTACGGTTCATGTGAACTCTAGTACGGTTCGCTGCCGATATGAACACAATCGAACCAAACCGCAGAAGTGAACCGCTATTGATGACGTATAATGTATAATGTGGTCGACAGGACAGTCGCTGTGTGTGCGTGTGTGTGTGTGTGTGTATACACTTACCTTGACGAAAAGCGGGATTGACGCACTGCAAGCAGAGAGATGATTAATGCTTGCCTCCGCAAAAATTGTCTTCGGCTGACAGCCAGCTGTCTTTGGAATGATTTTAGTACTTTTGCGGCAGACAGACGCAAGTGTATTTCTGTATGTTTTCTTTGAAAACAAAACAAAAGGTTAAAAAAAGAAGAACAAATGTGAAGCGAGCAATTCTATCCATTTTGACGCCTTTTCATTCATAGCGGCGCCGGTTACCAAGCAACACGATTACGCGCCAGCTGCAGCTTGATGACGCAAGCGTACCACGGTTCGGATACAAATAATATAATGTGAACTCAGTCCATCGAGGGCAGGGGGAGGGGGGAGCAATCGAACTCGGGTTCGGAACAGGCAATCAAACCAAATGTGAAAGCCCCCTAAATCAGACCGTTGCACAAAGCACTAAGGACTCTGACTATCTTAAGAATAGACATAATAAATATATAGACGCCCTATTGGCTGCTGGAGCGTACGACAACGGCGCCGCCATATTGCGGAGGGCAACTTTTCCATACCTCTCATTCCGGGAATTGAGAAAAATGCACTTTTCGTGTGCTGCACAAATCGCCAAACAACTGAAAACAGGTCTCTAGGGATTACCTTTTACAAGAAAGACTGAATATTTGTTTCTGGTTGTATTTGGTCATGATATAATTACTAATAGTAAAGAGGAGAAAGGCCGCGAAATTTAAAAAAAACTACTGTTATTGTGTCACGAAATGTGGTCTTAATAGTTTTTCAGTCGACAATGTAGTTGTTTAAAGCTCAAATCTGTGGTTTATTTATAAAGATAGCGCCTATTTAAAAAATTGATCTGACATTTTCGGAGTTGTGCGATCCAGGCGATCACCGGGCGCTCTGCGCTCATGTACCCAACCTGGAACAGCCTTACCTCGGCTAGTGCTTCTGATTTTTGCCGCTGGCTCTGATGTCTCTAGTGGTTAAACATGAGATGTAATTCCTCTTGTGTATCTAACGGGCGATCTTTGGTGTATTAATATATAATTTGTTCCCTGGCAAATCGTTTTGGCTGAGGGGAAAGTGAAGTTTCATAACTTTATATTTAGGCTATTTTAACGTTGTATCCTGCTGTATGTTTGACTGAATCGTTTACCTTATTTTCCTTCTCTTGTATAGCTTTTTATACCTTTTAGGCTACTTATACTGTTACAATGGCTATTACTGATCAATAAAACTGAAATTTAACAAAAAAGAGACATGGTTGTGTCATTTTATTTTATATAGCCTATGTAGGAATATTTTAAAATATATAAATTATATGTCTATATTTATACATTATCTTCACTGTATGTAGGCCTACATAAAATAAAATGACACAAATCTCTTTTTGTTAAATGTCAGTTTAATGATCAATATTATAATGTTTCATATTTTTTTCATATTGTCTAAATTATTCTGGAATTTATATTACATTGTATTTGCTGTTCTTATTATTATTTTTATTATAATATTATACCACTTGCGATTATCAATCTATTATCGTTATGCTATCATAGTCACTATTTAACTTATTATTTATTATTGTCTATATTCTGTAATTGACATTTCTTATTATATTGCTATTATTATAGTATTATACATAAACTATATGCTATTATCAATATTTGTATGATTGTATTATTGTACTTATGATATTATATAATTATACTATTCATTACTATTTTATTTGCTGTACTGTTTGTTTATTTTATTGACTAAACTATTTACTATTACTTCTCACTTTATCTTATATTTACTATTTGAATTGCACTGTAGTTGTACCATATCATATGTATTACCATAAAGGATCCATCAGTTATATTTGTTATTGCTAAAATCGGGTCAATCACAGAAAATGTTTTTTCCAGAAAAAGAAAACTTTATTTCATTTCATGTGACAATTACAGTAAATTAAATCTCAGCATGGGGGTCTTCACAATTCTTATCCAAGAATAAAAAGCCAGATACATGACAAGCCTGAGCTTTGACAATTCCTAATAAAATCTTTTATAAGTCTATCGAAATTTTAAATAACTAGAGATGAAACTTTTTGTACACCACATACAAACCACTGAAATCAGTTGATAAATGTAAAAACATTTTTTGTTTTTATCCAGAAAAACCGCAGCTCACCCGTTTACTTGCATTTGATTATAGCGCAGTCTTGCCCTCAGCAAAATGGCGGACACGTTGACGTATAGCAGCAACGTTCCAAAGTGACCAATAGGGCGTCTATGTATTTATTATGTCTATGATCTTAAGTCGGACTACTGTAATGCATTCTGGGTAAAATAAGATATTTTTCAAAACAAAAAAACATGGCGGATCGAGTAAGCGCATTCAAACGCTCAGTGCAGTTTACCCCAGCGGAAATATGTGTTTGTTGGAGGAGTATAACAGTTACAAGGACATTTTACTTGGGAAATTTAGCGGAGAATGTAGTAACAAGAAGAAATGTTTAATTTGGAAAAAGATTTTGCTGCGACAGTTAACAGCTGTGGCGAGCAGGACGAGGCCGAGGGACGTGAGAGAACGGCGCGATGCCGGTGGCGTGAGTGATAATGAACGTCACCTGTGAGATGCACCGGTTTCGATCTTCAGCTTCGTCACTCCTCCTTTTATGCTTCCGCTCCTCCGTGAGAGATGCGAGACCGGTGCGTCTCAAAGGTGACGTGCATTATCACTCACTCTACCGGCCTCGCGCTGTTCTCTCACGTCCCTCGGCCTCGTCCTGCAAGCCACAACAGCGTTAATCCAACCGTTGAGCAGACCGTTAAAGACGTACAGAAAAGATACAAAAACATGGTACAAGATGCCAAAAAAAGAAATATTTAAGAGGAAATATCCTAAAAACCCTTTCCCTTCTCATAACTCTCTCCATAACGTCTTCAGCAAACCACAAATTATGAGCCATTTCCCCTTTTCTTTTGGCTGTTTGTAATGTAACTGATTGTTACTGTTCGTTGCCAAGGTAACATAGAGTCTTAGACCTAAGTTAACCTGGGGGTAAGGTGTCTTAATTTTTTTGGTCTTAAAGCAACACTATGTCGTTTTTGCGGGTTTTGCTCTCGGGGTCCCCCTGCAGTTGGGAAACAGTATTGTCTTCTACTACTGTCGTAAAATCTGTCATGGTTACACCAGGCGATACACGTGTGCATTTGTTGACAAGCCGATTTTGTCTAGAGTTCTCGCGGGCAGACTGCCAGCGTTGCGTGTGAAATGTCTTCATCCCAGGTACATTGGCATATATTTCAGATTGTCATATGAATATAATTTCATGGGTTTTATTTTTTTCAAACGTCAATAGATCGCGTAGCTCACGTTTACAAGACAGCGTCATTATAGAAGCCTATTGTCTACTGTTTTACATAACGGATATGCTAATTCAATTCAATGTTTGTGTGGTAGGTAATAGCCATATATCGTCAATATTATAATATCAAGCTACCATAGATTTATCTGCAAATTTGAAAATCGATTTGCATTATAGCCAGAGGCAAGACACTTTCACCAGAAAAATAAATAAACAAACATGACTATCAGCCTGCAGACATTAGGATAGTTATCCTGAAAGATTATTTATTATAACCATCGTAAACTAGCATGTTAGTGTAGCTACCAGATTGATAATTCGCTACTCTACTAGCATTACTTGATTAATGAAGATAAACGGAGGACCAGATAGATTCCGTAACATGGCCAGGCCATGTTATTCAGCCTTTTACATTTCGCGCGATAGTCAGCTCCCTGGCTCCCTGATTTATTTATAAATTTATAAACACTTTACAGATGACTGACTGCTGCGCTTGTGACAGGGTGCATGTTACTGAAAGAACGAGCAGAGAGAGCCGGTCGCGCGGGCGCACACTCTCACCTTCTTCAAACTGTCTTGCTCTCCCTCCAATAGTGATCCTCGTCCGGTCTTTTAATTTGTCACTCTCCCTTTTTCTACTTTTAGTCTCCTCTGACTAGTTGTTGCTTCGGTCATGACAACAACATACAGACGGGTTTCAAACGGTAGTTGGGCTCTCACGTCAGAAGTGACGTATGCCGTAAAGCAGTCGAATTTTGTAGGTTTTTTTTGTGCTCGGGTTCCTACCCGAAACCCGAAGTTACATAGTGCCAGTAAAAGCGATACAGACACTGTCAGGCTATGGCAGACGTGTCATTCAACCTATTGTAAGTCGATGTACCATCACAAGGGTCTTGGAAATATATTATGAAGGCTGAAAAACTACATAGTGTTACTTTAATTAAGTCAGTCTTTATTTTTGTGAAACAGTCTAACTTGCATTAGACTAGTCTATGAGCAAATTTTAGACTTGTCTGACACTATAGACCGGTATAAAATAGCTTTGTGAAACCGGCCCCAGGGCTTGCTCAGTCTTCTGTATGTGTGTAGCAGCGTATAAGACTGGCGATTAACCTGTATAAAACATGCAATTACCTTAGCAATACAGAGCATCCAGATTATATAAACAAAGATAACTGCTCCTTAATCTATCCGCATGCCTGCAAACTGCACTTGATGTGAGAGTTACTGTGAGATGACTCTGTGTTTGAATTCTCCTCCATATTGCTTCCATGCCGCTTCCATGAAAAATTACATCGGTTAGAGGTTCTGCATTTCGTTTTCGATTACTTTTCGATTTATCGATCAGCCCTACGTGTAAGTGCTGGGAATTTGTGAACTACGAAACCGAATGTTTGAGTTCTCCATGTCTTACATGCCTTGTAGATGATAGTATTAAAATGCAAATGATGGTGTCATTATTTCATTCGGAAATCTGTATTATGAACAGTTTAAAGCCATTTACCTGTTCGGTAAATGGCAAGCTGCTAATTTATGTTCTTTACTTACCTTACATGACGCTTGCTGACAAAGTCTTGGAAATAATCAACCACAAATGGGGATTAGCTAGATGCATGTTTCATTTTATTCTGCCATGAAACCCCTCCCTTTAAAATGGTACAAATAAGCATTTAAAGGTGCCAGGATGAATATATAGGACTATGAATTGAATCGTTTCTTTTGTCCTTGAGGGACTGATATTTGCTCCTTCAGGAAGGAGTTTTTTTATTTTTATTTTGTTCTTGGATCAACTTTCTCCAGCGCCATAAAGCCCTTAATAAGAGAGTGTATGAGGACCTGAGCTCAAAATGGAAAACACAGAGGGCGTACTAGAAGACCATCTGCCTGTTTATGTATGCTGCAGAAGTATTAGTATAAGGTTTTCTCTGTGATATTTTTTATAAAAGCACAGAAGGACCATTTTTTTAATTCAAAATTGAGCAAATATTCAGCAATTTAAACATCTTTAATATGAGTCTCAATTCTCATATCACTCCCCCACCCCAACCACCAATCCTCACAAAAGATTAAACACTACAGAAAGTGAAGGGGCAATAACACAAACATCAAAAGTAATTGATATTAAAACCTTTTTTTTTTTAATCACAGTTTGTAACATTGTTTTTCTTGTGGATCTGGTTGGTTTGTTTCAAGGCTTTTTGTTGTTTTGTTAGGACGAAGGATCTTTATTGAATAACTTAAAAAACTTTTGTTGTCCCTGTGGTGTAAATTAATTGGAAAATACATACTGTAGATACACCATTGTTTAACTCTGTCATACTACTTTCCATGGTTTTCCAGATAGAATTTGTTCACAATTCAGGAATTTTCTATGGTACCCTGCTCTTGCTATTTGAGGTGGAAACCAGGTGGATGTGAGTTTGGAAAGTTCTGATTTATAGTGTGTACCAGCTATACAATTGCTATGCTTATTGTTAGGCATATAATGATTAATTTGCTGTTGATACATTGATGAAAAAATGCAGTTTGACAGGATCGAAAGCATAAATCATCCAATATTACAATCACAATCAATAATCAATTTAAAATACAAAAAAGATAAGAAAAAAGTAACAAAGTAACATAGCGTGTTAAAAAAATGGGTTTCTTGTGTGAACTACTGATACAGTATGTCATTGTGCTTCAACTCAAACCAGTTTTGGTGCTTGTGGCATTAATGCTCTTGGAGGAGATAAAGTTAATATAATCATTTCAGTCTCAGAATAATAAGAATAGGTTTTAGTATAACAGTAATAATAATAATTTTATTTGTTAGCATTTGCATTGTGCTTTAATGCGAACTTTTACTGGAAAATCAGGGGAAAATGTTTCTTTGCTAAAATGACTTGAAGCCTCTGACACTTTAAGCAGGGCCTACCCCTTTCATATGCAAAATTATGGTAAAGCTGCTGTGCTGTATGAAGGATTGCAATATGATGGCCATTTAGCATACGTGTAGGTCTTTAGTGTTAATGGGATAGCTCACACAAATATGAACATTCTGTTATCATTTGTTCTAGGGACGGGCATTTTTCAAAAATATTTCATTGGAATATTTAGGTTCATTGAAAACAATATTCAAAAACAATATTCAAAAATGTATTTATTTAAATTAAGTTTAATAAGAAAGACATTATTTTTAAACATTCATTTTTTGTCACCATTACTGAACAAACTTATGATTGGTCAATAAACAACAAGCTTACATTTTATTTTGAGGTTTTCTTTTAATTTAAACAAAAATATAGAGAACAAACACATTTAAGCTCAAAGAAAGCGAACAACAACAAAAATAAAAGCTAATAAAGCATAGTGCGACAACTATCGTACAGAACATACATACACTCGATAACCATTATCATATTGTCACATGTTCATATTGAGTAAAACAAGAATATCCACATGCTTGAGTGAAAGTTGGCTCCTCAGTCTGATAACAATAAGGTCGGTTGCAGAGAAAACGAGCTCCACCGACACAGATACTGCACGGACACAAGTTTCTTACAGCGCTTTTCGTTTTCTGTTCTTAAACCCGTCTCCCTCTATGAAACTTAAAGGTTCCATATTGTCAAAAATGAAATTTCCTGGCTTTTTTCATGATAACAGAGGTCTAGGAGCTATGTAACTACCGTATCAATTTCAAAACAGTCAAACCACAGACAAATGCACAAAGCCTGCATAAAGTAGCTGTGCCTTTTCACAAGCTGTTGTGACTTCCATAAAAATGTGATGTCAGAAATACTCAGTCACCGCCTTCAGTCACCACACCGAGCACTGCCCACCATCCCTCCCTCCTTTTGCCCAACCCCAGACAACATCGATGCTGAGCAACAACAACACGGAAACATGTTGAGAAAATGCTGTTCAGTCGATGGATGTAGAGACCTGCACTCCCACGGGACCCAACGCAACAGAGTGCGGCGCGGGACTAGATTTGATGGCCGAGTGCGGGCGCGGGACAATAAAATGACTCCTGCAAAATAGAAATATCTAAAAATAAATCTTTAAAAACAAATAAATTGTTATTCACATGTTGCACAAAAGCAACAAGAATAACTAAAACTAAATACAAATTATTTACAGGCCAGAACGAGTTTCTATTTATAACATGTTTGCAGCATTGAGCAATGTAGCCAATCACAGACATATGTGTTGATTTCTCGAACGCAATGGCCAATGAGATGCATTTAAGATAGAATCCACTCACCGCTCAAAACAGTGCTGAATTCTGCATGCTGGCAAATCCTCTGATTATAACAAACGAAGTGTTGACATTATGAAAGATGTATTGTGCAGTCAGCTTCATTGATAATAACGGAGCTTTGTGAGATCGCGATGAACTGAGATATCAGTTTTTTGGAATTATTAAAGGAGCGCTTTGTGCTATTTCTGTCATGCCAAACCATGTGCGTAGTAGCCTATGCTTGCTTTTATGTTAAAATAACAGTGGTTTGTGAATGTTTATGCTTTAATAACAAATAATTTATCACCATCATTGCAAGTGTTTTATTTACCTTATTTGTGAGCATCACCAAGCCACAGCAGGTTACAGGATACATGACCCTAGTTACCTGTGGTTGGCCTGGCCTGGCCTGCCACTTTACATATTGCCTCACATTCACCCATTCATTCACTCATTCATACACCGATGGCGGTGTCAGCCATTCAAAATAGACCTGTTCTTGGCAGAGCTCCTGAGCAAGGAGCTATAAAAAATATATTGAGATGGTTTTTGGTACTTATACTGCTTAAGGACATCAGAACCTAAAATAAAACTTCAGAAAGGTGTACAATATGGGACCTTTAAATGAAGCATGAATGCAGTGATAGACAGTGGTATTTACTCATTCGACTAGTCAGTAATGATGGTTTGGTGTTTGGATTTCATGTGATTTCTTATTGTGATGGTGATATTTTGATAACTCAGTTTCACCCAACAAAGTTTGCACACGACATGTTGATTAATTTGATCAAATTTGATTAAATTTTGTAAGACCATTGTAATGCAGTTTGTTGTTGTGGGAAGAAAGAGGCGGGAACCAGCAAACATTCACAACATTAACAATAAAATAAACAAATACAAAACGAAAGTAAAAGACAGCAGCCCCTCACTGACGACTGCTGTCATATATAATAAAACAAACAAAACACAAGTCCAGGCCTGGTCTTCTCTCGCTCTTCACTGTCATCACTCCTTTTATGTTTCCGCTCCTCCGTGAGAGATACGAGACTGGTGCGCTGCTCATCAGTAATCACTCCACTGGCCTCGCGCCGCTCTCTCACGGCCCTCTACCTGCTCACCACAATCATTTCTCACGGCCCTCTTCCTGCTCACCACAATCATTTTGACCAAAGTAATTCTAAACTTTGCTGCGCCTAGAGGCAGGCGATGCCATTCTTAGGATTTATCATGGATTCACAGTATTTTGCAAAGCAACATGTTGCAAAATTCGAATAGTATTTTTATTTTACTAATAATTATTACAGATCTATTTACTATTCATTAACACCCCTAATTTGTTCACCCTCATATTGTTCTAAATCTGTATGACTTTCTTCTGTGGAATAAAAAGATATGTAGAATAATTATTATTATTTTTTCTTTTTTGTCTACACAATGCTATCCAACGTAGTTTTGTAAACATTCTTCAGAATAGGAGATAATGACATAGAGCTAAGAAAATTATGAAAGTTTTTTTAATTTATAGGTGAACTATGCCTTCACCCTCCTTGGCTCCCACCTGCACGTCATTCCATAATCATACACACACTTCACCACAGCTCGTTGTCCGGTCTCGTTTGTATGAAGAGGACTATCTCCCTGTCTCCAGCGATCTCCCTTTCTCCATTCTCTCCAGTGTCTCCAGCGATCTCCCTGTCTCCATTCTCTCCAGTGTTTCTCCTCTAACGTCTCCGTTTCTACCGTGATCCCAGTGTTCTACGTCCATGTCTTCCATCCAGTCTTCCACCCAACTCCACACCTGTAAGAGGAACCATTCTATTCATCACCAGCACTCCGCTCTTCAACGTATCATTGCACTTAGCACTTAACTGCATTCAGTTCATCTGCTCAGATGTTGTCTCAATAAACTCCCTGTTAACTTCAATCTCCTTCTCCTGAGTCCGTAGTCCGTACCTAAGACCGTACCTATACAGACTGACAGCAAGATGGGTATCCTCCTCGTTCCCCTAGACCTTGCTGATCTGCTTCTTTCCATCTCCCAGGACCACTGCCCGATCGAGGCATACACAGAGGAGTTCCTCGACCTCGTTCACCAGGTGTCTTGGAACGAAGCAAACCTCAAATCCATCTTTTGGATTGGTCTGGATGAACAATCTGTGGTTGAGTGGATCATCCTACACCCTGGAAGAAGCAGATTCAGATTCCCTTTCCGTCCCTGTCACCTCTCCAGAGCCTAGTCCCAAGATGGCCGCCGCCAGTGCAGAGCCTAGTCCCAAGATGGCCGCCGCTGAATCTCCAGTCTCCGTCCTCGTCCAGAGTCCTTAGGTGAAACCAGTCTCTGTCCTCGTCCTGATGTCACAGATCTGCACAACTCTCTGATCATTTTAATCTCCTTCTTTTCTCTGATTCCATCACAGGCTGCTGGCATTCCCTCCTTTGGTTTTATAGATTCGAGAACCATCAAAAGCTAAAGAAGAAATAGATCATTTTAATGAGAGGGTTTATTTACTGTAGCAAAAGTTACCTTAGAACTACCTGACACCAGTGATTGATCATAAAAACAATGATCAGTCATTATCATGCATGAAATAACTTTTAACCAAATTCAAAGTTCAGTAATGGGCAACTGCTATAAGCAAATGTGTCAAAGGGAAGTTCATTTTTAGCTTTGTTTCTGGATTTTTTTTTAGACAACAGTTATCTTTAGGACTACACATGGTGACTTTCAGTTTGAAACATCAACAGTGCTCAACAGTCTGAGGTGCCTCACAGTATATGTTCTTCAGCATAGCTGAATGGCAGACTATAAGGGTCTTGAGACAATGTCATTAAAGTCCCCCTGTAGTCAATAATTGTATCTCTTAAAAGTAAATAAAAGTACATTTTGCAGTAAATAATATGCTAAAGCCCGAACGTTGACATGATTGGTTACAACTTGTCAAGCATGATGGCACCTGTGTTTGGCTTTGCCTCTGCTCCCTCTCTGCTCTCTCGTGTATTTGTGTTTTTTCTAGTGTTGTTTTTTTTGCGTTATTAGCCCTGGCAACTAGTAGCTGTGTCTCAGCTGCTTTAAAATATGATCGACACACGCTGTTCCGCATCAAGGAGAATATGAAAGACTTTTGTGTTACCTGGGCTAGGTACACAGAGATTTTCCCTGCAATTTTTGAATGCTCAACGTCATCGCCGTTGTACCTGTTGCTAGCTGGGCCCCGCGGCAGGAGAAGGAAGCGGGGAACCAGGCCTGGAGTCCAAGCCAAGCTGAGGAAACATCGGGGACAACCACCATGTCCGAGCGGCTACGGATCTTTCTTGGACGAGCGGTGCTTGTGGCCACGAGTCGGGCAAGGACTGCACCTCCGTCCCTCAGGAGTATCCAATGGAGACCTGGCAGCGAGAAATGGAGTACACTCATCTCAACGAACTGTGTCCTCCGGACTGTTCTGTGTTTGGGACACCGCGGGTGTTGTGGCAAGGTGGCAGACTCATGCTCGTGTACCGGGACCGCTTCTGCTGCAGGTTGATAAACCATAACTTTTTTAATAACCATTGTCTGACTGTTTTAAACAATGTTGCTCCCTTGAAAAGTGAATACACTTTTCCTTAGACTCCTTGCCCGTGGGTGAATGAGGAAATACTATCTTTCAGGAGAAAAGTCTGGAAGTTTATAGACTGTACTTGAAGGAACTTATCACATTACTAATTGGCATGATCAAACAGGCCAGGTCTGCTTATTTTTCTAATCTGGTATTTTTGAACAAGACAAATCCCAAAGTCCTATTTGACACACAATCTAAAATTATCTTTCCTCTAGCTCCTGCCTGTGCACTCAAAGACCGATTGGGTTTTTAAATGTTTTTTTTTTCCTGTGGTCTACTTTGTACTCTTGGGATACCTTTTGACTCGTCACTCTAGAGGATATAAAGGGTTTACTAAAAACAAGTGAAAGCATCTTTAAGCCCTCTTGATGTTCTGCCGACTTCGTTGCTCCTAAATGTGTTTGATTTAGTTGGACCGTATGTTGTTAAACTGATCTAACTTTCCCTTTTAACTGGTTCTGTGCCCAGCATGGGGTTCTGTGCCCAGACATGGGCTTATCTGGCTCTGTTCTTAAATGGTTCTCCTTTTATTTGAGTGACAGATCATTCTGTGTGTTTGTTAACAGAATTCTGTCTGAAATTTCCCCTCTGTCATGTGGAGTTCCTCAGGGCTCAGTTTTAGGTCATATTTTGTTTTTATAGTATATTAGCCTAGTCATTTTAAAAGTGTGTCTTATCACTTTTATGCTGACGACATTCATTTGTACTGTTCATTCAAAGAGTCAGAGTTAATTAAGTGAACTTCATTATTAGAATCCCTGCCTTTGCATTAAGATCTGGTTTAACAATAACTACTTACAACTGAATACAAAAAAGACTGAAACCTTAATCATTGCTCCAGACTAAAAACTACCTCAAATCGGAAAACACCTCTGTTCCTTGGGCTCATCCGTCCAGTTAAGCCTTAGAAACCTTGGTGTTTTGTTCGACAAATCAATGTCTCTGGGTCGTCATTCTAGACAGTTGGTCAGAAACTGTTTTTATCATTTGAGAAATATTTCTAAATTAAGAACATTGTTGTCCAAATCTGACATGGAGATGATTATTCATTCCTTTATTTTTCTCGTTTAGATTGTAATTCTCTTTTTACTTGTTTTAACAATTCTTCCCCGAGTCGTCTCCAAATGGTGCAAAACTCTCCAGGCTTTTAACAGGAACCAACAGAAGGACACACATTACACCGGTTTTATCCAAACTCCATTTGCTTCCAGTCAAACATAGAATTGATTATATAATTTTAGTTTTGACTGTTAGAGCACTACATGGACAGGCCCCCCAGTACATCACAGACCTGTTGATCCCCTATTCCTCTTCCCCGCACTCTTTGGTCCTCAGGTCAAAACCTTCTGATGGTTCCTAAAACCAACTTTACAACTCAGGGGGACCTGTCCTTTCAGGCAGTTGCCCCTAAACTCTGGAATGCCCTGCCCCTTTCGCTGCGTGTGGTTGAATCTGTTGATTCTTTTAAAAAGCAGCTGAAGACACTTTTATTTAGACAAGCTTTTCGTTGATTGGGATTTTATGTTGTATCTTTTGTTTTTAGCTCTGATAGTTTTATCTGTGTTTTATTGTTCTTTTATTTAAATTGTTGCACTTTGTAAATCACTTTGTGATTTATATCTGTGATAGGTGCTATATAAATAAAGTTTACTTACTACAAGGTAGTTTGTAACGTAAGAAACACGGGTGAATTCAACCGCGTTTTTGAGACTTTTTTCACATAGTTTTAAGGATAAAATACACAGCAATGGTGTTGACTGATGAATTTGCACATGGTTTGGCTTACAGCATATTAAAAACACCACATATACACATACATAACATTATACATATACATATACATAACAACAAAACTTGATTTTCACCACAGGGGGCCTTTAAAATAGCCATTATTTAAAGTAAATAACAGTTATATGGTTACTTTTAAGTAACTCCGGCCAAGTCAGCCACAGATGGACCAATACATGATCAAGCAAGTGCTTTCTTTCTTTCTTTCTTTCTTTCTTTTAATAAAGAACAAATGTAGTATATATAGTTATGGTATTGACTCATTTGGTATCATGAGAAACCAATCCAGCACTCCAAAATATTCCCTGTGTTTTAGCCCACAGCTCACTTTTTTCATTTGGTGAGGTTACCTGGCTGTATATACAGTCATGGTCAGAATTAATGGCACCCCTGGTAAATATGATCAAAACTGGCTGTAAAAAATAAATCTGCATCGTTTATCCTTTTGATCTTTCATTCAAAAAATTGCCAAAAATCTAACCTTTCATTGAAGTAAAAGAATTGAAAGTTTTGGGGGGTGTTTTTTCCAAAACATGTTGGCCACAATTATTGGTACCCCTATAATTTTTTACGAGTAAAATATCTCTGAAGTATATTCCCATTAATGTTTACCTTTTTTTAGCACACCAGGGTGACTAGGAACATGAAACTGTCTAGCTATGACTTCTTGTTTCACAGGAGTTTAAATATGAGGAAACACAAAGGCCAAATTCCCTTATTCATCCATCACATTGAGTAAAACCAAATAATATAGTTCTGATGCACATCAAAAGATTGTTGAGCATCACAAAATAGAAAGTGGCTGTGTTACGAATTTGCGTGGAAGCAAAGGCAGTAGGCGGATCTAAATGCAGCAGTAGACTTTAATTACTGACTCAGAACAGACAAGATACTCGTGGTACGCACATTAAACATACATTCAATAACTGACCACGAACAAAAGAGCAGACAGGATTTAAATACACAGACGGGATGAGGGAACAAGACACAGCTGGGGCAAATCAGAACACCGAGCGGGACCATACAACCTAACAAGACAACACACCTGAAACAAGGGACCTAATAATGACATGACTAGAATAACAGACTACAATTAACAAGGCACAAACTGAATAAAAGACCAAAGACAGAGAAACCACAAACCAGAAACATGACAAAAATAATAAACACCGTAACAGGCTGTAAGAAAATAGTTAAAGAATTGAAAATCCCCATTTTGACCATCAGGGCAATAACTAAGAAGTTACAATCAACTAAAGATGTTATGAATCTGCCAGGAAGAGGACGTGTGTCTATATTGCCTTAATGCACGGTGAGGAGGAGAGTTTGAGTGGCCAGAGACTCTTCAAGGATCACAGATGGAGAATTGCAGAGATAACTTGAGTCTTGGGGTCAGAAAGCCTATTTAAAAAAAATCAAACAACCCCTACATCACCACATGTTGTTTGGGAGGGTTTCAAGAAAAATCCTCCTCGCTCGTCCAAAAACAAACTCCAGCATATTCAGTTGTCTGAATGTCTGGATCTTTAAACGGCACAGGGTTCTGTGGTCAGATGAAACTAAAAAAAGAGCTTTTTGGCAGCAAACACGCTAGATGGGTTTCGTGCACACAAGGATAAAAAGTACCCCATGTGTACAATTTAATGTACCGTTGGATCTTTAATGTTGTGGGCATATTTTTCTGCTGGAGGTCCTGGACTTCTTGTTCAGATACATGGCATCATGGATTCTATCAAATATCAACAGATAAAAAATCAAAACCTGCTGAAAAAAAGCTTCTGCTAGAAATCTTATAATGGGCCATGTTTGGATCTTCCATCTGGACAACGATCCAAAACAAATATCAAAATCAACACAAAAATGTGTTACAGAGAACAAAATGAAGCTTCTGCCATGACCGTCCCAGTTCCCTGACCTGATGAGTTGAGTGAACTGAAGAGGAGAAGCACCAACGTGGATCTGGGAATCTACAGGATCTGGAGAGATTCTGTATGAAGGAATGGTCTCTGATCTCCTGTCAGGTGTTCTCCAAACTTATCAGACATTATAGGAGAAAACTCAGAGCTGTTATCTTAAAAAAAGGAGATTGTAAAAAGTATTTAATAAAAGGGTTCCAATAATTGTGGCCAACGTGTTTTGGAGAAAGACATTTATTTCATAATGTGATTTCCCCTCCACTTTCAATTCTTTTACTTCAATTAAAGGTTAGATTTTTGGCAATTTTTTGAATGAAAGATCAAAAGGATAAACAATGCAGATTTATTTTTTACAGCCAGTTTTGATCGTATTTACCAGGGGTGCCATTAATTCTGACCATGACTGTATATATTTATTAAAAAAAGGATCATGGATTAGCTTTTCCACAGCATCATTAAACATATTTCAGCGTCACAGTCCACCATCAGGGTCACCAGAGACATGGTGCTAAAATACAGGTCCAATGCTCCACTGCCATTCACTTACTGATTGTAGAGGTCCCATGAGACAGAACTCAAATCTGTGTAATACAGCATGGTCTTGTTTTCATTACTGCTGTCTTCTCAAATAAACACTTTAAATCCAGTTAATACTTTCATGGATGGAATTTTTTTTTATCTATAAAGTTTTTATAATCTCATGCATTGTTTGAATTGGATTCAGCGTATTCTGGAAATGAAGACACAGCCTATTTTGGTGCAATAAAGAGTCTGAAGTAGTTTGGTATTTGTATTCTTTTTTTTTTCTTCTTTTTTTTACATATGCTTTTTTTTAAAGTTGCTAAAGCAACTTTTCAAGAAATAGAATCATTTAAAACTTTTGAATCAAATTGGAAAATTGTGAATCAATTTTATTTATTTTAAACCCTTCACACTCCTGGCATTCAGATATAATTTTACCCAATTTTTCCTGGATTTTTTTGTTTTTGCTCTGCTTAACGAGCCATACTTTTAGTATCACAGTTTCTCAATTTGATTGGGATCAGATTTTATGTAGGCCATTGTAGTACGTTGTAGTACTTTTGTTGTTGTTGTTGTTTTTGGTCCTCCAAAAATGTGTTGCACCCACAAGATGCTTCCCAGCTTAAAAGGACAGTTCACTCAAAAATACAAATTATGTGTTTAGTCATTCTCAGGTCATGCCATATATGACTTTCTTCTATGCAACATGACTGGGTTTTTTAAGGCTTAAAGGTTGCATTTGCCTGAATGATACAGGTTTAAAACAAAATGAAGATGAGTAAATTATAACAGAAGGTCATTATTGGTGAACAAAATCATTCAGTTATTAATGGCTAATAATGTCTACTGGTCTCAGTTGACCATACAATCTTTTTTTTTTCTCTTTGTAGATTGATCACCAAATTTAGTTCTTTTTGAGTACAACCTTTGTGCCACACTCCCATACCGGTCAGTGTTATGTTCAGAGCTCAAATTATATTTGGTACATCTTGATACACAATCTCAATATGAAGTTGTTGGGGTTTTTTGGCACAGAGAGTTTTGATGTTTTGTTTTTTTAAGGAGTGTCAGGAGGATTGGATGTAACTTAATGTTCTTGATAAGCAATGAACCTATCTCTTTAAATTCTTTAAAGCACTCTTTAGTGTTTGTTTTCACAATTACATTGACGATTGGCTGATTTTAGCTAGTGGCTCATCAAGACTTGGTTCTCAATCACCTTCAGAGTTTACTCCTAAAATAAATCTGCTGAAGAGTGTGTTATTGCCAAGGCAAAATCTTCTTTTATGGACCCTTTCAGAGAAGGTGACTTGTCCAAGTATTGTTGCAGATTACTGGGTCCCTGCTGGGCTTGCTCCATATGAGACCATTTCAGTGGCACATACATTAAAACATAAGTTGATGGCAGACTTTATAGGCATTAATTACTTCTAGACCTGTAAGGGCTGCCATGTTGTGGTGAGGACTGACAATATGCCTGTGGTCTCATATCTGAATCACCATGGAGGGTTCATTCTCGCCCCATGCACAGTGTAGAGTGGCGCATTCTGGTTAGGTCACTAAAAAAGATTTTGTCTCTAAAAGCAGTTTATCTCCCAGGGAGTTTGAATCATGAAGCAAACCATCTTGTGAGGCACAGGCTGAGGTCTGGAGGCTGCACCCTTGAGTTGTCAACTTGTTTCTTGACTTGTTTGCATACAGTGAGATGACACTGTAGTCTATCCCCTCTCATTTGCTCTGTCACGCTCAGTGCCTCTGGAAATAGGTGCTTTGGTGCAGGTGTGGTCTAAGGCAAGTATGCATTTCTACCAGTGAGCTTACTTCTAGCTATTCTTTGGAGAGTTTGAGGGGGGAAGGTCTCGCTTGTGGTTTTCAGGGCTCATCCACGCTACTGCGTTTTAGTTTAGAAACGGAGAATTAAAACGAATACGATCTCCGTCCACACCAGCGTTTTAGCTGCGTATTAGAATTGATCTCCGTCCACATTAAAACGACTGAAAACGCGGATCACGTCACCATTCACCTACACTGTGTAAGCAGGAATCAGATTGACTATTCTTCAGATTTCGCTGAGGTTGATAAGTGCCGATTTGGACATTCGAAAGTTTTCGCACCATTCCTCAGGAACAACAACTTCATTGATACAATTATCCAACCATGCGCTGGTTCTTCCCGGCTTAAACCAAAACTGACGCTCCATGTACGGTCGACTCCGCCGCTGCACACGGGAATTGTCAGAGATCGCTCAAATAATAGCTTGCCTCCCGCGCATGTAGGCAGTTATAGCAATGTGAAATGCAGAATTTACTTGCACTAACGTAACTGGTAGTCCAGGCTGTTGTTGTATGTTTTCTTTAGTTGTATGACACCCAATCAGAGAGCCGAGAGTGACCCTCTGCGTCATCGTTTCTAAATTCCTCCGTTTTGACCCGTCTTCATTAAAACGCCCTCCGGAGATTCAAAACGCGAAACGGGGTCGGCAGCGTTTCTAAACTTCTCCGTTGTAGGTCTTTGTTTTTTCCGTTTTAGTGTGGACGGGAGGTGCAAACGTAGGAAAAGGTCTCCGTTTCTAAACTAAAACTTAGTAGTGTGGATGGGGCCTCAGATCTGGTCTCTCTTCTGGAGAAACTTCACTGAAGAATCTCGGCCATGGAAGACCATCTCTCTCAGGTTCTGGGTTTGTGATAGCACCCCTCTCCAGGGATTTGGAGACTCTGAACCTCTGAAACTTGAATTGGCACTTTGATGGATACAGGCCTTTCATCTGATATTACTGAGACCATCCCAAGTTCTCCTCTATGAAGCATATCTGTGCTTTTTAATTGGTGCTTATGTTCTGGTGTAGACAATGCAGAGATGATCTTGGTTTTGCAGGCTTTTTCTTTGAGCCCATGATGTTTGGATTGTTCTCCTAGTCCATAGACTGTAAAAAAGATGGACGACGCCTCTTCTCTCTCTTCCATTGGTGAAAAGTGAAGCCGCTAAAGTCCTAATATGGCGCTGGCAACTTGCGCTGATTTGGGACCTTATTCTGCGCAGTAGTGAACGCGGGACCTGAGTCTGGGCAGTAGTGAGCATGAAGTGGACCCGCGATATCGAGGTCCCGCCCACACTCTCGCAGAAACGGTTAATGCAAAGTTTACTGCAAACCATCTCAACTTTTGGTTCAAGTGGTTTCACTCAGTCAGTGAAATAAACAGTTATGGACATTTAGAAATTAAAGTTGTCCTATGGTGTCGTCTTATTTGTTTCACTTGCAGGTTTTGTTGTCTTTCTCTCCTTTCCCCTTTAAATGCAAGAGAAAGAGAGTTTGAATAGAATTGGTCTTGTAAGAGCTTTGAGAATTTACGTTGACTGTACAAGCCAGTGGTGTAAATCTGACCAGTAAATCTAAACAATTTAGCTTTTGGATGTTGGCTGTGTTACTCAAAATGCATCTTTCTTCTCCCCTAACTCCAAAGAGGAGTTAAGCCAGTAGGTGGTGACAAGTGACTAATTGAATAATTAACCTTCTGCGTTCTGAGGGGGTTTTGGGGCCCTGGAGAAGTTCTGACATGCCCTGACATTTGTGTTTTTTTTTTTAGGTGCCTATAAACATAATAATGGCTAAAGTCTAATTACACTGTATTCAGCACAAACAGGGCTACAATAATATGTGAGCAACATGTATGTACATGTTTGTATTTTGAAGAAAATAATGTTTATGTGTGTTTATTGAAAAATCTTAAAAATGGAAAGGTCACAGAGAACATACTTAATATGTGTCCACTGGATGTTTCAGCCTAGAGTTTTGTTTCAAAATTATGTGAAAATCATCCTGCCTACTCATTCAGATAAAACAATATATTGATTTAAATTTAGTAAGACACTTTTTGTTTACAAAGGCAATCTGTGTGGGGGCGTGAATGATCATGAATAATGCTGTGATTCACACCCGAAGAGATTAAGACCCTGCCTCTAATTAGTTGCATAATGAGCATTTCAGTCAGGTATGTGACTGAGAGGGAACTACAAAAAAGATTGTGAGGACAAAATAAATAAATAAATAAATGTGTGTAAATATATATATATATAGTTTATACTAGAATATAGTTAACAATATCCAAATATAAATGAAGGTCAAAGGCACATTTTGAATACACAGTCATACCTGGAAACAAATCTTGTTTAACCCACTTGGGTCCATAGTGTTTTTGGGGTCCTTGAGATGTTTAGACATGCCCTGACATTTGTGCTTTTTTCAGTTGCTTATAAACATATTAATAGCAAAGGTGTAATTACACTCTATTTAGCATGGGCTACCATAATATGTGAGCAAAATGTACAGTATACATGTTTGCATTTTTGAGAGAATGTTGTTTATTCATGGTTATTGAAAAAACTAAAACTTAAAGTGTCTGAAATAAGGCCACAAAACACATACTAAAATATGTGTCCACAAGACTTTTGACTAATGGGCGTTGTTGCCTAGAGTTTTTGCTTCAAAATGATCTGAAAATCATCCTGCCTAATCATTTACACAAAACAATACATTGATTTAAATTTTATAAGACACCTTTTTTATGTTTACTCATCTTAGTAGGCTATAGCAATATAGTTTGGATGTGTTCATGTAAAAATAACGTTTACTAATGTAGGTGCGAGAGTGAATGAACGGCACAGACACGCGCTGTATATCTGTAGTAAACAACGTGTGCGCGTCTGTGCTGTTCATTCATCATTTAGCCTACACATAGACACACAATTCATATTTAAACAGTCTTTTTGCGGTGTACAGACACTATTCAATATCGCGAATAGAACAAAGCACTTAAGAATAAATGACTTACTACATCAGCTGGATCCGTTGCTCCTCGAAATGAAACTACCAGCACTTCTGGTACATTTTCCAGGGTTATTAGATAGTATTATTCCTCACAGGTAGCAAGACGAGGTAAAGTACAATTTTTTATTAAACATGATGTGTTTTATAAACCATCTGGTGGGCGTTGGCATGTTTGAATAGCTTGCCTTAGATAATTTGCGTTTGAATACCGCGCACTCTCCATGGGCGTGGCACATTAACACGTAATCAGGTATAATGAGCTGGAAAGAAAAAGACTGACATCTCTCTCTTTTCATACAGATTACATAAACTGAGAATATTTGTTTTTTTTATATAAATTGATTCAATTAAAATAAGAGAGTTCAAGCTTCATTATGGAAAAACACTCGTGCCTGTATGACAAGTATTCGCGGAATTACAGTTAATTTTTGGACGTGTTTCAGAATGGACTTCACCGACAGAGAGAAGGCAAAACCAGCATCATGTTTATTTTTCTTTATTTGACTAAAAGCACAATACTTTGTTTATATTGTGCGTATACACAAAAAAAATAGAAACTTAACAGGATCGAATGATGTATAACACTAACACGAAAGATGAAAATCAAAAGAGTATTTTGAGTCTCTTTTGCAATGATAAGAAAAAAAGCGAGACTATCACGCCGGCGCGATAGCCGACCTCAGAGGTTTATATAAGCTATATAAGTAAACATCACATACCTGCCATTTCCAAGGTGTGTAGTGTTCCCTTTCAGTCACTCATGTTCGACGTAGCGTCGATCACTGTTTCACATGCCCGGGCTTATGAAACTATGCTCGTGGGTGTTTTATGTTCTCTCTGAGAACATGACCACGTCGGCACGTTGTTCGTCTTGCTTTTCTTATTAAGGTTTAAGTGTTCAGTGCAGTGCCGTGCCGTGTGCCATCGAGCTGCCGGCTGACAGCGCGGGTTGTCACGGCAACACAGCGCTCGTTGTTCGGTGCTCTAGATGCGCGGTCGAAACTTAAGTGCCTCGAACGAGGTGGAGTCCCCTCGCCTATGCCCCGATCTAGTTCTTCTTCTGGTGCTCCAGAAAAAGGCTACTTCTGCGTATAGCCAGGGAGACCGGAGGATTATAGTGAGGAGCCCACACGGATTGGTTACCGGGCAGGGGAGCCCTCACTATAATCCTCCGGTATCGCATCGCAAACATGTTGAGACTCTGTTTGTGGGTGGTTAACGTGACCACGTCAGAACGTTATTCGTCTTGCCTTTCTCATAAAGGTTTAGTGATCAGTGTGCTGTGTGCAGTCGAGTTGACGGCCACATTCACTGTCTCGCATGCCTGGCTGCTTCTGGATCGGATGCTTGTCATTCTCTTGATGGACCTAGCATTTCATTTGGAGCTCCAGGGGAGGATTAGACGTCGATCGTTGCATCAGAGAGAGGGTTGTTACGCTCTGGAAATGAAGATGATGCTGAGATCCCACTATAATGGTGTGCATGCTCACGCTGAATCAGATTCAGACTTGACAGCCATACTTTCCCGGGTTACTCTGGGGGCGCAGTGCAACTCCTTGCCCCGCCCATGTTTCTTACCGGATGTGTGTGAAAAACTTTTTGCACAATGGAAGCATTTTGGTGCCAATATGGCAAGCCAAACGTGCCAAAAGCTGCAAAAAGTTTTTCCTCTCTCACTACCCTCAATGTTGGGGCGGCAGTGCTACTCTAGACCGCCTCTTCACTGCATGTGACAGCCACCTTGCAAAAAATAAAAAAAATTGGAAGGCCAAAACAGGCATAATGCATGAGGGTAGTTCTGAGTTGGGGTTGAGCTGCGCCTGGTGACTGACCGTGTTTGAAGTCACAGCATTGGCCCTCGGCCAGATGATGTACACCTTAGTGGTCCAGAAGCGCCCCTTGGCTAAACTGTTGGAGACTGTGTCCAGCGGTTCTCCGCAGTTCAAAAACAGGCTGAGGTAAACCAAAAAACTTGCCACAATGAGCTCCCTGAGTCACTGGTGAGCTACCCCTCAGTATATTTGGCGCCGAGGGTGTCAGTCCCCTGCGAAAAAAAAAAAAAAAACCTCCGCCACAGCTAGCTCTACTGTGACGTTGAGCTTTCGCAGGAACAGCACCACCCGGCACCACCCGTCTCAGCAGCCCCTGTTCCACCACTGGCGTCTCAGCCTGCGGTACCACATTCTCAGTAAAAGCAGCTTCTCTATTTCTGGATCCCAAGAGGATACTTCGGGCCGATATGCCGTCCGAGTCGGGTCCCTGCATTCCGCCGCGCTGCCCCACCTCGGGTACGTCTGTCATGTCGTTGTTCCCACTTGTACGGTGTCTGGGGGACTGGCTAGTGCTTCCCAGCCCGTCTCACTGGTTCATCCGTACCATCAGACTCAGCTATGCGATTCAGTTCGCCCGGCGGCCCTCAGCCTTCACCAGGCAGAGATTGCAGTCCTGCTGGCGAAGGACGCAATCGAGCCGGTCCCTCCAGACTGGCTTCTACAGCCCTTACTTCATTATACCCAATAAAAGCAGTGGGTTACGACCTATCTTGGACCTGCGTGTCCTGAACCGGTCCCCTCACAGGCTGCCGTTCAAGATTCTTACGCATAAACACATTTTCAAATGCATCCGTCCCCAAGATTGGTTTGCAGCGATCGACCTGAAGGACATGTACTTTCATGTCTCGATTCTCCCTCGACACAGACCGTTTCTTCGCTTTGCGTTCGACGGACGGGCATATCAGTACAAAGTCTTACCCTTCGGGCTGGCCCTGTCGCCCCGTGTCTTCACGAAAGTCGCGGAGGCGGCCATTGCTCCCATGTGCGAGAGTGGTGTTCGCATTTTCATTTACCTCGACGACTGGCTTATTCTTATTTCCCGAACACAGGGACATGGTGCTTAGACACCTTAGCCACCTAGGGCTTCGGGTCAACTGGGAAAAGAGCAAACTCACCCCCGGGCAGAGGATATATTTTCTCGGTATGGGATCGAGTCCCGAGATGGGCGTGCTAGAGCGGCTCGTGCCGGGTCCAAGTAACCCCGCACTGTCGCCAAACTCTCAGCTTGTGGTCGGACCTTTCGTTCCTAAAACAAGTGTCCAGGCACTCAGTGGTCACAACGGATGCCTCTGCCACCGGCTGGGGGGCCACGTACAACGGGCATGCAGCTTCAGGTCTGTGGACGGGGCCTCAACTGCATTGGCACATCAACTGCCTCGAGTTGTTAGCAGTACATTTTGCACTGGGCCACTTCAAAACGCCACTACTAGGCAAGCATGTACTGGTCAGTACGGACAGCACTGCGACCGTTGCGTACATCAACTGTCTTTTATATCCTTAAAGTGTATGTTGCTGTACACACTGACACTAGAACGACTGACATCTCTCTTTTCATACAGCTTACATAAACAGAGAATATTTGTTTTCGTTTTGAATTAGACAATTTAAAAGTAGACACTTAAATGTTTATAATGATATTCACTGAGTTTTGTTTCAGTTTACGGACGTTCTCCAGAAAAAAAGTTCACAGAGACCGAGAAGGCAGAAAGTAAACTGTTTGTTTTATTTATTTTACAAAAGCACAATGTTTTCTTTTGATTGTAAGAGGACACATACAAAAGTAGGACACATAAAAAGTATTTTAAGTCTATTTTGCTGCTATGTGAAGAAATTTGCAAGGCTGCTATGTGAAGCCTTTGTCGACACCAGGGGGTGCATCAATAAAAAAATAAAAAAAGATTTAAACATCACTACTGTGTAATGCTCAAAGAGGTGCAACGGTTGATTTTGTTTACTTTTGTTTAAAGCTCTTTTCACAAGAATTAATATAAGAAGGTTGTGATTACCTGTGCCCTCATGCCTACAACCAAATCACCCCATGCTGACATTCTGAACAAGAAAACTATTGCTTGTGTGATATTTGCTTTCAGTGCCCATATTATACTTCCCCTCCTTACAATAGGGAAGACAAAATCAAAATTGCTCTAGAGTGCTTGAGAAATCACAGTAGAGTACTCAAGCAAGAATTATGTAACATCCTTATCCATTCCGTATCCTTATCTGTTATAAGATCTTCATTGGTCCCAGATAAACTTAGCTGATGATTAATATCAACAGCTTTATACTTTGATAGGTCTTTGAGTGATTTCCCTAACAGATGAAGGAGAGAAGCCCATGCAGTCTTGGCTGAGAAATGGCTAGTATGTCATCCCTTCTTATAAATGAAGGATCTTTTCTGAAAGTTACATCGTCCAGCCAACTGGGTCTTAGAATTATTAAATGGGTCATGGATGAAAAAATCAAATTGTCCTTGAGCTTTTTTGGATATATAAGAAGTTATCATACTATAAGAATATCCTTTAAATTCCAAAACTGAAAACTTACTTGCTAGTCAAGTAAGCAAAGAAAATCAAGCGCAGAGAACGACTCATTTTGGAATGTGCGTATATTCGCAAATGACGAGGAGTAGGTAAATAACATTTGTGGTGCTAACACTGGATCGAGCAACTAGGCAATACATATGCCTTTGAAGAGTGCAAACTGTTGTTCAGTGTCAGGTTGTGTAAAAACACAGTCGGTGGATAACCTTCCTTCTGACGTTGGATTATCAGAGAGACTAATTAAAAAGTTGTCTGGCTTCAGCCATGACGGTCGCACAGTAGAGAGCTCCCGATAGAACACGCGAAATTCGATCAAAAGTCCCCTCTATATCGAAGATACAGTAAGAATTTATTTTAAAGATTGGGGCAAATAACTACCGTAAACATTTAATTTGTTTCTGATGTGTCTTGAGTAGTGAAATACAGTTTTACCCTCGACGGTCAAGGCTAAACTAGCTCTATTAGCAAATAACAGAAGATGACGGACTCAGAGATTCTGCAGGAACTGAGACAATTCCGCCAGGAGAATAGACAGCAATTTGAGGAACTAAGAAGTGACATATCGGGTATCAACAACAGACTGGGAGAGGCCGAAGACCGGATCGAAAAGGCCGAAGAACGGGTACAGACCTCAGAAGATGCAGCATTGGAGATGCTAAAGCTACACATGAGGTTAGATGAGAAGCTAACAGAAATGGAGAGCCACAGCAGACGCGATAATCTAAGGATTTATGGGGTAGCCGAAGAGACAAATTATCCGTTGACATGCTGTCTTTTGTGGACAAACTTCTTCGCAAGGGCCTTCAACTGTCTGATGAAGTGCCTGATTTGCAAATTCAGAGGGCGCATCGCTCACTAGGCCCTCAGCCGACAGCGGGTGCACCATTATTATTATTATTTTGGTACTTTATGTTGTTCTGTATGTTCATGTTTGGAATATGTTTTTTTTTTCGTTATACTCTGCTGTTTTGCGCAGGGAAGGGAAGAGCACCGTGTCCATTTGTTTGGTTAACTATTGATTTAGTCACATTTTTAATAGATCTATAAAACTTGTATCACTTAACATAAAAGGCATACTTAATCCAGTTAAGAGGTCAAAAATGTTAACTCAACTGAAAAGGGACAAGGTCCAGATAGCATATATACAAGAATCCCACCTTAGTGATAGTGAACATGCTAAATTAAACAAAATGGGATACACAAAAGTATATTTCTCTTCACATAAATCAGGTAGACGTAGAGGAGTGGCGATTTTGTTGTGCAATGCACTAAATTTCAAATTCATATCTGAACACAAAGATGTAGAGGGGAAGGTATATTATGGTAATTGGCAAAATTGAGGGAACCTTAGTAAGTCTGTTCAATGTTTATATTGCACCAGGAAGTTACTGGTCATTCTACAAACATGTACTTGAAACAATGACAAAAAAAAGTCAGGGAGTGTTAATAGGTGGGGGAGATTTTAACATTCGATTAAATCCGAAAAAAGACAGTTCAAATGGCAAACCCGATAAGAAAAAATTACATAAGTAAATAATTTCATGAAAGAAGTGGGAATAGTAGATGTATGGAGGGAATTTAACCCGACAGGGCGGGACTACACGCATTATTCTGGGGCGCACAATGTTTACTCCAGAATAGACTTAATCCTGATGTTCAAAAACGATATGTTTCGAGCGATAAATTGTGACATAGGAATAAGTGCACTCTCAAATCACAATTTGGTATATTTGTCACTTAACCTTAATGGTAAAATAAAGTCTACCCTATGGAGATTAAATAAGAACATTCTGAGTGACAAGGGAATCAGGAATAAATTGAAATTCGAAATTGAATCCTATCTGTAATATAATGACAATGATGCAGTCGCGCCAGGTATATTATGGGATGCTTTAAAAGCAGTGCTCCGTGGGAAAATTATTGCAATTTCTTCTAATGTAAAGAAAATGAAAAAACAAAAATTACTAGACCTTGAGACTAAACTTAAAGAATTACAGAAAGAGCATTTGTCTTCTCCACAGGACTCAGTAATAGCAAAAATGTTCGAAATAAAGAAGGAGATAAATGAAATAAACACACAGGACATTCAGAAAAAAATTATTTTTACAAAACAACAATATTACGATACTGGAGGGAAAGCGCTTAAACTTTTGTCATATAGATTAAGGAAACAACAGGCGGAGAGAACAATTTTTAAAATTAAACATCCTGAAACAAACCAAATCGAAACTAACCTAGAAAAAATACAACAATGTTTTGAGGATTATTATCGGACACTATATTCTCAATCACAATTAAGAAGTGCTACTGAAATTGATTCATTTTTATCTTCACTAAATCTACCTAAAGTTACAAATGATCAGAACCAGAAGCTAATCTCGAAAATTACGAAGGAAGAAATTATATCCGCAATTAGGAGATTAAAAAATGGAAAAGCCCCCGGTGCAGATGGATTCAATTCCGAATGGTATAAAGTCAAGCAAGATCATTTGGCACCGACATTAATAAAAGCATTTAACGGGGTGCTCGGAACGAAGATTATTCCTCCTTCATGGAGAGAAGCTATTATTTCAATTATCCCCAAAGAAAATAAAGACAAACTTGAATGTGGAAATTATCGCCCCGTAAGCGTACTCAATATCGACTACAAATTATTTACTTCCATATTATGTAAACACCTCGAGGAAGTGTTACCTGAACTCATACACAAAGACCAGACAGGCTTTATTCGACAGAGGCAGACGCAAGACAATATTAGGAAAGCGCTTCTGATAATGAATCATGCCAGGCAATGCAAATTAGAAACTCTTATAATAAGTTTGGATGCCGAAAAAGCATTATATTCAGTACGATGGACATTTTTATATAAAGTAATGGATGCATTCGGTTTTCATTCTGACTTGATTGGGACTTTTTCTGCACTGTACAACAAACCTACTGCCAGAAGAAAAATAAACGGCGACTTATCCAAATCTGTTAAATTAGAAAGAGGAACCCGCCAGGGCTGTGGTGCATCGTCTCTACTTTTCTCTTTATTTATTGAGCCTTTAGCTCAGTGGATTAGACAGAGCACGGAAATTCAAGGGGTTTCTTTAAAATCAGGTGAACAAAAATTAGCTCTATTTGCTGACGACATACTAATATTCTTGACAGATCCCACTCAGTCACTTCCTAAATTAATGAAAACATTGGAAGAATATGGTTCTTTCTCAGGCTATAAAATCAATGTTACTAATACTCAGGTTTTAAGGCTGAATTACAATCCGCCCACAAAGATCAAAAAGGCATATAAATGGAAATGGGAATCAAATAACATTAAATATTTGGGAGCTGTTCTGACATTAGAACCGTCTAGATTGTTTGATGCCAACTATGAGCCTCTAATCTCAAAAATTAAATCAGACTTACAAAGGTGGAATAATGTCCCATTTTTGAGTTTACACTCTCGAGTAGATTCAATTAGAATAAATATCCTCCCTCGCTTCTTGTACCTCTTTCAATGTCTTCCTATTTGGATAACTCAAAAACATTTTGATGAATGGGATAACATAGTGGCAAAATATATTTGGCAAAATAAAAGGGGTAGGATAAAATATCAAACAATGCAGTTGACGAAGGAGAAAGGGGGGCTAGGCCTTCCCTGCCTCAGGGATTATTATTACGCTGCCCAAGTTAGACCTTTAATCTGTTTATGTTCACCCATTTATTTGGCGGGTTGGAAAGATGTTGAAAGGTCTATTATGAAGGATATACCCATTATGGCCCTTTTAAGTGACAAAAAACTTCAAATGAATAGCAATATAACTGAAGATGTTATGTATGAATCTCTCTTGAACTCCTGGAACAGAATATTGCAAATATGCAACTTAAAAAAAGTGTCTAGAATTTTAAGGAGGTGTGCATATGATTCTGACTTCAGACCAAATGCCCTGGATGGAAGATTTAAAGGCTGGGTCTCAAAGGGAATTACAACCTATTACTCGTTTATGCACAAGGGAGCATTTATGAGTTTTGAATTCTTACAGAACAAATATGGTTTAGGTCAAGACGATTTCTATAGATACTTACAGGTTAGGCATTATTTTGAACAAAACATAAAAATATCACTGGGAAAAAACAACTTGGGGTTCCTACAGACTTTCTTAACATTAATTACATCCATTTCCCTAAATGGGTTGGTTTCTAGGTTGTACAGAGCCATTCAGCATGGGAAAAAACACAGGACGAGTACATTAAGAGGAGATGGGAAATGGAAAGTAAGATACAAATTACAAATGAAAGCTGGGTGAATTTATGTAGAGTACAATGGAACACTACTAGTTCAAACACCTGGCGCGAGTTTGGTTGGAAGAATATAATCAGGTTTTTTATCACACCTATTCAAAAAGGACACCAGGGTAGTGGTGACTCATGCTGGAGGCTCTGTGGTTTCTCGGGAGCCGGCCATTTCCATATGTTCGGGGACTGCCCAATGTTAAGCCTTTATTGGTCACAAATATGTGAGCATATTAACCATATATTTGGTAGTAAATTACCTTGCAATTTTGAAAATGTGTATTTGGGCAATGTGATGTTAATAACTGGAGAAATAAGGACAAGAGGTTGCTTTGGATACTAGTGGCAGCGAGTAAAAAAGCCATAACCAGGAAATGGTTAAAACCGGACCTTCCGACCATCGAAGAGTGGGTCAACATAATCTACGAAATCTACAGTATGGAAAAGCTTTCATTCACTCTCAGGAATCAAAGGGACATGTTTTACAAAATCTGGACAAAGTGGTCTGAGTATGTCAAGCCCATAAGATCGGATTTTGTATGAATGTTACAGTTTTAAGTGTAAGAAAAACGTTTCTGAACCGATGCTCTTCCCATTGTTGTTCATATTAAAAACAAGGTTAAAATAAAAATTTATAATAAAAAAATAAAAAGTTGTCTAATTAAAATATGCTGTGCCTTTTATTAGGGCTGGGCATTGTTAGGAATTTCACAATTCGATTCGATTTCGATTCTTGAGGCTTCGATTCGATTTCGATTTGATATTGATTTATTAGCTTCGATATCGATTCAATAATTAGTAAATTCACAAGTAATTAAGTACCTGAGTATATTTTTAAATAATGTGTGCAGTATTACCAATGTTTAAGAACAAATAGACCCCAGCATATTTCCTGTCATGGTTTATTTAGCAGAACAAACTGTACAATATTGTACATGTGTTGAATACAAACCACAACTGTAACAAACAGGTGCTTTATTAACACCTCTAAAGTGCATGTAACTGTAATAGAAAGTATATTTCTTTCTTCCTATACATTCAAGTTATAAAAGAAATGTAAACAGAAACACAAAATGTGCATACTCATAAAAAAAAGCGCTTTGTGAGGCACACGTGCACACATTTGCACACACGCAAGGACTCTTCCTCTCTGTCGTGCGCGCGCTACGCGGTTTGGAGCTCGCAAGCTCTAGATTTCGGGAGATTTGAACTAATTTGCGTACATCAGGGAGCCGCTATCAATATGTGGGAGACTCCCGGAGACTTATTGTTGTTCTTATTATCATTTAGGGGGGCTTAGGAACATTTTGGGGTAGCTTCAGCCCCCCTAAAAAAGGCCTAACGACGTCCCTGGTTGGTGGTGCAGGCTTGAACGGAGTGCAGCTACTGTCCGTCATCTTGCTGTTTTGGTAAAGCGCGTCTTGTACAACGCTGAATGCTCTCACTAGAGTGTTGCCCACAGCGCCGCCACTGGCCGGTGGGCTGAATGGATTCATAGGATTTGATGAATCGATATTGAATTGAGAAACAAATAATTGCAATGCATTGATGAATCGATATTTTTACCCAGCCCTACCTTCTATATTTAATCCGACAGGAATGGCGCAACACACTTATGTGAGTAAAAAAAAGTTTTTACTGTGTCACTATTGTTAAAGATCTTTTGATATTGATACGTGTCTAACCAAAATCACCAGTGACCAGTGATGTCTGATATGTAATGATTCATGAACAGTCAGATGTTCTTTGCCTCAGAATCTTTTATTGCTGTTTATGTGTCAGTAAATCAAACCAGTGACTAAATGGTCAACTTCACATTTTTTCTCTTAGTTGGATTAAAATAATCTGTTATTTAAACTGTGATTGAATTATATATAGAAAGCGATCAAAGAACTCTCCCTTTACAATCCCTGAAGCTGTCAAACACACAGCGCGAGTTTATCAGTGACTGAGTTCTTGACTCTCGCCAAGACTCCCATAATAATCAACACATCTCTTATCACAAATCTCTACATCGTGTTTGTACTTTTAGCTATGATGAAAGCATTTTTGAGTGCAGAAATGGAGATGCAATGACAAGATCACTTCATTCATCAACATATCTGTGATCGGCTACAATGCTAATCACTGCAGCCTTTCATGCCACGATCTAAATATAATGCTATAGTTTTAAATATAATGCAATGATCAACACTTTTCATGATTAGTTATGTCAGGATTCCACCAGCTTCATCCACTCCTCCCACTCATTCACTCACTCCATCCACCTGTTCATTATCACCTGAGTTCTAATCACCGTCACCTGCACCCATCATAACATCTCCCATTATATTCAGCTCCCCTGCACTCACTCTTTGTCTGGTCTCGTTTACACATGACCCACAGACTCTCCCTTGATACTTACCTGCTACTTACCTGCCTTCCCTTGGACTTTATGCAAACCTCGCCTTTAGTACTCGTCTTCAGCCTTCAGCCTTCAGCCATCCGCCTGCATCCGTCCCTGGGATCCTTCACCTGCATCTGCAAAAGAGACTCTAGTTAATCTTCAGTTAAGTTACCATACAAGTAGCATCTGTCTTCATACTCCCCATATCTCTGACTGCTTCTGCAAAACCTGTTAAATAAACAACTTCACTTACCACCAGTCTGACTCCTGTATCATCCGTGACAGAAGACCAGACCGAACATGCAGAAATCAGCGGAGCCCGTGGAGAATCCATCTTGTGATTATTTCGCCGAACTCGTCCAGGTGGTTCGCCAATCGCTACTCTCTTCACCACCTCCCAATCCAACCTCCGATTGCGAAGATGTCACCCACTCTGCACGCCAGTACGCACTTCCGCAAACGTCCTCTGCTTCTGCTTCGTCTGCTGTCTCTGCGAGTCCCATGGCCCGACCAGCGACATTCACTGGCGAGGCGGAGGACTGCAGCGGTTTTCTACTTCAAACCTCATTATACTTCCAGATGCAAGCCCATCAGTTTATGAACGATTCAGCCCGAGTGGCCTTTGTTATCTCCTTGTTATCCGGTCGAGCACTCCAATGGGCACAATCTTTATGGAACTCTAACTCTCCTGTGGTGAAGTCTCTTTCGAACTTTGTGCAACACTTCAAGGAAGTTTTCGGGCAGACCACATCCGATCTATCGGTTCACGATCAGCTGTTCAATCTCCATCAGGGAAACTCCTCGGTGAGTAATTATGCACTTCAGTTTCGCACGTTGGCCGCATCGAGTGGCTGGAACGAAACCGCTCTAATAACTGCCTTCCGGCATGGCAATATTAACACCGACATTCGTCAGCTGATTGTTGTGTTTGAGGACTCTATTGGCCTTGAGATTCTCATTCAGAGAACCATTCGGGTATCCCAACTTTTGTCTGCCTACAATAACCCTGCTTCCGCTGTATGTCCTCCGCCCACGGCTCCATCATGCGCTCCTCCAGCACCCGAGCCTATGCAAGTCGACTCCACTCATCTCTATTCTACAGAGCGGCAGCGTCGCATTAAACTTCACCTCTGTTTGAACTGTGGGGGTGATAAACATCTCATCAGCACTTGCCCCGTTCGACCTCAGCACCCAGCGGTAAGCATCATTCGGATTCCTCCCAATATTGCACCTTTGAACCGTACTACAGTCCATCTATTAACCTCTCATGTGTGTTTCCCAGCACAAGCCCTCCTCGACTCTGGTTCCGCGGGGAACTTCATATCCACGCAACTCCTACAAAAACTGAAAATCAGTAAACGCAGAATCCTCCAAGATCTCCGAGTTCAAACTATTCAAGGTGAACTGCTGGGGCAAGGTCGAATTCGCTTTACCACCCCTACTCTGAAGCTCTGTGTCGGCTGCCTACATACTCAGGAGATTTCCTTTATGGTGCTGGAGGAGTCCACTGCTGAACTCATCCTGGGACGCCCCTGGATGGTCCAACACCTACCCACCATCAACTGGACGTCCGTGGAGATCCTTTGTTGGGGTGAGAGCTGTTTTCCTTCCTGCATATCGACGGTTAAAATAATTCAACAAAGCCCTTCATCATCCGAGGGAAGCCCAGAGTTTTTCCCGTTTGTTCCACGTCTATTGAGAGTCCTGAGATCCAACATCAGGTGGAGATTCCAGCGGAGTATAGGGCGTTCCAGGATGTGTTCAGCAAACAACTGGCAACTAAGCTACCACCTCATCGACCATGGGACTGCGCTATCAACCTGCTACCTGGAGCCACTCTGTCTAAAGGTCGTGTCTATCCTCTGTCCATCCCGGAGCAGAAGGCCATGGAGGAGTATGTGGAGGAAGCCCACAAGCAAGAGTACATTCGTCCATCCACATCCCCTGCCGCTTCCAGCTTCTTCTTCGTGGCAAAAAAGGACGGAGGCTTGAGGCCGTGCATAGACTACCGTCATCTCAACTCCCAAACCGTGAAATTTAGCTATTTAGCTTTCTCTGGTCCCAGCAGCTTTCGAGCAGTGCTTACTCGAATTTACGCAGTGCTTACAACCTGATCCGAATTCCTCGAGGCGATGAGTGGAAGACTGCTTTCATCAAGCCCTCCGGTCATTATGAGTACCGAGTCATGCCCTTCGGACTGTCTAACGCTCCAGCCGTCTTCCAGGGATACAGATCCTTCTAAAAAAATTAGCATATTGTGATAAAGTTCATTATTTTCCATAATGTATTGATACAAATTAAACTTTCATATATTTTAGATTCATTGCACACCAACTGAAATATTTCAGGTCTTTTATTGTTATAATGCTGATGATTTTGGCATACAGCTCATGAAAACCCAAAATTCCTATCTCAAAAAATTAGCATATTTCATCCGACCAATAAAATAAGTGTTTTTAATACAAAAAAAGTCAACCTTCAAATAATTATGTTCAGTTTTGCACTCAATACTTGGTCGGGAATCCTTTTGCAGAAATGACTGCTTCAATGCGGCGTGGCATGGAGGCAATCAGCCTGTGGCACTGCTGAGGTGTTATGGAGGTCCAGGATGCTTCGATAGAGGCCTTAAGCACATCCAGAGTGTTGGGTATTGCGTCTCTCAACTTCCTCTTCACAATATCCCACAGATTCTCTATGGGGTTCAGGTCAGGAGAGTTGGCAGGCCAATTGAGCACAGTAATACCATGGTCAGTAAACCATTTACCAGTGGTTTTGGCACTGTGAGCAGGTGCCAGGTCGTGCTGAAAAATTAAATCTTCATCTCCATAAAGCTTTTCAGCAGATGGAAGCTTGAAGTGCTCCAAAATCTCCTGATAGCTACTTGCATTGACCCTGCCCTTGATAAAACACAGTGGACCGACACCAGCAGCTGACATGGCACCCCAGACCATCACTGACTGTGGGTACTTGACACTGGACTTCAGGCATTTTGGCATTTCCTTCTCCCCAGTCTTCCTCCAGAGTCAGACTCTGGCACCTTGATTTCCGAATGACATGCAAAATTTGCTTTCATCCGAAAAAAGTACTTTGGACCTCTGAGAACAGGCCAGTGCTGCTTCTCTGTAGCCCAGGTCAGGCGCTTCTACCGCTGTTTCTGGTTCAAAAGTGGCTTGACCTGGGGAATGCGGTACCTGTAGCCCACCTGCCACCTGTGCACAGTGGCTCTGGATGTTTCTACTCCAGACTCAGTCCACTGCTTCCGCAGGTCCCCCAAGGTCTGGAATCGGTCCTTCTCCACAATCTTCCTCAGGGTCCGGTCACCTCTTCTCGTTGTGCAGCGTTTTTTGCCACACTTTTTCCTTCCCACAGACTTCCCACTGAGGTGCCTTGATACAGCACTCTGGGAACAGCCTATTTGTTCAGAAATTTCTTTCTGTGTCTTACCCTCTTGCTTGAGGGTGTCAATGATGGCCTTCTGGACAGCAGTCAGGTCGGCAGTCTTACCCATGATTGCGGTAATGAAACAGGCTGGGAGTTTTTAAAAGCCTCAGGAATCTTTTGCAGGTGTTTAGAGTTAATTAGTTGATTCAGATGATTAGGTTAATAGCTCGTTTAGAGACCCTTTTCATGATATGCTAATTTTTTGAGATAGGAATTTTGGGTTTTCATGAGCTGTATGCCAAAATCATCAGTATTAAAACAATAAAAGACCTGAAATATTTCAGTTGGTGTGCAATGAATCTAAAATATATGAATTTTTTTGAGAAGGACCTGTACATGAACGAGGTCTTCAGAGAATATCTCAACAGATTCGTGGTCGTCTACATTGACGATATTCTCATCTACTCTACCTCCCTTGCTGAACATCAACGTCACGTCTCTCTAGTCATGGAGAAACTGAGAGCTCACCAAATATACCTCAAGCTGGAAAAATGTGAGTTTCACACCACCTTAGTCCAGTTTCAGGGCTACTTCATTGACCAGTATGGAGTTCGGATGGACCAGAGGAAGGTGGAAGCTATTCAGAACTGGCCCCAGCCATCAACTGTGAAAGTTCTTCAGCTATTTCTAGGATTCGCTAATTTCTTTCGGAGATTCATCAAGAACTATAGTCACTTCAGTGCTCCTCTAACATCTTGTCTCCAGGGCCGGCCCAAGTCTCTGTCCTTGTCTCCAGAAGCCACCCTCGCCTTTCAGCACCTCAAAAAAAAGCTTTTCAAACCACTCCAATCCTGGTTCATCAGGGTCCCGAAATTCCCTGTGTTGTCGAGGTGGACGCGTCCTCAACCGGGGTTGGAACGGTACAGGGCGGGCGATCCTCCCAGCGGCAGGGCGATCCTCCCAAACTCCATCCATGTGCCTTCTTCTCTAAAAAGCTGTCCCCGGCGGAGCGGTACTACCGTATCAGCAATTGTGAGCTGCTCGCCATCAAGTTGGCTTTGGAGGAGTGGAGCCATTGGCTGGAGGGAGCTAACCACCAATTCCACGTCATCACAGATCATCGCAACTTAGAATACCTCAGGGAGGCTAAGAACCTGAATCAGCACCATTCATAATCAGCAATTCATAGTCCTCCCAGTGAAGATTCAGCACCTGAATCCATTCTCCCTCCAGCCGTGTTCGTCAACCCTATCATCTGGGACATCGACGAAGAGCTGGCCGATGAGAACTGTCACCATCCCGCTCCGATGGGAGGTCCAAAGGGGCGCCTCTTCGTTCCACGCCACCTTCGCACCGCCCTTCTGGACTCCGCTCATACCTCTCCAGGCTCTGGACATCATGGTAGCTCTCGCTCCTCAGTAACCGGTACTGGTGGCCATCCATCTCCCAGGATGTGTCCAGGTATGGCAAAGGATGCTCAGTCTGTGCCGTTACCAACACCCCCAGAAGACTCCCGGAGGGCAATCTCGTGCCTCTGCCAATCCCTCAGCGACCATGGTCTCATATTGGAGTGGACTTCATGACTGACCTGCCCCAATCCAGCAACCACACGTGTGTCTTTGTAGTTGTGGATCGCTTTTTTAAAGCCTGCTAGCTGATTCCATTACCAGGACTTCCTACTGCATTTGAGGCCGCTGAGGCCCTCTTCAATCATGTGTTTCGGAACTTCGGAATTCCTGAAGATATTGTCTCGGACAGAGGTCCGCAGTTCATATCTAGAGTGTGGCAAGCATTCTTCAAACTCCTCGGGGGTACGGTCAGCTTGTCTTCTGGATACCACCATCAGACTAACGGCCAGACTGATGATCTGACTGAAGAGATGATCAGTTCACGAGCACCTTTAACTGAGGCTCTACAGCGATCTGTCAGACACATTAAAGTGTAAATTGCAGGTTAAATTTTTCACGAAGATTATGCAATGTGCTTATTAAACATAAAGATAAGAACCGCCCACCATTGTTTTGTATGTTTTTTTATACCAAAATGCTGAATATAATATGAAAAGTCTGTACTTTTTACAGTGGTTTTAAGCACTCCCTCTCCCTTCCACTAGGCTGGGCGTGACGTCATAAAAGGGACTCCAAGACTAGAGTTACCGTTAGACTAACGGCAAGTAGGCTAGCAGTTATATTGGAGGAGACCTAACTCAGCAAGCAAAAATGGTGTTGATGAATGAAATAACCAAATTGTAAACATACTCGTGTGTGCTGGCTATGATATTACCATAATTCTGCCTGAAATGAGTGTAATTCGCAAAACAAACGGGTTCAGTCTGCATGCGTCAAAACCAGGGATGCTGCGTGAGGCACGTCAGATTAATGGATTATTTGATGATAATTTTTACTTTTCACACCGTTTTAAAAATAAAAATAGACAGTACAGTATACAGTACTCATAACTTCAAATTTTATTATAATTGTATTTCATATAATATACAATAATGTCATTTTTACTTGTTATATCAAATGTGATAATGACTAGTAGTCTACATTTAAAATATCAAAATATGCTCCCCATAAACATTTTAAATGAAATAACGATGTCATAATATTGTGAGATTTACACCATTATGAAAACAATAGAGAATGAATCGACATTCTCTGTGATCGATTCGCGCTTGGGTAGCATTTTTTTTTTGACAAGGCAGCACAAATCGTCTGAACACCGGTCGCGGTGCGGGTCGAGCTGCTTCCACTAAACTCCAAAACGCGTTCACCTCACGGCAGCACATACTCTCCACTGCTGATTCCATTGGGTGGCATAGCCCACACAAACACCTGTCAAACACAGCGATAGGGACATCGATCTCTTTTTTTCTTTCTGACAATGAGCATCGCTAATTAGTTATGATTTAGCACACGCAATATCGCATTCTGTCTGCAGATGCCAGCAAAAGTGCCATTGTGCCTGTGCAGTGTGTGCATCTCTACAGCTCTGAGGACTACGAACACTATGTAAGTAAATAATGTCTTCAGTTGTTGTCCCTCCTTGCTATTCTACATGACGACAAGATTTTAAAAAGACTTTGGCTTGTTCCCTAATGTTATCCGTGTTAGCACCAGGTTAACCTAGGCTAGCTGTAGCTACTCACCATTACCCCTTTTCCACCAAAGCATTTTGAGAGCCGGTTCGGAGCCGGTGCCTACTCGCGAACCAGTTCTTTGTGTTCCGACAGCCAAAGAACCGGTTCTCGGCCAGGAAAACTGGTTCCAAAGCGGCACCAACTCTTTGCTGGACTAGAACCAGAGAACCGTTCTTTTACCACGTCATGCTTACGGCGGGGGCTGGGGGCGGATTTAGATGTGTTCTAAACATCTTTTCTGACCACTAAGCCAGGAGAAACATTTGCAGAAACACGATGTAGTCCGCCATTGTAATTGTTATGCTTGAATTTGGCACGAGTGTTTCTAGCTTTTTTTTATTATTATTTTTTTTGTATTGAAAACATTATGTAAGCAAAGAAGAAAACAGTCACAATATAGAACAAATAAACGGAAAGAAAAAAAAGACACAAGACAGGGGTACATAACTAATCAGAAAATATTACATATCAAAGGAAAATATTAAAAGACTTACATATTTCAATTGTTTTTAAAGCCTTCTTGGTACACGAGTTAGAGATAAACCCAAAGCAATGTTGTACTTGCAAGCGTTCCTAGCTAAGACGTATAGCAACGTACACAGTGACGTAACGACGTTGTTTGCTGGGCGCTCTAGTCAGTGGAAAAACAAACTGGTTCTGAGAAGGTTCGCAAGTTGAACCAACTCTGAACCAACTTTGAACCAGCACCAGTTCCGAACCAGTTCTTTTTTGGTGGAAAAGGGGTACATGACACCTGGCCAACCCTCCACTCATTTTCCTCACGCCAAGCATTGATAGCTCTTTGAGGACCATCATTTCTGGCAATTTCCTCCCCTCTCTCACGCCTGACTGGTTCAAAATTGTCCATAGTCAAGCCACAAACAGTTGGAATCTAGCGGAGTATGGGTTTAGGGTTGTAACGGTATGAGATTTTCACGGTATGATAATAGTCTCAGAAAATATCACGGTTTCACGGTTTACGGTATTAAACAATGATTATTATTATCAGCTGCAATGAACCTTAAATTAATGAAAACTGATAGGGTTTTTTGGTTGAACATATGGTTTATTAAAAAAACTTTTTTAATCTACCTTTTGAAAAAATAAGAAAGAAAAAATAAAGCTGCAGATCTCACATTTGAACAAACATGTTTGATCAATTGAATTAATAAAATTCTTAATTTATTAATTTTTATTTAAGATAATTTTTATTTTGACAGGTTGTACTAAACTCCTATGAGTTTCAGTCAGAGTGTATTTGACAATGATTATTTTCAACAAAATTATGAAATGCTCATTTAGTTCTCTCAGAGCAGCTCTGGATATGTTCATGTGTTCACGTCCTTATATAGTGAGTGAGACGGCAGACGCTTTAAACACCATGAGCGTCCCACATACTTGAGTATATACTAGGTATACAAGCAGAATATAGATTTACAGTTTTTTGCGCTGTTTAATAGACACACTCATATAGCGATTTTATTTATTGCACAGCTATATTTTAGATTTATTCATCCATCTATCAAATCGCGCATTTTACGTGACATCTGCGTTATATTGTAAATTCCCTCAGCAACACGTAAATAATATGGACTTAAGTTATAAATGGAACTTTATCTGCAGGGAGGGAAGGTTTTCGCGAATATGGGGGAACATATTTGACATATTTCCTCATTTTGCAGCCACTCTTCGTCCATATTTCTGGACACAACTGGATATCAATCTTCAAGGAAAAACCCACGTTCGTTTTTCGGATACCCAAAGTATTCCCACACTGCAGATTTTAATTTTTTTTTTCGAAGAATTCGCAGCCTCAGTCTCAGACATTTTCTCCAGTGCACATGTATAGGTGGAGTAGTCAAGTGGAAATAAGTTGCATATGCGCATTTGAGATCTGCTTTAATTTTTTTTCCAAAACCGTGGATAAGCAAATGTTCACGATATGATAATCGTACAAGTCAATATCGCGATAAACCGCCATACCGGTATACCGTTACAACCCTATATGGGTTGCTACTCCCTTTTATGCCATCATCACCCAGTTAGGGTAAAAAACATGCTACCTTTGAAGAAACCTCAATAAATGTTATTTTAACGCATTTTAAGACAGAAATGTTTTAATATTTACATATTGAGCACTTTAATCTACACATTACTTGATTGTGGTGGTTAACCTGCAATTTACACTTCAAAGAGCCACAAAACGGTATTTATTTTTTAAATTTCTTATGACCAAATTTGAAAGTTGTTACTTTGTTTCATATCAAAAGTAACCTGGTCTGTCGTGTCTGTCAGTGCGTTGTCTGCTCCACATTGTATTTTTCACTGTGTGAGAACATGGTGTGTGGCGTGAGAGCGGCGTGGCTTGTCGGACATAGCAACAGTAACTAAAGGAGGTGGGTCTTTGCGAACTGTCAATTGTGTTTATGTAAACACTGTGTGTATTTGACAGTATTTGGACGAGACACAATTTAGATAAAGTCCGGTAATCGGGCGCTGTTTGACAGGTTTTTAGTGTGTGTGCACTCGGTGTGTACCGGCACAGAAAAAAAACCGCAAGTCAGAACAGCACGCAAATTAAATGTTTAACCGGCAAGGCTTAAAAGCAAATGCAAATAATAAACTTTTGTGATTTCGAATAAGTGCAGTGTCCTGTGAGTAACTCTAGCGCTGCGTTAATATGTGATGCGAATGTATGTCGAGTTACAGGTCACGGTCAGGGTCTATGGTCGCACCATAGTTTGGGGGCCCCCTAGTGGCGGCGGTGCCCTAAGCAGCTGCTTAGTTCGCGTATAGGGAGGGCCGGCTCTGTGTGTGCGTATATAAAAGAAAGAGAGGAGTGGAACAATGAAACAGCAGTGGAAGAAGATGGGCATTCAGAATGATGAAGGATCCAAGAGACTGAGAAAAGGACATAAAAAAAAAGTGAAGGAGAGTGATCATTCAGCACTTAGCATGTTTGCAGCATTACTGCTTCTTTGCAAGCACCATGCATTTCTTACCCTTTTCAAAATGGCTGCCAAAAAAAAAAAATATATATATATATATATATATTTATATATATATATATATATAATGTAGTACCATCTGTTTCTTTCTTGTTTGTCTCTTTTTCCATATACCCATGATAACTTTATATTAAAGAGATCATTCATCATTTATTCACTCTCATGTAATTCTAAATGCGTATCATTTTCTTTGAACTGTAGATCACGAAAGATGTCAGATCAACTTTACGCACCATATTTTGAATATATGCATAGCCTCTGTGGTGGAAATTAACGCAATGCTTACATTTGGTTCAATAAATATTTGTTTGTCATTTTATTTTTTTCTTGTCAAAGATATATTTAGAGGTGTCGCAGTACACTGTTACATTTAATAAATATTGATATGTTAATACTACAGATAATATTGTAAATAATAAATAATAAATAAATATAAATAAATAAAGCGGAAAAAAGAAGATTCAGTGTGTTGCTTAAACTGCTACACAAAATTGTGCCGGAGAACATGGCAGGCGAAAGCTGGGCACTCTATCAACACCAAAAAAGTTAACCCACTATAAATCATATATGTATGTGTGTGTATGAAACTTGGGAGCCCCTGGTTACCATTCATTTTAACTATATAGAAAAGAGCAGCATGAACATTCTGCCAAGCTCACATAGGTTTAGAGTGAAATGAGGCTGAGTAAATCATGATAGGATTTTATTTTTTGGATGAGCTACCCATTTAACTTTTTTTATTATGCATTTAAAAGACAATGATTAATAATGTGCCATGTATTTTCACACTATATTAAATGTCCTTGGGGCAAAGTGAAAAAGCTCTAGAAGAAATGCCAGAGTGGCACCTCTTTGTTAAGGCAGTTGCTAGTGATAATGTAGCTGTCGTTTTAGGAGGTCAGCGGTTCAGGAGTTGCTCTTGAATTATCTTTCAACCTTTAAAACCTCTGAAAAGACATTGGAATTCAAAGAACTAGCATCATTACTTTGTGCTATCATCTCATGTGGAAGCTTGCAAAGGTGAATACCCTCTGAAAGATGCTGCTGATTTAAAACATTATATCAGTGATCAAAGCTCAAGGGCGTAGTAGGTAACAAAAGGTACCAGAACCAAACCAACGTGATTCATGTTATTTCAGAACACTGACATCTGAGAAAATGTCTGTGTATCAATGAGAAAAATATTCCAAGCAGGGATGTCTGTCTGTGATTGCAGACTGTTCATCAACCTGCACCAGAATACTTTCAATAATATATGTGGGTTCCTGCTCTTCAAAGGGAACCTCAGATCAAAAATTAATCCCTCTCCATTGTGCATGTATTGGCCTTGGACATGGTCAATATATAGTTTCCCTTTGAAAAAAAAAACAAAAAAAAAACATGCCTTTTACTTTGGTGTTTAGAATTTTTTTTTCTTCTTCTCAGTATCGAATTCGGTAAGTCTCGAGCACATGGAAACACATGTATTTCCCGTAGCAAGAAGATCAGGCCCAAAGATCAACACATGATAAGGGCCATTAATCAGCTGAATCTTTTTAAGTTCATGCTAACTAAGAGCAGATTAGCATTAGAGGTGACTTTAAAGGCGTCTTTCTGATCTCCATCCATTGCATGCACGTGGTGATGTGAGGAAGGCCAGCATGACATGAATACTGAGTAGTCTTTCCAGAGGCATGGAAGCCCTCTCATCCATGTGACTAATGTATGTATGCCCAGTCATCTGTCTCAATTGTGACCAAAGACAAGGAAGTGGACCACCTCTTTCTAGAAGGGTCAGGCGTTTTGCATCCCTCAGTGCTGAGCAATGCACTTAAGAGAGTGGAGCTTTATAAAAGGTGGGTTCAGTCCCATTGCTTAGACTAATGAAACATAGAGGACCTAAACTTCATGTTCATGTGTGAATATCAGGGAAGTCACATTCTGCCATCGTCTATCATAATGACAGAAAAAGAGTGAATATTTTTGATGGAGCAGGACAAAAGATATACAGATTGTTTTTGTATTGGTTTGAAACATTGTGAATTTGTACATTTGTAAGACTATAGAATTACAGATCTGCATAGTTTTAAAACTGACTATAGTTGGCCGGGTTTTCTCAATGACTAGGCTAGTCAATTAGTCTTAATAAAGCCCTGTATAATTGGCCCTATTTTCTTAAGCAACATTTACATAAGTTGCACTCTTGCATAAAACGGTTAAACTGGTTCAGTAGACCACTCAAATGGGGTATAATTACAAGGCGCAAATTTTCCAAGAGGAAACTGTCTAAGACGTACAGTAGGTACCGAGACAGAAAAATTCACACAAGTGCGGTAAAGTGTTCCACACGTGAGACATGTTCGCATAAAAAAAAAGAGAGAGAGAGAAAATTGAGAGTTGTAAAACCCATTATATACCATATGGCATTTTGAAAACTTTAATATAATGCAATGATTGTATGATATGGTCTCAAAGACAAGGCAGTTTAAAGTGTTTCATGTCAGACTGTATGATAGTTTGTAGCCAAGATGGTCGCACACTGAGTCACAATGAGCTTCTTTGAATTGTTTTCAGATTCTTTATTAAAAACCTTCAACAGACAAGAAATGACTGAGCTACACCTATTTGAAGTCAATAGTCAGCAAAGTCAGTTTTGAGAAAAATCAAAAATTCAACTATCTTCTCATAATACCACAATTGTTTGATTACCATTGAGACATCATATGACAGCATATGAATTAAAGACCCCCTGTGGTGAAAATCAGTGTTTTAAATGTTGTTTATATGTCTATGTGGTGTTTTTAATATGCTTTAAGACAAACCATGTGCATATTTATAAGTCAACACCATTGCTGAGTATTTACTTTCCTTAAAACTGTTTCCTTTAAAAAAAAAGACAATCTCAAAAACATGGTTTGAAATTGTCGATGTTTCTTACGTCACAAACTACCTTGTAACCAATCCCATCAATGTGTTAGGGGGGTTTAGCATATCATCATCACTAGCTCTGAAGCAGGGGGTTCTCAAGAGAAGCCTATTTTTTTCTGTTGATATGAAAAATCAGGTACATTTAGCAATATAGCAGGTGAATTATGTATATGATGTATATTACAATGTTATGATGAACTATATGCCTTTCTCCACTGAAGTTGTTCAAAACGTTTCTAAGGTGGGATAGCTAGCTGTCTGAGAGGCGTCTTTGTGCGCACGCTTCGGACTTGTCAGTTAGTATGAGTAAGGTCGTTTTGTTCACATCAGCATGAGTTTGAAAATCACATTTCATTGGTTCAGACTCATGCCAGTGAGAATTCACTATGAATATTCACAAAGTTGGAATGCTGCGCTTTACAACGATGCCAAACTTGTGCTGAGGGGAAGCGCCATTCATCGAAAAGCGAGCAGAGAAAAATGGCAACATTTCATGGATTATTAAAACAGACAACTTACAAATAAAGATATTTTTTGATGTTTAATTACTATTTGTAGCATTGGTATCGCTAGTCGAGGGCTTAATGAACTCACTTTTGTGAAAACCTCAGATCCGACTGGTTTCGACATATTTCACTGGTTTTGCTTGTAGCTTGTGTGTAGCCCATGCGCATTACGACTCATTTTGCCAGCACGGGTCACAAATTATCGGTATTGGCGATAGGTTTTTCTGTTTGGTCAATGTGTCGGAAGCAGGACTTTTATTTTGACATCACTCAGAACCCCAGCACCTGAACACACAGCGCTCACATTCTCCATCATTCTTATTAGTTTACCGTCTCTGTTTAACTGTTCTGTCTAATGCGTTATTAGACTGAACTGTTAAACTAAGTATAGAACGATTAACCAAAAAAAGTGAATGGTATGTATATGAAAAAATATTAAAGCATTTGCTTTTATAGTATTAGTAATAGAAATGCAAACACTTTAATACTTTATAATACTATGTAAAATAATATGATGCTCCCACACTCCATACCCGCCACCCCCACCCTCGATGACAAACACACCTACGTCTTTTATTTTTGTTTATTGGAAACTTGCAATTACTGTACATTATCAACCAAATATAAACACATCTTTATTCACCTGTTTCCATGATCATTTGATAACTGGGCAAAGAGAAGTGGCATACACATGCAACAAATGCCCCATAATACATTTTAACATGCTCATTACTCAATATATTTAATTATACTTGGTGTTAGTTTTTTAGAGTACTGTTTTTCTCTCTGTCCGATGGTGCCCTTGATGAATTAATAAAAAGGCAGAGTGTGTAAGACGGACTTTAGACTAGCGAGGATTTTTTTTCTCTCTAACCACTGACTGCTTTTGCTTCTGATTGCTTTCAGAGGGAAAATAATTTCTCCATAACAGTAGCAAATTGGTGAAACAGATTTGCAAATAATCCAGTGTTTATTCGTGTTTGTTCTCTGAATAACGTCAGGTTTCTATTTGCAACATGTTTTGCAGCATCGAGCAATGTAGCCAGTCACCACCATATTTGTTAAACTGAACACAATGGCTAATCAGAGCAAGGTTCCCACGGGTCCTTGAAATCCTTGAAATCCTTGAAAGTTTGTGAATATGAAAAAAAATCCCATTCAGTCGCTCATGTTCGACGTGACGACAACGTGGCGATGTAATGGGTTCACTTCATGGAGCCCTATCAACTTTGAGTGTCTACAGAACGAGCCAATGAACGTTGGCGTGCGTGAGAAGCGTCACCCGCCCCGCACCATGGGTATAAACTGGAAGCTGGTGCACGCACTCATTGTCTTTCGCTTCGGAGCCGAGCTTTCTTTTCGACTCTGAGTTTCTGCAGACTGCTGCATTGTTGAAGACTGCTTCAAAAGAAAAATACTCTGTTCCAGTGCTGGTGTGAAGGTGCAATCAGCGGTGGCCGCGAGCATTACAGCTCACAACTGCTGTTTTCACAGCATTGCTTGTGTGTGTGTATGTGTCGTCTCGGTGGGCGTTCCTCTCTTAGGTGTGTACCCCGATTACACCGCGGCTATCCCTGGGTGCTTCAGCACTGAGAGAATTATTTTTTCTTTTCTATATTTTTTGTTTTCAACTAAAAGAGCAACACAAGCGTTACCCTGCGTCCTTTTCAGGATGTCATTCCGCTTGTGCTGGTTCTCAGCGCGCCGCCCCGGTACCATTCTTTCCGGAAGTGCATGAGGAGCTTACTAGAACGTGGACGGCACCGTATAGTGCCAGCATTCTGGATGTGGTCGATCCCTGGCGCTAGCAGACGGCCACAATAGTTCCCTCTCATGTTTTGGCGTTCAGCGCGCTGAGGCAGCTTTTGTAAATAGCTCATGTTCTCATTGCGGGAATATGACTATGGCAGTGCTAAGATCAAGACTTGCTTACCTCAAGGGAGGTGCAGTCCCCTCGCTGATGCACAGATCTAGTGTTTATTCTGGACCTCAGAATAAACCTACTTTTGCGCATGGTCAGGGTGATCTGAGGATTACCGTGAGGGCTTCCCCGCTGAGGCAATCTCCGCAGGCCCCTCAAGCGCTGCCACCGTTGGAGCTTCCAAAGGAACGCGCTGGTCCTTCTCATGGACAACCAGCCGTGTCCTTTGGGGCCCCACCTGACGATCAGATGTCGATCGCAGCATCGGAGTCTTTCATGTATACATATTCATATATACATGAATATGTATATATCGGCATATATACATATTCAATTTCTCATTAATGAAATTATTTAATCAACCAATCACATGGCAGTTGCTTCAATGCATTTAGGGGTGTGGTCCTGGTCAAGACAATCTCCTGTACTCCAAACTGAATGTCAGAATGGGAAAGAAAGGTGATTTAAGCAATTTTGAGCGTGGCATGGTTGTTGGTGCCAGACGGGCCGGTCTGAGTATTTCACAATCTGCTCAGTTAGTGGGATTTTCACGCACAACCATTTCTAGGGTTTACAAAGAATGGTTTGAAAAGGGAAAAACATCCAGTATGCGGCAGTCCTGTGGGCGAAAATGCCTTGTTGATGCTATAGGTCAGAGGAGAATGGGCCGACTGATTCAAGCTGATAGAAGAGCAACTTTGACTGAAATAACCACTCGTTACAACCGAGGTATGCAGCAAAGCATTTGTGAAGCCACAACACGCACAACCTTCAGGCGGATGGGCTACAACAGCAGAAGACCCCACCGGGTACCACTCATCTCCACTACAAATAGGAAAAAGAGGCTACAATTTGCAAGAGCTCACCAAAATTGGACAGTTGAAGACTTGAAAAATGTTGCCTGGTCTGATGAGTCAGAATTTGGCGTAAACAGAATGAGAACATGGATCCATCATGTTATTACTGTGCAGGCTGGTGGTGGTGGTGTAATGGTGTGGGGGATGCTTACTTCGCACACTTTAGGCCCCTTAGTGCCAATTGGGCATTGTTTAAATGCCACGGCCGACCTGAGCATTGTTTCTGACCATGTCCATCCCTTTATGGCCACCATGTACCCATCCTCTGATGGCTACTTCCAGCAGGATTATGCACCATGTCACAAAGCTCAAATCATTTCAAATTGGTTTCTTGAACATGAAAATGAGTTCACTGTACCAAAATGGCCCCCACAGTCACTAGATCTCAACCCAATAGAGCATCTTTGGGATTTGGTGGAACGGGAGCTTCGTGCCCTGGATGTGCATCCCACAAATCTCCATCAACTGCAAGATGCTATCCTATAAATATGGGCCAACATTTCTAAAGAATGCTTTCAGCACCTTGTTGAATCAGTGCCACGTAGAATTAAGGCAGTTCTGAAGACGAAAGGGGGTCAAACACAGTATTAGTATGGTGTTCCTAATAATCCTTTAGGTGAGTGTATATATTAATAATAATTCAGGAAATACCTCCAAAATAAGTGTTTTTTCTGTAAAACATTTAATGTAAATTTCTGTAAAAGTTTTTGCCCTTCATTTAAATTAGGATATTTTACTTTAATTGTATGGTTTTTTTTGTGGTTACCAATTATTATTATTATTATTTTTTTATTTTTTACTTATTTTACAGTGTGGCAGAAAATCATGCTTTCTGCAGTTTAGAAATTGTGTATGCTCACATCGCAAAATCCTGGCCAAAATCATACATTGTGAGTTTAAGATAAATTAAGATTGAAACATTGTTATTCGATCAGTCTAGCTAATTGACTTGACATTTCTATGATTACTAGTCGGCCATCGTGATCCATCTCTAATTAGAACAAATTTGCATGAAAAGTGTCTTACTTTTCAAATTTTAAATTATTGAGCTAAGAATTAAAACAAATATGTATTGTATTGTACACATTGCAAATTGTATTGTTTACAGATAAATCTTAAGTCTTAAGACTTGCTCAAGTCAGTAAAATTGCATGTGTGTGTGTGTGTGTGTGTGTGTGTGTGTGTGTGTGTGTGTGTGTGTGTGTGTGTGTGTGTGTGTGTGTGTGTGTGTGTGTGTGTGTGTGTGTGTGTGTGTGTGTGTGTCAGACTGATACTGGAATCTTCCTTAACCAAGCAGTGCTCCACAATCCCTCTTAGCACTTTATCAAACCACAGCTTTGTGCAGAGTGTAGACAGTGCCGAGTTCAAGACCTCATGAAAAGTGTGAGTGGGCTGAAGAAGTGGTGTGTATGAGTTTATTGAGGTGCTTTGCTGTATCGATCACCCACCCATGTCCCTCTGAAGAACATGCCATCTGGGTGTTGAGAAATGCAGTTTAAGATTAAGCCAAATACATCATCCAACGACGGGCCCCAGTTGTTTGCTGAATCTCTTGAAATATGTAGAGATATGTCTATGGAGAAATGAAGTTAGTGTTTTTTGAATAGTCGTGTCATCAAGCTCAGAACTTGCGAAAGCCTATTTAAACTGTCGTCTATAAAAACTAAAATGCTGACCAAGATGCCTTTCCGACCTCTGGGGGTTCTATTAAAAATGATTTTTCATATTTGGTAGAACAGGCCATTTGAGTCCAAGGCAGTGATGGGTGAAGATTGCATTTATCCAATGATGTTTGAGTTTTACAGTGAAAAAGTAGCCATGGTGTTTTGGTCGTCATGGACCAAATAAAGTGCTCTGTGTCAAGCGTGGGTGTTATCAGTCAGCTTTCTCTCCATTACACGACATCTCTGTTCGGGCCAGCCACAGGCCCACTGATCATTTAGAAGATGCTGTCAGCAATCTGTCAAAGTCTCATCAGAACTTTAACAACCTTATTTACGTGTACATATGTTCACAAGTACCTATAGTCACATGGCATTTGTACAGTCATCAGGCTCACATGCTCAGCCACTTGATGAGAACACGCTTCTCTCTTCTGTTGTCATCTCTGCCTTGTCATGTCTGAGGTTTGGCTCTGTATCAGAGCAGATGGACTTGGGCTAATGACCACATGATCTTATGAATCTAGCGCTGAGCTATTATATTTTGTTTACTTGTCTTGTGCGTTCTTTAGCATGACACGTGTGCAAATCAAGTAGATATCACCCCCCCCCCACACACACACACAATCCTAAAATCCAATGTAGTAAAATTTTCCTTGATGGGCCGACTGACCATGAATAACCTGTTCACTAAGAAAAAGCTACACCCAAAAGGGCAGGGTATTGATACGGATTGGCTAATTCTTAGATTTTGATTCACATGCTCTTCATTTAATTACAATTTTGCACCCATACAATTTTGCACCCTTTAAAATATTCCACATCCATTAAAATGTTCCATCATAAATGTCAATCCATTTAAATAGTTCATCCATCGGTCCATCCATACAAAATTCCATCAGTACATGTACACTACTGTTCCATCCATATTCCATCCATCTGTCCACCAATTAAATAGCCTGGGAAAACCCAGATGATCTTCCGGCAAATTTAGATTTGCTCTGCAAGTTAGTCTGGCGAAGAGCCCATTCAAACCCATTTCCAATCTTTCCAAATTTAGGCACCAATCACAAACGTTGAGGCGGGCTTTACAAGATGACGATCGATCTGATTGGTTTTAGGTCTATCCAATTGCGCACAGACGCATTTGAGCGACGTCCGTTGGTGACGGCCTTTTGGAAATGAGCCATCAATGAACCTTCCCCAGACCCTAACTCAGACTGAGAAGGGTCTGGTTTTAACCAGGCTACCAATTAAACAATTCATATTATGGAATAAAATACACGTTGGCCACAATTATTGGTACCCCTAGAAATTATTATGAGTAAAATATCTCTGAAGTATATTCAATAAGTGAATATTAAGTGACATGACATTTAGCCTGAGTATGATGTCCCATACTCAGAATTTGTGCTCTGCATTTCACCCATCCAAGTGCGCACACACACTGCAGTGAGTATTGAACATACACACACCATGAACACACACCCTGAGCGGTGGGCAGCCATTTTTTGCTGCAGCTCTGAACATTCACTCCCCCACCTACATTTCCTGCCAGCCACTTTCCACATTCCCCTTCATATTTACAATTCTCTAAAAAAAAAAGTATCCCATGTGTACGGTTAAATTTACTGCCGGATTTTTAATGTTGTGGGCCTATTTTTCTGCTGGAGGTCCTGGACATCTTGTTCAGCTACATGGCACCAAATCAAAACATGATGGCCTCTGTTTGAGCCATGGTTGGATCTTCCATCGGGACAATGATCCAAAACAAACATCAAAATCTACACAAAAATGGGTCAGTGAGCACAACATTAAGGTTTTTCCATGGCCATTCCAGTCCCCTGGCCTGAATCCTTTAGGAAACTGAAGAGGATAGTGTATCATCATAGGCTTAGGGATTTGAAGGAACTGGTGTGATTCTGTATGGAAGAATGGTTTCTGATCTCTTGTCATGTGTTCTCCAAACTCAAAAAAAGTAGAAGACTCAGAGCTGTTATCTTGGCAAAAGGAGGTTGCAAAAAGTATTAAATAAAAAGGTGCTATTGATTGTGGCCAATGTCTAGTAGATAATAACATTTACTTCATAATTCGACGAAATTGTTTTACTTCAAAGAAAGGATAGGTTTTTGTGATAGAAAAAAAAGATAAAAAGGGTTAACCATGCAGAATTTTTTCAAGCTTGTTCATATTTACCAAGGGTGCCAATAATTCTGACCACGACTGAATTCCTTCATGGTTGCATCATGACATGCGCTTATGAGCTGTGTTGTGCTTCATAGGCATATTTCCCTCTGTGGGATCTCACAATGATAGGTAATTTAATAATTGTATAGTCTGTCAGTTTAATTTAAGTCTGTGTGGTAGCTTGTGAGCTTGAGAAACACATCAGTTATGTGTCTTCCCTTTATAACACGTGATGTTGCTTAGCTGAGATGGTCATCTGGCCCCTGACATTTCCCAGAGCGCTGGACTGTAGATGGACTCCACTGTGTCAGGTCATCTTTGCATCATCCTTGAATTCATGTCTCGTCATTAAGGATGGCACGTTTGCTTATGCGTGCAAGACATTTTTGGCCATCCTGTAGAAGGGCCAAATATGATCTGTTATGTCACCCTCGCCACTTGTTCATAACCCACCATGCTTTTTATTTGAAATTAAACAAGTAAACATCTAGCCTACCTGCTGGGATATCTCAGTTTACTAAATCATTTTTGTTATTTGTTATCTGTGGGAGGTAACTATTATTAGCAATAGCTTTGTTATGAAAGGACCACTCACAGTCCTTCCCTATCAATGTCCATTTCTGTTTTAACTCTTTGTGATGGTGAGTACAACGTCAACTCACATTAAAAACAATGAGATGTGAGTTGGCTGGCATCTGCTGAGCGAGATCCAAAAGACCATAGTCCGACAGGTTTTAATAATTTATTGCCTTGGACATTTTAGTGATTTTTTTTTTCTGTTGTTCACCAGCAGACATCAGAGCATCCTAAAAGTTTTTTTTTTTTTGTATGTAATTGGACCTGGGTTGAAGACCTGATTTCTGTTTTGTGCTTCGGTGTTCATGTTGCTGTACTCAATCTCGCAATCGAAAAGACAAAAGACAAAACACAAAAAAGCAAAAGGCATTTTGAATGAATGTAAAAAACTCCCCAGTTCTTGTGTTGACCATTCTTTTTTGTACAAAAATACTCACGTGAATTCACGTTCACCACGAATCACGTATTTGCATATTTTTTATTCAAAACGGTAAGTTTGTCGCACTGATAGTATTTTTACCTGCAAAAACCTTTTTACCTACAGCTTTATTATGAAAGGTAAAAATATTTATATATTTTTTTGTGCGTGTGTGTTGTTTTTGTTTTTTATAAGTTTTTATTTTGTTATTGAACTGCTTATATGGATATAGATATCACACACAGTAACTGTTCTCGTATAACATAACTTGTGGTTGACGTGAGTTATCCAAAGTAGCAAGGAAGTACCGCAACTGAGCGATTCAGCCAAGGTTCAGATTGATGACTCCTTTGATCAGTAAAGTCTGTTTCGCTAATCAGTTTGACTGAATCATTAAAAAGAATAGCACAAATCAAGCAATGTATTTGGCAGTTGGACTGCACATTTTGAGAACAATGTAATATAATGTTTTGTTGACTAGTTAAAGTTAATACATATTACATAATAAAAATAGCTTTATGTTTTTGCCGAGCAGCTCCGCTCCTGAATCGCTCTGCCGCAAATGCTAACTGACAGATTTGTGGAGGTGTATGATGGATGATGGTGTTTATGACGGAAAGAATATATCATGGATGGTGTCACTCTTTCAGTTCTATCTTTATTTTCAAGTTTTTTTTTTTATCATCCAATTGCTTATTTTCACCAAGTTTAAGTTTGGCTTATGTTTTATTTATTTATTTGAGTTTTTTTTTCTTCTTCTGATGTTAATATGTAATGCACTTCAAATAAAATTGATAACAAAAAAATCTACATTCTAACATTCCACATGCTCTGAGTTGAAAAGCAAATCCGACTGTAAAACGCTGATTCACTCTCTTAATTAGAGGTGTTTGAGACTGTCGTCTCACCCTCTCATCCCCAGCTGTCTGCTCAAGTGATGTGTGAATCTTAAGCCTTCTCATACACTAGCTATGACTAATTACTGAATCTCTCTTGTGTTAGAAGTCCTGGACCGTTTCTAATCCAACAAGATGCTCACTTCAAATTGCTGACAGCGAAAAATCCAGCATTTGTGCTACGCTTAGCTTTTGTCCTCCAGTTTTTTTTTGTTTTGTTTTTTCCCCTTTATGTTCACTAAAAATGCGTGCCTTAGTAACTATGGGTCATTTGCTGGGCTCTTTGCGTAATTAGAAGTAATTGTGCCCCGGTACAAGGGAATTAGCTAAGCTTTACTCTCCAAAGTAAGCCCCATGCTTCCGCTGGTCTTTGTGAGGCAGTTTCAATCATCATACAACTGGCTTAGTGACATCAGTCAATTAGGGCCATTCGTGGGATCTCAAGTGCCTTTTTTGTTATTTGTTCGTCCATGTGATGAGTGGACAAAATTTTGGAGTCTCTGTTATTGAGAGCTGATTATATCTTCTGCTTAAGCAAACATTCTGACTCTCTGATGGCTTTTATGACTCTAGATAGTAGGGATGCACCGAATTTTCGAGCGACGAAAATGGCATTTTCGTTTTTTGGCCGAAAAAGAAAAACTTCTGAAAATGTATGCTGTCCCTCCCCTCAGTGTTCAGCGCTCAGGTTTCACTCTCTCTCTAGCTATCATCACAGCGCGGTGTGACGCTCAGTTGCTCACAGCCCATGCAAACGTCGGCTCATTGGAAAAGTCCGCTCAAATAACACGCAGACAAAATTTCTAATTTGTATACTTGTTTCTATTTGCAATAGCCCTACTGTGCTGTAACATGGTGTGGTATGTGCTAGGCAACACTGGTAATGATGGTTCCCTCTCGTTCACTGATAGAATCCTTGAAATTATTTAATTTAATTGAAAAAAGTCGAATATTAATACAGTTATGCCAAAAAAATCTAATTTAAAATAAGAAATAATTTTTAAAAAGAATTTTTGGTTTCGGTTTTTGGCCAAGTGCATCCAGCATTTTCGGTTTCAGCCCTAAAATTATGTACGAGAGTCTGGTATTACCAGGCTAGCGCATGTCCCCCCTTGTTTCAAAATCTACTGAGAGCATGTCAAAGGATGATACATATTTTGTGTTTTTCTGTAAGTAAACATTGTGCCTTTAATGGTTGTGTAATTTTGTGTACGTCTAATTTGTTATCATTAAATTGTATTAGTTATCAGCATTAAATCGATCATTGGCCGCCTTGATTTGTAGATATCAGCATCGGACTTTGACAAACCAATGCTGACCGACCACAAATTTTAACCAGGAAAATATTAATACAGATTGCCTGTAAAGCCTGAGATTCCTGACCTTTATACGTGTAATTCAATTACTTTATCATTTAATTGGTCTCAAGATTTTAAAGGTCACCTGTTGTTCTAGTGAGAACATCAGATTTTTGCATTTTATGCGGCATCAAGTGCATGTATATCAGCAGCAAGAACACATTTGTCTGCATTCTGTTTAATGATTTCATGAAAACTGATAGCAAGCCAGCAAAAGCAATATAGAATTGTAGTGTCCATCTGACAGAGCCGTCTGCGTGATCCATGACTGTTTAAAGACTCTGGGGCGGATCTAATCCGTGGGGAATTTGCATATCATAATTAATAATTGGTAATTAATAATTATTCATACGTTTGGATTAGATCAGTCTTACATGTTAATAAAACTCCCGATAAGGGATGATATGTCATTTTACCTGCATGCATGTCTGTGTATCCTTGCACTTAACCACAAGTTGATTGCAATTAACTACACGGACCACGTCTTACAAAACAGGCTAAATTAATTAGCTCAATTGTCAGACTAATATTTGTGGGAATCCACAATATCATCTTACTTTATAGGATTTCAGGAAAAGCAATTCTGTGGCCACAAGAATTGGGTTTCCTGCCCTATAAACACATACTCTTTAAAGTATCTTTAATTTGTAAGCTTGTTGCTATAAGATCTTTTGACACTTAAGGGACTTGAAAATGAGCAAAAAGGCAGTACATCAATCAAATGAATATAATGAATTCAATAAGGCAGAACTACTTATGTATTTACTACGGTTACATGGGATATATGTATTTACAAACATAATAAACAACAAAACACGATAAGGCATCGATGAACGAGAAATGCATAGAGTGTGGACAATGGAAACACGTGTGAGAGAGAGAGAGGGGGAGAGGGAGAGAGAGAGAGAGAGCATTGGCAACATTCACCCTGATAGTCACCTGTCTGTAACAACACGAAAACATCATCTTAATGCTTCTTAGAAGCTCTATAAAGAGATATACTTGCAGGTTTCTGAGTCTCTCTGTGTCGCGGCATTCCTGCGCGGCCGCAGTGCGTGAGCGGAGTCCTTTAGGAAGCGTCACGTGGTGTTGCTTGGGGCGCGTGTTGAACGGAGGTTCAAAGTCTTTGGGGTAACATTACCAAAGGAAAATAGTTCGGCTAAGTTCGTTTCACTTCGTGGAAGTGAACAGAGTCGACTACGGAAAACAAAACTTTGACTAACAAAGAAAAGAAATAAAGATCTCTACGGGGAAATCCCGCGGAGTTAACGTTACATCTTTGCATGGCTGGTGAAGAAACGCTTGTGCGTCTCTCGGTCCGGCGCGTCGCGTGGTCACGTGTGCGTGTTTCTCCTTCAAAACGAGCGCGCGCTCGTTTAAAGGTCCCTTGTAGTTGGATTTGCTGAAGAGATATGTCACGCGGTGTTCTTTTCACTCGTCGATTGGAATTAAACACGGAGACTTATCTAAGACTGAAAAACACAAACTAAACTAGAAACAAATAAAAGAAGGCGAAGAGCTCGCCCGGAGGCGAGACGTTACATTATAACACGAGGACAAGAGAAGTAAGAGCGCGATAAACTGGTATTCAGTCCTTTTGAAGACCTGACGTTTCCGCCTTCTTTGGAAGAGGGTCCAATCAGGAGCTGTCCCTTTGGAGGGAGATTTTATGACCCTTTGTGTTATAACCAGGCATTTAAATCTCTAGTTTCATTGGGTGTTTAAGAGAAGAATCTTCACAATTCTTATAATACTAATGTGTCACAAAGTTTAGCAAAATGTAATGTCAATTAACAAATGGGGAATGAAGATTGGAGTTTATCGAGACCAAACTTGCCACAAATGGATTTGGTTAAACATTAGTTGGCAAAGTTTAAAACATTATCGCATTAGAGTTGTCGAGAAACATAGACCAAACCACAAAAAGGCAACTCATGAAATAGGGAACTTAGATACATTGTTCATACAATTCTCAAGTGGATATATAATAGCATATATATATATATATATATATGAATACAGGATTCATTTCTCCTCCTTGTTTAGAATTCAGAGAGAGCCACAGTTCTGTGAACATTCCTTTGGGTCGTAAACACTGTTATCTAAGAACACCAGTGATGTTAGTTTTGGTCTCTTTTCACTCCAAAGATGGAAAACATAGTAAACTATATTTTACTGGATATTACTGTACATATTCTGATTGATCACACCGAAACCATTCTGGAGGTGTCCAGAACTATGTGTACAAGTTATGGGAATAGACAGTTATATTTAAAATGCATAATGAAGGTATTTATAATTCACTTTAAGCTACGATAAAATCATAGTCATTCCAATGTGACATGGGCAAATGGACACACATAAAAACACATTGAATATATCTGGTTAAATGTCTTTTAAAGAAAAGAAGTTTCTTTTCGCTTTGGACTCTACTTCCTTTGGGACATTCCGATCAGTCATAAAATGTCTTGTAATCGGACACCACGCTCTGTCCTGAGTGTGGTCTTCACTGGTGGGGGAATGTGTCTGTGTGTGTGTGTGTGTGTGTGTGTGTGTGTTTGGGTTAATTTACATTCAGAGATTTTTGGTCTTTAGCAGGATGTATTTAGTTATTCAGATTCACCCACTTAGCCCAGTCCTTACAACTGATAACAACCATAAGGACTGCTCAACAAAACTATAGCAAATTCCAGCATCATTAGAATATTCACTACCAACACGAAAACTCCTGCTCAAGTATACTTGAGACATAACTGTTTTAAGCTGTGTCAGATGGTGGTGTTTACAAATTGTCAGTGGTAAATGGTCCCTATGACAGAGTGGAAGGATGATGGTTTGTCTGACATTGTGGGCTGATATTTGGCTACTTCCTGCCCTCGATGTGGTTCATTGAACTTGATTTTGTTGTGGTTTCAGTAAGGGAGAGATCTAGATCAAGAGACAGATTGCCTGACATTTAAACTTCTGAAATGCACTTGACAGCAGCTGTCAAACTCTTTAACAAATCACTGAAGCTTTTATTCAAACCTTAACCCTGATACCTTTTCCCTGTATAAAGTTGTCTGTATACGAATAAGAAAATCATTTTAAACCGATGATAGGCTCGTGAAAATATGGCTCCGTAATATCCTACTAAGTAGTATGAGAAGATGAGGGAACATGTCAATGTTAACTTACTTTTAAATTGTAACATATTTAGATATAAGTGTAGAATAAGTTTAGGATGATGATGCATTTACCAGTGTATTATAAAGGGAAATCTTGGCCCGAGGGGCATCTTACCCTACCCTATCCGTAGTTTAATATTGCATTTCTAGTATTGGATTTTTCCATCTTCTGCTTTTAGATCTTCTCTCTACACAGTTAATTCAGTATTCTGGGTTCAAATCTCTCTGAACATTTGTGTGTTTTAATTGATTAGTCTGTTCTGGTTCTGCCTTCACAGTGTCTGGTTTTTGAAGACGCTCCAAATGGAGTAAAGGCGGGTCTGGCAGCTGGAATGCAGGTGGTGATGATCCCAGATGATAACCTGGACCGCAGCCTCACCCAGGAGGCCACCTTGCAGCTCAGAAGCATGGAAGAGTTCAGACCAGAACTCTTCGGTCTTCCAGCCTACCTATAAGGACAGTAATCACAGCAGTGATTTAAATTCCTCTATATCCTGTCAATTAAAAAAAAAAAAATGGAATCAGGCTGCAGTGTAGCTTCTGTAATCAAAAACAGGAGAAACTAATCCCTACTATTATTTCTGTCAGCCATGTATTTGCTGTTCAGAAACAAAACAGAATGCTGATTGTCTAGTTATTTTTTTTAAAAAAATTTTTTTTAACAATCTTATTCCCTTGATCACTTGAATGACAGAGACAAATTTTGATTATGCTGCTCAATTAGCCTCTGTTGAATCTTTAGGCCATATTGACATTTTCCATTTAAACCAATTACAGGGTGTCATCTTTCTTTCTTTCTTTCATTCTTTCTTTCTTTCTTTCTTTCTTTCTTTCTTTCTTAATTCAAATGCAGTTGGTACCTTTTTGAGTGTCTCTGTGTATAAATCTCAAATTTGATGCAAGCTCACAACTTTCCTGTCATGGTTTAAATTTACTGTAAGTGACGGTTTAACAATCCCGCTCGACCAGTCGTGTTTTCTATTAGCGTTACCTTTCTTCCTTGCAAAGGTCTATTAAAATACCAAAGAGATTTTTTGAATTTGAACCATGTGGCGTAATCCTATAAAGGGGATGCAAGACCGCAGTCGTCTTTCATCTTCTTCCAATGTCCACCCTCACAGAGCTGGAGTTAGCATTTTCACTTACTTCAGCGCTGTCCAACATCTCAGAGAGTTCAAGCCTGTCTTCTTTCTGCCTTCCCCTCTGGTAAGAAGAAAAGGATTTTTGCCAGCATCCGCATATGCCATGTACTTTCATCCATAAAGATGGGGTAATCTGGAAAGCTTTTCCTTCTAGGACTTTTCACTCCATGAAGGTCTTTTACATGTCATTTCACACCTGAAGGATCTAAGGCTCAGGGTGTGAGCGTCTGGGGCATGTGTTTGTGTGGGTACTACTGCACCAGTGTTAAAAATTTACTTTCTTTTTTTTTTTTGTTAAATAGCAATATTTCCTCAGGTGAAATTGATTTTCATGGCCATTTTTACCTCTATAAAAGTAAAGGCTATAAAGTTTTTTTTCTTTTCTTTTTTAAATATATAAAACATAAAACATTACATATACTACAAATAAAAGTATTTCCCATTTGTCAAATTCTTCAGCTGAATACAACAATAAAACCTGTCATTCATGTGTTAAATAGCTCAACTGAAATGTAAATAAATTATCAATCAAAACAATAAACACTATCAGAATGCATTTTAAATAATGTCCCTTTACCTGTGTGAGATTATACAGCTCTCTACTGTTCAAACAGATCATTAAAAAGCCCTAAAACCAAATAACACAAAATCTACCATGTTTAAAGGCAGGTAAAAAGTCACTGTGTTATATGGGGCACTTTTGCCTCCTAATTTCTGACTCTGGTACACACACATTTCTGTGTGTATTGGAAGCACTTTTGTGTGCAGTGCATTCATTTAAATGCGTTGCCATGGAGAATATTTGTATGGTGTTTCAATAAGTCCATTATGTTGGTGATTGTTTGATTGATTGGGTGAGATTTGAAGCAGGCCTTGTAGTGCCAATTGTGAGCACACTGTGTGGATACATATGTCTGTCTAATACAGACTGTGTACCTCCATTGTAATGAAGCATACAGTACTTGAATGAAGCACACTTTGTGCATTTTTTTTCTCTATCTTTTGTAAATGTCTAGCTGATCAAATTAAACAAATTGATCTCTTGAGATTTTTAAAGCATATGACTCATGCACGTTGGAGTATGACATGCAACTAATAAGTCTAAGCTAAACGAAGAAATAAACATACTGTAGCATTTTCTTTCTCAGTTATTGCATTTATTATTTTAATGAGACCATCTTAAAAACAATTTTTTTTTAATTTCAAAATTATTTGCTTTTCTAAATTTAAGGCTATAAATTATCACTTTTGATTAAATATTACAGCACATTCCATTTGACCAATTGTTTCAAAATCACTTTGTTGGTAAGTGTGCACAAATGTAATTTTATGTTGGTAAATATGACTGTATTGATATATTTGTAGACATATCAAAAATGCTATTCTTAAATAAATAATTTATTAAAAAATAAACCATTGATTTTTTTAACTCGATTTTTACTCTATTCTTGGATTGATCCAAATTATGGATACAATTCATTTGGGCAAAAGCAAGTTATCTTCAGAAGACAAATCAGTATTTTATTTACCATTGTCCATTTATGTTCCAGCCCTTTATTATTCGTACAGTTCAGTTGATCACCGGCTTCATTTATAAAATGTTGCATAGAAATCATCTTACATGTCTCAAATGTGAGAGATGTAGGAAGGTTTACGTCCTACATTTCTCAAATGTGCGTACATGTGATTCAATGAATGTGTGGTCAAAAAACTTGCCTCTCTTCCAGATGGGAAATTTATAAATCGCTAATGATTTTGAAATTGTATGCATCTAAATGGTCTCAGATCTCCGCCTTGTAAATGGCGCCTAATTAATATAATTAACATATATAAAGAGTGCCAGTCAACTTACAAATCATTTACTTGATAATGGCGAGCGGCAAGAATTGCTTAGATTTCCAAAATCCTGCAGTACTTCATCTCTGCCACAAGGAAAAGTCCATAAGTCTGCTTAGACCCTGACATGGCGATAATCACTTTTCCACTGTTTTTTGTAAATATTTATTGAATTTATTATTAAAGGATAGCCTCTTGAGATGCATCATCTCATTTTCAAGAGGGTCCAATAAACATAAATACAGAATACAAAAGACATATCATGAGCAAAAAAAAACATTACATAGCATATATTACAGATACACATACAAAGCACATTTATACACAACTCATTCATACGCAAACTCTCTCACCAACTCACACCGACCCCTCACACTAACCTAAGTTAAATAATACTAGTTGTAATAATAATAATAATATCACCAGTAAATGTATACATTTAAATGAAATTAAATAGATTACAGAGAAAATAATAATAAATAAATAAATAATATAACACTTTAACAAATGAACAAACGATTGAAGTTAACTTAAAAGTTAAAAGCATACATAAATTGTTTTAAGGTATAGAAATAGGGATGATCTGAAAAAGCGAAAAGAAGTTATAGATCTCAAGGAAAGAGGAAGATTATTCCAGTCCCATGGCGCTTTATATTGAAATGATCTACGTTCAACTTCCTTATAAATTCTGGGTACAAAGAAAAAGGGGTATTGCATGTGTCTAAGTGGATATTGAGATCTGCTTGGAATTAGATGCTGTTTTAAATAAGAGGGACAGTTAAAATAAACACATTTGAAGATAAACTGAACCCAATGGAATTGCCTTCTTGATTTAGGTTGCAACCAGTTTAGTGATTCATACATGAAACAGTAATGAGTTCTGTAAGGACACCTCAAAACAAATCTACAAAGTGAGTTGACTACAACATTAAGGGGGCATTAAATAAGTGTCGATAGTATTCTGGTAAACAATGTCGGCATAATCAATAATAGGCAGTATCATCTGAGAAATTATACTTTTTCTGACAGGAAGGGTGAAACAATTAATGGACCGGTACAGTGAGTTTAGACAGCCATAAGATATTTTAATAATGACGTCAATATGTGGTTTATATGAAAGTTCAGGGTCAATCCAGAGTCCAAGATATTTGAATGAGTCAACCTTCTCAAGTAGGGCCCCGTTATCAAAATTAATTTGTAACTCAGAGGAGTAAACATGACTGTGTCTAGTTCCAAACAACATGCAACATGACTTCTTCCTATTCAGTATAAGTTTATTACTATTAAGCCATTTTTGTGCTAGGTTGAAGTCAGATTGTAAGGAATTCTGAATGTGTAATATATATGAGTTGGAGGTGTAAATAACAGTGTCATCAGCATACAGATGAACAAAAGAATTAGAGCACATTTGAGGTAAGTCATTAATAAAAATACTAAAAAGAAGTGGTCCTAAGGTGGAGCCTTGTGGAACACCCTTATCTACAAGTAGATAGTCAGACTGGCAGCCCTGAAAATCGACACACTGGCGTCTGCTATGAAGATAGGAGTTAAACCAAAGAAGAGCATTTTGATTCAAACCAATGGAATACAGCTTATCAAGAAGAAGATAGAAGATCAACCAAATCAAAAGCCTACTAAACCAAATCAAAACAACCTGCATGCAGTGTTTATTCATGTGCAGACTTGACCTTGCAGGCTTTAAAATGCCGGCCTCATTTATAAAATGTTGCGTAGAAACTGTCCAACATTGGGAATACTTACATTTACATCTACATTAATTCATTTAGCAGACGTTTTTATTTGAAAAGACATCATGAGAAACATCGCAAGCATTACAAACATCATACATTTCTGCAAGTGTCTTGCTCTTTTCTTTTTGTATCTCATATTGAATTGTTTATATATTTGTTTATTGTATGAATACCACATGACTCTATGATGGCAGTGCTGAGCCAATCCAAACCAGGACGGAAGCACCTGGGACTGAAAGAGCACTCGTGAGTGACCTCCCCAATGCATAGGCCTTGTTTGGACTGATTCCCATGTCATTTTGCATAATATAAGAACATACTTTAAATTATAGGCTAGTGTTTTTGCTATGGACAAACGGTTTGTATTTTTATTTTTATTAACAGGCCCCTCACACTCCTCACAACACTACATAATTTAATTGGCCTACACAAAGTCAGTGATTCGAGGAGTTCATTTATGTCTGACTGGAACTTGAAATGAAAAAAAAAATCAAAATATTCACATTACGTAATAACATAAATCCATAGTGCCACTGTGCACTGGTGTAGAAGCTGTTGCATTTGTCTGTGCACAGCATACCAGACGGAGAGGGGGAGATGCCTTAAGCTGGCCACTGGCCATATCCTCAGTTTATGTAAAAAGGAGCCACCTCTGCCTGACTGGAGCACTGGAAAATCCATCCTGGGATTACTTTGATTGGTCAGGAATGTGGCTGTCACCTGACCGCCTGTAGGCAGAGTATAATATTCAGGTCTGTAGGGAGGTCAGTCTGGATTATTTGAGGCTGGTTTAAATGGCCAGTGAAACAAGGGGTCAAAGCAACATGACAGATAGAGTTGGAGAGAGAGAGTCGGAAAATACATGGTTGGTAAAGGTATGGAAAGGGAAAGCTGAAAGAGAAGATAGCAAAAGCAGAGTGATAAGGAAAGGAAAGAGGGAATGGAGCTGGAAAGAATGCAGGAGAGGTGACAGTGATATATAGGAAAAAGAGCAGGGAGCAGAAACCAGGAGAGATGGCTCTTTTCACACATTCTCTTCATCTATTCTCTGCAATGCCAGAGGGGCAGAGTGCGTGGACTACATTCATCCTTAATGTCAGTCTTTGTCAGGATTTTATCAACACTCAGGGAACCGGCTCTTACGTAGACCAGCAGAACATGCTCTTCGAAGAGATTCTTGGTATAGATGACCTCATTGCAAACATAAAAGCCTTTTTTTATCCTCTTAGAGACTGTCAAGCCCTATTGGACAATAAATTCTACAAAGAAAAAAAAGACATAAGACTGACATTCCTTGATGATCTAATACTGCCATTCAGAAATGACTCTAACGCCCAGTTTCACAGGCAGGGCTTATATTAAGCCAGGATTAGGGATTAGCTCAATTAGGGCATTTAAGTAGCTTTTATAAACGTGCCTTAGAAAAAACAAACAAACAAAAAAATCTTCAGAGAACACAATGGCACTGACATATTTTAAGGCATGTCAGTGCAAGTTGCTTTCAGTTAAAACAGCTCAAACATGCATTTTAGTCTGGGACTAGCCTTAAAGGATTAGTTCACCTCAAAATGAAAATGTCCTAATAATTTACTCACCCCAATGCCATCCGAGATATCCATGTCTTTCTTTCCTCAGTGGAAGAGAAATTAAGTTTTTTGAGGAAAACGTTTCTGGATTTTTCTTCGAATAATGGACTTCAATGGCAACCAACGTTTAGAAGTCCAAATCAATGCAGTTTCAAAGGTCTTTGAGGTGCTTCAACAGGCTGTGCTCGGATTGATCTGATCTGCAACGCGCCGGGAACTATGTCATCACGTTGAAAGGTCACTGTCGATGGCACCGGCGGTGGTACTGCCCTACTGTTTACAAAGCGACCAATACAATTTGAACTATCCTCCTTCGCACGGTTGCTTTGTAAACAGGAGCGTTGGCGATCAGATCAATTCGAACAATTGTAGTTAAAAAGTATATATATATATATATATATATATATTATTTTTTTTTAAATGACCTATCGTTTCGCTAGATAAGACCCTCTTCCTCAGCTGCGATCGTGCACAGCATTTTCAAGCACTTAAAATACCTTTAAAACTGCATTGATTTGGACTTCACAACAGTGGTTGCCATTGAAGTCCATTATTCGAAGAAAAATCCAGAAATGTTTTCCTCAAAAAAATGTATTTCTCTTCCACTGAGGAAAGAAAGACATGGATATCATGGATGACATTGGGGTGAGACAATTATTAGGAAATTTTCATTTTGAGGTGAACTAATCCTTTAAGCCTTGTCTGTGAAACCAAGGGTATAGGTTCTACTACGAAATAAAACTATAGGGGCTCTTGAGATTTAAAGGCCTCTCAGTGTGACACATTAATGTGAGCTCATACCACATGTGATGTTTCTCATTTAGCATGAGGGTTAATTATAGTTAAATGAACTCCATGCTATTTATCCAAAAATATTATGCCAGTATATGACTTGAAGAAAATATTCCGTTTTAGAAAATTATAAATATAAGCAAATTGAATTTAAAATGATCAAATTTTATCAACAAAAATAGTGTATGATAAATATGAATAGTATAACACAATATTTATCTAATTTTAATATATTATAATAATAATTACATTTTGTTTTGTTTTGTTTTGAAACAGAGAACATGTTTGAATATTTGTTTCCAGGTTTAAATTACACTTCGAATCTAAGATTTTCAATGTGGTCTCCAACCCACTTTGAATAATCATCCAGAAGGAACGATGACATATACTTATACAAGCCTCCTATCTCTCATAAACAGACTTGTAAATGAAAGATTGTAAGCAAAAACTTGAGATCACCAAGATCAGATTGCAACAATTCTCAACTGATCAGATATTTTGTCCCACAACATTGTGTCACAAGTGCAAAGCAAAGCATCATGCAATATGGAAGGAAAGAAAATGCTCACAGGCTTTGGATGATCTGCCTTTACGTATGAAAAAATATATATTGCTTTGCTATTTTGCTGGAAGTGAAAAGCAGCCAGAGAAATCAGACATGAGGTTGCAGCATCCTTTATTCATACAGGCTTGATGAGAGAATGACTTATATTATAAATTCTATTACAACTGCAGGTGGTGAAGCAGAAATGATAGGGAAGAGACAAAAAAAATGCATTTAGATATGCAGGAAGATTTCAGCAACAATCCTGCTGCCTAAGATTGAACTATTGTTTCTAGCAAATTAGTTATTTCTCCTACTAGGAGAAAGCAGAATCTCTATAATGGTTAAAATCAGTATTTTATTAAGTTATTTTGTGCATATTGAGAGATGGATCACAAAATCTTAAGGTAAAAAAGGGTGATCACTGTTATTTGAAATTTAGAGGTGTTGCTGAATAACCTAAATAACTGTCTCTCCATCACCAGAAAGTCTGTCTAAGAGAGGACACTTTTTCTTGCTCAGCCAGCAAAAGAGCTGGTGGTGCTCTTAAAAATACAGATGTACATTTGGGTCTGCAAGCCTGCCTTCTTTTTCTTACTGTACATGTGAGTACTGGTTTGTGCTTCATATTTATCACTTCTTGTTGATAGCTGTTTCGATAACGTTGTCAAGCCAATGGCTAATCATATAAATTACCATTATGTGTCCGACATTGTAGAGCGATAAAACACATTTACCATTCGGATACATTGACTTGACGACCGCCCTGTATAAATCGATCTTCCTTTTCTTCTGAATCAGTTCCTGGTTCAAACATGTACATGTGTGGCTGAATTAAACAAATATTTATATTTGCCATCATGTAGCGTAGGGGTGTCGCAATATACTTGTATTAACGATAATCGTGATATTCAAAGCTTGAAATATCGACATCGTGTTAATTTAGGGTCTGACAATGTACCGGTATTGGCGATAACCGCAATGTTTAAAATGAAAAGGACTTTTATGATAACATGACATGTATACTCCAGCGCCAGTTGAGGTGGCAGTATTGCACTCGCATCTATCAAAGAAGAAGAAGAAGCAGTGCGCGCCCGCGCAGCCACTCTGAGAAGTATGTTGTCTGAGCGAGAGAAAGTTCGCCAGTATGGGAGTTCTTCGACTTCAAAGAAAACAGCACATTAAAGGGGGTCACACACCAGACGAGAAGCGCAGAGAATTCTTTAAAATTCGAACACATTATTTCCTAGGAGTTTACACACACCATAGACAGTAAAAGAAAGACACACACACACACCGACGGCACCATTCAGCGTCTGTCCGCGGCGCCCAGCAATGGCTCGGATTTTCAGGTGAGATTCTCAATTCATTCAGTTAACGGATGCGCTCTGACTGAGGTAATGTGTTCAGACTGCAGACTTAGCAATTATTGTATTTAATTGTACAGCACAATCATATCATAGTAGCCTACAGACATTATCTTCATTTCATAATGTCCTTAAGCAGAACAATATTGCTGGCCATGAACTGAGAAAGTGCACGTCCGGTGTGCTTCACGCGGCGCAGAGCTACGCTTCCCGTCCGGTTTCTGTTTTCATATGTTTAAATAAAGGGTGAATATTAAATACTCTGTTTTCTTTGCTCGTCTTATTTTTGTATTTGCACTTGTTTTGTTTTGTTCAAATCTGCATGACTTGCACCGGCGCAACAATAGGTTTAAGAGCTTTTCAGTTATTCAGGAAACATTCATACAGTGTTTCGTTCCAGTTTGAAACCAGAAAAAAAGAAAAATTAAATAAACAAAGTAAAAATTAATTTGATTGATTTGAATTTTTTTCCCCCATGGTTTCTATAGATATCGCGATATATCGATATTGTGAATTACTTATGCCACAATAACCGTGGTGTGAAAAATCTAACATCGTGACAGGCCTAGTGTAGCGTTTACTACAGTTGACTAAGTGGATCAGATAGTCCCGGGCTGGTGTGTTTGAGTGAAGGCGAGTCTAATTTGCATATTCATGGGTCCATGTATTAAATGAAGCAAGGCTGTAGTTACATTTAAGCTATTTTAAGGCATGAACAAGTTATTCACAGGAAAGAAAAAAAACATTTAAGTATTTAAACTTTTAAATATATCACTATGCAAGGGGCTTTAATAGTATAAAGAAAAACTTTTTTTAATATGACAAAATGTATATAAAATAATGACAATTTATATGACAAATTCACATAGTTCAAATGATGCATTATTTAATGAATTTAATTTTAATTTATTCATTTTATCAATACTTATGTTTAAATTAACCAATCAACTACACTATTCCTCTAGAACATATGCTTATTCTATTAATTTGAATGTATAAATATATATGATCAATAGGATTGTTTATATTTTTGAACAAACTCTTATGCTTACCAAGGCTGCATGTATTTTTTTTAAAAAATATAATAAAAAGAGTAGTATTGTGAAATATTATTACACATTTCAAACAGACTGTTTTCCGTTTTAGTATTTTTTAAATTTTATTCCTGTGACACAAAGCTGAAAATTTCAGTATCATTACTGTCTTAAAGGATTAGTTCAGCTCAAAATGAAAATTTCCTAATAATTTACTCACCCCAATGCCATCAAATGTATACATGTCTTTATTTCCTCAGTGGATATATATATATATATATATATATATATATATATATATATATATATATATATATATATATATATATATATATATATATATATATATAATTATATAATTAAACGGTGAGACATTTTTACTTTTTTCAGGATTCTTTGATTAATAGAAAGTTAGAAAGAACAGCATTTATTTGAAACAGAAAACATTATGAAAGCCTTTACTCTACTTTTTAATAAATGTAATGCACCCTTGCTGAACAAAATTCTTCTTTTCTTTTTTTAAATCTACTAACACCAAACTTTTGAACAGTATGTCCCATTAATTTGTCCTTTCTCAATACATTTGCATATAAATACTGGAAATTTATTTGGACAATATGTATTAATGAAGGTTTGACTTTTTATTTATATTAAATTTGACTTAGAAAATATGGAATTGAAGGAATTGAATAATCTCTGAAAAAAAAGCATGTAATAATAAGTACAACCTTAGACTTAACTGCTATTGACCCTTTGACAGAAATAACTTCTTGTAGGCATTTCTTATAATTGTCACAGTCTCAGTAAGAGAAATGTTTGCCCATTCCTCCATGTCCACTCCTCCATCCTTTAAATGTATTTACTCTCTTCCCAGCAATACTCATTCTCCAGTAAAATTATGCCCAATTGGTTCATTTTTTTCCCTTGTGACTATTCAAAAAGTATCTCTTCCTCTCTATCCATGTTTGTTCTCCTCGTGCTGCTGCCTCCTGGGGGTAGGGGCGGGTCGATGATTTTGTTGCTGTTGGGTCTTGTTGCCTGCTGAGATATCAATAGATTGTCGACCATGGGAGAGTGTTGTTGAACAGGGTTGGCAAACTGTCTAGGCTTTTAAAACAATGGTCCTCCTTGCTGACAGCCATTTTACAAGTTTGTGTGTGTATGTTTTTCTATCCCTATCTGTGTGTGTGTGTGTGTGTGTGTGTGTGTGTGTGTGTGTGTGTGTGTGTGTGTGTGTGTGTGTGTGTGTGTGTGTGTGTGTGTGTGTGTGTGTGTGCTGCTATCAAACGGATATTGAGCTGAGCCTATTCATGCGATACTTTTATTTATACTTTTCAGCTAATAGCTCTGATAAAGCACATTAGTATCTTGGATTGGAATCATTTTTTTTTTTGCTGTCATCAAATACACATTATGTTTCTCAAAGGGAATATCTTGATGAAGGGGATTTGATTTTCATGCCGAATATTTTATTTGGAAATCCTTGTCCTAAAAATGCCAGGCTTTATTGAGTTTGCCTTATGATTGTGTGTATGTGAGGAAGGGTGATGGCAAGGCTAATCAGTGGGGGTGTTTACAACAGGGTGTGTTACGAATGAATATCAGCACTCATGCTTGAGAAATGAATTTAAACTAGCCTGTTAATCAATGTCATGAAAAAGAGAGCAGGAAACGGATGTGGTGGAACCGATGATGGACGAACACACAGACACGCACACCTGCACACAGTCAAATAATTAATTGATGCCATTCAGGGTTCAAAAACATACAGTTTTTAGTTTGCACAGTTATTGGAAGATAGTGTTCCAGCAAACATTACGTATAATTAAAGTTTATTTCAGACACAACAATTTAAGGGAGAATTTGTTTTAGAGAGCTTTTCTGTCAATCACATATGCACACAGACATCAACAATGCAGAATGCTAAAATTAATCAGAATTTCTGGAAAATTTTTCATCTCTGTTTACAACTATATCAAGTCAAGTCAAGTCAAGTCACCTTTATTTATATAGCGCTTTTTACAATACAGATTGTATCAAAGCAGCTTCACAGTGATAACATGAAAATAATATAACAGAGTTTGTTTCTAAAAGAAAATTGAGTCAACGTCCACCTTAAGTAAGGCAGATCAATAATATTATTGAATATTAAATGTCCCCAACTAAGCAAGCCAAAAGCCAAGGCAACAGTGGCAAGGAACCAAAACTCCATCAGGTGACAGAATGGAGAAAAAAACCTTGGGAGAAACCAGACTCAGTCGGAGGGCCAGTTCTCCTCTGGCCAACGAAGGAACAGTGCATGATTTATGATTCGGGCAGCATTACAAGTCAGATTGGATCGGAACATTTAGAATATTTATCCATTTCCATCTTTTGGAAGTCCAAGTAATCACGCCGGTGTTGAGACGAGTTGTTGAGGATCAGTGCCGTCCACCATAGAGGGTCCATATCGCTGGTGTTGAGTCGTCTCTTCACAGGCTTTGTGATTGGCGTATCTGAAGTCTCTGTGAAAGGCTGGATACAAGCTGGAGCTGACGAACGCCGTTTTTCTCGTGACTCGCGTCCCGAGATAACAGCAGAAAAGCAAAAAGGGAAAATAATTAGCGTAGCTGCTGTTCATAATGATTTCCATAACACGGGCGTAAATGATAAAAAACATGAAGACAGTGATTCTTGCGTCCCAGAGTCACCCCCCTCCGTCCCCCACTCAACTCAGCCCTGCTTACTGACCTCTACATCCCTCCTGCTGCTGAGACCCAACCACAATCTCACAATCTCTCCGCAACCCAACCATACGCGCCGACCCGTTTGACTAAGGCTGTCGAGCCCCACTGTCGTCGTTAATGCAGGTTCAGTGGCAACGGTTCTGTATGGCATACCAACTACCGCAAAACACAATATCTACCCAACCACCCGTCATTCACGCAATATACACAGGAACGTAATGACTGTAAATACTATGCAACTTATACAAATAACCTACAGACTCTTCAAGTTTTATAATATTAAATGCATTTGATCTGATTCAGCAGTGGTATTACACATGTGAATGCTTCGAATCGACTGGAATAAATGAGTAAAAGGTTAAAATGGACCATTTTCACTCCCTAAGGGAGGATGTAACCAATTTATTGTTATAAATCTTTATATAAAAAAAAAAATACTACAGGTTATAGAGAGAAATCTATCCACCTTATTCTGCTCTAAACAATGTGCCCCGCCATGACGACAACTCCGGTTGCCTAGTTCCGGTTTGTACTGTATTAGCAGTGAGAGAATGAGTTTGGGCTCTACATGTGCTGTTGTTGGTTGTTTTAACAATTCAAAGAAGATAAAAAACTTTTTAGAAACTGAGGGCTTTGAGCATAAGATAAAAAGGAGAGAATGCCCATGTCTGGTTCCGTATCAGCTAATATTCAAATGCCAGAGAGTAACTTAGACGTTTTTGGTTAGCTGCGCTAAAACTGAAGCATCCAACCGAAAAATGTGTATGTCTGTTCACACCATTTTGTTGACAAACGCCTAATACGTTACCAGTAGGGATGGGCATTTCAAGCAAAAATAATATTTGAAGATCCCTGGGTATTATTCAATTATTATTCGAAAATTGCACCCCTCCACCATATGCAGGCAGACATGCATGTATAGGCTACACACCAGAGCATGTGAGCAAAGCGGAGCGGTGTGACGCTTAAATATAAGTTTTTTAAAAAAAACTAAAACATACGTTTTATATTTATGTTTCACAATATAATGTTTTTTTTTTTTTTATTTCATCTATGTTGATTATAGGAAAAGGGAACCGCATGATATGAGTCAGATAGGATCAAGATGCCCAATACATCAGAAAACATTTGGAAAGGGTCAGACATGATTTTGACCACTTATTAAGTTTTGTTTTGTAGAAAGCCTTTCTTTAAAGTGAATTTCGTTTAGTATAAATTGTATCTTCATTTTAATCAATGGTTCATCAACAATTTGCCTGGAATAATAAATAAGAAGCAAATATAGTAGACAATATAATCAGGACACGGAGGCGCGGGCGCGTGAACTGGACCGCGTCTCATTAATCAACCGAAACTCAGCATATAAGATTTGCATCAAAGACCTGAGAAGTATATATAGGCCTATAGAAAGCTTAAAATGTCTACTTTTAAACAAAATAATTAAAAACGAACAGAAATGGGCTGCTCTCTGCTTAATTCGTATGAAGTGTGCATTTCTCTATAAGTGCGTTCACTACTGCGAAGATGGCGAGTCTGCATCATCAACTTTATCTTTGCAGTCGACACTGACAGAAAACACTAGTTTATTATTAAACAATTCATATTTCATGAATCATAGATAATCATTACTTTTGCCGGATTTTGTGGCAAGCTTTATGCGTGCGTTGAGATGCGGAATAGGCAATATATTACGACAACGCTCATTATGGTTTAACATTCTCTCCCATATAGTATAACATCCAACCCAACTTCAGTCATGCACGGGCAGCCCTACTTATTTCACATATTTTCTAACCAGCACATCACTGAGGGCGTTCTGAGCGAGCGGCGCTTAATCTTCATAAAGCTGCTTCAGCATTTGACTACCAGCAAATCTTTCACAATCTGCTTCAGGTTAAAACACGCTATGAATCATGGGTAAATTCGCCAACCAGGAAAAAGGTGGATAGTCTAAAGGACGCATTGAGTTGAGTCACTGTCCGAGGTGCTGAAACAGCACATTGTGAATGATGGTCTTCTGGCTCTGTCCAAATGTTGATCAAACGAACATTATACTCCACCAAATGGCCATTGGAGCCTTGGTCTGTGTAGTTTCAGTTGTTGTATCTAAGGCTGTCACAATATCAGATTTTCACTACATTATCATCATTGCCAAAATAATGATCAATAATGATATTATTGTAATATCTATACATAAATTAAAATAATGCTATCAGTCAAATTTGTCTTTAACTCATATGACTGTAAGGAAATGGAGAAATAGTTTGTATAACTACAAAAGCATAAAACATAACCTACTGTTAATCAGCATTTCCTGTAGACTTATAGATTTCCATGTTTTTTAATAGAATCCAAAAAACGTTCACACTGATGAGCTAACTTTTCTGCTGGCATCTTTTTCAGGTGCGGGTAGAGTATCTCACTTTCGCATTTTTGTGCGGCACTAGTAGCTACACACTGGCTGCATCTGAAATCACATCCCTAATATAAAGCTATGAGGCCACGGGAGAGGAATAGAAGTGAAGCGACACAACAGACACTGGTAGGTCACATGATAATCACAACGTGGCGAATGCAGTGCGTCCGTTTTTAGTGGACACAAAGTAATTACTTATTCAAAATAAGTACCTACTCAAGAGATTGGGATATTTCGGATGCAGCCACTGTGGCACTTTCACTCTTCTTTTTTATCATGGGTGGTACTCAACATTAAGGTGCAATACTGCCACCTACTATGTTGGAGTGTCAACCACCTTGATTTTACATTATTACCTTATGTATAGTATTAACATGAAATAAAACATAAAATATGATTATCATCTATACCGGTATACTACAATACCCCTATACATTAGATGCTGTTAGAAACTGTTTCTACAGGCAGATTAGACATCACTGTGATATATAGTTTTTTTTAAAAATTGTTACACTGTGAAATATACAGTAAATTTGCAAGTATGAGACATGAAGTCTCATTGTGAGATATAATCCACATTATAGAGATAGTTGATCCCTTTGTGAGTAGTAAAGTTGCATTTGCAAGATATAAAGTCACAGCTGGGAGATGCAAAGAGTGTCAGTAATCGCCAGAAAGAACGATAGGATTCAAGTGCAATGAACAACTGTTTATTCACAAAAGAATAGAAGTAGTAGGTTCAGATGGAAGTCTCAGTCTCTGGCAGGGCACTAGCAACGCAGGGACGCAGATGGGCAGACTCCAGGCATCCAGGCAGGAACACAAGCGATCCGAGCAAACGTTCACACAGGAGAACTGGATAGGAGACACAGGTAAATCCAGGTGAGCCTCGACAACGATCTGACAAAGACAGGACAAACTCACACACAATAAATAGGGTGCCGTGATGAGAAACAGCTGACGCTGATCCTGATGGGGCTGACTGGGTCAGGCGGATTAATACGAGAATGAAATACAGGTTTCAATTTGGACACATGGAAAACGGAATGAACCCTCCTGTACGCCCGGAGGAAGTTTGAGGCGGACTGCCACAGGGCTAAGAATCTTTGTGACAGAGAACGGGCCAATAAATTTGGGAGCTAGTTTATTATTGACCGAGCGGAGAGGAATGTTCTTAAAAGAAAGCCACACTTTTTGACCAACGACGTATACGGGAGGCTTCAGCCGGTGGCGATCGGCCTGAGCCTTGGTGCACGCTCCCAGTTGGAGGAGAGTCTCACGGGCTCTTCTCCAAGTGTGGCGGCACCTTTGGACGAAGGCGTGAGCAGAGGGGACCGCGACTTCGGACTCCAGACCAGGAAAAATGGGTGGCTGGTAACCTATACTACACTGAAATGGAGAGAGACCCGTGGATGAGACTGGTAACGAGTTGTGAGCGTACTCAACCCAAGAGATCTGTTGGCTCCAGGAGGAAGGATTCTGGGGCACCAAACATCGTAATACCCTTTCAAGATCTTGGTTGGCTCGCTCCGCTTGACCGTTAGTCTGGGGATGGAACCCAGAAGACAAGCTGACACTCGCCCCCACAAATCTACAAAACTCTCTCCAAAATTTGGATATAAATTGGGGCCCTCTGTCGGAAACCATGTCTATCGGGAGGCCATGAATGCAAAAGACGTGATTAACCACAGTAACCGCTGTCTCTTTAGCTGAAGGTAATTTGGGTAAGGGAATTAAATGTGCCGCCTTCGAGAACCGGTCCACTACCGTCAAAATTACCGTATTACCTTGAGAAGGTGGAAGACCCGTAACAAAATCAAGTGCGATGTGGGACCAGGGTCTCGAAGGGACAGGCAGCGGTTGGAGCAACCCATCTGGAGGACGATTGGAAGTCTTGCCACGAGCACAAACCGAGCAAGCCAAAACAAATTCCCGAATATCGCGAGCCATCACGGGCCACCAGAATCGTTGCTTAACCAAAAAACTGGTACGATTAACCCCTGGATGACAAGCCACATTAGAACCATGACCCCACCGTATTACGTCTGACCGGACCCCCTCCGGCACAAATAACCGACCCGGTGGACACTCGGGCGGAGGTGTTACCCCTTCTTAGGCCGTGCGGACCCTCGACTCGACCTCCCATGTGAGTGTAGAGACAACGAGTCTCTCAGGAAGAATGCACTCGGGAGTAGCTGGGCGTTCGGATTGGTCAAAAATACGAGACAACGCATCGGGCTTGATGTTCTTAGAACCCGGACGGTACGATAGTAAAAAATCAAAACGACCGAAAAAAAGTGCCCACCGAGCCTGCCTGGAGTTCAGTCGTTTAGCGGATCTGATGTACTTAAGGTTCTTGTGATCGGTCCAAACGATAAAGGGTTCCCCCGCACCCTTTAACCAGTGGCGCCACTCTTCCAATGCTACTTTGACTACCAGCAACTCTCTGTTACCAATATCATAATTACTGTCGGCAGTCGATAAGCGATGAGAAAAAAACGCGCAAGGGTGCATCTTGTCGTCCGAGGAAGGAATCGACTGTGCATGGAACGCGCACTTCTCCGCCTTGACAAAAAGCCCATTCTCTAACAGCCTCTGGAGTACTCGTCTGACGTGTTGAACGTGTTCCTGGAGAGACGAAGAAAATATCAATATGTCATCCAGGTAAACATAAATGAACTGATCGACCATGTCTCTCAACACGTCATTGACGAGTGCTTGGAAGACGGCGGGGGAGTTGGACAGGCCGAACGGCATAACCAAGTATTCAAAATGCCCCCTGGGGGTATTAAATGCCGTCTTCCACTCATCCCCCCTTCTTATCCGGACCAAATGGTAAGCGATACGCATATCGAATTTCGTGAAAAAAGACGCTCCCTGCAACCGCTCGAAAGCTTAAGACATCAACGGTAAAGGATAAGTATTCTTTACCGTGATGTTATTCAGCCCCCGATAGTCAATACATGGTCGCAGAGAGCCATCCTTCTTACCCACGAAAAAAAAACCTGCGCCCGCGGGAGATGAAGAAGGACGGATGATCCCGGTTGTCAGAGAATCAGAAATACAGGTCCTTCTCAAAAATTAGCATATTGTGATAAAGTTCATTATTTTCTTTAATGTAATGATAAAAAATTAAACTTTCATATATTTTAGATTCATTGCACACCAACTGAAATATTTCAGGTCTTTTATTGTTTTAATACTGATGATTTTGGCATACAGCTCATGAAAACCCAAAATTCCTATCTCAAAAAATTAGCATATTTCATCCGACCAATAAAATAAGTGTTTTTAATACAAAAAAAAGTCAACCTTCAAATAATTATGTTCAGTTATGCACTCAATACTTGGTTGGGAATCCTTTTGCAGAAATGACTGCTTCAATGCGGCGTGGCATGGAGGCAATCAGCCTGTGGCACTGCTGAGGTGTTATGGAGGCCCAGGATGCTTCGATAGCGGCCTTAAGCTCATCCAGAGTGTTAGGTCTTGCGTCTCTCAACTTTCTCTTCACAATATCCCACAGATTCTCTATGAGGTTCAGGTCAGGAGAGTTGGCAGGCCAATTGAGCACAGTAATACCATGGTCAGTAAACCATTTACGAGTGGTTTTGGCACTGTGAGCAGGTGCCAGGTCGTGCTGAAAAATGAAATCTTCATCTCCATAAAGCTTTTCAGCAGATGGAAGCATGAAGTAGGGATGGCGAAAACTAAAAATGTTCTTGACCGACCACCGAGCCTCATTAGCCGGTTGAAACCGGTTAACCGATTAGTTTAAAAAATATGCCACGCTATTTGAAATAACAGCCATTTCGAGCCGCGCCTGCAATTTCGCAACTCTGCATCTCTCTCTGCCTCCCGCTCACACACACACACACTGCCCCGGCGCCGCGCTTCCACTCACTTTTTTAAAATCCCCTACAGCGCGAAACATGAGTCCCGCAAACGCGGGGCCGAGGAGCTTGTATGTAATCGGAGACAAATGGCTCCTTAGGTTCGAAATGGTTTGGGTACAAGCCAAGGTGATCGCGTTGAAAATAAAGGCGTTGGTCTAGCGTTAGAAGCTCATTTGAAAAATTGCAGCGTCTCATTTAAGAAAATGACAGCTCCGAAGAGACTCCGCTTAGTTTGAGGTAACCTTAGTGCTAACAATAATAAAGAAAGATGATGATCATCATCACCTTATCTGTTACCACTGAAATGTAGATGTAATGTATTTCTACAGTATTACTGCTGTATTTAAGCACTGTATCACACAAGTTGCAACTTACTGTGTCATTCTTTTTGGTGAAATGGTCCCACACACTAACGTTACGTTTCTTTGCACGCTTCATCCTGTCGTCTGCCTTTGCTCTAACCTCCAGCGTTTTAGCCTGTAGCCTTTACTTTTCGCAAACCTTGTGAGCGCGCAAACCCAAACGCTGTGACCTCGCGCCAAATGTTTTTATTGGTTTATTAAGTACAAACAGGTGAGTTATGAAAAATTGAGTGTGAGGGATTTGTTCACTTCACACAAAAATATCTTCGATTAAGATGGCTAACTGTAGTAGCGTTTAGTCCACTGTCTATAATAGCCTAATTTAGAGATCACTTTTTTTTTTACCGACTACCGACAACTTTGATCGGTTAACGCTAAGACGGTCAACCATCGGTCAAACGGTCATCGGTTAGGATCCCTAGCATGAAGTGCTCCAAAATCTCCTGATAGCTAGCTGCATTGACCCTGCCCTTGATAAAACACAGTGGACCAACACAAGCAGCTGACATGGCACCCCAGACCATCACTGACTGTGGGTACTTGACACTGGACTTCAGGCATTTTGGCATTTCCTTCTCCCCAGTCTTCCTCCAGACTCTGGCACCTTGATTTCCGAATGACATACAAAATTTGCTTTCATCCGAAAAAAGTACTTTGGACCACTGAGCAACAGTCCAGGTCAGGCGCTTCTGCCGCTGTTTCTGGTTCAAAAGTGGCTTGACCTGGGGAATGCGGCACCTGTAGCCCATTTCCTGCACACGCCTGTGAACGGTGGCTCTGGATGTTTCTACTCCAGATTCAGTCCACTGCTTCCGCAGGTCCCCCAAGGACTGGAATCGGTCCTTCTCCACAATCTTCCTCAGGGTCCGGTCACCACTTCTTGTTGTACAGCGTTTTTTGCCACACTTTTTCCTTCTCACAGACTTCCCACTGAGGTGCCTTGATACAGCACTCTGGGAATAGCCTATTTGTTCAGAAATTTATTTCTGTGTCTTACCCTCTTGCTTGAGGGTGTCAATGATGGCCTTCTGGACAGCAGTCAGGTCGGCAGTCTTACCCATGATTGCGGTTTTGAGTAATGAAACAGGCTGGGAGTTTTGAAAAGCCTCAGGAATCTTTTGCAGGTGTTTAGAGTTAATTAGTTGATTCAGGTGATTAGGTTAATAGCTCGTTTAGAGACCCTTTTTATGATATGCTAATTTTTTGAGATAGGAATTTTGGGTTTTCATGAGCTGTATGCCAAAATCATCAGTATTAAAACAATAAAAGACCTGAAATATTTCAGTTGGTGTCCAATGAATCTAAAATATATGAAAGTTTAACTTTTATCATTACATTATGGAAAATAATGAACTTTATCACAATATGCTAATTTTTTTAGAAGGACCTGTATATTTCTCCATGACCTCCCTCTCAGGTACTGAGAGCGGGTATAAATTGCCCTTAGGCGGAGACGTACCTGGCATTAAATCTATAGCACAGTCATAGGGACGATGTGGAGGAAGAGAAGCAGCCCGAGACTTACTGAACACTTCCTTCAGGTCGAGATACTCTGGGGGCACGTTAGACAGATTCACCGACTCCTCCTGCAACATAGAACCAGAGACAGACGGACACGCAGACACAAGACAAGAGGCTTAACAATGATTACTCCAAGCCGACACAGACTTCTGACCCCACACTCGATCTTTGGTTGATGCCGTACTAGCCACGGATGACCCAAAACCACAGGTGCAAAAGGGGAGTTAGTGAGTAAAAAGGAAGTTCTTTTGGTGTGGTTACCAGAGGTAATGAGAGTAAGGACACCAGTCTCCTCAGTAATCCCTGGACGTATCTGTCCGTTCAGGGCGTTAATGGTGATGCGGTGCTGGAGTGTGATGATTGGAATCTGGAGACATCTAGCCAGAGCATAGTCCATCAGATTGCCCTCCAATCCGGAATCCACTAGGGCCTGGCATGTGTGGGCCTGGTCTGCCCATTGCAGTCTTACCGGGAGGAGAGTCGCTGATGAGGATTTAATACCTGAAAACCCGCCCGACAGTAACCTCCATTCTACTGTCGGGTTGGGTCTTTTACTTGACAGTTAACGAGAAAGTGTCCAGCTTTGCCACAATAAATACATAAACCTCTAGCTCTCCGACGTTCCTTCTCCTCCCGGGAAAGCCGAGCTCGACCAACCTGCATGGGTTCTTGATCGAATGAGGGACTGAACGTGTTCTCCTCTCTGGCGCTGGCGAATTCATGAAACTCCGGAACCAAACCCCGATGTGAACGACTCCCTCCTTGTTGAAGACGTGCGTCCACGCGTAACGCCAAGCTGATAAGTTCATCGAGACTCCTCGGTGCCTCCAGGGTGTAAATTTCTCTTTGAACACGGTCAGCCAACCCATGCAGGAACATGTCCCACTGCGCCTCTTCGTTCCAGTGACACTCGGCCGCCAGGGTGCGGAATTCGATGGAATAGTCTGAGACGGTTGTGTTGTTTTGACGCAGCTCAGTGAGTCTACGCGCCGCCTCGCCGCCCACGATCGCACGGTCAAACTCTCGTCTCATCTCGTCCGCGAGTGCCTGGAACGAAGAACAGCAGTGATGTTGATTTTCCCACACCGCCGTTCCGCATTGAGCCGCGCGTCCAGACAACAGTGTCATCACTAAGGCCACCTTAGATTGTTCAGTGGCGAAGGTAAGAGGCTGAAGAGAGAAAAAACATTTTGTTAAAAATGCTCTACACAGATTGGGCTCACCCGCATATCTCTCAGGGGTTGGGATGCGTGGCTCGTGCAGATGGAAGTTCGGAGGGTCCTGGGGAACGGTCGGCGGGGGTGGCGCAGGAGACGCTCTCATTTGTTGGATTTGAGTGGTGAGCTCGGACACCTGCGTTACCAGTGCTTGCATGGCACGACCAGTCGCCGTCACTTGTTCGTCTTGACGATCCATCCGTGCAGCACTGCTCGTGAGGAAATTCTGTAGCTCCGTTGTACTTGCTGAATCCATAGTGCTCAGATCTTTCTGTCAGTAAGGGCCAGAAAGTACCTGTACACCCTTCTCACCTGCCTGTGACCTACAGGATTCCCTCTCTGGTTGGACTATTTGGCGCCGGGTCTCGCCTTCGGGGAGGGGGGAGTAATGTCAGGGTTATGTTTGTTTTTCCTTTGTGTTTTGGGATTTTTGACTTCTGTGTTATTCCTTTGAACCAGTTTTCTCCATGAATTTCATTCATTAATCCCATTCACCTGTGCCTTGTCAATCACCTCTTTAATTATCTTGTTTGCTCCTTTGTTTGCCTTGTATATAAGCCCTCAGTTTCAGTCTGGTCCTTATCTTGTATTGATGTTGTTTTGAGAAATGTAGTATGTAAAGGAAACAGGCATGGTTACTGGTGATCCTGACACTGCCATAATGTTGTGTATTATTCGGTTTTGTTGTCAAGAGTGAGGTGAAATTTACATTAGTGAAAATGGGAATGCTTCTCTTTCTGGCTATTTATGTCCTATTCATTCAGTTACACCTGCAAAACGCATGTAATAACTGTTATTTATCAGTCAGCCCAAAATAAGTGGATAAACAAAGGAGAAGAAATAGAAGTGGGAAGAAAAAAAAAACAACAAAATAATTTACAAGGTGGGGAGAGAAAGAAGGATACCACATCTGTTTTGCTTGTTTTGTTGAGAGTTATTGCTTTGCTTTTGTGAGCACAGTCATCTCAAGGAAGCTTTTCAGCAAGCGGCCTTACATATTTGCAGGATAAAATAATCAATTACATCAGGAGCACAGAGGCAAACTAATCCATCTACGAGCTATTGATAAACACATAATTGAGAATACAGGAAGGTAGAACTATTAAAGCTCCAGTAGGTAACTTTTGTAAACAAATATTTGTTAAAACTGTCATTATGTCCTGACAGTAGAATATGAGACAGATAATCTGTGAAAAAATCAAGCTCCTCTGACTCCTCCCTGTGGTCCTATTGCCATTTGCAGAAATACACCGCTCCCAGTCAGAAACAACCAAGCAGAGCCAGAAGGAATTTCTTAGCAGTGTCAATCACACTCGTGTACGCGAGGATCACCCCTCTCTTGCACAGTGCGAGCGTGTACCGTCGTTCGTGACCCTCCTGTTCGAACTCGTTCATCCAAATGAACAAATCTTTTTTCGAGTCATTTTGTTCATTCAACGAACGAAATGACTCGAAAAAAGATTTGTTCATTTTGAACGAATCTTTTTCGGAGTCATTTCGTTCATTCAACGAACGAATCCCCCACACGTTTGACTGACGACAGAGCTGTCAGGAAAACGGTTTTGAGCGAGAGGTACTTTAGATCCACAGAGTCTATCGGTTCAAAGGGGAAAGCTTTCAGGGCCTCCGGGACCAATGAAAGATCCCATATGGGAACCGACAGGGGTCGCGGGGGATTCATCCGTCTGGCTCCTCTAAGGAAGCGGATGACAAGCTTGTTTCTGCCTACTGACTGACCGCGCGTCGACTCAGCGAACGCTGCAACGGCCGCCACATAAACTTTAAGCGTGGATGGGGACCTGCCCTTATCCAGCAGCTCTTGAAGGAAGCCAAGCAACCCCGGGACCCCACACGTTTGTGGGTCTAGATCTCTATCAGCACACCATTTGGAGAACACCGACCATTTAGACGCATAAAGCCGCCTCGTAGAGGGAGCTCTGGATTGCGTAATCGTGTTCATCACTCCTTCTGGCAGGACAACGGGTATCCGTTGATTAACCATATGTGCAGAGACCAGCGCTCTGGATGGGGATGCCAGATTGAGCCGCGGGCTTGAGAGTGGAGATCTTTCCTCACCGGAATCGGCCAAGGGGCTGTGTGAGACAGCCGCATCAGCTCCGGGAACCAAACTTGGTTCTCCCAGCACGGGGCTATAAGGAGCACCGAGTGGCGCGTTTCCCTGATCCTCTTGATTACCATTGGTAACAGAGAGACCGGAGGGAAAGCATAAAGTGGGAGGCTGGGCCAGATTTGGGCCAGCGCCTCCTCGTTCTTTGAAAAGAACAGTGGGCAGTGAGCGTTGTCTTTTGACGCAAACAGGTCGACTTTTGCTTTGCCGAAAAGGCGCCACAGCGACTGGACTGTCTAGGGGTGCGGGGACCATTGCCGTGGGGAAACGTAGTTCCTGGACAGTTTGTCTGGACCGTCGTTCAAGTGGCCTGGCACATGCGCAGCTCTCAGCGAGCGCAGGAGGTACTGAGACCATACAAGAAGGCGTTCTGTCAGATGGCAGAGGCTTCTGGATCTGACACCGCCCTGACGGTTTATGTAGGTGTCCACAGACATGTTGTCCGAGCGGACTAGCACATGGTGGTCCTGTATGAACGGGAGGAAGCGTTTGAGCACGTTCTCGACCGCTATCATTTCCAGACAGTTTATGTGGAAGCGTCTCTCCTAGTCTGACCACAGGCCAAAGACCGGTCTGCCCTCGAAGACGGCGCCCGAACCTAAGTTGGAGGCGTCCGTCGAGATGACCTTTCGGTGTGAGACAGCCCTATTGTCACTCCCCGCTGGTACCAGTCGGCCGCTAACCAGGGCTGCAGAGCCAAAACGCAGCTCTGGGTCACTCTGATTCGTCTGTAGCCTGAAACCCAAACCTGGTGAGGCACTTGGGCGTTCAGCCAGCGTTGTAGCGGGTGCATGCGCAGCAAGCCCAGCTGAAGCACAGCCGCAGCTAATGTCATACAGCCTAGCATCCTCTGGAATGTCTTCAGAGATGTGATGCTGCCCTCCTGGAAAGGTGTCAGGTGTCAAACACGGCGCGCGCTGTGTCGATAGGCGGGCCGTCATAGCCACAGTGTCCAGTTCTATTCCTAGAAAGGAAGCTGACTGACTGGGCAGTAATGAGCTCTTGGTCCAGTTGACCATGAGGCCCAAGCTTTCCAGATGGCTGAGAAGCACTGTTCTGTGAGATAGCAGTTCTATCTCTGACTGTGCTAAAATCAGCCAATCGTCCAAATAGTTCAGAATTCTCAGCCCTTTCACTCTCAAGAGGGCGAGAGCCGCATCCATGCACTTCGTAAATGTATGGGGTGCCAAAGACAGGCCGAACGGGAGGACGGTGTATTGATATGCCCGATCGTCGAAGATCGATCTCAAGAATGGGCTGTGACGGGGGACTATCGGGATCTGATAGTATGCATCTTTCAGATCGAGAGAGATAAACTAGTCCTTCGGGCGAATTTGCGTGAGGATTTATTTGGTCGTGAGCATTTTGAACGGCCGTCTTATGAGAGCTTTTTTCAAATATCTCAGATCTAAGATAGGTTTTAGAGCTCCGTTCTTCTTGGGTACGAGAAAATAATGGCTGTAAAAGCCTGACTCGCTCAGAGAAGGAGGTACTGGTTCTATGGCCCCTCTGCACAGCAGTTTGGCTATTTCTGCGCGGAGTAGATGCGCTACATCCGCTTTCACTTTCGTCTCGGTCCGCGCTCGAAAGCGAGGGGGACGGCGAGCGAACTGAAACGAATAGCCCTGTCTTATTGTGCTCAGCACCCATTCTGACACACCTGGAATAGCATTCCATGCTTCTACATGTATAGCTAGGGGCAGAATGGACTCCGGGTTCCGATTCGCCGCAACTTTGCAGGCTCGGGAAACTGAACCGGAGGTGTGTGGGGGGCGCACGCGCCCTCTGATCTCGGAAACGGCGGCTCGCTGACAGCTGTGACTGTTTGTATCACTTGAGATGACCCGATTACTGGGAATGGGGAACATTTTGTGACGATATTTAGTGTGAGCGGAGCCTGGGGCGAAGTGTTTGTCAGTAAGCATGAGCGCTCGTGGGCGGGCACGGGACTTACATTCATAACTTGGCCGCTGTGAGGCTGTTGCCGTGTAACAGAGCGGGCAGCGAGTAGGTGTGAGCACAGATTTGTGGGCACATTCTCTACATCTAGCACTCGAGCGGCATTTGGCAACTTTATGAGAGTGGCCTCTGTGTGTGTGTGAGACACGCGGGGCATCGTGTTTATGTGTAGGGGTGAGCACTGACTTGTGGGCACTTTTTCTACACTTAAAACACCCTCGGCGTGAGCCGGATAACCAGAATTTATACTCTTTTTGAGATTTATCTGGGTCGCCATAAAAATGGCGTTTGTGTGCAGGCAAGCGGGACTGCAGTAGCCTTCTCTGAGGGGACTGTTGGACGAGATATTTTGACGGTGGTCCAGCCGCAGCGAGACTCAGCCATCTTTTCCTCTCTGGTGTTGCTAGGAGGACTTTGCCTGCTCAGGCTTCAGCGCAACCTTGGGCCGGGGTCCCCGGGAGGGAGGCGGCCTGCTTGCAGACGAGAGTGATCTAGGGCGGCCGCCCTGTCGACGCTGCGGAGGCTGGGGCTGAGCTGGGCGCTGGCTAGCGTGTCGTGCAGGCAGCTCACGTGGGCGGCTTGCAGAGGAGCTAGAGCGTCGAGGCAGGAAGTGGTTCATGGCCTGCGAGGTCTTCTGCACTTCGAAGAAGTGGTCGACGATCCCATTCACCGCTGGACCGAAGAGACCAGTAGGGGATAACGGCGCGTCGAGAAACGCGGAGCGCTCTCACTCCCTCATATCCGCAAGCGTCAGCCAGAGGTGCCTCTCTATGACGGTGAGCGAGGCCATGCATCTGGCCATTGCCTGAGCCGCGGATTTCGTAGCACAAAGGAAGAGATCCGTCACGCTCCTCAAATCCGTGATGGCGGCTTGGTCCTTGCTTCTCTCGTCCCATTCACGGAGGAGATCAGCTTGGAGGATCTGCAGCACGGCCATCGAGTGCAGGGCGGAAGCAGCTTGTCCGGCGGCAGCGAAAGCGCGGCTGACAAGGGCTGAGGTGGTCCTGCAGGCTTTAGACGGGAGGGCAGACTTTGAGCGCCATCTCGCAGAGGGCGGGCAAAGGTGCGCTGCAACCGCCTCTTCCTGTGGGGGGATAGCTGTGTAACCCTTCTCGGCAGCACCGTCTACTTGGGAGAGCGCAGAGGAGACATGTGAGTGGAGCCTCGCGGAGAATGGTGTGTTCCACGACTTAGAAAGCTCGGCATGAAGCTCTGGCAGAAATGGCGCAGATCTGGAAATGGGCAGGGGGCGGCAGCAGTGAAGGAAGCAGCCGTCGAGCCTATTGGGCACGGGCTCCTTAGGCGGTGACCAATCCAGGCCGAGTTGGTCGATGGCCTTTGAAAAGGAGGCGCATGAGCTCGGCGTCCACGCCAGCCCGAGTCCTGCTGGATTCCTGGATCGAGGAGGAGGCGGGGTGATGGGAACTCGACCACTTCTCGCTGTCCGATGCCAGGATGGAACAGTTGTCACCTGGGTATGATCCTTTAGCTTCGTCTCCTGAGGCGGCGGCAGCGCGGGCCGAAGCCGGCGGCTGCGCATCCGGGAGGGGCGGAGAAGGAGAGAGTGAGGCTGGCGGGATGCTATCCGGCGAACACTTCACTGTGGCCACAGGCTCCGGCATCCTCTGTGCACTGCGCTTCTTCTTGCGCGGTCCAGAGGGTGAAGTGACAGCTTCCGGGGTGAAGGCTTAGAGTCGAGCCCGCAGGGTCGACAACGGAAGCGCTTCACAGTGCTCGCAGCCGCCCGAATCCAGGGCGAGGGCTGCGTGGTTTGGGCCCAGGCAGAGAGCGCAAATGACATGGCGGTATCCTGCGCTGAGCGGGGCTCTACACGAGCCGCAGGAATGGCGAGGCATTTTTAGAAAAACGCTCGGCTCTTTTTAGTGAGAGAGAGTGAGTGTCGCAGTGGCGAACACTCACAGAAGGCAAGCACAAAAAGGATACTCAACACCGGATGGCGTAGCAGGCACAGAAGGCTGAAGGTGGCGAAGACGGCCGGCTTCTTCAGGCGCTTTCCTAAGCTTGCTGGTCGCTAGATTCAATGGCGGAAAAGGCTTCTCTCAAAGTCCAGCGACACCGCGTAGAGGGCGCGACGTCACGCGTGAGGCTCAGTGATAAGCTGCAGCAGTTGCCGCACGGCAGCCAATGAGCACGCAATATGGCCTGCTCTAGGTCTGCTGGCTGCTGCACTGCGTTGACAATAAATGCAAATTAAGAATAATTTTTGGCTTAAATATCTCGAGGAAAAATGACTTTACCCGTAGCGTAAGCTAGCTTACGCAATACGAGAGAACCTCTCGTAAGAGAACCAGTTTTTTTTTCACTGCTCAAGGACGAACATGTGAAGAACCAGTTTTTTTAAAATTCATCTTTACAATGATACCACAGCAGTATAATCCAAAACTTTTGCTGTTCCCTTTATTTTACTGACGACTTCTGCTCAAATCTCGATGCAGTTCAATGCAGGATTCTCAAACCGCTTGCTCATGAAAGATGGTGTTCAAAATACTTAGTAGTTTTGAGTTTTATATTGTCTCCTGCTAACTGGCTAACTCACGTTACCACTGTCTTTCTGTAATACTTATGCTAATCAGTTGTGGGCCACTATTACCTAAAACTGTGTCTATTAATGCAGATTGTCTGTCGTTCTCACTACTTTGAGGAAATATATTTGTTTTACCAACGTTTATGTTACATCAGTCGTTCACGCTAGAGCTCGGCTAATGTACATTGCATACATGCACTGTTATTGATATAGTTTCCACGTGTTCACCATAATATATTAGAAAAATACTCTGTAAATAAATTAGTACAAGTAAAATAATCTTGTTTGTTAGTGGGCATGCACTTGTTAATGCTGATGGTGAGGAATTACAGTTGCAAAACCTCATAATGTATCTCAAACTAAGTAACGTTCGAGGTTCGAGTTGAATGAATAGTTCTTCCAATGTTTCAACATCGCACTCGCGCTCGCATTGATATCGTAAAATCAACGTCATTGTTCGTTATGGTCTTTAGTTTACAGTGTAGGAAGCCCAGGACAGCTGACGTTGTTATGGCAATGGGCGTTTTTTTTGTTTTCGACGTGCTCGCTGTAGGCATAAACCAATCACAACAGACTGAGCCTGTCTGGCCAATCAAAGTAGATTTGTTTGTGGAAAGGAGGGATTTGGAGAGATTGATTCATCTGACGAGTCGTTTGAGAATCATTAAGAATGTGGTGATGTGCAAATGTATATTATGAGGAAATGAAACAGTTTTCTGCCATGTCAAAGTCAACCAGAGCATCTGGTGAAGAAGGTATTTCAACAGTTATCTAAACAAAACCGCAAAAACAAAACCTCTCTGGCTGGCTGACAGGCGACAGGCAAAAGGACTTTCAACTGACTCAAAGTTGTTTAAGTAGGGGAATGGATAATTGGACTGTGCCAGGTTTTCCCAAATCATGGGGGTGGCAGAGTATTTCATTTTTGAGTTGTGTTCTTTTCTTTGCTAGTTATACTTTGTTGTTATGATTATTTAATTAATTTATCTTTAGTTCATATTAGATAGCATTGGTTTAACATCTGTCATAGTTATCGTGGTTTGTTTAAATATTATGTGTTTGTCTACCCCCTTTTGTGTCAGAATGGCCTGATCAGCCACTACATAAGTTTCCCCCATGTGATGGTCTAATAGGTCTGTTTAGTTACTCCATGTGTCTATCCTATGTTAAGTTCTGTTTAAGTTGACCTCTTTACTAGGCCCAGAACTTTCAGTTTTTCTGTAACTTATTTGTTTTTTTGTTTTGTAAATAAAAACTTATATTTTTTGAAAACTTATTTTTTGATTCCTCATGCCTGCCAGCTTGGTCCCTCACAGACATGCCCATTTGTTTGGTTCTTTGAATCTAAGCAAAAATATACTAAAAAATACAATTCATACATACAATGATTTAAACAAACATGTTTTTAATGTTTGAACATAAATCAATTTAGTTATTTGTGGGGGTCAAGTGTTAAGGTAAAACATGAATGAAATGCTTGAAAAGAGAGCCTTATTAGTGGCATACTATTTTATTATTTCTTAGGTGAGAAAAAAAAATATCTGTCTTCATTTTTCTAATTATAAAAAAACTACAACTAATAATAATTATTATCATCATCAACATTATTAATAATAGTAATATCAACATCAGAGAACCGTGAACATGTGAATGTCTCAATTGTTGAAATATTAATTAGTTGGCTGGCAGAAAAGTTTGGGAAGCCCTCACAGGTATTCATGGTATATGGAAAATATGTAAACTTTTTACAATGATATTTTTTGAGCCATTAACCCCTTAAGGTATAAAATGAAAGCTATATATCTAACCAAGTTTTGTTCCAAATTTGAAGTTGATATCACAAAAATTGAAGTTCCCATGAGATTTTGTTTAGGCGTATTACCAAATATAGCCACCGGGTGCAATTGAATTCCATTGAATTTAATTGTATGCATTCTGCCATAACAAATTAACAAATTTCTATCCAAATATCACTTTTGTCACTAAAAATGGAACCTTGAGACTCAGACCTTTCTGACAAAATGTGTTTTGTCAAGATTAGAAAAGGTTTTGATAAAAAATTATGAAAGATGATGTCCAAAAGGGGAGGAGCCTAATAAAAAAATACCGTTTCTATGGTAACGCAACGTCCAATTTCAAAACGATTTTCACAGGACGAATTCTGAGTTCGTAAGCTTTCAAATGATACCTAATTTATGATAACTGCTAAAATATGTGATGTTTTTACTGTACTTTTTAAAATATTATTTCATCTTTTTTTATTGACAAATACTAGATTATGAACTTTTAGCATTAAAAACCAAAGTTTCAATTATTAAAAGTGTGTGCGTGGACTTTTTGTCACAAAGGTCAGAAACTCCTGTTATGACGTAGATTTTTTGAGGTGCGCTCTTGTCATAAATTCATATATTACTGTTCCTACATAATTTGTAATAAAACAACAGCACTAAAATATATATTTAGGACTCTTAGACCTTTCCAACGATATATAGTCTGTCATGATTAAATTAGGATTTAATAGTAATATATTGAAGTAAATTTAGCTGACACTTAAGGGGTAGTGACACCTTTCTTGCAAATGTTTTTAGAAAAATATGAAACTAACATGAAGACTAAGATTACACTTGCATGCACCATAATCTGTCATTGATCGACATTTTTAATATGCTTGGTAACAAAGGAATTGCGAGAAAAATGAGAGTGGATGATGCATATGTAACCACATTGCTCTTGCTTGCCATTTATAAATAGGCAGTCAAGCATTCTTCACAAAAACAACTTGGGTTCAGTGAAGGTACAGAACATTTTGTAAAAGCAGGAAAACAGTTCTTGTAGCACCTTTGAATAAAATTGTTTGTCTGAATTAAAAACTGTGTAGGAGATCCCATCGTTTGTGCTAAAAGTTGAAAAGTTTAAACAGGTAACAGGAAGGCTTTGCTAAATAAATGCATTCTGTGTTGCTGTGACAATCCCCAAAGACTATACCTCAAGTTGTTAGTCGTATAGTGATTTGAAGGAACAAAAACACACGGAAAGTACTTTGAAATTCTCTAAGGAAGCTGAGCACCATTGATGTTGTTCCATTCTTGACCTCACAGCTTCCAGATCCGGTATGGGAGCACTCGCAGGGACCCAGACAAAACGGAACTATCACAGGGATAAATTAGCAATGTCCCATGTGGCTCAAGACAAAAAGAGTGGCATTTTTTACAGAGACCCTTTGTCCTGCAGAAAGTCAAAAGAAGCCATGTGGACCCACTCTCCTTCATTTCCCCCATCAGAATACATGTGCATGCTGCGAACAAGGGATGATGAGGAGGGGAGGGAGATTAGAGACTCTCCACACTGATTCTCTCTTCTCCCAGCAGGAGAAGCTATCGAATCACAGGCCATGGACAGAACGGTTTTTAATGAGCCATCAGACATATTAAGACGGATAAAAAAAGAGCCATATCCTTTAATTTTCCTTCATTAATTAGATGGAAGCCAGACTCATCAAAGGCAGTCGGGGAGCCTCCTCATGGTGGGAACGGTGAAATGTGGAAAGAGGAGATTTGGTTCCAGGGCACTTCAAAATTCCCCCTGGGACATATTCTATTCCCCACACATGAGAAGAAAGAGGGAGAGACAGGAGGAGGAAGAGCAGAGGACGGACAGACAGGTTGTGAATTCTTGGGGCCTGATGTAATAGCATTCAGTTACATCTCCAGGAAATATTCTTAAAAATAGAATTTCCTCTGAGCTTATATAATGCACCAAATAAAGAGGCCAATATTCTTATAAAAAGTGAACAGGTAGTGAAATATGTGTACCAAGCCTATAAATAGTTTATTTGACATCGCTGTATGTTAGCGTATTGAATAGTAGCAGATGCACAATTCTTTTTTAGTAGTTCTAACACTTTCTAACAGGCATACCAGGTTTCCATGCTCTCGCAGGGCTGAAGAAATAGGGCATTGTTGTTTTGTGTTATCTACTTTGGCAAGTGTGTTCTAAGTGTGAGTGTCTCTTGTTGTAGTAGCAGGACATCAGGAAACTGAAGCCCTTCTTTGAGTGTGAATACCTTCTGTCATGTCTTGAAAGAAAACACGGGTTATGACAGGAGAGTATCCTTAATAAAAAAGAAAAGGTCTTTTGTACATTTAGCATGTGCCAAACTCTTTGTATTCATGTTGGTTTCAAATAGTGAAAAACATCATTCATTTTCAAGAAAAGTTTACATTTAATGCTTGCCATTTATAAATAGGCAGTCAAGCATTCTTTACAAAAACAACTTGGGTATCCCTTTCGGGGAGAGTATCCCTTTTGGGGAGGGTATTGTTGTTCGAGTCTGACCCAGAGCTGACTGCTATGCTTTCCCAGGCCACTGAGAGCGTTAGGCTCGAGTGGAGGCCACCACCGTGTCCCGAACGTTAGAGGCTGGATGACTGGTGTCTCGGGGGTGGCCGATGCTGACCAACAGCATCCCACCCCATGCCCTTCTTTCCGGAAGTGCATTAAGAGGTTACCAGAACGTGGAAGGCAACTTTTTCTGCCCAAAATCGAGCTGGTTTCTTCTCTGCGCACACTACCCTCTATGGTTGGGTGGCCGGGGGGTACGTGGAGATCCCCCCAGTGGAGTGTGCGGTTACGATGCAATTGTATCCACAAAGCGCTGCTGCCTGGAAGGGAAATAAGCGTCTCCTATCCAAGGCCTCCATCTATCTAAGTTCTCATCCATGCTTAGGGCCAAGGTTTACAGAGCCGCTGGACTGGCTGTCTCCGTCCAACACGCCAGGGTAGTTCTGACCAGGTTTGATGCAGGAACTGATCACAGTGACAGACCTTAACTTATGTGCGACGAAAGTCATTGTGCGGTCCCTGGGTCAGACAATGTCCACAGTGGTCCAGGAATGTCATCTATGGCTGAACCTGGCTGAGGGAGACTCAGCGCCACAGGGCGCTGGAAGGGGCAGCAACTGTGGTATTTTGGTAGGGATTCCAATTTGTCAGGTCAGTTCTGACGTAACGTCGAAAGTGAATAACTGGTGGGGAACTTATTGGTTACTAATGTAATGTTACATACCGTCTCCACAATTGCTGTACAACCGCTGAATCAGGGGCGATTCCAGGATTTTATAAATAGGGGCGCACAGGGGGGACCAAGATCCAGTCAGGGGAGGCCCATGGGAAATCAGAATATTCAAATGGAAATAAATATTTGTTTCGAAAATATTAAGCATGATTTAAAAAAATATTTGCAATGCTCAGTGACCTAATATAGATGGTATTAAATGTGGCACTGAACAAGAGTCTGAAAATCATTTTGTATTTTACATGGATTGGACCACAGTTTTGTCCTAATAAATAAAAAACATTTCCTAGGAATTAATTAGTCATTTAACATGCTTTATTTTCAACACAAACATTGAATGTGTGTGTGTGTGTGTGTGTGTGTGTGTGTGTGTGTGTGTGTGTGTGTGTGTGTGTGTGTGTGTGTGTGTGTGTGTGTGTGTGTGTGTGTGTGTGTGTGTGTCAGCGAACGTTCTCTGCATGGAATCTGTCTCTGACATGGTTTCTTCTTAAAGAAACCTTGGATGTCCTGTTGCGGTGTAAAACAAACAAAAACCCATTCAGTATAAATTACACAGAGTTGCATGTAAAGTTCTCACATTTTAATGTTTTCCACGGCTCTGCTTTCTTTGGAAAAAGATTATAGTGCCTTTAGTCTTTAAAACAAAAGATAAAGTAATATGTGTGTCATTCCTGCTATGCAGTGACATTTTGGCTTCATAAGTGTTGGGAAAAAAAGGACATGATTTTCATGTTTTTTAGCATTCTATCAAAATGTTGACACGTTTAACTATAAGGAATACATATAGGTCAAGCTCAGGGACTCTGACAATACTAATTATTGGTAGATTGTTCAGACACTGTCCATAAAAATATTCCACCCTGTTAGGGACATATACATAGTTGTCACAACATGTTAAAAATGTAAATGTTAAACAATAATGAGCTTTTCTTGGATAGTATATGTCCCTTATGCCATCTTAGATTTTTTTTTTTGCTTCTTGAAACAAGCAAAACAATTTTTGATGAATAGAATATGTTTCACATCCCACCCTGTTAGGTTTATATATCTAACAGGATGGAATCTAACAGGGTGGAAAATTCTGAGCTAAGTTAGCCATAGCTCTTTGAGTGATCAACATTTTGCTAGCTAACCTTCTACAGATGAACAGAACTTTTATAACTATGTCAGATTTGTTTTTACATTTACACGGGGGCGGGACAAGCAGGATAACATTTCAAAATTTAAAAAAAAAAGTTAGGAGTGAGAGTTGAAGCTTACCTCAGTTTGCACAGTTGAATTCCAGCAGGTAAAAGAAATGAAGTCACTTCTTGAAAATGGTCTCAATGAAATTGCAGTCGGATTTGGAAGGCAAAAAAGTACATAACAGGGTGGAAGATGACTTCAGGTATGCAGTAATTGAAGAAAATTTTAAGAAAAAGACCTATATTTTCACATGATTTATATGTATGATTAGAGGCAATTTAGCCTAGTCTATAACATAATTTACAAATATTTTGAGATTTTTGTCATTTCATGGTTTCTATTTCTTGCAGAAGTTGATTACTGTGCACTGAGGACATGATATAATTGAATGGATACATCAATTAAAATTGTGTAAAATACAAAATAGTATTTTTAATGTCTATTATCTCTGTTTAATTGGTAAAGAATACTTAAATCTATAATTTAAGCTATTTACTATAAATATGTGACTCATTTTAGAGAAAATATGAGTAAATAAATCATTGGGACAGGAAAGTCACCGCATACCAGGAATGACCCATGTAGGCTATCTATTTTATATTTATATAGACGCGCTGCCGCGAATAACACTGACAAGTCATCTGCCGAAGTTACGTTAGCTAATCTAACGTTACTGGCTTGATCAGTCACACATGAAAGTAATCAGACTAACATATTGGCTAATTATTGGTAGATTGTTCAGACACTGTCCATAAAAATATTCCAACCTGTTAGGGACATATACCTAGTTATCACAACATGTTAAAAATGTAAATGTTAAACAATAATGAGCTTTTCTTGGATAGTATATGTCCCTTATGCCATCTTAGATTTTTTTTTTTTTGCTTCTTGAAACAAGCAAAACAATTTTTGATGAATAGAATATGTTTCACATCCCACCCTGTAAGGTTTGTATATCTAACATGATGGAATCTAACAGGGTGGAAAATTCTGAGCTAAGTTAGCCATAGCTCTTTGAGTGATCAACATTTTGCTAGCTAACCTTCTACAGATGAACAGAACTTTTATAACTATGTCAAACATTCTCCATAACATAGCCTAACAGGTTGGAACTTTAAGGGCGGGACAAGCAGGATAACATTTCAAAAACTAAAAAAAAAGTTAGGAGTGAGAGTTGAAGCTTACCTCCGTTTGCACAGTTGAATTCCAGCAGGTAAAAGAAATGAAGTCACTTCTTGAAAATGGGTTGTGTGGGTTGTGTTATGAAACCAATCCCGGTTTCCGGTGAGAATACGCTGTGCGCGCTTTGCTGCCGCTTCTCGCTTGAACTTTTTGTTGTTGTTTGATTGTTTTCGCGTCTACCGTGACATCTACTTCCTTGCCGAACTGCTGATCTGAACTTGCTGAACTGTCATTTGCCTGGACTGTATTATTGTCATTTCCCTGTGGATTTTACTTTGGATATCGCGCGGATACTGATGACTTTCCAACTCATCACTGGCACTCATCCAACTCACACTGCTCTGTCTGTTTGCTGATCTTCGCGCTACTCCACTGTAGGCTACGGCTACCTTCTATGTAGGTGGCTGTGGATTACCACATCTCCTCCTGGTGTCGGCCGAATACTTCCTGCACTGTCACTGGAACATTGTTGCTTTGCCGCTGCTGTATCAATCCATGGATTAATGTTACAAACTTTGAAACAAACCTGCTCCTCCAGTTCTGTTTGTCACTGCCCGGCACGCCTGCTCTTCCCCTGCATGAGCTCTCTTCCTATCTCCCCTCACAGTGACTGCTACAGAGGTGAGTGTGTTTCTACCCGCTTGCCTTGTTGTGGTCCTCAATCTGTTCAGTGGTTGGCGTACTAAACTGCGCTGATTACATTGCGGACTGGGTTGTGTTGTGAGCCTGGTTGGCTAACATGTAGTATTAGCGTGGTGTTGCTGTGTCACTTGTGGTACTTTACTGTGTCGATGTCATGTTTCCCGCTGGCAGCTCGATTAATGTCCTCGCAGCTCGCCTTATGCTGTGCTTGTGTGTTTTTTGTAACTTGAAAATGGAGCCAGCTTACACCTCTGCTTCTCTCAAACTTTATCACTGCCACGCCCCCCTAGAACCGGCGCTGTATAAACACTGCTGCTCGCTTGGAATTATTCGGTGTCCACGTTATGTTCATCGCTTCAAAAGACAACCGACTCTTATCTTTGGACATGATGCTCAAATCCCAACTGTTTACACGCCCGATCGTTGCCGACGATACTAGCCAAAGATGAGGGGAATTAACTTTGACGACCTTCGTCGCCCTCCTAGGCTGCCTCCTCCTGCCTCGTCAGCATGTCAGAACTTTAACATTGGCCACCTAAATGCGCGCTCAATCACAAACAAAAGGGCCCTAATAAATGATATCATTGTGGACAAAAAATGTGACTTGTTTTGTCTCTCGGAGACCTGGCAACAACCCAGTGACTGCATTAATTTAAACATGCTAACCCCCCCCTGGCTACTGCTACTTATCCAAACCCAGATCTGTAGGGAGAGGGTGTGGGTTGGCTGTAATGCACCGCTCAGATCTGACTGTTAAAGAACTTAGGCCATTTGAAGTGACATCCTTAGTTTCTACCCCACCCCTTATACTATTGCTGATCTACCGCCCCCCTAAACCATCTGTACATTTTCTGTCTGAATTGAATGAACTTCTCACTGTTATTTCATCTCTTTGTTCGGCTATGATTATGTTAGGGGATTTTAACATCCATGTGGATACAAATTGTTCTTACACCTCGGAGTTTAACTCTGTATTGAACTTTTTTAGTTTGACACAGCATGTTGACTTTCCAACTCACACTCATGGCCACACTTTGGATCTGCTCTGCTCTTCTGGTCTGAATGACATCTCGGTCTCGGGTTCCATCTCTGGTGTCTCTGACCATAAGCTCATTGAATGCTGCTATCATATGATCACTCCTCCTCCCTCCTCAGAAAAAACAGCTATTACAAGTCGTAACATTGGGTCAATAGACCACAGCATGTTTGCTGCCTGTATACAGGGCTCGCCACTGTTTGACCTTGACGAGCTCTCGTCCGCGGATGACTTGGTTGCTTTGTACAATGGCACCCTGACCAGCCTGCTTGATAGCTTAGCCCCAGTTAGGACTAGACTTGTACCAGCAAATCGTACATGCCCCTGGTTCACCCCTGAGCTCAGGCAACTTAAGGCCGCTGGCCGCCGTCTCGAACGGCTATATAAGAAAACTGGCCTTACAATTCACTCCATGCTTTACACCGAACATACTCAGACGTATAGGGACGCCCTCAATGCTGCCCGCTCAAATTATTATTCATCACTCAGAACCTCCTCTATGTCCAGGCCTAAAACCCTGTTCAGGACCTTGGACAAACTCATTAAGCCTCCTGTCACTGCCTGTCCTAAGACCCCTGAGTGGTGCCAGGCCTTCTTACACTTCTTTGATGACAAAATTAGCCAAATTTACCAATGCTTCAACCCAAATGCTATCTCTATCTCTTCTTCTCCTTCCTCTTTAGGACCTCAGCTTTCCCATTTCACTGCTATAGACTCCCTCACTATCACTGACATCATAAATAAGTCCAACTCCTCATCGTGTCAGCTTGACCCTGTCCCCACCCCTCTACTTAAAGCTTGCATCACATCCTTATCTGAACCCATTGCATTGATTGTAAACACCTGCCTCAACTCTGGTGCTGTGCCTGCTGCCCTCAATTGGTTCCAGTCTTACCTCTTCAACAGAAAGCAGTTTGTGACGCTTGGTCCTCATCAGTCTTCCAAGTCCTCTGTCACACGTGGTGTCCCCCAGGGTTCTGTACTTGGGCCCCTCCTCTTTCTCATATACATCCTCCCTATTGGCCCGATTATATGCAGCCACGGTCTTAAATTCCACTGTTATGCAGATGATATCCAACTCTATTTGACCACTCACTCTCCCTCTGATCCACCACCGTGCTCCCTCACTGACTGCCCCTTTGACCTAAAATTATGGATGCAAAACAATTTTCTTAAACTCAATACAGATAAAACTGAAATTCTGCTGATTGGCCCTAAAAGCATCCTCTCTAAATCTCCCAGTCTCACTCTTAATATTGATGGTTCATCTGTCCACCCTACCCCTGTTGTCAAAAACCTTGGCATTTTGCTTGACTCCACCCTTAGCTTTGATCCTCATATCAAATCACTCACTAAGACTGCCTTCTTTCACCTCCTCAACATTGCTCGCCTCAAACCCTTCCTCTCTGTTAGTGATGCACACACTTTAGTTAACTGCTTCATTATGTCCCGTCTAGACTACTGCAACTCACTTTTCCTTGGTCTCCCTGTCAAATCACTTCAAAGGTTACACTATATTCAAAACTAAGCAGCCAGGCTCCTCACCCTTACCAGACGATCAACACACATCACCCCCATTCTCTACCAACTCCACTGGCTACCAGTTCCGTCCCGGATCAAATACAAAGTAGTACTACTCACCTTCAAAGCGCTCCATAACCTTTCTCCCCCCTACATCCGTGACCTCCTGATCCCGTACACTCCATCCCGCTCACTCAGATCTTCTGACCAAAATCTCTTGGCTATCCCGCGCTCCAGACTTTCCACCCTGGGTGGCAGATCCTTCAGTGTCTTGGCCCCAAAACAGCCTCCCACAACCTCTTTGTGACTGTCCTTCACTTCCCCTCTTTAAAGCTCATCTCAAGAACTTTTTGTTTAATGATCATTTTTCCACACCAAACTCGTAGCATATTGATAACTTGTCTTTGTTGTATTGTTTTGGTTGTTGCTGTTGTGTATACTTTCCTTCCCACTATGTAAAGCGACCTTGGGTTTGAGAAAGGCGCTATATAAAATAAACTTATTATTATATGGTGCGATATTTCAAAATATATACTGTAATCGAGTGTGTATATACCATAAACGTGTCGTGTCGTGACGTGTCGAGGTGTCTCTCTCTCCTACTGTTTGAAAACGCGGATCTGTGATTCCGCTTTGCGAATCGCAAATCAAGCAGTGATTGACAGCGCTCTGATCCAATGGCGTTGGGCATTGTCAGGTTGACAGTAAATCTAGCCCAATGATGTTGGGGGGCACCGGGGGGGGGGGGGCAATCATATTCCAGGGGGGGCCAGGGCCACCCAGAGCCATATAGAGAGAGAGTTGCGACAACGGAAGTTCTAAATGGTTGGTTGTCACGTGATTCGCGTAGACCTCAGATAGTACCAGGAAGTGCTTCGGTGCCAATTCAAATCGATGGAGTTAGAGAGCAGAACTGTGATTTTTGGTAGTTTGTTGTCAATAAATGCGTTGGCTTACAATATATAATACATTGACATTTGGATGTAGTATGTGTATGTAGTTCCCTTTCAGTCGATAACGTCAGACGTAGTCGACGGTCGACTGAATGGGGATCTCGCTAGAGAGCCTATCCTCTTCGAGTACTATTGAACGAGCCAATGTAATTGGCGTGCGTGATTCGCATCACACACTCCGCCCCTGCGGCGCGGGCATAAATACGGAAGTGGATGAACTCACTAGTTGCCTTTCGCTTCGGAGCCGCTCGTTTGATGTCTCTGAGAGTGCTGTTGTCTACAACGAGCGAGTGTGTCGATGATTTTCAGGAAGACTCTCCCAGTGCTGGTGTTCTACAACGCGAGTGCAGCGGTGATCGTGAGCTTTGAGCTCTCAACTGCTGTTTTAACAGCAACAAATTTCTAAATGTTTGTGTGTGTTGATGGCTGGTTAGAGGGCGGAAAAGTGAGTGCTTCACTGTTTCAGTTCTCTGTTCAGTGTTGCCGCCGTCATTCCCCTGTGTGCTCCGGCGCTGGTGACGGTCCTATTTTCTGAAAGAGCAACACGGGTGCGTTTGCGTCTTTTTCAAGATGTCATTCCGCCCGTGCGTTTCTGGGTGCGGTCGTTCCCTGTCTCTCTCTGATGGTCACAACTGTTGTGTCACGTGTTTGAGCTTACAGCACGCTGAGACAGCTTTTGTGGACAGCTCATGTTTTCACTGTGGGAACATGACTGGCGCAGTGTTGAAGGCGAGACTCGCCTTCGTTAAACGCGGAGAGCGAGTCCCCATTACCATGCCCCACCCTGCACGGGTGCTGTGTGGGATGGGTGACCGGAGGATAGTGTTGGATGTCCCGCCCGGTAACCATTCCCTGTGGGCTCCTCACTCCTCCCTTCCACTGCAACCACTGGAGCATCCTGTTTCGTCTGCTGGTCCATCTGTAATGGGTGGGCCAGCGGTTTCACTCGGGGCTCCCCTGGAGGACAGGACGTCGATTGCAGCAGCGGAGGGTGAGCTGACTTCTAGAAATGATGACTCGGCTGCATTGTCTCCCTCCAGGAGTTCAATGTTGCCCGAGCCGGATCCAGAATTATCATCTATGCTGGAACGGGCCGCCGAGGCTGCCGGGCTCGAGTGGAACCTCCACCGTGTCCCGTTCAGTCTCGGTTGGAATCTGGAGATGGTGTCTTGGGGCGGGCCGCGCTGGTTCTCAGCTCGCCGCCCCAGTGCCTTTCTTTCCCGAAATGCATGGAGAGCTTATCAGGTGGTGAACAGCATCTTTCTCTGCCAGAAACTGCCTGAATAGGTTTTCCCCCTCATTACCCTTGATGGAGGAACGGTGAAGGGTTGCGAAGGGTCCCTCCATTGGAGCGGTCTGTCGACACAGGCGCACCTGTGTCCGGCGGCCGCTGCCTTTTAGGGGGATCCTCGTCTCCCTCCTAAGGCCTGTGAGTTTCGTCCGTTCCAACAGGCAGAGCTTACAAAGCCTGTGGGCAAGCCGCTTCCTCTTGCATGCCATGGCGTTGCTGCAGGCTAGGGCACCCATGGCATGCACAAGGGTAATCCAGACCGTGCGCTCATAGGTGAGCACCGCACTGCATCCGACCTCACCCTCCGGGGCACGAGTGTCGTAGCGTGCGTGATCGGTCTGGCGATGTCCAACGTGGTGGTCCAGTAGCGCCTTCGTTGGCTCAGCCTGGTTGGTATGGCGGATGCGGACAAGGTTCGGTTCCTGGTCTCCCCAATTTCCCAGGTTGGGCTGGTCGGCGACGCAGTGGAGAACTGCATCCAACAGTTCTCTGCCGCTCAAGCGCAGACGGAGGTCATCCGGCACATCCTGCCCCGGTGGCCAGCTGCTGCCTCCACCCGCCGCCGGTGGCAGCTCCTCCGCCTCTTCGTCGCTGTGGGCGTTCCCCGGCCGCCGCTCCTCCTGGGCCTCTGCAGCAGCCTCCACCCTCAGCATGGAGCCGGCCGCAGTAGAGACGCCCAGCCCACTCAAGGCGCTGCCAAGCCAGGTGGCAAGCACAGCGAAAGCATTCCGGAGCGGGCCGCCCAGGAATGGATGAGATGCTCTTGGAGTGGCACGATCACTCCCTCCCCCCGCTATAAAAAAAAAAAAAAAGGCGGAGCAAGCGGTACCGACACTTCAAACAGAGAGCAATTTCATCTGTTCCTGGGTCCCAAGAGGGCCAGTCTGGCAGGTGTGACCCTGTATAGCCTTACACCCCTCAGCTCCCCCTTGGTCGCCAGCAGAAAGCTTGGTGCGTTCGAGGACCCGGTCATCCGCCTTCTCACGCGCCCCCGGCCGCTAGTGGAGACAGGCAAGTGTTGCACAGCACACTAACACCACTCTCTCTACTTTGCTGCCCCACCTCAGGCTCGGCTACCCCGCTCAAGTAAGTCATATTCATCACACCGAGTGTTGAGCAGTGCTCCTGACTTGTGCGTGCTTATCTGGCCGGTACGAAGGCCAGTTGTAAACTCGTTCTTCGTGCTACTAGGTGGTGGGTCGTGACCATCTTGGCCCAAGATCGGTCTGCAGCTCCGACCTGAAAGACATGTGCTTAAAAACAGATCTCTACCTTCCGCACCGCAGGCCATCCTGTGTGTTGCGTGTAAGGGTGGAGTATCAGTACAGTGTCCTTCCCCTCGAGTGCTCCAGAGCCCGTTGGGTCTTCAGGTCAACTGGAAGAGAGTAATCTCGCCCACGGGCTGAGTATCTCTTTTTCAGTTTTGGAGATGGACTAGGTCTAACACGTCTCTCCAATGAGAATGTGTTCAGCTGGTGTTTGAAGTGAGAAAGGGTCCCACTGAAAGAACTTTCAGAGGCTCCTGGGGTATATGGTAGTTGCAGCCTTTGGCTTCCTCCATATGTGACCGCTTCAGCGCTAGCTTCATGATCGAGTTCCGAGGTGATCGTGGCAGAGCAGCTTACCCTGTGTGACTATAGTTCATCCCGGTCTGCTGCCAAACCCTCTTCAACAGAGGGGCCATGTACAAAGGGCGTGTTTTAACGGGGGCCGGGGCGACCCTCAACTACACGGGTATTCGTGCCTCGAGTTGTTAGACATTGCGACCGTTGCGCAAGCTTCCCTTGCATGTCACAACTCACCCGTCACCTCCTCCTCGGAGTCAGAAGCTTCTGAGGACGCTTTTTTCCACTCTTCCCGCTCTACTCAATCGTGCCGCCATCGAACCTCACGACAGTTATAGCCAGGGCAAGTGGAGACTCCATCCCCTGGGTCCAGCTGGGTCATGACCATTCCGGGGCCGCTCAGTTGCCCCTCCGGTTTCGTCTTCCTGCCAGTGTTTGTATAAACCGAGCGGACTACCCTTGGACAAACACTGGCTCACAGCTGCCCCAGGGGCCCGCAGAAATGCGTTTAACCCCAGTGAGCCTTCTAAAAGCGACTGCGACTCATGGTCCCCTTGCGCCTGCTCAAGTCAGTGAATTCATCACACTTCATGTTGACCAGAAATGCTCCTGAAACTCAGTGAAGTTCATCGCACTCAGGTGTTGAGCAGCAATGCTCCTGTAGCTCAGTGAGTTCATCACACTCAGGTGTTGAGCAGAAATGCTCCTGTAGCTCAGTGAATTCATCACACGCAGTGCTGAGCAGTAATGTTCCTGTTGCTCAGTGAAGTTCTTCGCACTCAAGTGTTGAGCAGAACTGCTCCTGAAGCTCAGTGAGTTTATCACACTCAGGTGTTGAGCAGGAATGCTCCTGAAGCTCAGTGAACTTATCACACTCAAGTGCTGAGCAGAAAATGCTCCTGAAGCCCAGTGATCTTTACATGTTGTGTTGAGCAATGCTCCTGTTTTTTGCGCCCGTCGCTTGCACCTACGTGCCAAGTCAGGAGAGGAACAGGTGTTCATAGTTGCCCCTTATTGGCCCAACTAGACCTGGTTCCCATCGACAGCCTTCCTGACTTCCCCTGAAAACTCTTTCAGGGACGGGGCACGATGGCACACGCGTTCTTCCCCCGGAGATTCCGGGCGGTCTTACATCTGAACCACAATCAGGTGGCTATCACAGGCTTGTGATAGTTACCATCACTTCTGCGAGCACCCCCTAGAAATAGGCAGCGTGCTTACGCCTTTAGAAGTGGAACCTTGTCGCTGAGTGCGTCTTCTCTCCAGAGGAGATCCTGAAAGCTTTTCGATCACTTCAGTGCTCTCTTTCCTGCAAAATGGGTTTGAGTAGGCTGTTTTCCTTCACCCTCAAAATGATGTTGCCTCGGTGTTTAAACAACGCTCATCGTGTTGCAGAAGTGTGCAGAAGCACGTTCTGATCGTCAGGTTGCTGAGGAGCAAGGTCTTGTAAATCCTTGCGTCCCTCTTTATCCTCTTGGGCCTTGTCCCTGGTGCGATGCACTGCAGAGACCGCCCCTGAGCCTCTGCAGGCAGTGAGTTAAAAATTCTGTTATATCAGTTCTCCTGCACGCGTGGTCTTTACTAGAGGGTAGGGACTTGCTCGCTTTCGGTCAACGTATTGTGCCTGGAGTCTGGGCCGGCTAACTCTCACAAGCTGAGACCCCGGCTCGGTTTGTGCCCAAGGTTCCTACCTCTCCCGTAATAGGAGCAGGTGGTGAGCCTGCAAGCGCTGCCCTGGAGGAGGCAGATCCAGCCCTGGCTTCTCTGTCCGTTCGCTTGGACGTGTACAGAACGCAAGCCATAGACCTCAGACCAGCCCTACAAATATCTGTTGTAATTCAGCAGAGAGGGAAGGCTGTTTCCATGCAAAGTCGCACTAGTGCTTGCCTTCATTTCGGTAAAAATTCGAGATGCAACATGTCCACTTAGGTGTTGAGCTCCTCTATGATGAGTGAAAAGTGCTCCGCCTGGGCATTGACGATATGCTTTGCCAAAACAGATTCTATAGTTGGGGGCTGGACGACACCTAGTTGAACCGCTGCTTCCCGTGGGCTCCCTTCTCATGAAGCCACTTTCACCGTGAGCCCGGTTCAAGTGTCGGCTTGCTGCGCCATTCCCCTCCTATGGACTGGATACGTGCGCCTTTCTACTCCAGTTGAGTTCCCTTAAAATTGAACACTGTTGAGTTCCTCCACACCCCTCCGACGTCGGACGTGCGGAACGTCTGGTGTTAGGCCTACCACTCGTAAGCAGTGTGGAACCTGTGTTAGGCTGGGTCCATATGTTGTGGTCCCTACGGCGACCCCATATGTGTATTCTTCCACGATACGGCTCCCTGCGGTGAGCCCGTGTCTTCCCTCGGCAGAGTCTCTCTGTCGTCACTGTCCAGTGTGTCTCCCCCCGTCTTAGGCTGGAGCCACCCCAGTGACATTCCATATGTTAGACTGCCCGGTTTCCGCCCAGTTCATATGTGTATTTTCCACGTTACATCCCTTCTGGGTTAGATATGGCTTCCGCAGCGTCCCTTCTTTCCAATGTACGGGGAACGCTTTCCCAGTGGTCCTGTAGGAACAGCAGTGACTTCCCTGGCCTAAGCCCTGTCCTTCCCTGCCTTAAATTTGCGGGGGCATCAGGAGGCTTTGGTTTAGGCACTGGAAGGTGGCAGCGTTAGTGGCGTTTTCAAAGGTTATCCCCATTCAGTCGACCGTCGACTGCGTCTGACGTTATCGACTGAAAGGGAACGTCCTGGTTGCGTATGCAACCCACCGTTCCCTGAAGGAGGGAACGGAGGACGTAGTCCCCTTGCCACTACCGTTGGACCACCGCTGACCCCGGGTTACTCTCGGCTCCTCAGCGAAAAGCAACTAGTGCGTGCATCCACTTCCGTATTTATACCCGCGCCGCAGGGGCGGAGTGTGTGATGCGAATCACGCACGCCAATTACATTGGCTCGTTCAATAGTACTCGAAGAGGATAGGCTCTCTAGCGAGATCCCCATTCAGTCGACCGTCGACTACGTCCTCCGTTCCCTCCTTCAGGGAACGGTGGGTTGCATACGCAACCAGGACCTTACAGCAATATTGTTTTTAAAAGATAAAAATCTGCTAATGTTTAATGTTTATTGTGGTCAACCAGCGTTGCCTGCCTTTGTTAACATATTTTCTGGCTAACTTTACCTTGGTTAAAGACCATTTTGCAGTTGTTTTGAAGTATTTTTGTGTTCTTAAACGTGTATGTTATTTAAGGGTTATCACGTAATGTTCACTATGGTTTCACAAGGACAAGAGACTTGCAGGAAACAGGTGATTGTCTTAAAAAGCCATTGCAAACAAGTAAAATGTAAAATTGCATTCATCTTAATGTTTACAATGCTTATGCACTTATTACTATATAAATGAATACATAATATATGTTATAGTCCTGTTATATCTTAAACCCCCCAAAATGTCAGTTTGTGCAACTGTCCGCACAAATGAACAGACTAAAATACTAATTTAAATGGTGTTTTAAGAATAAAAAAATAAAAATGAAATTCTATGGCATCATTTTAACCGTTCATATAAACAAATTTTATACATTTCAGTAGATTTGTAGCTGTTGAGATAATTGAAAACCTTTTGTCACGCAATTTGCATGTCAGAATGGCACAACTGCAAACATGGCTCTCTTATTAGGGTAATTACAGTATGCATGATAATGCATTGTCCAGAGGAGCCTTAATGATCCTTGTAGATCTCTATCAAGTACTGGTAAAACTGCTTTCAAGTATGAGTAGGTTGGTACACTTTCAGGTGAATTTAAACACTTAGAAATGTTCACAACTGAAACTTGTTTAAATACATTGTTCATGACACAAAAATATACATTACATCAGTTTTGAAAAGATTTAAAAAAAACATTTATTTGTTTATTTGTCAATGACCTATATATATATATATATATATATATATATATATATATATATATATATATATATATATACACACATTTTTGCACTGATTTTACACAAAGGCATTTATAAATGTCTAATAAACTGCACGTCAAGCATGTTGTCTGTCCTTCCCTCTATGTTGTTCTTGTACTGTCCGACACAGAGAGCAGAAATATGCTCAAGTCAGAAGCAATCAAAATAGAACTAAACATTTTGTGCTAATCATACTTAGGTGTATCTGCACTTTTTCACAAAGACCAACACTGGGAAGTTTAATGTTTATTAAAAATAAGGAGCAAGTAAAGTCTTGCAAAATCCAAGGAGCTGAGACTGAAGGTGAGGGTACAGCGTCAGTGCAGGAGTCTTCAGGGTCCACTGAATCCTCTTTGTGCTTCTTGTGTTGAAAGAGATAAAGGAAACAAAAACGGGATCAGCAACGATAAACAATCCACAGGTCAAACACAGAAATCAAACTCGGGAAGATAACGCTCAGAAATGATGGCCGGGGCAGATCAAGACTTCGCAGAGAAGTGGTGAGTGGAAGTGGCTTTTATGTGTGTGTAAATGAAGTGCAGGTGTGTGTGCAATCAGTGCAGTGCAGGTGTATGGTGTTTAGTGTAATCAGTCCAGGGAGGTGTATGATGGGAAATGTAGTTCAAGTAAACCCAGGAAGTGCGTGGCTAATCGTGCCACCTAGTGTGATTTGATCTAGAAAATGGCTTGCTGACTTTTAAGCATGGTTTTTAATCTTACTTATAAACTTCCATCTCCCTTTCCCATCAATACAAATCAGCTGAGCTGAAACGTAATAGACAGGTAATAGTCAACAGAAACACAATGAATAAAAAACTCCAACCATACGTTTTTGCTTACTCAAATATGAAATCTAAAATAAGGATTTTTTCCCGTTATTGCACATTTAATATGGAATGAAACCGATATTTTCATTTTATCAATTACAACTATCACACTCCCAATGTTATATTTAACCCCTGTTTAGAAGTCTTTCGCTCTTATTACACAACAAAGGATAAACATGCATTAATAAAACGGGTTTACCCATTAATAGGCTGTTCGTGGTTTGTTATGCGCTATTAACTTTATCAAATTACCTTTATTTTACCTGATAACGTCCCCTAAAACTACTAATTTAGAGAGCAATAATCAACTAGCATGCTTTAATACATACGTTAATTTGATTCAGATGTACTGATAATATACAATCTTATTCTTTAAACGTCTTACCTTTTAAAAGTGCATCACAAACGGTCTGTTCTGCTGTAACTCTACCGTGCTGCTGCTACTTCCGGGAACTATTGAGAGGCTCCGCGAGCCTCCATTGCAGTAAAAAAACGTTCCATTGAAGTCAATGGAGTTGTCGCAACTCTCACTCTATATGGCTCTGGGGCCGGCCCGTGCCCCCCTTCTAGACACGCCTCTGCGCTGAATGGCCTGGACACCGTGCAAAACTTGAAGTGTGATCGCACACGTGTGTCCTTATACATAAAAGAAGATAGATAAAAGAAAATATATTCCATTCTTTATCAACAACATCAGGGTTTCCCAAACTGGGGTCTGTCTAGGAACTGCTGGGGTTGTGAGTCAATGAAAAGCTAATAAAAAGCAATCAAAAAACGCTTAATAAAACCTATTTATAACATCTAATGTGACCATTAACCAACATTAATGTGAATAATATTTCATCATGTAATCAATAAAAAGTAACGGCTTATGAGCATTTTAAAACATAAAATAGTCTTATTACAAGTACTTAATTTTTGGAATCGGATTATGTAATCATGATTACATATAATCCGTCACTTCCAAGCACTATGTAATTGAACTTGCGTGAATAATGCTTGTGATTCAGGAATCATAAATAAAGACAGACACTCTTAAGAATAAAGGCTATTTATTGGCATTGATGGTTTCACGAAGAACCTTTAACATCCATAAAACTAAAAAAGGTTCTTTATAGTGGAAATTAAAATATTATTCACACTAAGGGGAAAAAATGGTTATTTTATAAAGAACAAATTACTGAAAGGTTGGAAGAACCAAAAAATGGTTTTAATGCAGGTCTTTACTGGGGGGATGTTTAGACGATGATGCACTTACAATACTGGAGGAAATGTTTCTGGCACATTTCTGACACCACCGCAAAAATGCAATACAGCTAAAACTGAAAAGACCACAAGTGCTCCGTTAAGGCTAGACTGACTCAGGGTGATCGAAGATTTGACAAGAACACATTAACTTAGAATGAGACAAGAGACAAAAAAAAGAGAGATCTGCTATAGTGCAACACTGCCTCAGGTCAGATTTCAGTTAGGAAATACTGTTAGGAGACTGAGCAACAATATAGAGTCCGTCCTCCTTCTCAATGTCTTCCTCTTCCAATATAAATAATATAAGTAAATATAATAATTATAATTCATTTCATCTCAGTACAGAACAATTTGCCCTTAAAACTCCACTCTAGCTGTGTGTGAATGCATCTGTCATATTGAACTTTTGTGGGAATGGAAGCAAACCGACACACACCAGCAGGCTTCTATTGCATCTGCATGAATTAGCGCTTTCATTTGTCAGGCAGGTAAAACACAAGCAGAAGAGCAAGAGACAGGCCTTGTTGACTTGCTGAAATATGTTGCCAACCTTTCCTCATGAATTCTAAATCAGCATGAATTAATTCATGTCCAAAGCGCAACACAAATAGAAATTCCTCAGCAGGAGTAAGAGCTCTCTCAGCTCCTACACGGGTGCTATTTTTCAATATTGGCTCACCTCTGGAGCTCACATTTTGAAGTAAATATTGTTGTACAGCTATATTTAGGCAAAGAATAGTACTGTCTATATATATATATATATATATATATATATATATATACACTCACCTAAAGGATTATTAGGAACACCTTTTCAATTTCTAATTAATGCAATTATCTAATCAACCAATCACATGGCAGTTGCTTCAATGCATTTAGGGGTGTGGTCCTGGTCAAGACAATCTCCTTAACTCCAAACTGAATGTCAGAATGGGAGAGAAAGGTGATTTAAGCAATTTTGAGCGTGGCATGGTTGTTGGTGCCAGACGGGCCGGTCTGAGTATTTCACAATCTGCTCAGTTACTGGAATTTTCATGCAAAACCATTTCTAGGGTTTACAAAGAATGGTGTGAAAGGGGAAAAACACCCAGTATGCGGCAGTCCTGTGGGCGAAAATGCCTTGTTGATGCTAGAGGTCAGAGGAGAATGGTCCGACTGATTCAAGCTGATAGAAGAGCAACTTTGACTGAAATAACCACTCGTTACAACCGAGGTATGCAGCAAAGCATTTGTGAAGCCACAACACGCACAACCTTGAGGCGGATGGGCTACAACAGCAGAAGACCCCACCTGGTACCACTCATCTCCACTACAAATACGAAAAAGAGGCTACAATTTGCAAGAGCTCACCAAAATTGGACAGTTGAAGACTGGAAAAATGTTGCCTGGTCTGATGAGTCTCGATTTCTGTTGAGACATTCAGATGGTAGAGTCAGAATTTGGCGTAAACAGAATGAGAACATGGATCCATCATGCCTTGTTACCACTGTGCAGGCTGGTGGTGATGGTGTAATGGTGTGGGAGATGTTTTCTTGGCACACTTTAGGCCCCTTAGTGTCAATTGGGCATCGTTTAAATGCCACGGCCTACCTGAGCATTGTTTATGACCATGTCCATCCCTTTATGGCCACCATGTACCCATCCTCTGATGGCTACTTCCAGCAGGATAATGCACCATGTCACAAAGCTCGAATCATTTCAAATTGGTTTCTTGAACATGACAATGAGTTCACTGTACTAAAATGGCCCCCACAGTCACCAGATCTCAACCCAATAGAGCATATTTTGGATGTGGTGGAATGGGAGCTTCGTGCCCTGGATGTGCATCCCATAAATCTCCATCAACAGCAAGATGCTATCCTATCAATATGGGCCAACATTTCTAAAGAATGCTTTCAGCACCTTGTTGAATCAATGCCACGTAGAATTAAGGCAGTTCTGAAGGCGAAAGGGGGTCAAACACAGTATAGGTATGGTGTTCCTTATAGTCCTTTATATATTTAGCATCTGGGGTCTAATCTAGGTTCAGCTTTCCTCTGTCTATTTTAATCACAATCAGTTGGACATAAATGGCATACATTACAATACATTACAAACCAACTGGGGGCTTGATTGTCACATAAGCTAAAGCTGGACTTTATGTGCACATGCATGCTGAGAAGGAGAAGGGTAGTGAATGATGACCTGGGTCACTAAAGACCCAAGGTATGAGTCAAAGGGATAAAGTGATTGAGTCTCTGCAGAAAATGTGGACTAAACTGCTCAATTCATATGGATTATTTTTACAATCTCTTTATGAACTTTTTAAGCATCAACGTTTTAAGGTAGTTGCGTAGCTGTCAATGAGAGTACAGAAAGCTCTCAGATTTCTTCAAAAAGATCTTTTTTTGTGTTCCGAAGATGAACGCAAGTCTTATGGGTTTGGAATGACATGAGTGTGAGTAATTAATGACCTTTTAAGTTCTGTTATGTTTTGCAACAAAGTCCTTATTAACCATTAGTGACCAAATAAAGTGGGTACTGACCCATCTTCAATGGATAAGAGTTTTATAAATCCCATTTAGACCATTTAGGAGATTTGAGAAGCAATCGTCAGAAGGTTATACTGCTGTTGTACAGCTGTGATAATTTTAACTACAGACTTTTCACATCCTTATCCTTTGGAAGTGTATACAAAATGAATTTGCTTTTGCAGAGCAGAAAAAAGTGTTTTCTCAACATGTACACAACAGGAACCAGCAGCTAATTACAGTGTTTGAGGGTGGGTCAAGTTGTTTTTGGGCGGACAATGTTGAACATAGATGGAGATTCGGCAGATGTGTAACCCAGTGACATGTAGTCATAGCGGAAGTGGGATTCAAATTCCTGATGACTCGTTTAGGTTCAGAGTCAATTCTTTCTTTTAAGAGACAATAACTTTATTTATCCTGCACTTTTGGCTTCACAACTTTGCAGATCGTTTACATCCACAGACAGCTACATTACACATTGCATGAAAGGGAATATTTGAAAAAAAGCATAACAGTGGCACTTTAACCCACAAAGACCCCCAAAAAACTGTAAACAAATATTTACCTTTTATATGTTGTCGTCGAAGGCCTCTAATGCAGAAATAAATAGGTTTTTACATTTTGGTAAGTTTATAGGGAAATGTTGGAATATTTAACGTTGGGCCTGTTGCAACATTAATGATATCCTGACCTGTAAAATCAGTGTTGGGACTGATAAAATCCTTTATCAGCTAGTGATTCTTGACACGGGCCATGGTCTGTGTTCTTGAATGACTTGATTTTGTTGGCATGTCCACATAATCATCAGATGGGTGGTCAAAGGGTTGTTCATTTTGGATGGCATCAGTTTGTAAAAAATATAGTCTTTCCTGGCTGGTGGCATTCTAAAATATATATATATATTTTTTTTTAAATCCATATCCAAATCATACTTACACATTTTAAAGATTTTAATGCACACATTCCACATAATTCACACAATAGTCTCGCTATATTATTGACCTCTACTTATCGTGCTAATAGCACTTGGTCCCCTACATTCCAGAACATTATCACCTGTCCTTCATGAAACAAGTAGATATTTCGGCAAACAAAGCCCATAAATGAAAACAGGACCAGTTATGTATATTTTTATAAATTATAAGATACAGATATGTTTAAATATTGCTACACAAATACTTTCAAATTCTTAAAGAAATAATGTATTACTTAATTCAACTTGAACTTGAATAATAATTAAATTTGATTAAAACTCAAAATTGTAACAAAGATATTTAGAACTTGTAAATGATCAAAAGCATTATGTCTCTATTAGTATTTCTTTCACATGGAACAGATGAGAAGCAAAATTCATCCATGTAATGTGCACAGGAAATTTAAAAATGTTGCTACACCCTTCACCCAGTGTTGCAAAATTACAACATTGCCATTACAAGCTCAAAATCTAATATGATTCAAGCATTTAACAGTACCTTAATATCTGCATGACCTAGACATAATTACTAAATACTAAATATGTTTGCCATTTAGCTTAATTGAATGTTGATTTATTCTGTCCAGTAACACAAGATAATGTGCTTCAAGGCAAGTTTGCAGGTTTCTGAGTTCATGGCCAGGTGAACAGGCCTATTTACAAACTCTTCCATCCAAAGGCATTAAAAGGCATGTAAATGTGGACCTTAAGAGAAAAAAAAAAACTAAACATAATGCAGGTTTATTTTAGTAGAGCTAAAACTTATGTTGTGATATTACAACAGTGGGCCTTACAGGATTAAGACTAACATTTGAGAGGCTTGAAACATACTTTAAATAAAGATAAATTGTTTTAAATTCAGGATTAAGTTTGAGGATGATCCTCACAAAACTTTTAAAATTAAAAATCCTATAGAAAAATACGCTGCTTCAGCGAAACACTCCCCAGACATTCAACCATACAGAAATGTGCTTGTGCAAGTAGCTATCAGTATGCAGAGAGGGCACATACACGGTTTGTTTCACATTAATAATAACGGACTCGTGTGTGCCAAATGTACGACTCCTGTACGTCATCCATCAAAATTTTGCAACAATGGTTTGCTTTATCCAGCCTCTATACAGACAAGTCCGGACTCAACCAGTGGCTCGTTAGGGGCGATACAATAATTGCCCATTTCAAATAAGATTTCAGGACCCAGAATGGCTAAATTTTGACATATCATGAACATGTTCACAGCAATTGGCTAAACTACTACATAAACCCGTCTCCTGTGCAAGTAGGTATAACTAGAGACCGGGAGATCACCAAAATGGGGCGTGAACTCCAAAAGTGGGCATAACCTCCAAAATGGGGCGGGGTCCCCACCCGCAGAGACTTTCACCATTGGCTCTGGCTTCAGCCAATAGTCACAGAGCTCATGGCCAGTGCCATTCGGACTGGAGTTTACCTCCCACAAGCCATCTCAGCGCAGCACGTGGGAACGTTTTTACTCTTTCACTGAGTTCTAAGCAAAGGGGGTGTCCCGGGGCTCGAGATTCGCAGAGAATGAGGGGGGTAGTGACGCTGAGTGCAACTAAAAAGGTCCCATTGTCTGGTGAGGTACGGATCTGCCCGGCTCGGTGATCTCATATCGCATAATCGTATTAACTACCATGCATCTATTTCACTGGTTAGGCTCAGGTGTAGGGTAGGTTTAGGGGTTAGAATTTGTTGTAGCATACAATTGACCGTTCGCAAAAGCCACGCCCCCTAGTTACTGTTACTACGCCCGTCAAACAATTGAGAACCCGACACATAGCCATGGCTGGGTTGAATATAAGTGTTTGGTTTTGGAGCAATGCGGCAGACATATCCTCCAGGGCACGACAGAAAGGGCTGCAATATGCAGTGGAGGGATATGTCCAAAATGTCAAAATAAGCAAAGACGGGAATATGACAACAATCGAGGCAAAGTTGTACCGGTCTCAGTCCAAGAATGAGAAACCTCACGACCTGTTCTTGCAATGCAACCAACACAGCCTTGTGGACCAGTCATGTTCCTGCACTGCCGGGTAAGTAGCCAATGTTTTAAATTTTAAATATTTTCCCAGCCAACATTCTCTGTCATGTGTCAGACCTAACAATCTAGTTTAGGTTACAAAGATTCAGTTTCTACCTGTTCTATCAGAGGTATGACAGGTTATCTATGCTAGCTAAGCTAAGGATGACGACCAGCCTAAACAAGTAGCCTACAGTTTAAAGGGATAACGTTAGTTCACTTTGAAATAAATTTTTTGTATGTTTTAGCTTACATCAAGGGCATCCAAGATGTAGGTGTCTTTGTTTCCGCAGTAGTTTCAATTTTGATATTTTTAGGTCAAACCGTTCTTGTCTGTCAGTCATATAATGCAGGTCTATGGTCAACACCTCAAAAAGCATGATTATCCCTTTAACGTCTCTCAAGTTTAACCTTTCATCATCGCATATGTTCTCCGTGTCTTTAAACATTTCATACTGCATGCCACACCCCTTATCACCGAATTCATAGTTTACCCACCTCTTAATTTTACCACTACAGAATTTCTATTTACAATGTAGCCTTTGTACAGCGACGTAGCAATAGTTTAGTTACATTGCACACATTACAGGCACACCAGGCTGACTTATTAAAGGATGTGAGTGACACTCAAGAGGTCAGCACTGACGTAGTTCGCGAACTGCCTCAGGCTGCAGATTTATCTCTGCGTGCCACCAAGGAGTCGGCCAAGCTAATGGGCCGTACTATGGCAGCCCTGGTGGCCGCAGAGAGGCATCTATGGTTAAATCTCTCTGGTATGAAAGAAAAAGACAAAGCTTTTCTTTGGGACGCTCCGCTCTCTCCTCATGGTCTTTTTGGTGATTCTGTAAATACTGTCATAGATAGATTTCAGGAAGAGAAGAAACAGTCGGCAGCGATTCAGAAATGTATGCCTCTTAAAATTCATGTCCCCGGTACTGCTGGGCGGGAGCAGTCCAGGCCGTCAGTAAGCTCCTCACAAAGGGCGCAACAGAAGCAGAGTGTCGCGTCTCGCGCTCCCCCTTCCAAACAGTGGGACCAGACGCGGCACTCTCAGCCGAAGTCTTCTGGCAAAACTGATCTGAGGACAGTTATTATGGCTAAGAAGGCTTCGGCAAAGAGGAAGTCCTGACGCCACTGGCGTCAGGATGCTGAGGTTGGTCCCTGCCGTGGGAGAGAGGTGTTCACCGCATTACACGGTGCCCGCTCTTCTTTGGTGCCCTCAGGGGCCCGTTCTGCCAACTCCGCCTTCATGCCGGGGCACAGACGGTCCCAGCGAGCTCTTTCCTGAGGGACACTCACCCCCTCTGAGGAGGGTCTCTGAGCAGTTAAGCCAGTCGTTCCCTGCCGGTGCGCCGTTACAGGGTGCTATGTTTGCTGCTCAAGTTACACCAGAGGCCGGTCTCGAGAGACTGGTACCCTTAGTAGTATTTCTGGCAGAGTGGAAAAGCCTTCCAAAAATATCTCAGTGGGTTCTGCACACAGTAAAAAAGGGTTATACTATCCAATTCAGGTGTCGTCCACCAAAATTCAGAGGGGTTCTGCCCACAGTGGTGGGCCCCGAGCAGGCTCTGGTAATGGAACAAGAGGTGAAAGCGCTCCTTCAAAAGGGGGCTATAGAACGGGTTCCTCCTCCCAGGTTGGAGTCAGGTTTTTACAGCCGATATTTCATCGTTCCAAAGAAGGATGGGGGGTTGCGTCCAATTTTAGATCTGCGCCTGTTGAATCGCTCGGTAGGGAAGCTAAAATTCAAGATGCTCACTATCAAGCAGATCGTGTCACAAATCAGATCCGAGGACTGGTTTGTCACGATAGATCTGAAGGACGCGTACTTCCATATTTCCATCCTTCCACAACACAGGAATTTCCTGAGGTTCGCCTTCGGGGGCGAGGCGTACCAGTACAAGGTTCCTCCATTTGGCCTAGCTTTATCTCCCCGCACTTTCACGAAATGCATGGATGCAGCTTTAGCGCCCCTGAGGTTTCAGGGCATTCGTATCCTCAATTACATCGACGATTGGTTGATTTTAGCTCAGACAGAGCAGATGGCGGTTCAGCATCGAGATGTTGTTCTCGCTCATATGAGAAAGTTGGGGTTGAGGCTGAACGCAAAGAAAAGTGTATTATCTCCTTCTTAGAAGACCACTTTTCTGGGTGTCGTTTGGGATTCGATCTCGATGCGGGCGCGACTTTCTCCGACCCGCATCGCTTCGATTCTTTCAGCTATGAAACAAGTAAAGCTAGGCCAGCTACTCACTGTAAAACAGTTTCAGAGACTGTTGGGTCTGATGGCAGCAGCGTCCAACGTTATACCTTGCGGCCTGTTGTACCCTAGACCACTGCAGTGGTGGCTCCGGACCATGGGATTCTCCCCGAGGGGAAATCCCCTCCGCACGATCAAAGTCACGCGGCGCTGCCTTCGTGCTCTGGTCATGTGGAAAGAAACCTGGTTCCTATCCAAAGGGCCTGTGTTGGGGGCTCTCTGTCGTCGCGTAACGCTAACGACGGATGCTTCCCTCACAGGATGGGGGGCGGTCATGAGTGGTCGTCCAGCCCAAGGTCTGTGGCAGTACCATCATCTATCATGGCATATAAATTGTCAAGAGATGTTGGCGGTGTTCCAAGCGTTGAAACCCTTCCTAGCAGACCTCAGAGGTCATCATGTGTTAGTTCAGTCAGACAACATGTCGGTGGTCTCGTATATAAATCATCATGGGGCCTGCGGTCGCGTCCACTTTACAAGTTGGCCCGTCAGATCCTCCTGTGGTCCCAGGGGAAGTTACGGTCTCTGAGAGCTATGTATCTTCCTGGTTATTTGAATGTGGTAGCAGACTCCCTGTCGCGGCAGGGGCCGAGGCCGGGGGAATGAAGGCTCCACCCCGAGGTGGTGGAGCTCTTTTGGTTGAGTACCGGTCACGCCGAGGTGGACCTATTCGCAAGGAGACAACGCACTGTCATCTGTGGTTCTCCATCAGTCAGTCAGCCCCTCTGGGGTTGGACGCTCTGGTACAGCCGTGGCCGAGGTCACGTCTGTATGCCTTTCCCCCGGTTGCTCTGCTACCAGGAGTTCTGGAGAGGGTTCGCCGGGACGGGGTCAGCCTACTTCTAGTAGCCCCGTTCTGGCCGGCCCGAGTATGGTTCGCGGACCTAATATCTCTTCTGGACGGCTCTCCCTTGGAGATTCCGATCAGGAGGGATCTACTCTCTCAGGAGGGCGGTACGATATTTCACCCCCGCCCAGAGTTGTGGAAACTGTGGGCTTGGCCTCTGAGGGGGCCCAGCTCATAGAATCTGGTCTCTCAACTGAGCTTGTTGAGACCATCCTTCACTCCAGAGCTCCGTCCACGAGGAAGTTATATGCCCTGAAGTGGAAACTTTTCACTTCTTGGTGTGCAGAACACCAGCAGGACCCAGTTAACGGCCCAGTGGGTGCAGTGCTGGAGTTTCTGCAGGAGCGTTTCTCTGCAGGGTTATCCCCCTCCACACTAAAGGTGTATGTGGCGGCACTAGCTGCTTACCATGTCCCTTTCAGTGGAGATTCTCTTGGGAGACACCCACTTATAACTCGCTTCCTTCGTGGCACTTTGAGGCTGAGGCCTGCAGTTCGTACGAGGGTGCCGACTTGGGATTTGGCCATTATACTAGAGGGCCTTTCTTTGGCCCCCTTTGAACCTACTGAGGAAGTTTCTGAGAAATTTCTCACGTATAAAACTCTTTTTCTGCTTGCAATCTCCTCACTTAAGAGAATCGGAGATTTGCAGGCCCTGTCGGTTGCACCCTCGTGCCTGGAGTTTTCGCCTGGTATGGTTAAGGCTTTTCTATACCCTAGACCAGGTTATGTCCCTAAGGTCCCTACTAATGCTGTCAGACCTACAGTGCTGCAGACTTTCTATCCTCCTCCTTTTGTGTCATCAGATCAGGAGAAACTTAACCTTCTCTGCCCGGTTAGGGCGTTAGACGCTTCCGTCCACAGAGCTGCCCTGTGGAGGAAATCAGAACAGTTATTTGTGTGCTTTGGACCACCCAGGAAAGGGTGTCCCACGTCTAAACGGAGAATGAGCAAGTGGGTGGTTGAGGCCATCTCACTTGCTTATGAGTCGGCTGGTCAGCCTTCACCTTTGGCTGTACGAGCCCACTCTACTAGAAGTATGGCTGCTTCTAAAGCATTGTTGTCAGGAGTATCGCTAAGTGATGTTTGTGATGCGGCTGGGTGGTCCTCACCGCATGCATTTGTTAAGTTCTATGAATTGGACTTAAGTTCCACTCCTGGGGCGCAGGTGCTCTCGTCCTCTATGCGCTAGTTCCCACATGACGGTCATTTGCTCCTATGGCGACGTGGGTATTGGCGTTCCCACAGCTTGACGCAGCTCGAGTTCCCTTGAAAGGGAACGTCTCGGTTACGTATGTAACCCTAGTTCCCTGATAGGGAACGAGACGCCTCTTCGTTTTGCCATACTCCCAGCATGCCCGTAAGCGCTTCCTTCAGGCCTATCAGAACTGTCGCGCTTGTGTTTTGGGGGTGCTTTATAGTTTCCTGGTCGATGACGTCACCCGCCTATGACGTTCCGTCTCTCCATTGGACTGATTCCATACGTGCTTCATGACGCACACACGCAGAGGCGTTCCCACAGCTTGACGCAGCGTCTCGTTCCCTATCAGGGAACTAGGGTTACATACGTAACCGAGACGTTTTCTTTATAAGTGTGAATATTTCTGCTTTCAGTCTGTATATCTCAGCTTCTTTTACAAGCAATTTCAGTTTTAGGTTATTATTATCTTCTTCCAAGCTCTTCTGTTTTCATGTGCCCTGCTCCTCCTCTGTTTCCTTTTCCAGCTGGAGTTCAGGATGTAGGGGTTGCTCAAGATTCTCTATAAAGAAAAAGTGTGTTTAGAATGTTAGATGTCAATGATTATAACTACATTCTCTTTCTTTTCCTCCTTTTTACAGCTGCCACTTTTTAGCAACATTGGCGCATCATTTGTTGACCCTGGAGCACGTCCTGTCAACCAATCGGATGACTTCCCCAACCTTCCTCTGCCACCCCAACCCACGAATGTCTACACAGTTCTGGATGAACAGGCCACACGTCACAACACAGAACTTAGCATTACCATGTCTGATTCCATAGCACTAGAGCGTGAAACAAGGGAACAAAACACAAACCAGCTGTGGTTCCATGCAAGGTCTGGCCGAATAACATCGACCTCTTTTAAAAGAATCTGCTCTAGGAGAGCTGATCAGGAAAGTCTCGCGGCAAACTTAAAGAGTGTTACAAAAGTGCAGACTAAGGCAATGCGAAGAGGTGTAGAACTAGAGCCCATAGCTGCAACACAGTACACAAAGCTCACAGGCAATGTAGTGTGGCTTTGTTGTGAACCCACATTCCCCACATCTTGGTACATCGCCTGATCGTAAGGTCATAGAAAGAGGAGAGGGTAAAAGCCCAAGCTATGGGCTTTTAGAAATTAAGTGCCCATCCAAGGAGAGCTTTGTACAGTGTCCCTACCTTTCCAAGCAGACAGATGCCAGCTACAAATTAAAAGCGATTCATGCTTATCATTACCAAATAATGGGGCAGCTTGGGCTCACAGGAATATCATGGTGTGACTTCTTTGTGAAATGTGAGGGAGACTACCACCTTGAGAGGATACACTTTGATGTAGCAAAATGGGAGCAGATGAAAAACAAGCTTGATGTTTTTTATTTTGATTACTACATTGCATCAACATAAAATCACTTACCACTGTCAACAACACACTCTTGAGTTCTTCTGACTCGATGGTGCTGGAAGTGGAGGCATCTTGATAACTGAATCTGCATTAATTTAACATTGTTTTGTTATTTATATGGATTGTACAAAATATTTTTGGAGACTGTTACAAAAAAGAATAAAACATGTAACTTGCAATCAAACGAGCTATGTGTATGCACTTTTGAATGAAACAGGGTGTGGGGTGCACACAACACAAGACTTAAGTGGGTTTCAGATCAAAAAGTAAACTAAGTATAACTACCATTACCATACATTTCTTCAATACAACTCAACTTGTAGAAAATAATTGTTTTAATCAATGTAGCATGCTTAGGAATAATAACCTTCCGTTCTGTTGGTGGTTTTTGACAGCCTCCTAGATGTTGCCTTGTCGGGTTAGGCACTTGAACAGTCTGTACAGGGTTGGGATACTCGGGTGTAGGACTCCCGTTCATAAAATGCTACAAAGATTAAAATACAATATGTTAATAATCGCCTATTGGGACCTTAATACACAGTATGCCAGATAGCTAGAAGTTGGCAATCCACTGGCAACCACCACCGGAGAGCAAAACGGCATCAAAACAAGCATAATATGTTATGACTTTACAGATGGCAACGCGTTGACTAGTTGGTTAAATGTTATGCACTGCTTTCGGTAACAATGCTAGATGGAACCACAACTGTTAAATTCAGTTTTACAGATTTTATAGCCTCCAGTGACCGTCAACCTCTTGCTAAATTATCTGTGTCGATAGCAATATGTGCTTGACAGGCTAACAGCTACCTTACAGGCTGCCTGAATTTCCTACGGAATAATAAAGTATCCTAATGTTCTAACTTTACTACTTTCGATAATAATGCTATATAGAACCACAACTGTTAACTACTTATTACTACTTATTGATCATTTATAAGCTCGCTAGCTTTACTTACCTTAGAGCAGACATATGTATGCTTGTTAATCTTCGAGACATTTAGCTGTGGGTGAGGTCTCCCACACTGCTTGATCCACTGTCGGCATCTTTCCGCTTGGGTCTTGGGTTTTGGAAATGCGAAAAAAATCGACCCCTCCCTCTAAACTTTTGGGGTACCTGGTGTCAGACTTGCAGGTGCCATAGGCGCATCGTTTCACCATCTTGCTGAAATCGCAATGTTTGACGGAGGTCCTTCTCCTTAGTTACAGTTGCTAAGCTATGATTGGACGAGGACCGTTCGAGGGCGGGGTTTTGCGAACGGTCAATTGTGTAGGAAATCAGCACTGTAGAATCTGCTGTGGGGCGAAGTTTGCGCTGAACTTGATTGGTGGAAAAAAACATGCATGCGTGTAATGTGCTTATCTGCCAATGAGAGGAAGCCATGCCCTATTTTGGAGCTCCCACCCCGTTTTGGAGTTCCCATTTGGAGATCTCCAGGCTGAAGTTATACCCTTCTCCTCCTGTGAGCAATTATCACCCCACAGCTGAATTTGAGACATGCAGACAGGCAGAAATAACATAGGAAAATCACATATATTGCACAGATGATTCTATCATATCACGTGATACAAATAGCAATGTATATAATTTATAATAATAATAATTATGATTTTGTGTGTGTGGCTCAGGGAGGGCGGCGCCCTAGCACCCTCTATTGGCCAGCTGCCACTGGTCCAAAGGCAGAAACGGCTGCCACGACGGAGCGTAATCCGTCCCATCACAAAAAGCTAGACTACTATGAAAATACTATAGCTAAATATAGTGTTAGCAACAAAAAGTCAGCAAGAACAATCAAAGTAGCAGCTATTAAAACAAGGAAAGAGTTTATGAGTATGAAGCTTTTTAGTTTGAATAATTTACTGATTAATTTCAATCTGCAAGTCACAGGGACAAAATCTATTTTGTTTAGTTGTCTGTTCATAATAGTTTTTGTGAATTAATCCTTGTGGTGAAATACTATTTTATTACCTTAACAAGGAAACTGCTGTAATGAAACTTGGCAAGTGTCTGAACTACCACAACGTTTTTTTTTTTTTTTTCTCTGGAAAGAAATTTTTGCGTAATTGCTTGTGGCACTGAAAAACTCTCTCAATCTTGAAATTAGGTTGCTTTGATAGGGCACAGTGGGAGAGCTTTAAATGGCTTTGGGCTAATTGAAATGACTAATTGTTGCAATGACCTGGCAGCCTTTTTATGTTGTATATGGGTGCATAGCCACCAGACTGTCAAACAAAACTTAGAGACAGTAGCTATGCTTCCATCAAAAAGTTGCAAATTTAAATTATGCGCAAAATGGGAATATCGCATAAAACATTTGCGAATAAAGCAGCGTTTCCATCCAGTGAGCCGAAGATAACAAAACCATCATGTAGCAATGTTCAGGGAAGAAGGAGGCGGGAACCGGCGAACAATCAAAATAAACTTTATTTAAAATAAAACAAACAAACTAAAATACCGCCAGCAGCCCCTTGCGGACGACTGCTGGCTTACCCAAAATAAAACATAACGGCCAGCAGCCCCTCGCGGACGACTGCTGACTAAAATAAAACACAAATACAAAAACCAGAACAACTAAAATCAGGCCTGTTCCTCTCTCGATCATTAATGTCGTCGCTCCCCCTTTATGCTTCCGCTCCTCCGTGAGAAATGCGAGACCGGTGTGCTATACAGGTGTTGCTCATTAGCAATCGCACCACCGGCCTCGCGCCGTTCTCTCACGTCCCTCGGCCGTCCCTCGCCACACATCACTTCCTGATAAACTGGCACTAAATATCACTAAGAAAAACAGAAGTTGCTGCAGTTGGTGAAGCCACTGTAATAATTTCCGTATATGATAATTTACTTGCACCTCAGAGCATGCAAGCATGCATCATTTACTTGCTTTTAGATGCCTGCTTTTTGGGAACGCAGTCGTGTAAGACAGTTCTGGCAGATAATTATACCGAACCACTTTGACGACTGACTTTGCACAGGCATTTCAGAATTACCAAAACAGCATTACAGATGCTGTGCAACAAAATCGGTTCACTGATTAGTCCAGTTATGCTGTCCCATTGCGCAATCACATTCTCTGGAACCTCCACGTGTGGCTCATCGATGTGACGAGGCAGGTTTGAGTACCCTACCACCAGCGGTGGTGGCTACCATCACTTCCGCTAGAGCGTCGTCCACGAGACACGTCTATGCGTTGAAGTGGAACCTCTTCGTCAGCCGGTGCTCTTCTCACCGAGAAGACCCCCGGAGATGCTTGATCAGCGTTGTGCTTTCCTTCCTTCAACAGGGGCTGGAGCGAAGGCTGTCTCCCTCCACCCTGAAGGTCTATGTTGCCGCTATTGCCGCACACCATGACCTCATCGAAGGTTAGTCGGTGGGGAAGCACGTACTGGTCATCAGGTTCCTGAGAGGAGCGAGGAGACTAAATCCGCCTCGCCCTCCTCTCGTTCCCTCTTGGTACCTCTCAGTGGTTCTAACTGCCCTGAAGAGTAATCCATTTGAGCCCCTGCAATCAGTCGAGCTTAAATTCCTGTCTATGAAAACAGCGCTCCTGGTTGCACTGGCCTCCATCAAGAGGGTAGGGGACCTGCACGCATTCTCCGTTGACGAAGCGTGCCTGGAATTCGGGCCGGCTTACTCTCACGTGATCCTGAGACCCCGGCCTGGATATGTGCCCAAGGTTCCTACCACTCCCTTCTGGGAACAGGTGGTGAACCTGCAAGCGCTGCCCATGGAGGAGGCAGACCCAGCCTTGGAACTGCTCTGTCCAGTACGTGCTCTCCGCGTCTATGTAGACAGGACGCAGTGTTTCAGGACCTCAGACAAGCTCTTTGTCTGTTATGGTGGGAAGCTGAAGGGAAAGGCTCTCTCCAAGCAAAGGTTGTCTCACTGGATAGTGGACGCCATTGCTTTGGCATACCAGCAGCAAGGTCGACCGTGCCCCCTTGGTGTGACTGCCCACTCCACCCGGAGTGTGGCGTCCTCTTGGGCTCTAGCGCATGGCGCCTCGCTAACAGACATCTGCAGAGCTGCAGGTTGGGCGACACCTAACACATTCGCCAGATCCTACAACCTCTGAGTGGAGCCAGTGTCCTCTCATGTACTCGCTTCAACCAGCTAGTACTGGACCCGCTCAGGTGTCTTCGCTTGCTCTCCATTCCACTCCACGGACTGGATACGTGCGATTTTCTCCTCAGGTGAGCTTCCCCGAAAGCCCTGAGTTCCTCCAGCACTCCTGACGTTGGCGCCAGTGTCTATTGCCTGCGCGTCGGCTAGGTGCCTCCTGTGAGTATGGTCCCTCCCCTGAGCGACCCCCACATGTGTATTTCCACTGTAAGCCTCTCTGAGCATGTGTCTTTCCCTTGGCAAGCAACCTTGCCACCCCTGGGGTTGAAATATTCCACCTGCGGCTGGATACCCCAGTGTTCTCCATATGTTCCTTTGGGTCATATGTGTATTCTCTAAGAAACATATCTGCATGTTGCGGCTTCCTCCTTTTATACCCACGAGGTGGGGCTGAGTTACGCCATGCAAATTCCGCAGACCCATGGCATTTCTTTGCCATTGGCTCGTTTTGTAATACTCGAAGTTGATAGGCTTTCTAAGCGAAACCCCATTCGTCGTCATCCGACGTAACGTCTCCGTTCCCTACTCAGGGAACGAGGGTTACATACGTAACCATAGATGTTTCATTCATGAATGATTGTATTTTTGAACAACTTGATTGAGGTAATTATTCAATGACTCATTCATAAAGACAAAGTCATTTATTTAGTTCTTGAATGAAACAGGGTTTCGAACTAATTGTTTAAATTAATAATTCAATGACTCATTACTTGTTTCATTCCTGCATGAATCAGCGTTTTGAAAAAAAATTTTTTTGATTGAATAGTTCAATGACTTGTTACTTGTTTTTTTTTTTTTTTTTTTTTTTTTTTTTTTTATAATTTCCCTGCATCCCAAAGTGCATAGATTTCTGAAGTGTAGATCTGTGCACACTCTAATGTCTAATATTGCCCACAACCCACTGTGCTTTGGAGAAGGATTTGGTTTAATACTAAAGACACAAATAAAAAGTGTTAAAGAATTACAAACATGGTGGATATGCACGACCAACAGTCAAGTAGAGCCTGTAGATCTGCAACAACAATGTGAACTTTTATAAAGATACTTGACTTTTATTCCTCTACACATTTAAAATATCTAATTTTCTTCACAAAAATAATACATACTTAGGCGAATTGTGATGCAGCAAGTGTTTGCTTGAATGAATTGTAGTGTTCAGTGCTCTGAGACTATCACATTTTGTCTTTATGCACTGCCTGGCCATTAAGCTCTATGATAATGTGAAGGTAGGTGATACAATCAGTCTGATTGGATTACCATCTATACATGACACTCTTATGCTGATTGGATTAGGACCGGTAACGGGCTGACTTCTGTACTACATTTACATGCTTTGTTCACCTCTATGTAACTCCTCCCCCTTTAAAGATATAAACACTGTGTTTTTAGCTATTAAGTTAGACTTGGGTACGATTTTGGACGAAGCAGACTTCAGCAAATAAAGAATCCTGCTTAAAAGATACAACCCCGAGTCTCCTGGTCTTCGCTTCTGAGTTCCTAAGAAAATAGTTCACAACAGAATGATTCAATGACTCACTCGTAAGATTAACTTGTTGCCATCTATCAGTGTATTGATATACTGTCACTGAATGACAGTTAGTTGACATGTAGCTGCAACGTTACTTATAGTTAAGTTACTTAAGTTACTTATAGTAATGTCTAAAGTGGACTATCGAAATAAAGTGTTACCAATTAAATTATTTTCAATGACTACATTTTTAATGGGAGTTACACAAGGACAATTAGTTGGTAAGCAAAGAAGCATATACACTTTTAAATCCATTAGCATAGCCACCAGACTGTCAAACAAAACTTAGAGACAGTAGCTATGCTTCTATCAAAAAGTTGCAAATTTAACTTGTGCACAAGATGGGAATATCGGATAAAACATTTGCGAATAAAGCAGCATTTCCATCCAGTGAGCCGAAGATAAAGAAATCATCGCTTCCTGATAAACTGGCGCTAAATATCACTAAGAAAAATGGAAGTTGCTGCACTAGGTGAAGCCACTGTAATCATTTTCATATATAATAATTTACTTGCACCTCAGAGCATGCAAGCATGCATAATTTACTTGTTTTTGGATGCCTTTACATTACATGTAAAGATACATTACAACAACAATTGTAATGAACTTATAAAATAGCATACTGAAATAAATTATCTCTCACTAAGTGGAAAATGTTACAGATTAACAGATTGTATCAGTATAAGCATTGTAAAAAGTATAAAGATGATTTTATTATCCTTATCCTTTTATTATCCCCAAAATAGACAAAACCTGACACACACATGCACGTGCCCTTTTTTCGTCTGTATTTACATACTGTCTTGTTTGCTCTTTTTTTCTTATTTCTTATTTCTACATACCCTTGAATGATTTGATATTTCCATCTGGATCTCCTGGACTAAAATAAAATAATTTTCTTATAATGCATGTCTTGTTTTCCAGTAAAAATATCTAAACATCCTCAAAACAAGACATAATTAGATATTAAATCTTATTTTAAATTAACAACATTTTGTGAAATTTTTGCTTAAAAGGAAAGTCTTGCAAAAGTGGTATGAAAAATGAATGTTAAATAAAATAAAAAAATATTCTAAAGGTAAAATGTGTTTATTTGACTTTTCCCATTGGCAAAATTGTTTTAAGCCCCTCTATATTTTATCAAAAATCATTTTGCTTCTCAAATAAATGATTCTTGTTTTAAAGATGCTTAGATATATTTACTAAAATATTTTACTAAAAAAACAAACAACATTTTTTTTTATTCATCACACATGTTGAATTTGTTGCCAGAAAAGAAAGAAAGAAAGAAAGTGTCATATAAAAAATCTAAGCCAAAAACAGCTTTTAAAGATCTTTCCTAGTTAACACCATGCATCAGAGGATTAAAATAAAACATCCAATTCATTGTTTAAATATCTAAGCAAATCAATCTAAGATTTAACAAACCAATTTAAATCCCATTACAGACATGAATAAATATACACATCAAAAAGTTATGTTTTCGCCAGCAGCCTATTTGCACAGTTATTTGCAGATAGAGTCCAGTGGGGAGTAATGGCTACCCGCTCTGTGATAGCAAACATCTCCCCACGTTCCTGTTCACACATTTTTTCATCCATATGCACAAATCAATGGCTTCCTTTCTGTCTGTAAAGAGCAATCTCTCTGCTAGTTTGAAACATGACATGAATTCTTACTATCATACATGATTTGCTCTCATCTAGAGTTACAGACATGCACATGACTTAGGTACATGTATTATCTAGTTAGTCTGCTTGCAGCATTTCACCACATGTGGCCTGTTAGGTCAGGCAAGGCGACATGCTCCACAGAGAGAGGATCAGATCCTGCAGGCTCGGGAAGCATCAAAGCCTCTGCTGGTCGACCCTAGAGTTTCCCTCTGAGCCCCTGAGCCAGAGATAAGACAGACTTCATAACAACAGCAAATCATGAGTCTCGGATAGAGGATAGAGGATGGTGGAAGTACTAAAAATATGCTGCTTTATGAAAACTCAAAGCCGTAAAAGCATGCACCGGAGAGGGGAGGGGGGGGGGGGGGGGGGGGGGGTGGTTTGGTCAATGATCCACTGCTATTCTGTTTCTGATTATGGATTATGATAAGGAATGCAATTCTCATTGATTGTGGAGAAACTAAAGGCCAACTTTCCAAAGTAAATTTCATTCAATCTAGCAATTTATATAAATGTTTTGACTATATCTGATTCTTTTCTTTATTTTTTAACTTAGCTTTCCGGAATCAAAATGCATACATTTTTAATCAGTCTGCTGGAACATAAAGTTGCGATAACCACGCTGCTACACGGAGTTGCTGAATGTGAATAAAATATTTTTCACTTATTAATTCAGTTTTGTCAGAACAACCAGTCACTTCAGCGGTATTCCTTGAATGGGCTACCATTTTGTGTCTTCTTATTTTTTTATTTTTTTATTGTGGTATCATCAGTTTCAGAACTCACATCTTAAATTTGTCATGCAAAATGTAATAAATAAAAACTAAAAATTACATAACATTTCAATTGTGGACATTTTTGTAAGGTGTAATTGTCATGTAAATTTAAATAATCCTGTCTGGACATTTTAACAAGAAACAAAGCAGAGTATTATTAGTAAGAATTCTTGCTCTGTTAGACTGTCTTGAACTGATACCACCCTTGGCGTTTAGGTCGAGGCTTGTGACTGATTCTATGATCTCCTGCTGTTTAATGTCCCCAATTGCCATGTTTTCTTTCTTCATCTGGAGAAAAACAGTGAAAGCCAAAGGATGGAGACTTCTTGATTGATTTACCCCTTGTAAAACGAACATAAAGAAAAAAAATGTTGAGGAAAGAAGAGGAGAAAAATATTGAGATAGACCCCATTATCACACTGCCCTTACAGAGCCTATCCACAACACATTACATAAGAGCTCAGAATGTCAGATTGTGCTGATTTGTGCCAATGGCGAAGCAATGCTGATCTAACCGCCATGTCATGGACAGGAATAGCCAGAGGTTTGAGTCTATAGTAGAATTTATGTGATGCCACATCAGCCTTACTCAAGAAAATAAGTATTATTCAGATTTGCCTCAATGGAAACTGGTTATGTCTGATTGGACGAGTTGATATCAGACTAAATAAGGGCAGAACAAAACATTCTCTGAAATTCTGATCTTTCAGAAGAACAAATGTTTCATTCTAAATGACCAACAATAAGACACTTAAGTTTTAAATGTCTTTTTGCATCCTTGTTGCAGTTTCTTAAACCCATTCTGCCTACTGTGCAACTCACATTTCTGATTGCGGAAAAGATTGAAGGCCAAAAATAACTCGAGGACATGTTCTTGCAGTGGGTGGAGCATTTACAGACTCAGCAAAAAGATTGCATGTGATTCTGTCCCCCCATGTTTGCTATTCCGCTCAACAACCATATAAAACCGTAAAAGACCTCTTTCAACTGTCACTAATGAAATAAAATGCTCCTAAGTAGCCTTGCCACTAGATAATACAAGACTAAAGAGTGGTGAAACCGTGAAGCAGCCTCACTACTTCCTGATATCAAAAACACTGTAAATAATGTGTGTAATTTTAATGGTAAAAGATAAAATGGGAAAAGGTAAAAAAGTGAATTGGTTGACAGTAAGTTCTCTTACAATATACAGTGGACAACTGTAATAAAAACTGTAATAATTGGACATTTCATTAAAATTAAATACTGTTAAGCACTATTGTGGTATATTAGTTTGGCAGAGGAACTCACTACCAGTGATTATTTACAGATATTAACAGTATGTTTGTAAGTAACAACTACTTGCAGTGAAAAAGTACAAGTGTTTCATAATTTACAGCAAAAAAACAAACATAAATTGACATTCCTAGAAATATCTGTGTGATAGCTCACATTTGATGTTTTTTTTCTTAGTTTTTATTTCTCACTTTTATCACTACATCTTTCATCTTAGGTTGTTAAATTAATGTTCATTGCATTATTTTAATGTCATGTGTGTTACCATTTTTTGTATTTGTGTGCATTACACTGTGCAGGTTCTATATGAGTATTTAGCCTACCTCGGCATGTTGAAAAGCTACTTGTGATTATCTTTAATTCTACATTTGGCTTCCTCATTACAATCAGGCCTTAGTTCAATTAGGACATTTAAGTAGCTTTTATAAAAATACCTTGATAAAAAAAATTACAGTTCCCTTTCAGTCGATAACGTCAGACGTAGTCGACGGTCGACTGAATGGGGATCTCGCTAGAGAGCCTATTTCTAAATGTTTGTGTGTGTTGATGGCTGGTTAGAGGGCGGAAAAGTGAGTGCTTCACTGTTTCAGTTCTCTGTTCAGTGTTGCCGCGGTCATTCCCTTGTGTGCTCCGGCACTGGTGACGGTCCTATTTTCTGAAAGAGCAACACGGGTGCGTTTGCGTCTTTTTGAAGATGTCATTCCGCCCGTGCGTTTCTGGGTGCGGTCGTTCCCTGTCTCTCTCTGATGGTCACAACTGTTGTGTCACGTGCTAGGGCTTACAGCACGCTGAGACAGCTTTTGTGGACAGCTCATGTTTTCACTGTGGGAACATGACTGTCGCAGTGTTGAGGGTGAGACTCGCCTTCGTTCGCGGAGAGCGAGTCCCCATTACCATGCCCCACCCTCGGGTGCTGTGTGGGATGGGTGACCGGAGGATAGTGTTGGATGTCCCGCCAGGTAACCATTCCCTGTGGGCTCCTTACTCCTCCCTTCCACTGCAACCACTGGAGCCTCCTGTGTTGTCTGCTGGTCCATCTGTAATGGGTGGGCCAGCGGTTTCACTCGGGGCTCCCCTGGAGGACAGGACGCCGATTGCAGCATCGGAGGGTGAGCTGACTTCTAGAGATGATGACTCAGCTGCATTGTCTCCCTCCGGGAGTTCAATGTTGCCCGAGCCGGATCCAGAATTATCAGCTATGCTGAAACGGGCCACCGAGGCTGCCGGGCTCGAGTGGAACCTCCACCGTGTCCCGTTCAGTCTCGGTTGGAATCTGGAGTTTGGTATCTTGGGGCGGGCCGCGCTGGTTCTCAGCTCGCCGCCCCAGTGCCTTTCTTTCCCGAAATGCATGGAGAGCTTATCAGGTGGTGAACAGCATCTTCCTCTGCCAGAAACTGCCTGAATAGCTTTTCCCCCTCATTACCCTTGATGGAGGAACGGTGAAGGGTTGCGAGGTGTCCCTCCATTGGAGCGGTCTGTCGACACAGGTGCACCTGTGTCCGGCGGCCGCTGCCTTTTGGGGGGATCATCGTCTCCCCCCTAAGGCCTGTGGGTTTTCGTCCGTTCCGACGGGCAGAGCTTACAAAGCCTGTGGGCCATGGCGTTGCTGCAGGCTAAGGCACCCATGGCATGCACGAGGGTAATCCAGACCGTGCGCTCATAGGTGAGCACCGCACTGCATCCGACATCACCCTCCGGGGCATGAGTGTCGTAGCGTGCGTGATCGGTCTGGCGATGTCCACCTTGGTGGTCCAGTAGCGCCTTCATTGGCTCAACCTGGTTGGTATGGCGGATGCGGACAAGGTTCGGTTCCTGGTCTCCCCAATTTCCCAGGTTGGGCTGGTCGGCGACGCGGTGGAGAACTGCATCCAACAGTTCTCTGCCACTCAAGCGCAGACGGAGGTCATCCGGCACATCCTGCCCCGGTGGCCAGCTGCTGCCTCCATCCCCCCCCCGGTGGCAGCTCCTCCGCCTGCTCGTCGCCGTGGGCGTTCCCCGGCCGCCGCTCCTGCTGGCCCTCCGCAGCAGCCTCCACCCAGGCCTCAGCATGGAGCCGGCCGCAGTAAAGACACCCAGCCCGCTCCAGGAATGGATGAGATGCTCTTGGAGTGGCACGATCACTCTCTCCCCGCCGGGTGAGGGCCGGGTGGAGCCTTTGTTTGTGTGTGTGTCTGTTCCGCTGGCTCCCTAAAAAAAAAAAAAAAAAAAAAAAAAGTGGAGCAAGCGGTACCCACACTTCAAAGAGAGAGCAATTTCATCTGTTCCTGGGTCCCAAGAGGGCCAGTCTGGCGGGTGTGACCCTGTATAGCCTTACACCCCTCAGCTCCCCCTTGGTCGCCAGCAGGCAGCTTAGTGCATTCCAGGACCTGTTCATCCGCCTTCTCACGCGCCCCCTGCCGCTAGTGGAGACAGGTAAGTGTTGCACAGCACACTAACACCACTCTCTCTACTTTTCTGCCCCACCTCAGGCTCGGCTACCCCGCTCAAGTCAGTTATAACCATCACATTAGGTGTTGAGTAGACGTGCTCCTGAAAATTCAGTGATATTCATCACACCGAGTGTTGAGAAGTGCTCCTGACTTGTGCGTGCTTATCTTATCCTGCTGGCGAAGGATTTGATATAGTTTGATATAGATTGTAAACTCGTTCTTCGTGCTACTAGGTGGTGGGTCGTGACCATCTTGGCCCAAGATTGGTCTGCAGCTCCGACCTGAAAGACATGTGCTTAAAACCAGATCTCTACCTTCCGCACCGCAGGCCATCCTTTGGGTTGCGTGTAAGGGTGGAGTATCAGTACAGTGTCCTTCCCTTCGAGTGCTCCAGAGCCCGTTGGGTCTTCAGGTCAACTGGAAGAGAGTAATCTCGCCCACGGGCTGAGTATCTCTTTTTCATTTTTGGAGATGGACTCGGTCTAACACGTCTCTCCAATGAGAATGTGTTCAGCTGGTGTTTGAAGTGAGAAAGGGTCCCACTGAAAGAACTTTCAGAGGCTCCTGGGGTATATGGTAGTTGCAGCCATTGGCTTCCTCCATATGTGACCGCTTCAGCGCTAGCTTCACGATCGAGTCCCGAGGTGACCGTGGCAGAGCATCTCACCCTGTGTGACTATAGTTCATCCCGGTGTGCTGCCAAACCCTCTTCAACAGAGGGGCCATGTACAAAGGGCGTGTTTTAACGGGGGCCTGGGCGACCCTCGACTACACGGGCATTAGTGCCTCGAGTTGTTAGACATTGCGACCGTTGGACAAGCTTCCCTTGCATGTCACAACTCACCCGTCATCTCCTCCTTGGAGTCAGAAGCTTCTGAGGACGCTTTGTTCCACTCTTCCCGCTCAACTCAATCGTGCCGCCATCGAGCCTCACGACAGTTATAGCCAGGGCAAGTGGAGACTCCATCCCCTGGGTCCAGCTGGGTCATGACCATTCCGGGGCCGCTCAGTTGCCCCTCCGGTTTCGTCTTCCTGCCAGTGTTTGTACAAACCGAGCGGACTACCCTTGGACAAACACTGGCTCTCAGCTGCCCCAGGGGCCCGCAGAAATGCGTTTAACCTCCATGAGCCTTCTAAAAGCCAATGCGACTCATGGTCGCCTTGCGCCTCCTCAAGTCAGTGAATTCATCACACTTCATGTTGAGCAGAAATGCTCCTGAAACTCAGTGAAGTTCATCGCACTCAGGTGTTGAGCAGCAATGCTCCTGTAGCTCAGTGAGTTCATCACACTCAGGTGTTGAGCAGAAATGCTCCTGTAGCTCTGTGAATTCATCACACGCAGTGCTGAGCAGAAATTCTCCTGGTGCTCAGTGAATTTCGTCGCACTCAAGTGTTGAGCAGAAATGCTCTTGAAGCTCAGTGAGTTTATCACACTCAGGTGTTGAGCAGGAATGCTCCTGAAGCTCAGTGAACTTATCACACTCAAGTGCTGAGCAGAAAATGCTCCTGAAGCCCAGTGATCTTCACATGTTGTGTTGAGCAATGCTCCTGTCTTTTTGCCCCTGTCGCTTGCACCTACGTGCCAAGTCAGGAGAGGAACAGGTGTTCATAGTTGCCCCTTATTGGCCCAACTAGACCTGGTTCCCATCGACAGCCTTCCTGACTTCCCCTGAAAACTCTTTCAGGGACGGGGCACGATGGCAACCGCATTCTTCCCCCAGAGATTCTGGGCGGTCTTACATCTGAACGCGGAGGTTCAGGGGGCTATCACAGGGACATGTGATAGTTACCATCACTTCTGCCAGCACCCCCTAGAAATGGGTAGCGTGCTTACGCCTTTAGAAGTGGAACCTAGTCGTTGAGTGCGTCTTCTCTCCAGAGGAGATCCTGAAAGCTTTCGATCACTTCAGTGCTCTCTTTCCTGCAAAATGGGTTGGAGTAGGCTGTTTTCCTTCACCCTCAAAATGATGTTGCCTCTGTGTTTAAACGACGCTCATCGTGTTGCAGAAATGTGCAAAAGCACGTTCTGATCGTCAGGTTCCTGAGGAGCAAGGTCTTGTAAATCCTTGCGTCCCTCTTTATCCTCTTGGGCCTTGTCCCTGGTGCGACTGCACTGCAGAGACGGCCCCTGAGCCACTGCAGGCAGTGAGTTAAAAATTCTGTTATATAAGTTCTCCTGCTTGCGTGGTCTCTACTAGAGGGTAGGGACTTGCCCGCTTTCGGTCAACGTATTGTGCCTGGAGTCTGGGCCGGCTAACTCTCACAAGCTGAGACCCCGGCTCGGATTGTGCCCAAGGTTCCTACCTCTCCCGTAATAGGAGCAGGTGGTGAGCCTGCAAGCGCTGCCCTGGAGGAGGCAGATCCAGCCCTGGCTTCTCTGTCCGTTCGCTTGCACGTGTACAGAATGCAAGCCATAGACCTCAGACCAGCTCTACAAATATCTTTTCTCAGCAGAGAGGGAAGGCTGTTTCCATGCAAAGTTGCACTTAGTGCTTGGCTTCATTTCGGTAAAAATCTGAGATGCAACATATCCACTTAGGTGTTGAGCTCCTCTATGATGAGTTTAAAGTGCTCCGCCTGGGCGTTGACGATATGCTTTGCTAAGCAGATTCTAGAGTTGGGGGCTGGACGACACCTAGTTGAACCGCTGATTCCCGTGGGCTCCCTTCTCATGAAGTCAGTTTCACTGTGAGCCCGGTTCAAGTGTCGGCTTGCTGCGCCATTCCCCTCCTATGGACTGGATACGTGCGCCTTTCTACTCCAGTTGAGTTCCCTTAAAATTGAACCCTGTTGAGTTCCTCCACACCCCTCCGACGTCGGACGTGCGGAACGTCTGGTGTTAGGCCTACCACTAGTAAGCAGTGTGGAACCTGTGTTAGGCTGGATCCATATGTTGTGGTCCCTACGGCGACCCCATATGTGTATTCTTCCACGATACGGCTCCCTGCGGCGAGCCCGTGTCTTCCCTCGGCAGAGTCTCTCTGCCGTCACTGTCCAGTGTGTCTCCCCCCGTCTCAGGCTGGAGCCACCCCAGTGACATTCCATATGTTAGACTGCCCGGTTTCTGCCCAGTTCATATGTGTATTTTCCACGTTACCTCCCTCTGGGTTGGATGTGGCTTCCGCAGCGTCCCTTTATTCCAATGTACGGGGAACGCTTTCCCAGTGGTCCTGTAGGAACAGCAGTGACTTCCCTGACCTAAGCCCTGTCCTTCCCCGCCTTAAATTTGCGGGGGCATCAGGAGGCTTTGGTTTAGGCACTGGAAGGTGGCAGCGTTAGTGGCGTTTTCAAAGGTTATCCCCATTCAGTCGACCGTCGACTACGTCTGACATTATCGACTGAAAGGGAACGTCCTGGTTGCGTATGCAACCCACCGTTCCCTGAAGGAGGGAACGGAGGACGTAGTCCCCTTGCCACTACCGCTGGACCACCGCTGACCCCGGGTTACTCTCGGCTCCTCAGCGAAAAGCAACTAGTGCGTGCATCCACTTCCGTATTTATACCCGCGCCGCGGGGGCGGAGTGCGTGATGCGAATCACGCACGCCAATTACATTGGCTCGTTCAATAGTACTCGAAGAGGATAGGCTCTCTAGCGAGATCCCCATTCAGTCGACCGTCGACTACGTCCTTCGTTCCCTCCTTCAGGGATGCACACACCGAATGAAACTCGCTTGGCTCGCCATAATATATATATATATATATTGTGTAAATGCTTGTGACAAACAACACCAAATAAGACAGACAAGTCAAACAGAGAGCGCTTGCTGAAGAACAGAAAGCTGACATCTCATGTGTGCCGGCGTCCTTTATAGCTTCCGCTTGTATGCCGTCACTCATTACGTCATTACGCAGCACCAATCAGAGATTGGCTCAGTTTCATTCATACTTCAGAGGCGCTACGCTGAGGGGCGTTCCCCCAAAGTGTCGTTCGACGTAGTCCGAGTTCCCTCGAAAGGGAACTGTCACGTCCTTACATTGTTTTTTCCTCATAAATGCTAACACGAAAAATAAAATAAAATGAATATTTATGTTCTGTGGAGAGCCAACCCTTCTTCATCCGGTGGGTAGTATTACTTTTGATTTGCGCAGTGTAATTCACAGAATTACAAAAAAATATGTTGCCTCCTAAATTTTTGTTTTGTCACGGATGAATGCGTGTGTATTTCCCTCATATTAAATATAAAACGCATGTGTAGACTGATATTTTTCTAATGTCTGGACTCCTTTAAGGGGTAGCCTATGGATAAACAGACATTTCAATATATTGGTATGTTATTAAATGCATTTTCTGAGAATTTATATTTCAAGTTTTGACTGCAAATGTCACACCATACGCTGGAATTCCCCAATTTTAAATAATGTATGCTCAACTAGTTCTGTGGTGTAGGTCTACGTATTTTATAATGTTAATTTTAAAATTCAAATAATACTAACAGTAATTTAAAGATGTGGTAGCATTGGATCTGGACAGGAAGGATAACTCTTGGAGTTGGAAGAGGTGTGTCGCGATTCTGCAGGTTCGTGGATCTGAGTGTTTGATATTGCATATCGTTACAGCCTTAGAATGTTAAGTTCTACTACTGTATATCTATTTAGGTGAAAGTAACTCAAAAGTAATAAAGGATAATGTAACGCATTGCAATTCTGAGACAGTAATATTGTAAGGTAATGAATTTATTTTAAATAAAAGTAGGCTAACAAGTAATGTATAATGTATTACAGTTTGGAAGTAACTTGCACAACACTGACTACTTTTTAAAAAATATAATTGTAGTGAGGGGGGCGTGGTTTTGCGGTGTCTGCAGCGGGAGAGTGAGGGAGGAGCCGAGCGGTAAGTAAGTGGATCAAGTGCAAAATAACGAACACCTGTGTCTGATTGCAGTAATTGGTGTGGGGAGACTGCAAAAAAGCCATCTGCTGCATGAGAGGAGAGAGAGAGAAGGACCGGGGACTCGTATTTACACTCGCGACCTGCTGGCTGACAAATGGACTGAGTTTGTGCTACGGAGAGAGTTTTTATGAATGAAATGAGTTTACACATCGGGAAGAGTGTGATAAAAGTGGACTGAGAGCTGAACCAGCAGGAAAGAGTGTCTTTGAACTGTGCTGTAGGATTTCTACGGTGAAGGCGCATGTGGCGCACCTTTTCTTTATTTTGTTTTCTTTTTAATAAAGTATACGAGTCCCCGTTACGCCGACCCTTGTCTTCTTTCATCCCTACACTGAACCTTCGTTACAATAATTCAATAGCAATGACAATATTTGATTATTTTATTTATTTATTTATTGCAAAACTGTGCAGCCCTTTCATATATCTCTATAATAGAAGGATGATTGGATGAGGGATGGATGTATGGATATCTATGCACAAACAATATCAAACTATAGATAAAATAGTACTGAACTGTGTTACACACAAGGACACAAGTGTAACAACTAACCCCTCTGTCTGTTACAATTAACCCCGCAAATGGGGTAAGTTGTAACATTTACACTTCTGTCACTTTCAGTGCAACATGAAAATGGTATGTCCTAGAAAAAAAAACTGAGATGTGTATTTAGCTTGTGTAAAGTTTATGCCCCGCTCTCCCCTAAAATATGTCCATTTTGGTTGAATTTTAGGTTTTCACAAGAATTTTTGTTAATTAAGCCCTCAACTAGCGATCCCAAGGCTCCAAATAGAAATTAAACATCTAAAAATATCTTTATTTGTATGCTTTCTGAGAGGAGTACCTTTCATTTGAAAAGTAACCTTTGATCAGAAGCCTACTTCCCATGAAAAATGCCGTTTTTCTCTGCTCGCTTCTTGATGACTTAATTCCAGCTTAACTCCCCTCAGCACAAGTTTGGTATCGTTTTAAAGCACATCATTCTAACTTTGTGAATATTCATAGCGAATTCCCTTCCATTCCCAGAATGAGTCTGAACCAATGACATGCGATTTTCAAACTCATGCTGATGTGAAAAAAACGATCTTACCTGCGCTGACTGACAGATCCGAAGCTTGTCCAGGCAATATAGCCTACACACCTACACACATAGGTCTACACAGAATTACAGTATTTCAAAATGTCTGGCGAGTATTCATGCAAAAATTATCTGTTATGTCGTACTCGTATGTGAACGTTTAGTTAACATTATAACATTATATTAGATCCATGCAGTAGCCTACAGTTTGTCTATATATATATATATATATATATATATATATATATATATATAGCCTATATAGGCTGTCTGTTTCATTAATGTTAATCAAACAGTTGTGGTTTCATGGGGGAAAAAACTATATATTTTTCCTATAGATATTTGCTTTTGACTTTAGATATTTGCTTCTAGCCACATTTGGTGTTATAACCAGGGATTTTAAGGTATGGTTGCTAGGTGATTTTGTTTTGGAACTTTCAGAAACATTTTGTCTCAAAATTGACTTTGTTGACTCAAACAGGTGTAGCTCATTCATTTTTGGTCTGATTCCAAAAAAGCATACACCATTTTGAAGGTTTCATAGAGAATGAAAAATAACAATAACATAAAATTTGCTCATTGCAACTCATTTTGGCAGCACAGGTCACATATTTTAAGATATGTCAGCACGTTGCTTTCAGTTAAAACAGCTCAAACATGCATTTTAGTCTGGGACTAGCTTAAGCCTTGTCTGTGAAACCTGGGGCATGTGTATTGTTACTATGCAGCAAGGAAGAATCGGAGAGAGAATCCAAATGCAAGCACTTTAATAAAACAAACAGGTAATCCAATGGACTCAGGACAAGAACACGGAACAGCTACCAGCAACATCAAAACAACGACCGACAAACAACAACTGAAGCACAGGGGTTTAAATACACAGGCAAACAAGCTAAACAAGATAACAAGAGGGTGGGGCTGATTAGAAACACCTGGAGAGACTAAAAAACAAGAAAAACTACAAAGGATTACAAAACATGGCACAGAACAGGAAGAAACAAAAGTCCACACAAGCAAGGAAAACATAAGACAGGAATCGTGACATAGCCCCCCACTTAAGGAGCGGATTCCAGACGCTCAAAAAAAAAAAAAAAAAAAAAAAAAAAAAAAAAAACAACCAAACAAAAAAAAAAACACGAGTTCAGGAGGGTGGTGAAGCGGAGGTGGTCTTGGGGGAGGGATGGAGGGCCAGGTCCATCGAGAGGAAGAGAACCTGGAGACTGTGGCAGGATGGGAGGCCAGGGAGGAGCAGACCACCCATTGGGCGGCCAGGGCGAAGCAGACGACCCTTTGGGCGGCCAGGGCGGTGAAGACCCTTCGGGCGGCCAGGGCGGTGAAGACCCCTCGGGCGGCCAGGGCGGTGAAGACCCCTCAGGCGGCCAGGGCAGTGGAACAGGCTCAGGAACAGACACCGGCTCAGGAACAGACACCGGCTCAGGAACAGACACCGGCTCAGGAACAGACACCGGCTCAGGAACAGACACCGGCTCAGGAACAGACACCGGCTCAGGAACAGACACCGGCTCAGGAACAGACACCGGCTCAGGAACAGACACCGGCTCAGGAACAGACACCGGCTCAGGAACAGACACCGGCTCAGGAACAGACACCGGCTCAGGAACAGACACCGGCTCAGGAACAGACACCGGCTCAAGCTAAGCAGTATGGGCCTTGATGGGTGGAATGGGCGGCGCCGGCAGGGCCAGGAGCTTGGGCTGCGCCAGCAGGGCCAGGAGCTTGGGCGTTACCGGCTGGGCCAGGAGCCTGGAGACAGCCTCTGGACTGACCGGAGGCTCAGGAAGGACCTCCGGGCATTGCAGGATGCAGGAAGTCCTCTTCCCCCTCCTCCATCTCCGAGAGGGTGCTGGGCTGGACGGGGCCAGCGGCGAGGGCTCTGGGCTGGACGGCGCCAGCGGCGAGGGCTCTGGGTCGACAGAAGTGACGTTAACAGTCTCTGGGTCGGCAGAAGTGACGTGAACAGTCTCTGGGTCGGCAGACGTGACGTGAACAGTCTCTGGGTCGGCAGACGTGACGTGAACAGTCTCTGGGTCGGCAGACGTGACGTGAACAGTCTCTGGATCGGCAGACGTGACGCGAACATCAGACTGAAGAGATAGTGTGGGCTTGTGGGGCTCCTCCACTGCTAAACCCACAGAAAGAGGTGAACCGGCCAGCAAAAGAGCCTGGACAATATATTCTTCAAGACTCCAGCTAGGGTGATGGAGTGGCATAAGGGAGCTGAGCGGCTCAGATAGCCCTCCCCGGAAAAATATCATCAGGCACACCTCATCAAAAGGTGATAAAGGTGCCAGTTCAATGAAGTCTGTGATATACTCCCCAATGGGCCTGTCTCCCTGACGGAGATGCATGGTCTGTGCTGCTGGATTCATTGTTGGTCGGTCGTTCTGTTACGATGCAGCAAGGAAGAAGCGGAGAGAGCATCCAAATGCAAGCGCTTTAATAAAACCAACAGGTAATCCAATGGACTCAGGACAAGAACACGGAACAGCTACCAGCAACATCAAAACAACGACCAACAAACAACAACTGAAGCACAGGGGTTTAAATACACAGGCAAACAAGCTAAACAAGATAACAAGGGGGCGGGGCTCATTAGAAACACCTGGAGAGACTAAAAAACAAGAAAAACTACAAAGGATTACAAAACATGGCACAGAACAGGAACAAACAAAAGTCCACACAAGACAAGGAAAACATAAGACAGGAATCGTGTCATGTATGCAAGATTAATCATTAAAAGATTGCGATCTTGATTCGAACACACACAATCTTATTCCTAAATGACAATGATTCCACCGTGCCTATTAATCCTTTGAAATTACGATCACACCAGAAGATTTAAAACTGTTTTAAATATTTAAACCATTTAAAGTTGTTCCAAATGACCTCTAATTTAGGGAATAGAATTTGTTACATATGTTGCTTGACGATACATAAAGAGTTGTCAATTCATGATACTTTCCCATCTCTTTGTTTTATACTTAAAATGCATTGTTGTTAAGATATTTCGGTGAATGTTATCGGTGATGGTATCGGCCAATACTTCCAGTGATCGGTAATCAGTGTCTGGCCCCAGAAATCTTATTCAGAGGACCCTTAGATTTGAGTACTTCTGTAGGATGAGATATAATAATATTGTTTCAGTTAATTAATGTGTTCTTTAGAACCTAAAATGTTTCAACCATATTTTTACAGTAAAGTTCTGTCAAGCTTAACGCTTTAGTAGTGGAATGATTCGCAGATGAATGCAGTGCAGTCTGAATACTGTATACCTCTCTAAAGGTCAGCAGGATTGTGAGAGAATGGGATCGGCGTCTCTCTCAGAGGCATATCATGCTGTCTGTTCCTCTGGGTAGAGCTTGTCCTTTCAAGCTGATTTAGGAACGGCTTCCCCTGAGTAAATCTTACCTTCATGGTGAGAGGAGAACAAGAACAACAGGTTTTGGATCAGAGACAGCGTGAATAGGAAACTTCAACCAACTTTCATGTGCAGTCAGAGCACCAACCTGATTTTGTATGACTGAAAATGAGGTTGAAAATGAATAGCCATCACAATGGGAAGAAAGCTGGGATCAAGGATACTAAAGTCCTTAACACGGCACTAATATGTAACTTTTCTGTCTGCATGCATGCATGAAATCACGTTTTATGTAAATGCTAGGGGCTACAATAACTACTCTTTTTGAATTGCTGTGTCAGTGTTCATGTAAAAATGGAGCTAGAGCTGCAGGAATGTACACATTAAAATGCAGACATTTGTGGCCCACAAAACTCATCCCTGTGTGCAGACATTTGTTAAGATACATGTCCACTGGGAGTGTAAAACTGAAAGCCCATTGGTGTTCATTAAGCCTGACAGAGAATAGCTTTGCTTGACACTCTCTGTTGGATTATTAAATTGCAAGTGAAACATTGGAATAGGGTAGAACAGGGTGGCTCTAGCTGAATTTAGCTCTTTTTGGGAGAACATTTAAAAAAAAATTAAATTAATAATTGTTTCGCACTATTTGGGAAGGACCAGTCTCGATGAGCCCTGTGCTTGAACATGGCATGGTGTGCCGCCCCACAAAATAAGCAGGCCTGCTTGTACAGCATCAATTAGCCTAACATGCTTTTAGTATTAGCACTAAGTTGTAATGTGCATTATCCAGCACTTGGGGATCTGATCTGTATAGTATTTATATTTTGAAATTTCAGTGTGGGGTCGAAAGTGTCAGGGTGATACACCTTTACTGATAGCATATTGAATAAAATAAAATAAAAAAAAAACTCATAAAAATGTATGTACTTGGAAAGAAAGCTTTTTTATTATATACGAATTATGTTTTATTATTGTTTCTTAGAGAGAGAAAGAAAGAGGACCCCTGATCATTATGGCTACGCTAAGATCAGGATTTTTAGAGTCATTACATTGAAACCTTCCAAAAAAATATAGCGTAAACGGTATAAATGGGATTCACAACAACAACAAAATGAACCAACATCAATAAAAAAATATTTAAAAAAAAAACATTTATAAGAAAGGGTGGCCACAGAGTTTTGTATTTGTATCAGTATATGAATTTAGGACTGTAGCTTTGATATTTGGCCATTATTTATGATTAGAATGGTTACAGAGTTTACAACATCCATTAGGGCGTTTAGTCAAAAATTGAGTATATTTAAAGATTAGATTTTTAGATTTGCAAATAGAACACGTACTCGGTTACTAACATAACCTTGGTTCTCTCTAGAAGGGGGAAGGAGTACTACGTAATATCTAAAACCTCTTTTCCATGAGATATTGAAGCCAAAAAAAATCCTTAATTTTGAATTAATGTAAAACGCGTTGCAGCAGCATGCAGACATAGGCAAGACGGCTTGCGTGCCTATTGGTTGACCTGCGGCAACAGCAGCAGCCTATTGAGAGAGGCCCTGCTTAACGCCATATCCAATGGGGGCTCTTCGCGCCCACTACGTCACGTCCCACCGAAATAGGCGTGGCCTTGACCTATAAATATAGCTCAACAGGCTGATACAAACTAGTTTTTCATCGCCGAAGCGAACCAGAGCATGTTTTAAGCACGGCAAGAAACGAAGTACTCGTTCCCTCTTCTAGAGAGAACAGAGGTTACGTCAGTAACCGAGTACGTTCTCTTACGAGAGGTTCTCTCGTACTGCGTAATATCTTACGCAAGGGAAAACAGTGTAAAACGCTGTGCGTACTGGGATCCGACACCAAAGTCCCAAGGGCAGTAGCCCGGGGCTCATAATTATAGTGCATAATCACCATGGACTCACAGAGAGTCAGAGAAGAGAGGCTAGAAGCGTCATTCCCCATGAATAGCATCCTACGGTAGCTAACCATATTAACAGTGTACCACGTACTCAGGGTGAAAAACGTTCAGTAAACTTTCAATACCCATGGAGTTGTTCTATCGATCAGTGAGCGATGCACAAGCAAAACTCAGCATTCTGAGCTGGCGCAACGGGGAAGACAGTGCTGATTTCTAGACCGACAAAAGCTTAGCCTGTAAGGCGGAAACCTCTAGGTTATAAAACCTTATAAATGTAGACAGCGAGGCCCAGCCTGCCGCCGTACAGATATCCTGCAAGGTAATCCCGCTAGACCACGCCCACGACGAGGCCACGCCTCTCGTGGAGTGCGCTTTGACACCCAAAGGACACTGCAGGCCTTTAGAAGTGTAAGCCAGCGCTATGGCATCGACTATCCACCTGGATAGGCTCTGTTTTGATGCGGCTAGTCCCTTAGAAAGCCCGCTAAACAAAACAAAGAGCTGCTCAGTCTGTCTGAAAACAGACGAGCGGGACACATAAGTTCTCAGTGTCCTGACAGGGTAAAGGAGACTCGCATCCTTCTCCTCGTTGTGAACCGGAAGGGCGGACAGGAAAATAACCTGGGCCCTGAACAGTGTGGTGAGGGATTTAGGCACGTACCCGTGCCTTTGCTTGAGTATGACTTTCGAGTCATTAGGCCCGAATTCCATACACGTCGCGCTCACCGAAAGCGCTTGTAAATCCCCAATGTGCTTCACTGAAGCGAGAGCCATAAGAAACACTGTTTTGAAAGACAAATGTTTCATTTCTGACAAATGGATTGGCTCGAATGGGGCACCTTTCGTGGCTTCCAAAACCGTAGAAAGGTCCCACACGGGGACTGAAGGGGGTCTGGGAGGATTCAGCCTCCTAGCTCCTTTGAGGAAGCGTACGACCAGATCGTTACTCCCCAGGGACTGGCCAGACGCCGGTTTAGTAAACGCTGCTATGGTCGCCACATAAACTTTGAGCGTGGATAGGGTTCTGCCCTGCCGTGGCCGGAATACCAGAAAATACACTCTTTTTGAGATTTATCTGGGTCGCCATAAAAACGGCGTTTGTGTGCAGGCAAGCGGGCTGTGGTAGCGGCTTGTTTACTGCAAAATACACTGGAACAGTCACATTGTTTGAAACTGAATGAGCGAGAAGTTTTGGTGAAAATCCGGCCGCAGCGGATTTGAACACCGTCGTTTTCCTAGGGAGGCTAGGAAGTTTTTGACACCTCGGGCTTTATCTCTATCCTTGGCCAGGGCCCGCGCGGAGAGGGGCGGTGGCGGCCAGCAGAGCGAGAGCGTGGTCTCTGGTCTCGGGCCTGGCGGCGCTGAGAAGCGGCGGTGGGGTGCTGCTGCTGCGGCTGATAGCTCAGAGCAGACGGCTGTTTTGAGTGACCTGCTGCGGAACTAGAGCGCTTCGGCAAGAAGTGCTTCATTGCCTGTGACGTCTTCTGAACCTCGACGAATCAGCCTGTCGAGCTATATTTATAGGTCAAGGCCACGCCTATTTCGGTGGGACGTGACGTAGTGGGCTCGAAGCGCCCCCATTGGATATGGCGTCACGCAGGGCCTCTCTCGATAGGCTGCTGCTGTTGCCGCAGGTCAGCCAATAGGCACGCAAGCCGTCTTGCCTATGTCTGTATGCTGCTGCAACGCATTTTACTTTCATTCAAAATTAAGGATATTTTTTTGGCTTCAATATCTCGTGGAAAGAGGTTTTCCCCTAGCGTAAAATATTACGCAGTACGAGAGGCCACTTTTCCTCCAGTGGAAACTGCAAACAAGTCAAAAGTGCTTAAACAATATGCTGTACTACAGTGTCGTAATAACTCCTTTCTTCACTGTCACGCCTTGTTAGCATTCTCTGCAATCCCAGCAATGTGCGTAATTCATCAATTCTTAGTCCAAAGAGGCACGGACAGTAATTATACCAAGACATGTGTATGGTCCTGAACTAAATTACATCTGCAAAGAACAGAGACCACTGTCAGTCTATTGTCGTTGGAGCTGAAGGATGCAGTGCTGCTGTACCAGTGACATCTCTTGCAGAGCCTTTAAAATGTCATTCACATCCTCAGATATGACTCTGATGCGTCACCATGGCAAAGCCTTTGTTCCAGAACGCAACATTTTATCAGCACCTTGCAAAGCCAAGGACATGGTATAACAAAAATGGAGCAGGGGATTGAAAATGACATGGTGCCTTATGAATGTAATACACTTTTCTCTCTCTCTCTCTTAGTCACACACATACACTTGCTCTCCATAACTGGCTACATTACAGTACATTTCTAACTACTTTTGGACCAAGATGCATCGGAGGTGTCTGATGTCATAAATCAGTGTTTGGTGGTTGGCAGCCATTTAAACTGAATTGAATTGAAATTTCTATTCAATTCGATTCAATCTTCAATTATAGTAAAATTCTTCCAATTGAATTGAGGTAGTAAACAGGATTCAGAATTTCAATTGTGATTTGATTTTAGGAAGTAGAATTAAAGTTGAATTAGGAATGCAATTCCTTCATTAAACTGCTGTAAGTGTAGTTATTATTATTAAAGTTGACTTTTAACACACTTTGTGTTGTTAAAATTTCGGTAGTATATAAATGAACAATGTTTACTCGTTCTCTGTTACCTGGACTGATAAATTCATATTTATTTTTCAGCAAAACGCTTCATCCGGAGGACTTTTGACTGCTTCAGGTCTTTCATGAAAATATCAGATTATTCTTTCACATTTTTGAATTCCCCCCAAGGACAGTCGGATCAACAGAGGGTTATTAACAGAACATTGTAAGGTTAGGCTTATCACTGAAAATTGTATCACACTATGTCTACTATTTTATTAGTATAACGATAAATATTGAAAACTATGCCAACAACTTTCTTACCTGTATGTGACTGTTTTATTTTTGTTCCACCCAGGAACATACAAGTCGACGATATTGTAGCTAAAAATTTGCTATGAAGTATTTCCTACTAAATCAAGGTGGTACTTGACTCTGTTTAAGCGTATCCATAGCAGAGTGGTGTGATGGCCTTGGTGCATTGTGGATGTTGAAGTTGTCCTACCTATTTGGCAAAGGGAAGGCCTTTTTGCTATATTTTCTCTAGGTAAGTACAACCGATTTCAGTGGGTTTTTTTCTCTGCATTTCTACTGTGTAGGCTGTCAAGTTTTATTGAAAGCCCATTTATCCTGCAGTGAAGTATCACTTTATTTTATTTTTTCCCCAATATATATATTACTAATTATATTTATTTTATAAAATTATCTTAAACTGTGAAAATGTGGTTGAAATTTTGTTTAAATTTAAGATGGTTGTGATATTTTTTTTACAATGTTAAACTTTGTTTAAAGAAAAATGGGTAACACTTTATTTTACAGTGACCTTGTTATATATGTTACATGTACCATAGTAAGAACTGTAAATTATGCATAATTGCTTGCAACTAACCCTCAACCAAACCCTAATCCTACCCTAACCCTATAGTAAGTACAAGTTGTTAATTAATATTACTGAGTACTTAAATGTATAATTACACTGTAACAATGACTCCTTAAAATAAAGTGCAACCGGAAAATGTCTAATGTTCAGAAAAAAAATATATCAGTGATTAAATATGTACAATTAGCCAAATTTAATTATATAATAATTTATGGACTGTCACAAAATTTGACAGATTATTTCTCGGTTGTGAGACTGTTGAGATACTTTGAAATGCAATTAGGTAAATTCCAATTCCTGTCATTCCACTTTAAATTCCAACTCAACAAGACATCCACTTCTTAAGTTCAGATATACTACAGAGTTTTATTCTCAAAGATGCAGCTGCCACCATGAAGCTTCATGTCTACGAATCACTCTGTTCTACAGACTAAGTCTTTGTTTGAGGATGTTGTTTACACTAGCTGATAGGCCTAAGTCAGATTTATGAGGAGAGAAGGTAAAGATGGTGGACTAAAACCACAGTGATGTCAGGGGGCACATGAGACAGTTTCACTTCATAAAACAGATTGTTTTTGTAATTGAATTGAAGTGTTAATGCTACACCAAACAAATATGGTTGTTAGTTTATGTAAATTGAGGGGTGCTGGCTGGAAGCAGCATGTAACCTGCAGGACTTAATTTTCAAACTACAGGGTGGCACATGATCAACAGCAATCAAATTCCAATTAGATTTCACTGCAGTACATACAGCTTAGTTAACCATGGCAGTATTGAAAATGCACAGGTTTTTATGGGGTGTAGAATTGATATAGAATTTAGTCTGTTTCTCTATGTTTAACAGTAGATTATGGCGCAACACCAAAGTAATGGATTTGATAGGTTTATCTTGGAAGTCACTATGATGTGTCTATGCAGTGGACAATGATTTTTATTTTGTGAACTAAAATAATCTCAAAATATTCCTGTTTTTCTTCTCACTAATGGAAATACGTTTGACTGCTGTGGATTGTGCTCCCTCAGCAGTCTGCAAAGTCCATATCCTAAGAATAGAGCACATTTTGTTGACCACTGACATTTGTTAAAAGCATTAGAGGCACAAATTCCATTTTTTTTATCCTGTCCTGAGAACTACTTAAAGGGATTCTATGCAGTTTTTTTTAGCTTAACTTAACAGCTTCAGAGTTATTGAAATGGTTATATGACTTCTTTCGGGTTGAATGGTTGCCGTTTTGTTCTTTGCCTCAGGGCAACACTGTGCAGTTAGACCACTTTTGTTCAGGCAATATCATAGGGTTAGGACCGTATGGTGCATTCAAGTTCTCTTGGGAAGTTTGTTTTTACAAATTCGCATAACTCAAAGAATATGCATTATATGTGTAATTTATGTTTTGTTGTTGTTGTTATTATACTGCCACAGAGAATGATGAGAAATGTAGTTTGGTCACTCATGCCTATCAGCTCATAAACTGGCTAAAGAGTGGTGTTTTCTGGCAAACTTTATCTCTCTTCTTCATTAACAGTACACGTAATGCGTAAAAACTACATAGTGTAGTGTACGCGCATGAGTATGAGTAGTGCACGCACGAGTAATGAGCATGTATTGTGCACACGCGTTGAGGATGTGTAGTGTACGCGTATGAATAGTGCACGCACATGAGTATGTGTAGTGCATGCGCATGAGTATGTGTAGTGCACGAGCATGAGTATGTGTAGTGCGCGCATTAGTATGTGTAGTGCCCACATGAGTATGTGTAGTGCATGCGCATGAGTATGTGTAGTGCACGCGCATGAGTATGTGTAGTGCACGTGCATGAGTATAAGTATATGTAGTGCATGCGCATGAGTATGTGTAGTGCATGCACATGAGTGAAAGATGCCCCCCCCCAAAAAATATCATGCCATAGAGGGTTAAAGTAAGACTGATTTCCTATTTATGTATTGTGCACGCGCATGAGGATGTGTAGTGCACGCGTATGAATAGTGCACGCACATGAGTATGTGTAGTGCATGCGCATGAGTATGTGTAGTGCACGAGCATGAGTATGTGTAGTGCGCGCATGAGTATGTGTAGTGCCCACATGAGTATGTGTAGTGCATGCGCATGAGTATGTGTAGTGCATGCGCATGAGTATGTGTAGTGCAAGCGCATGAGTATGTGTAGTGCACGTGCATGAGTATGTGTAGTGCATGCGCATGAGTATGTGTAGTGCATGCACATGAGTGAAAGATGCCCCCCCCCCCAAAAAAAAAATCATGCCATAGAGGGTTAAAGTAAGACTGATTTCCTATTTGCATGACAGTTACAACAAATTCAAATCAACCATTCAAGAGATTACGCAAACTGTAAATATCCACATTAAAATCTTTAAAAAAGTTGCTATCACAACATGATAATATTCACACTACAATGAGCAGCGTTGCCACTCATCCCACATGTATTTGGTTCCCTATTAGTCGCTCACGTTCGATGTTACATCGACGTGACGATGTAATTGGTATCATTTCAGGTAGCCCTATCATCTTCGAGTGTCTACAGAAAGAGCCAATGAACGTTGTCATGCATGAATCGAGTCACGCGTGCTGCCCCCCAGAGCGGGTTTTAAAAGGAAGCGTGTTGTGTATTTACGAAATGCAAATTGACCTTTCTGTGTTTACTTATACCCTCCTATGTTACGTAATTGTTCTATTGAAAACGTAGAGTTTGAGTGTAGCATTCGTACCAATAAAGGGCAAGCACTGGTTTACGATTACTCCTGCCTCTCATGTATTTATTTCAAAACATATAATATATGAGATAGTTGTCGACGAGTACCCTTTCGTACACCGTTAAGTTTTGTTGTTTTTGAACGTTAGTCGAAGTTCAAGGCTAAAGATGTTCGTGACACGGCTTCCACACCCCGGCCACGCCATTCCCCACGAGGGAGAGTGTGTGTGGATGCACACCGAATCCGAAAACTGCAACGACAGTCGGAACAGAACGAGTTGTCTTCACTGGAAGGAAATAGAGTGAAAGACAGAAAAAGAAGTTGACGACGAAACGCGGATCAAGAAAAAGGGGGAGGAAACAGCTGACGAACTGAAACAAAGAGGGAGCAATGAGTAAAAAAAAAAAGAAATGGCTGGATTAATTGGTTGTATTTGACCGTTTGATGAATCAGTAGAACAGTGGAGTGCTTACACCGAACGTTTTGACTACTTTGTGCTGGCAAACGAGATAAAAGATGAAACAATTGTGCCAACATTTCTAAGTGTCATGGGTGTGAAAACGTTTAATCTGCTGTGCAGTTTAGATCAGCCACAGTAACCAGGCGACAAATCATATAAGGAAATAGTGGGCTTTCTCAAGGACTACTATTCACCCAAACCACTGATTATCGCAGAGAGATTTTGTTTCCATAAAAGAAATCAGCAAGATGGTGAATCCATCTCAAAATTCGTGGCTGTGTTAAAATGATTGTCCGAGCATTGTGAGTTTGGCCGGCCATTGAATGACACCATACGTGATAGGCTTGTCTATTGTCTTCGAAGTAAAGCTATACAAAAACGACTACTAACTGAAAGTAACTTAACTTTACAGAAGCCAATAGAGATAAGCACGTCAATGGAAATGGCCGCAAAAGAGTTAAACAACTAAGTTCATCTACTCATGTGCACAAAGTGTATGCTGTTTCAAAGAACAAGTCAAACCCAGAGAAACCATGTTATCGCTGTGGAAAATTGGGGCACCAGCCTGAAGATTGTTGGTGCAAGGACCTGAACTGTAGAAACTGTGGCAATAAGGCCACATTGAACGTGCCTGCATAAACAAAAAGACACAACCAATCAAAAATACTGGACCTAAAAAAAAAATTACCAGAAATTTAAACAAAAGCACGTGAATCAAATGGAAAATGCCCGACACACACAGAGTGATTCTGGATCTGAGGAAGAGGATGCCTTGTGTGTTTTATCTGTTTCAGGAGATGAACAGGGCTATTGGGTGACTCCTCTTCTAGATGGGAAACCAGTGCGGATGCAGGTGGACACAGGAGCTGCGGTATCACTTGTGTCAGTGACAACCTTTAAAGAAAAGCTGCCTCATCTCACACCTCAGCCATCAAACATTACATTGAAGACCTACACAGGTGAGAAAGTTCCTGTTAAAGGGGTAATTGAGGTGACAGTTGAGCTAAATATGCAAAAAAGGAAACTACCACTGTACATTATTGAAGGAAATCACCCAGCTTTGCTTGGAAGGACTTGGCTGAAGAATGATTAAGCTGGAATGTCAAGAGGTCCATCTGGTCGGTGAAAAAAACAAAACTTCAAGAGATTCTAAATAAGTATTCGGACGTGTTCAGTGACGAACTAGGAAGTATGAAGGACATTACAGTAAAACTGACGGTCAAACCAGACAGTCAACCAAAGTGTTTAAAAGTCAGGCTGTTGGCTTACACAATTAAACCCAAGGTTGAAGCTGAATTAGAGAGACTAGTAAAGGCTGGAGTTCTGCGACCAGTACACACAAGTGAGTGGGCCACGCCAATTGTGCCGGTCATAAAAAAAGACGGGTCCCTTCGACTAGTGGAGATTTTAAGGTGACCGTGAATCCGGTTCAGATTCCAGAGCAGTATCCCCTGCCTCGTATTGAGGATCTTTTTTCTGGTCTCACTGGGGGCCAATGGTTTAGTAAAATTGACTTGTGCTTGTTTAAAAGTTGCAGATGCACGAACAGGTAGATCTGTTTGCCGCCCCGGACATGTCCCACTGCCAGTTGTTCTTCTCCATGACCGAGGGCACCCTCGACATGGACGCACTGGTACATAGCTGGCCCCGGGACCTATGCAATTATGTGTTTCCCCCAGTGAGCCTTTTTGCACAAACCCTCTGCAAAGTCAGGGAAGACGAGGAGCAGGTCTTGCTTGTTGCGGCATATTGGCCCAACCGGACCTGGTTCCCGGAACTAGAGCTCCTCATGACAGCCCTTCCTTTGCCCATGGAAACTCCATGTCTGGTCCATGGACGGGATGCGGAGGTTCTAGGTGACCTACCCCAACCGGTAGTCGACTCCATCACTTCCGCTAGTGCCCCCCTCACGAGGCGGCTGAAGTGGAACCTGTTCGTTGAGTGGTGCTCTTCTCACCAGGTGAACCCCCGAACTTGCTCGATCAGAGCTGTGCTTTCCTTCCTGCAAGATGGGTTGGAGCGAAGGCTGTCTCCCTCCACCCTTAAAGGGTATGTTGCCGCTATCACCGCACATCACGATGCAGTTGAGGATAAGTCGCTGGGAAAGCACGACCTGATCGTCAGGTTCCTGAGGGGGGCGAAGAGACTTAATCCGCCTCGCCCGCGCTCTATACCCTCTTAGGATTTGTCTCTGGTTCTTTCGGAACTTCAGATACCACCCTTTGAGCCTTTGCAATCAGCTGAGTTAAAACTTATCTCCTGTAAAACGGTACTCCTGGTTGCATTGGCCTCCATCAAGAAGGTAGGGGACGTGCATGCATTTTCGGTCGAAAATGTGATTCGGCCCGGCTAACCTGGAATTCGCCTGGAATTCGGCCCGGCTAACTCTCATGTGATCCTGAGACCCCGGCCTGGATATATGCCCAAGGTTCCTACCACTCCCTTCCGGGACCAGGTGGTGAACCTGCAAGCGCTGCTTTCGGAGGAGGCAGACCCAGCCCTGGCTTTTCTCTGTCTCGTTCGTGCTCTGCACTTTTACATGGACACAACGCAAAGCCTCAGGACCTTAGATCAGCTCTTCGTCTGTTACGTAGGCCAGCAGAAAGGCTCGCTCCAAGCAGAGGATGGCCCACTGGATAGTGGATGCCATCACCTTGGCATACGAAGCCCAAGGAATGCCCTGCCCGCCCGGATTGAGAGCCCACTCCACCAGGAGTGTCGCTTCTTCCTGGGCACTGACACACGGCGCCTCACTGACAGATATCTGTAGAGCTGCGAGTATGGCGTTATTTTTTAGTCAAAAGTTATGAGCGTGTAAGACATGCTCACGAGCATATTATGTTATTTCACACGCGCAAAAATGAACCTTCAGTTGGCATGATAAAAGTACTCGCGCACAAATTCAACAACCGAGAGGTGTACAGGTAGCTGCGAGCGAGCGCCTGGCATACTCTCATAGGTTAACTCTGCTTGTACAGTGGAATCCTGCTCGCGCGCAGCGGGCTTCTGCTCGCGGAGTGCTGTTTTGCTCGCGCAGTGGATTCCTGCTCGCTCAGCTGATTTCTGCTCCCTAGAGTCTACATGACTTTTGACAATTTGGGGGCGGAACCAAGGAGGGCACTGACCCTCTTATGATTGGTCACTTTCATCGTAATCACAACCACAGGGACATCTTTGTACTTTGATTGACAGCTCTCATTACAGGAAGCACGGAGTCAAAGTATCTGACGGAGTTTTTTTTATTTTTATTGAAATATCAAGATTTACAGACAAACATGGCTGCATAACTTCCTTTTCTTTAGAATAGGATACAAGGAGAATATAGTCAGAGGGAGCAGCTCTTAATACAACAAGAATATAAATGTAGTCTTAGTGCAAAAATAAGGATATTTGTAAGCAAAATAAACATTTTAATAAATAAACGGTAAGGAATTATAATATAACATGACATAAGGGGAGAATTCAGTCTTTGTTCATCCATTTATCTTAGTTGGGAAGTGTTTTAGGGTATCATATATTTTTTGTGCTTTAGGACCTTTCAAAGTTTTTAAGGATTTTATATACAGTTTAAATTCATTTAAAAAAAAAAAACTAAAAAGAAAAACTCCGTCAGATCCTTTGACTCTGACTTCCTGTAATGAGAGCTGTCCATCAAGGTACAAAGATGTCCCTGTGGTTGCGATTACGATGAAAGTGACCAATCATAAGAGGGTCAGTGCCCTCCTTGGTTCCGCCCCCAAATTGTCAAAAGTCATGTAGACTCGAGGGAGCAGAAATCAGCTGAGCGAGCAGGAATCCACTGCGCGAGCAAAACAGCACTCCGCGAGCAGAAGCCCGCTGCGCGCGAGCAGGATTCCACTGTACAAGCAGAGTTAACCTATGAGAGTATGCCAGGCGCTCGCTCGCAGCTACCTGTACACCTCTCGGTTGTTGAATTTGTGCGCGAGTACTTTTATCATGCCAGCTGAAGGTTCATTTTTGCGCGTGTGAAATAACATAATGTGCTCGTGAGCATGTCTTACACGCTCATAACTTTTGACTAAAAAATAACGCCATATGCGGGCTGGGCGACACCTAACACGTTCACTAGGTTTTATAGCCTACGTGTTGAGCCGGTTTCTTCCTGTGTGCTCGCTTCAACCAGCTGGTAACACCAAAGTTCCCGCTCTAGTGTCGGCTTGATGCGCCACTCCACTCCACATGGAGCGGATACGTGCGTTTTTTAGCTCCAGTCGAGTTCTCCACTTTTGCGAACCCTGTTGAGTTCCTCCACACCCCAGGCCTAATGCTCGAATGCTTGTGTAACTTGTGCTAGGCTGGTTTTTTTTATTTTGTATTTTTTTTTTTTTGAAAAGGGACAATGTACACTGATCAACATTTAAAACAAATGTAAGCGTACCTGAGTTCCATATCTGGTGATCCCTGTGGCGATCCCATATGTGTATTCCTCCACGAACAGCTCCCTGTGGTGAGCCCGTGTCTTTCCCCTTCTCAGGCTGGAGCCACCCCAGTGACATTCCATATGTTGTACTGCCCCTAACCGGCCAGTCCATATGTGTATTCTCCACATGTTACTTCCATTCGGGCAGGATGTGGCTTCCGCAGCGTCCCACTCACCTGGAAAGGCACGCTTTTCCAGTGTTATCCAAGAGTTCCAATGTATGGGGTATAACAGAACAGCAGTTTGAACTCCCTCTACGCAAGCCGTCCGCCCCAGTCAGTTAGGGTTCTGAGAGTCTTGCGTAGGGCGCTGGATGTGGCAGCAACAGTGGATAGGGATCCCAATTACGTCGTCATGTCGACGTAACGTCGAATGTGAGCGACTGATAGGGAGCGAAGGTTACATTAGTAACTGAGACGTTCTATGGAATGAAACATGGAAAATATTACTGATGTAGTTTAAAGCTTCCTAATTTGTATGTTCTTACGATTTTCTGAGAAATGTGTACATCCATCCTATTTTTCCATAACACACACTGTATTTCTCATTAGGATAGATTGTTACCTTGAATTATTCACAGACTTCCATGTTATTGACATAGCAACAAATATAATTTGCTGTACTGTTATATATAAAAAATATGTAATATGTTTAATATTGCTGTACATATCTTGTGGTTAGATCATCAGTCCAAAAATGCTTTTTTTTAATTTTGGAGTTTTTGTTGTTCATGTGTTTCTGAATAATATGGGCAAAGTTTAACTCTCTAATATATTAAACTATTTTCTAGTAGTTAATTAGTGATGTGAAGACAACAGAGCTGATTGTGTTCTACTTATAGCAGTGATCATGAGCACACAGAACAGTCATTTAAACAATGACTTTTGGGCAAAGCCTAGTCTACTTTCGACTGGAACTGAAAAAATATGACGACACTTCACTTTAACTAAGAGGTATTATACAATTTTGAAGTTGAAAAGTGGTACAATGGAAACTTTAAGCAAGACCACTTAAAATTGCATTTAAACCATGTCACTGTGAAAACAATCAGCTTCACTGTCTTCTCCTATCCTTCAGACGAATACGAGTAGCAGAGGAGCTGGTATTTGACCTGAAATAGATTTTAATTTGTGATTTATGCAACAGCTGCAAGCCTCACAGTATGGACTGTATAGAAATAGAAGATATAAGCCTAGGGGCATTCGATAATTTTACCCTGTGCACTAATGCTGAGTCTAACAGATCAATCAAGAATGTGTTAGATTATTTGATGCTTATGATTCATTAAATGGAACTGACAGCATTAACAGACTCAATCAAACATCAAAAGTTATAGATCATTTTAGCCGATTATCGTGAATTCCCTCTTGAAAAAAAATAGTTTGGTGGTCTTAGTTAGTCTTGGACACCCCTGGTCTCGGTGGTCTTTTCAAGGTGGTGTTCAGCTGATTTAGCTAGTAAACTGCTAGAAGCCTTCCAAAACCATCATCTTACGGTTGAATATAGATGCTGTTTCTTCTTCTTCAGCATGCAGGGTTTAGGCCAAATTTCTTCCAAATTCATGTTACAAATAATGACATTCGTAAGATACTGACTCAAGTGAGTATTATGTAAGATACTACTCAGGGAATGTAAATTTAGGACTAAATTTATTTCAGAATGGTATTGTGGAAATCATGCATTGACTCATGCTAACACTAGTTTACTGCTGGTTGCTTCCCAGAAGTTATGTAATCTGATTAGCTTTATCTGTTAAAAAGGATGTAGTGATAAATATATGTGGCAGAGTAATGTTTATTAAGTGTCAGTCAAGTGTAATGTAGACTCTACAGAAAAATCTACAGATTTTGGTGTGTAAACCAGTACTACCCTTTTTTCAGCAATCTTTTGAGTTTAAAGTTACGATTCCTCCATTTATTTTCAAATGCACATAACGAATCCTTGAATTTCTAAATGCTTTGATTGTATGTGACAGTTTCAACAGTTCAGTAAGAAGATTTAGAATGTTTAGAGTGTAGTAGAAACTGAGAAGGGCTTTTCTTTGCAACTCCTGTAATCTCTCTCCCTCTCTCTCTCTCTCTCTCTCTCTCTCTCTCTCTCTCTCTCTCTCTCTCTCTCTCTCTCTCTCTCTCTCTGTGTGTGTGTGTGTGTGTGTGTGTGTGTGTGTGTGTGTGTGTGTGTGTGTTACTGTACTTATCTCAAACTTTGCTATAATTTCCTTAAAATCATCTGCTGTAAATTAAAGTTTTTTTTTATTGCTTTATTCTACAACATTAAATTACAAATTTAATGTAATTAATGGGGTGGATTGCAACACTATTAGAAAACGAGGGAGGTTCTACCAGGACCACCTTAAGAAAAGGCATCTGCCACCTCAGCATTTGGTATCCCAACGTAGAAAATATAAATGCAAGTAGTGTTTCCTGGACTGCTCTTCAGCAGCGGCGCTTAAATGTGATAAGATAAAAAAGACCCAAGATCCAAGCCAACAATACCATCCAAGTAGGTACTAGATTTGACTCAGAACTTACTTTTCTATTAAAAAAGCATATGAATTAAATCTGGACATACTACATCCTCATCCTTCATCCATATTGTCATTGTCACATGACTTATGGCTTCAGTTGCATCGTTTCACTGCTATTCATAGCTCCTCTCTCATGATCTTATAGGAGAGTAAAATGTGGATTGGATGTGCATTTCAGATACAACTATATATGCCTTGTCAGTAACATCTTTTAGTTTGTCAAGAGATTTAAAGCACCGTTTCTGAAGAATGTGCATGTGCATGTGCATGTGCTGTAGTACTTAAGAACAAGCCTAAAATTTAATCTGGAAATAAAGCAAAATAACTGAGAAAAATTGTAAATAGTCTTCAGATGCCATGACTGCAATTTATAGCAAATAATCTATCATTAATTTGATCCCAAATGGATATATTAAAATAAGTTATCACACCTTCACATGCGTGACATCCATAACCAACATAGTTGAATGACAAATTTGCGACAGTACAGTTTTGGGAAACAGTCTTGACTAGCTAGTTGATTTCTTCAACGATGCCTCGCACTATGGTAGCTATGAAGCAGCCTACATAACTGTACGGAAAACACGCCCCTGATTGGTTGATTGGAATGTTGTTCCATCAGGTTCTGCATTCTGTACATGCAGTCACAGACACTGTATGTTACAGTAATAGCTAAAAAATCTCAAACATTGTTTCTAGTCTCAGTCTCTTTAGACATTTATTTTTATTTGCAGCCAATAACGAGGACACAGTTGAGAGCGAGGGGAAAGCGAGCAACATTTTTCTTGTATAGTTTTCCTTAAATTTTTGATCTTATAGAGCTGTCACTGTAATAGTTATGAGTTCTAACACTTCACTTTTTATCCACTGACTGAGGAGTAAATTGTAAAAATTAAGCCTGTGTCAGTCCAAAAACATATATGTGACCCTGGATCACAAAACCAGTCACAAGGGTCAATTTTCTGAAATTGAGATTTATAAATCATCTGCCCTATTTGGATTATAGAAAGCCTAATGTACTGAAGCTACATCAACATTCTACACAAGATAAATACCTATTTAATTTCCAGCATGTTTTCTTTCTTGGTGAACACATCTATTTATATCTTACCATATTAGCTAAAATATGTTTACATTTTGGGAGGGTCACCATGGAGAAAACAATAATTGTTTCCCATCAAATGGTCTAAATTTCTGTAATTAAATGGTTGTCAATGTTTCATATTTTACAAAAGGCACACTGCCAACTACTGACCTTGCTCTTTTCCATGCAATGGCTAGCAAGTCATTGCTTTTCTTATCTCAAGTGCAACAAGGTTACAATGTGTGAAAAATAACTCTCTCTTGTACAATTGAACAAATCCATTATTGTCGGGAAACAAACAAATTACATAAAATTGCCATAATGAGCTACAAGGATGTTTTGCTGTCCAGAAAGAGGGAGGTTGTTTTCAGTCCTGCTGCGCAGCATGCTGCAATCTGTAAGCGCTGATTCGCAAATCGATTGCAGGGCGCGAATAGCTTTTTGATTAAGAACCTCGATATCTTTCTCTCTCTCTCTTTCTCACTCTCTCTATCTATTTCTCCATTTTTCTCCCCATGCTTTTACTTTTTCTTTCTATTTTCTTTCTTTCCTCTGTTCCTTCTCTTTCTTTCTCAAACCCTCTTTCAATCTACCTTCCTAATCTTTCCTTCCACTCCTGTAAGAGGAAGTTGTCCTCGCAGACAAGGAGTATTGCTCTTGTGAGCACTGCTGTCTGGAGAAATGCATGGGTTGGTGACGTAGAGAATGCACTGAGCACAGTGTTATAGATGGGCTGCAGGTCGCCTATTGATCGGACCCAAAAACTCATCAAGTCATTCCAAGAAAATGTCCCATGGATTCAACATCCTGGACATCAGTATAGAGCATGTCCCTCTCTCCTTTAATTGATGAGTCTGTCCCATCCTTTTGGAGGCCAAAGTTGCAGTCTAACATTCCCTGATGTGTCCTAATCAGATGCTAATATTTTACATCTGACAGAGTGGCCCTGAATTGACCCTTTGCGAAGCCCCGCCTCAAACACATTACTGAGTGAGCAATCCTACTTTATATGCTGCCATCCACCGTTTCTCAGACAAGCTTAAGCTCTTTTCTAATATAAGTCTTTGAAGTATCTGTGTGTTTTTATAGTGTTAAATGCAATTTTATGTAAATTATAAATGATAAAACTCATTTATTTGTCAACTGACAAACATGTATTTATGTGGTAAATAAATCTCTAGAAATACATGCTGTGATTTAAACAGCCCTCTTTCAAACATATAACATCAGAAGGGCACTACACGGTCTCCAGGGTAAATTAATGTTAATAATTAAACACCATTTCATTTACTTATTGATTCAGGTAATTGCAATATCAATAGTGACTAAGTGACAATGTTCACAGTAATGTGTTGTAGCAACAGTTCTGTATAACTTACACTAATGTTATCACTTTGAAATGTGGCTTTTCTCTTTGCAGTTGACTATGAGAAGCATTGGCCTCTATGATAAGTAGTCAGTTAGTTAGTAGATCTGCAGACATTCTATAAAAGCTTGTTTGTGTTAGCAACAGTATCCAGGGGAGGCGGAGCTTACCGAAGGATCAATTCTCTTTAGATGGTCTTATTCATATGAGGTTGTCAGTGATGAAGAACACAACATACGCTTCAAGGATTTTTTTTTAAACCCCAAAAGTTTATTTTAGTTAGCAATGGCAAGTACTAATTAGTCTTTTAATTATGTGAACTCAGTAATACTTAATTTTACAGTGTCCTCTTACTTACTATAGTAATAACAGTACAACAGCACAATAACATTACACGCAACTAACACTAAACCAAAACCTAACCCTATAGAAAATACATGCTATTTCTTATTACTCAGTACTTAGAAATATAACCCTGTAGGCTACAGTGAAAAAAACTAAGTGTATGATTAACTTTGAAACCATTTTCACTCATTTTCACTCACATTTTCATTATATATATATATATATATATATATATATATATATATATATATTCTCTTCAAGCTATAAACATTAAAAAAATGCTACGTTTTTTGTTTTTTTTACGTTTTAGTACGTCCCAAATCGTAGTATGTTGAAATAAGTGTTCCAAAGATACCTGGGTGGTCTACTATTTCTGGTCAGAATCTGAAGTGCACACACTGTTAACCCTTGCTGTAAAAAAGGGCCAAATTCTGACAATATCATACCATTTTCCATTAAAACAGTATTATACCGTAGAAAACAAAAAAAGCCTACAGGAATATACTGTGAATTAACAGCTCTCAACGTCGACACTCAGAGGCTGTTTTCACAATCACACCCTATACCCTCATTCACTATTCCCTACATTAATTCTCTAATATGGTCCACTTGAATGAAAAGAAGTGAGTGAATTGAGACACTGATGAACACCTGATAAGCAGAATCACTGAAGGACAGAAAAACAATAACTGAAAAAGAGAAACACAAAAACGTCCCGGGTTACGTATGTAACCCTAGTTCCCCGAAGGGACGGACGCTGCGTGAAATCGCAATGGGAACGCCCTCAGCGTGACGCGTCTGAAGCATGAATGAAATCAGTCAATGGAGAGCATGAGCGTACGGCGAGTGACGTCATCGACCAGGAAGCTATAAATATCCCCTGAGTACACAATACGCCAGCTTAAAAGTTACTGAAGCAGCGACCCAAGGGGATGCCGAGAGTATGGCAGGACACGCAGCGTCCGTCCCTTCGGGGAACTAGGGTTACATACGTAACCCGGGACGTTCCCCTTCAGGGACTACCGCTGCGTGAAATCGCAGTGGGAACGCAATACCCACATCCCCATACGACCAAATCCCCGTCGTGTGTCATTAGGAGACACAAACCGACGAGAGAACCTGAGCCCCGGGAGTGGAGCTAAGATCGAGGGAATAAAATCTAACGAAAGTGTGCGGTGAGGACCAGCCTGCCGCATCACAAACGTCCTGAAGAGAAGCTCCTGAAAGAAGAGCTGTAGAAGCAGCCATACTCCGGGTGGAATGAGCCCTTACAGCCAAAGGTGAAGGCTGATGGCCCGAACCATAAGCAAGTGGGATGGCCTCGACCACCCACTTGTTCATCCTTTTTCTAGATGCAGGACACCCTTTCTTAGGTGACCCAAACAGACGAACAGTTGTTCCGATCTCCTCCACAGGGCAGCTCTGTGGACGTAAGCATCAAAACCCAAACTGGGCACAGCAAATTAATTTTCTCCTGGTCTGACGTCAGAAAAGGCGGAGGACAGAAAACCTGCAGAACTATAGGTCTAACTGAAACAGTTGGAACCTTAGGAACATAACCTGGTCTCGGAAAGAGAAAGGCCTTAACCAACCAGGAGCAAATTCCAGGCACGAGGGAGCCACCGAAAGTGCTTGAATATCTCCAATTCTTTTTAGAGATGAGATAGCGAGAAGAAGGATAGTCTTTAGAGTAAGAAACTTTTCCGAAACTTCCTCGATGGGCTCGAAAGGAGCAAGGGAGAGACCTTCTAAGATGACGGCCAGATCCCAAGCTGGTACCCTTGTGCGAACTGCAGGCCTCAGCCTCAAGGTGACACGAAGGAAGCGAGACATAAGCGGGTGTTTCCCGAGGGAACCTCCACTTGAAGGGGTGTGGTAAGCAGCTAAGGCCGCCACATACACCTTCAGTGTGGAGTGGGATAACCCTGTGGAGAGACGGTCCTGCAGGAAATCCAGGACTGTACCAACCGGGCAGTTAACTGGGTCCTGCTGGCGCTCTCCACACCAAGAGGTGAAAAGTTTCCACCTCGCGGCATGTAGCTTCCTCGTGGAGGGAGCTCTGGATCGGAGGATGGTCTCAACGACCTCAGCCGAGAGACCAGAATCTATGAGCTGGGCCCCCTCAGAGGCCAAGCCCACAGCCTCCATAGCTCTAGACGGGGGTGAAGGATCGACCCACTCGCCTGAGAGAGCAGATCTCTCCTGATCGGTATCTCTAGGGGAGAACCGTTGAGGAGAGACACTAGGTCCACAAACCATACCCGGGCCGACCAGAACGGGGCTATTAGCAGGAGACTGAGCCCGTCCCGGCGAACCCTCTCCAGAACTCCTGGGAGCAGAGCGATCGGGGGAAAAGCGTACAAGCGTGACCTCGGCCACGGATGTACCATCGCATCCAACCCCAGCGGGGCTGGATGGCTGAGAGAGAACCACAGCGGGCAGTGTGATGTTTCTCGAGAAGCAAATAGGTCTACCTCGGCAAGACCGAAATGTTTCCATAGGAGTTCCACCACCTCGGGGTGAAGACTCCATTCCCCGGGCCTCGGCCCCTGTCTTAACAGGATGTCTGCCCCCTGATTTAAATACCCCGGGAGATAAAAGCTCTCAGAGAAAGAATTTTCCCCTGGGACCATAGAAGGATCTGACGTGCCAGTTTGTAAAGCGGGCGAGAATGCAAACCCCCCTGATGGTTGATTTAAGAAACCACCGATGTGTTGTCTGTCTGGACAAGAACATGGTGGCCCCTTAGGTCTGGGAGGAAGTGTTTCAGAGCCTGAAACACCGCCAACATCTCTAGGCAGTTTAAGTGCCACAGAAGATGATGGTCCTCCCACAGACCCTGAGCCGGGCGACCATCCATGATCGCCCCCCAACCCGTGAGAGAGGCATCTGTCATTAGCATAACGCGACGACAAGGAGCTCCTAACACAGGGCCTTGGGACAGAAACCAAGGATCTTTCCACATGATCAGGGCGTGATGACACCGTCGCAAACTCACGATCATGCGAAGCGGATTTCCCCTCGGGGAGACCACCCTCAGAACCCTGACGTTCAGCACGTCAGGATTTTTTTTTTTTCGATGAAGTAGTATCCTAACTCCCTGCTGGGTGGGGGACCCATTCCGCCAGGAACTCTACTAAGGGAACCAGCCTCTCGAGGCTGGCCTCCGGATGAACATCCCGAGTGACAGACACAGCGCCCTGTAACATACTGGCAGGAAACAGCTGGTCTGAGCACTCCACAACCCTCCTTGGAGGGGGCGAGCGTCCCTTGGGAAATCGCTCGCCGAGTCTCTCTACGCCCTGTATAGGCAGGGTTAGTAGAACAGACCCCTGAGGGCATCGAGAAAGACAGGGCACCGTGTTTTTGTGCGGTGAACTCAAGTTTTTCCCGATGGGGACCACCCTCAGAGTCCTGACGTTCAGCCCGTCAGGACTTTTTCGACGCGGCCTTTCTGGCGACAATGACTGTCCTCAGATCAGTCCTGCCCCGAGAAGGCCGCGCCGGAGAGCACCCCGCCTCGTCCCTCCAGTTTCTCTGCAGGGGGGCACGAGACGTGACACTCCGCTTCTGCTGTGCTCTTTTTGAAGACGAACTCGACGAAAGACTTTGCTCTGGTTGAACATTCTGCGTGACAGACACAGTGCCCTGTAACGGCGCACCGGCAGGGAACGACTGGTCTGAACACACTAGAACCCTCCTTAGAGGCGGCGAGCGTCCCTCGGGAAAGCACTCGCCAGACCCTTCTACGCCCTGTTTCGGCAGGGTTAGTAGGACGGGCCCCTGAGGGCGCCGGGAGAGACAGGGCACCCTTAAGGGAGGTGAACGCAAGTCTCTCTCGGCGGGGACCCCCCTCAGATTTCCTTTGAGCAGGTCGGCCTGAAAAGCCTGCATAAAAGTCATCGTATGCAAACATGCAGCCGCCTGCCGAGCCACCGAGTAAGCCTTCCCCACCAGCACAGAGGTATATATATTTTTTTTTTTTTTTTTTTTTTGGTGGAAGAGCCGGTGCTTTAAGTGAAGACGATGAAGCAGGAGAGATAGCTCGCGAGCGTCTCCTCCGCCTACAGTATCGTCACATAACCAGCAGATTTAGCACCAACAATGTTACCATAAGCATTGGACTGATTTGTGTAAATTCTGCTTGAAACCGGTCTAACCCAGGTCTTTGAAACCTCAGCATGAAGATCTGGGAAGAACGGTAAGCACCGGCTAGAAGGTTGAGGTCGTGCAGACAGAAATCTATCATCTAGATTGCTTTTAATTCTAGAAACCTGTCTATCAGCTGGCCACTCGATACTGTTATTTTTTTTTTTTTTTAGCTTTTCAACAGCCCGAGATAATACATCCATCAAACCTTCTTCATTTGCAGTATAATGTGATAAACTAGTTTTCTCTGATGCAAAACGTTCGACATCCAGCTCCTCAGAACTGGAAAATCTCAATTCAACATCATCATGTGCCTCCACCCGGGCAGAAGTAACCGCCGCAGCGCGTGCTTCCAGAGCCGGGTGAGAGGCACTAGATCTCGTCGGAGATAGCTGAGATAGGGCGGAGCCCGTCTCAACGTCGCCAGCGAGATCCATCTGCGAGCCCCAAGACAAGCGCCGCAGCTCTGCCTCAACAGAAGCGGGACCCGAGCCTCGGGGAGCTCGCAGCAAATCACTCTCCGCGAAGAGCGATCGCCGCGAGCGCAGAGTTCTCAAGGGAAAACGCTCGCAATGCTGACAATCGACTCCCTCGAGAGCCGACTGGGCATTGCTGCACTCCCAAACAAGCCACACTTAGCTCGTGTGAATCCCCACCCGTGATGTACCGAGTACAGGGGGGAACACACTTCTTATACTGCTCGCTCATATTGGTTTTTTTATATAAAATATATATAGTGAAAACTCCTGACAAAATAGACAAACACAATCGACAGATTCAGACACACACAGAGCTGCTGAAGTAACTAAAAGCTGGCGTATTGTGTACTCAGGGGATATTTATAGCTTCCTGGTCGATGACGTCACTCGCCGTACGCTCATTCTCTCCATTGACTGATTTCATTCATGCTTCAGACGCGTCACGCTGAGGGCGTTCCCACTGCGATTTCACGCAGCGGTAGTCCCTGAAGGGGAACTACAACTGACTTCCAGCAACACTGAGTGTGAAAACAGTTCACAAACCAGTTTACAATTATTTCTTTCATACATGTACAAAAGTTCTTGTTGAGCATTAAAATAGATTTAGTTAATAATAAAGTGTGTTGTCACCATAATGGAGATCAGTAGGCCTATTTGCTTTAGTTGGTCTATTGTCCATGGACTTCTCACCATTCATCTCTCTCTGACTGCTGTACCAGTGAGTTTAAAAAGCACATTTGTTGTGGCAACAAAAAGTCAAGAGAAAGTTAATCTGGTGATTTTGGCTTTTGTGATGATGTCACAGTCATCCTGGACATGTCTGATTTTAAAATATTTCCTGTATATATTCTTTGAATGTATGGGTATTTCATATTTAAGCAACATATTTATCTTAACATTGTCAAACATCTTAAATTGGTTAAAAAAACATCATTAATATATGGAATAGTATATACACAGATTGATGAATAATAATAAGATTCTGAGTTAGTTTTGGCCGTTTTTACTGGGGCACCAATGGCTTTAAGCAGGCTGATGATGTCCTTCTTCTTCACAGCCTTCACTGTGGTCATCATGGGCAGGGGATCTGCTTTATACTGGACCCAGTTGTTGCCTCTCTTCAGGAGAGTGTGCTGGTAGGTGGGACCGCTGAATGTGGTTCTCACCCCCAACCCTTTAGCGATCTCCAGCACCCGGGCTTCACTGATCTTGTAAGACTGTGTGGACTGCATGAAAGCCTTGGCTGCAGCTTTGTGGTCAAAGCTCTCCCAGTCCTTCCCGTACACATACACAGAGCCATGCTTCTTCAGGATGTTGGTGTATTTGTCTGGCAGGAGGATGGTGTCCTGCTTACGAATACCCTGCTCAATTCTTCCAAAAACTCTGTCAACAGGGAGAAAACTATGGCCATGGACAGGGAAGAAGCACTCCATTTTCACATCTTTAAAGATAGTGCTTCGCAGGCTGGACAGCATTCCCACCATTGTACTGTTCTTGTTCTGTCCATAGCAGGAATTGCTGAAGAGCCTCAAATGGCCAGCCTGTTGGACATCTTCGGCTAGACTGGTTCTCAGGCAGTGGTCCAAGGCAGAAGGCGGTCATGTTGCTGTCTTTTCTATTTTGATTTTCAAGCCACACGTAGAGATGACGGTCACTCAGTGCCTACAGACTCCTCTCTCCATGGTGGACCACAACACCAAACACATACATGTAAAGCTGCCTAGAGTAGTAGGTCTGGCCAATGGGAGACTTGGGCAGAGAAAGGTTCTGCATCATGTCAAAGCAGACAGTAACTGTGTCCTCCACTGCATTTAGCAATGTGTAGAACACCCTGGCTCTGCGTCGGTGGAGCATGACAGACACGATCTCTGCCTTCCTCTCTTCCTCAGTAAGGTGAGGATCTTTCATACGGAGTCTCAAGCTCATACAGGTTGCACAGCAGTCCTTTGCTGTATGCCAAAATCCCAAGTTGAATTAGGTGCAGAAAACATTGTAATACAGGGAGTAGCTGATGTCCCTGTGGTTCTGCTCCTGGAACAGCCGGTGCATTTTGGTTACTGACATGTCACTTGGGAGGTACTTCCGTCCAGGTGCACCACGACGAGCGTAGTGGCTGGCCTTGAACATGAATGAGGACACATGCTGAACTACTGCCTGTCTGTTCTCCATCTTCTCATCAGCATTTCTGGTTCCACCCCTGCACTCTGGTCTGGCTTCACCATGTTGACTGAAGTCTTTACTAACACCTGTGGAGTACAGAAAAGGTATTAATAAGGTTGTCTGTGTTTTTTTCTGGAACCTGAAAATCACAAATTAATTGAATAAAAGGCTGCACCTCTGGCTTCTACCCAAGATTGAACAGTGCATCTTAGACTATGTTTATAGCACCTGGGTTAAGGATGGGCATTTGAAGAAATCTTTTGGATGATCAGTGGGAAAATTAACAATCATTTATCAATTAATCGTAAATATTCATAATATTCAAAAACATAATGCCATAATAAACATAATGTGACTATGGTGTGTGCCAGTAATCCAGGGCAGTCCCTGAATGAAAAGGTCGGATAACAACCTGTGGACGTCTGTGTGCTTGTGCTTCACATAGGGACAGTGGGCATTAAAAAAAAAAAAATTAAAAAAAGCACCGTTGCGCTGCCTGGCTAGCTGAGCTGTCAGAGCAAACAAACTGCAGTAAATCTTCAGATAGGCTACTCAGCTACATGTAAGAAATTATTTAAAAAATAAACTTACCAAGGACACTTAGAAATGTAGCCTTGCAGACAGGTATCTTGTGATGGGGAGGAGCGCAGGACAAAAGGCAGTATTTCACTGTAACCTCCCTGGCTTTCTTCTTTACATCAGCGGAGACTCGTTCCCTGCTGCATTTGTTTATTATTGACAAACGCAGGAGTATTTTATCCTGGTCCACTTTTGTAGCGTTTTTTTACATTTTTGTGAAGTTGAAGGTTACATCTTCGTCTGACAGTTTGTCGGCATGACAGTTTGGTCTTCTCCCTTTGATGATTTTCTTTAGATGCCTTCCTCTTTCTCCCGACAGCAGCTGGAATGACCGGCTCCAATCCGTCATCGAAATCCATAACGTTAGCTTGACTCTGAAGCTTTGACTCTGAATTCTCTGACTGACAGACAGCTGTTGATCAGTGATGTAGCCTACGTGACTGACAGCTCGCCTACATTATAAACAATTAAATGGTAAACGTTTTTTAGTTCGCCTATTGAATCCTCTTTTTAAAAATATGTTTTTTGTTTTGATATTATCGTTAAATCACTGAGCAAACTAGGAGCACTTCACCGGCGGTGTCTCTCTCCTTGCGTGACATCCTGAACGTTCTATAGCCTAACCGTTATATCGCACTCTGTAAAGAAACTGGGCTGGCGGATATCCCGTTTTGTGAAAAAATACATTTTGTAGTAGGCTTAAAATGTACATTTTTAAATCTTATTAATGGCAGCAATTCACACTTAGATTAAGGTACATCTGTACAGTGATTTTCAATAATAAAATCCAAATGACAAAAAATGGCGTTTATCGCGTTTTGCAACCGAACTCTTCAAATAAACATTTCTGTAATCAGGTCTTCTGAAGAATATTGTAATCAAATAGTGCATTAAAACCTTTTTACAGTAACATACTGTAGATTACAGTAAATAAATGTATAATTAACAGTAAATTACTGGCAACAGTGTTGCCAGTATTTTACTGTAAAAAAACCTGGTAAGGTCTAACAGTGCACTTTAACGGCTAATATTGCCCACAACCCATCGTGCGTTGGACGGGGATTCGGTCAGAACTACAAACACGAGTGAAAAGTGTTAAAAAAAACGACAGACATGGAGGACGCGCGAGTCCGGCGGTTATGTAGAGTGGTTTAGATAAAGGGGTTTGAGTGATTAATTATCAGTATCTAACCTGACGAAAATGTATTTATTCAACGTTGTCTACATTATATTGCATCTGAAGCAACATTGTGAAATTTTGTAAAGATACGTTCAGCCATTACCTTTTAAATGCATAATTATATTCAAATTGCAAACACATGAGGAGAGTCTCGGCATGAAAGACCAACGACTGGCAGATGAACGTGCTCTCCGAAACGGTAGGAAATCAAATTAGATTGAATGGAGGATTTTGACTGTAACAAGATGATTGACAGGGAAGTTTACGGTGACAGGATGCATGCAACAGATCTGTCCGTTAAAGATGACGTGATAATATGTCCGAAAGCTTGCCTACTCTTTTGCTAAACACTCAAAAGTATGTACTTTTTCTTCACAAAATGAGTACATTCTTTTAGGTCGTAGTTTAAGTAGGCGAATTGGGACTGGGCCTAGAACTAAATCAACACAGAACATACATGTGACGCATACTTTACATTTCTAAGAATAATTTGGAAGAAGTAAATTTTTTAAAAAGACTGAAATAGATCACAGCACAGTATATAACAACCATGAGAAAAAAAGACAGGACTTGCAAATAGTCTTTGTGCATTCACTGCCACATTGTGCCTTGTCCAAAGTTCTGAATCACATATTTGAGTTGCATGTTTTATGGGGAAATTCCATAGACATAATTTATATAAACTGTACTCCTAAACATAAACCTTATAGAAAACTTTCTGCATTATTATTTTTTTTAAAGACATCATTTAGTATGGTTTAGAAGCTTTTTTCCTCATTGGGACAAAATAAATTCCCTACAAGGACAAGGATTTCGGATATTCCGATCTTTTTGGGGACATTTTGTCTCCATAACCAGTGATTGGGAATAATGGCGTTATAAATAAACAGCGTTATCTTTTTCAGTAACGAGTAATGAAACAAATTACTGTTTCCCCCGTTACAGATACTGACAATAAAATGCGGCGTTACTATAATTGAGCTCACTGAAGCGGTTTTCATCCGAGTAGGCTCTCAGCCATAGGAAATGCAAAGTTCCCTTTCGAGGGAACTCAACACTGCGTCGAGAATCGACTCTTTGGGGACGCTCCCTTAGCGTGCGCCTCTGAAGTATGAATGAAACTATTCCAATCCTGATTTGTGTTGCGTCATGACGTAACATGTGACGGCATAACCGGATGCATAAAAGCGACGCCGGCACACACACACACTAGCTTTTCGCTCTTCAGCAAGCGCTCTATGTTACGACTGTCTGTCTTATTTGGTGTTGTTTGTCTATCCCTATATATATATATTATGGCCAGCCAGCAGTTCAGAATGTGTGTGCACCCCTGTCCTCGTTTTATTACGGACGGACTCTCGAGGGAGCTTCCTGCGTACACTGTGAAGCACTACCCATGAGGGTGCTGCGGTCCCGGCTGGCGTGCTTTGATAAGCTCGGTCAGGCTCGCGTTCCCCGCGGTTCTGGTCCCGCGTCTCAGATCGTGGGGTTTGCAGCGGGATCTTGCAGATGAGAATGAGACTGCTGCGGCACTTTCTCATTCTTCATCTGAAGATCCCGAAGCCCCTGTGAGTGGTGCAGAAGCCCGCGCTGCGGCTTCTTCTGCCCACGACCAGGTCCCGGTGCTTGAGCTCTCTGCTTCCGAGGAGGCAGAGGGGATCAGCATCGAGGATGACCGTGAGTCGAGCGCGCCAGTTCACGGCCAAGCTTATGAGGAGCTGGTGGAGGTTGTGACTCGTGCCGTGGCCAGACTTAACATCAGCTGGCCACAAGATGAGCAGGGAACGCGAGTCGTAAGCAAGTTAGACAAGCGTTTCCTGCGGCACAGGTCACAGCCTCAGCGCCGGGGTTTGCCGTTTTTCCCCGATCTCCACAAAGAGATCTCGAGATCGTGGGATAAACCGCATTCGTCCCGTGTCTCCCGTCCATCTGTTGTCGATTATAGCAATGTTGTGGGGGCACGGGATATGGGTTATGGGAAGATGCCTAAAGTCGAAGAAGCTCTAGCCGGTTATCTATCTCCTGAGTCGGCATCTTCCCTTAAAACCCCTGCGCTGCCTAGTAAGCCCTGCAGAGATACATCTGCTTTAATAGGCAGGGCTTACATGGCGGCAGGTCGGGCTGGTTTATGTCTGCACTCTATGGCTATCTTGCAGGCATACCAGGCCGATCTCCTGAAAGATTTGGACGAGGGGGAGGGGCCAACTCCTGAAGATATTTCAGAGTTGCGCAAAGCCACAGATTTGTCTCTCCGGGCCACTAAAGAGACGGCCCGCGCTATTGGCCGCTCTATGGCAGCTATGGTGGCCACGGAGAGGCATCTGTGTCTCAATTTATCTGGTCTAAAGGAGAAAGATAAATCTGTTCTGCTGGATGCGCCGCTTTCGCCTTCTGGCCTGTTCGGCGACGCCGTTACATCGGTCGTCGACAGGTTTCAGGAGGCGAAGAAGCAATCTGCGGCGTTCCAGCAGTTCCTCCCCCGAAAATCGAAGTCCAAATCGAGTAGGGTGGGGCAAGAACATCAGCCCCAGCCATCAACCAGCTCCTCACACCGGGCAGAGCAAAGGGAGAGCGTTTCCTCTAGAGCCCCTCCTCCGGGAGCTTGGCAACGGAGGAAACGCTCCCAGCAGAAGCCCCCCAGCCAGAAGGGCGATTTAAGGGATGTCCTTCAGGCTAGGAGGGCTTCAGGAAAGAGGTCCTAGCCAGAGTGGTGGGACCTCTGAGGGCTGTCCCCTCCGTTGTAGAACAACCGAGGTTGTTCTCACAGCGGAGCCCTCTAGGAAACGATGTGAGTTGCCCGCCGTCGGTGACGCTTCGGGCCGCATCATATTCCAGCGAACGCACTGTGGGTCGTTTTTCTCGAAAAATAAAAAACGAGCATCAGTTATGGTCACGAAAACCGTATCGACTACACCCTGCCGGTCTTCCGCTTCAGGGGGTCGAGAAGGGTGCACGAAAAACACCAGAGGCCAGTCTCGAGAGGCTGGTTCCCTTAGTAGATTTTGTAGAGGCATGGTATCATCTTCCCAACATATCTGCATGGGTCCTGCATATAATAAAGTCAGGGTACAGACTGCAGTTTGGGCACCGCCACCCCAAATTTTCTGGGGTGGTGCAGACTACAGTGGTTCCAGAGCAGGCTCAGGTGATGGAACAAGAAGTGCAATCTCTGCTGCTAAAGGAGGCCATAGAACGTGTTCCTCATTCAGACAGGGAGTCCGGATTTTACAGGCGGTACTTTATAGTTCCAAAGAAGGATGGGGGGTTGAGGCCAATTCTAGATCTCAGGGTTTTGAACCTGTCTCTGATGAAGCTCAGGTTCAAAATGCTCACTATTCCTGTCATCGTGAGTCAAATAAGATCCGAGGACTGGTTTGTCACGATAGATCTAAAAGACGCCTATTTTCACGTATCCATTCTTCCATGTCACAGGAAGTTCCTGAGGTTCGCTTTCGGGGCGAAGCTTACCAATATCGGGTTCTTCCGTTCGGCCTAGCACTCTCTCCCCGCACATTCACCAAATGTATGGATGCAGCACTTGCTCCACTGAGACTTCAGGGCATCCGCATACTGAATTATATCGACGACTGGCTCATTCTGGCCCAGTCTCGAGAAATGGCAGTTCGGCATCGAGATGTCGTCCTTGGCCACATTCAAAAATTGGGGTTGAGACTCAACACAAAGAAGAGTGTGTTAGAACCTTCCCAGTCCACAACGTTTCTAGGCGTTGTGTGGAACTCGACTACGATGCAGGCACGCTTGTCTCCGGCGCGTATCGAGTCCATTCTGGCGATGATGTCCAAGTTAAAGCTAGGCCAGGCCACTACTGTAAAGCAATTCCAAAGACTGCTGGGCCTCATGGCAGCGGCATCCAACATTATACCTTTGGGCCTTCTACACATGAGGCCCCTTCAGTGGTGGCTGAAAGCCAAGGGGTTTTCCCCCAAGGGGAATCCATTTCGTATGATCAGAGTAACGCGCAGATGCCTTCGTTCTCTAATAATATGGAAGAAACCTTGGTTCCTGTCCCAAGGGCCAGTGTTAGGAGCGTCATGTCGCCGGAAAACCGTTTCGACAGACGCCTCCCTCACTGGCTGGGGCGCGGTCATGGACGGCCGCTTTGCCAGGGGTCTGTGGCAGGACCATCATCATTCTTGGCACATTAATTGTCTAGAGATGTTGGCTGTGTTCAGGGCTCTGAGGACATTCCTTCCAGACATCAAGGGTTACCATGTCCTAGTACGATCGGACAATACATCAGTGGTAGCTTATCTAAACCGACAAGGGGGACTCAGATCGCGCCCTCTGTGCAGACTGGCGCATCAGGTTATTCTCTGGTCCCAAGGGAAAATACTGTCTATCAGAGCTATGTATATTCCGGGGGTTCAGAATCAGGGAGCAGACATCCTGTCGAGGCAGGGGCTGAGGCCCGGGGAATGGAGACTTCATCCAGATGTGGTGAAGTTGATATGGGAGAAGTTTGGGCCCATGGAAGTGGATTTATTCGCGTCTCGAGAGACGTCCCACTGCCCACTTTGGTTCTCCCTCTCACATCCAGCCCCACTGGGGTTGGATGCCATGGTACAGGCCTGGCCGAGGCTTCGCCTGTACGCATTTCCCCCGATCGCTCTGCTTCCGGCAGTCCTGGAGAGGGTCCGTCAGGAGGGCATCAGTCTACTTCTGGTTGACCCAATGTGGCCGACCCGGGTATGGTTTTCAAATATAATTTCGCTCCTGATAGCTCAGCCATGGCAGATTCCTCTGAGGAGGGATCTATTGTCTCAGGTGGAGGGCACAATCTTCCACCCTCAACCAGAGCTGTGGAAACTGTGGGCCTGGCCTCTGAGGGGGTTCAGTACCTAAACACTGGTCTATCAGCCGGGGTGGTTGAAACCATACTTAGCTCTAGGGCTCTGTCTACTAGGAGATTATATGGCCTCAAGTGGAATGTTTTCGTTACTTGGTGTAGAGAACATAATTTAGACCCAGTTAACTGCCCGGTGGCTTCAGTTCTGGAGTTTCTTCAAGATCGTTTCTCTGCGGGTCTCTCCCCTTCCACGCTTAAGGTGTACGTGGCTGCCATTGCGGCTTTCCATGCGCCATTAAGTGATGGGCCTCCGGGGAGGCACCAGCTGGTCATTCGTTTTCTCCGTGGTACTTGGAGGATGAGACCGACAACCAGGTCCAGGGTTCCTGCCTGGGACCTGGCAGTGGTTCTGGAAGGGTTATCCCTGGCCCCCTTCGAACATCTTCAGTCGGCTTCGCCTAAAGATCTTACCTACAAATTGGTCTTTCTCTTAGCCATTACCTCTCTTAAGAGGGTGGGAGATCTCCAAGCCCTGGCAGTGACACCAGCTTGCTTGGAGTTTGCCCCTGGCAAGGTTAAGGCCTTTTTGCACCCGAGACCGGGCTATGTGCCTAAAGTGCCTGCTAATACGGCTAGGTCTACGACCCTTCAGGCTTTCCATCCTCCACCTCATGTGTCGGCAGAAGAAGAGAAGCTTCATTTGCTCTGCCCCGTCAGAGCTTTGAGTATTTATCTCGAGAGGTCCTCTTCTTGGAGGAGGTCGGACCAACTGTTAGTGTGTTTCGGGTCACCTAGGAGAGGGCTCCCGGCATCCAAGCAAACCATTAGTAATTGGATTGTGCAGGCTATTGCCTTGGCTTATGAGGTGCACAATTTGCCTTCACCTATGGCCATAAGGGCTCATTCTACTAGAGGCATGGCGTCCTCTAAAGCCCTCCTCTTGGGAGTTCCCCTCCAGGAGATCTGTGAGGCAGCCGGTTGGGCTACCCCACACACTTTTATTAGGTTCTATAGTCTGCACCTCCCCAGTACGCCTGCCGCACGTGTGCTCTCGTCCTGCTGAGTGCCTGAATCAGTTTCACTCCTGGGCAGGCCTGTCTTCGGTGCGTGGCCTAGTGGGCATTCGTTCCCCAAAGAGTCGATTCTCGACGCAGTGTTGAGTTCCCTCGAAAGGGAACGTCTCGGGTTATGACTATAACCCTTGTTCCCTGAGAAGGGAACGAGACACTGCGTCGTCCTGCAACGCCCCTCGAGGCCTTAGAGCGTCTTGCTTCATCGCTAGGCTAGTGTGTGTGTGTGCCGGCGTCGCTTTTATGCATCCGGTTATGCCGTCACATGTTACGTCATGACGCAACACCAATCAGGATTGGAACAGTTTCATTCATACTTCAGAGGCGCACGCTAAGGGAGCGTCCCCAAAGGGTCGATTCTCGACGCAGTGTCTCGTTCCCTTCTCAGGGAACAAGGGTTATAGTCATAAGCAGAGACGTTTTGTCTCTGGTGTTTATGAGGCTGGACTGGACAAAAGCGAAGCGAACGCCGTGATTATGCTCGACAATGTGCGAGAGAGACAGAGGTTGTTCGAGCATTATACAGTATAGTTTGTTTATAAATAAATTACAAATTTCAGCATTAGAATAATCTCTATAGCCTATTGGTATCATCTGCAACGTTTTAATTCATTTACATGGTTATAAAAATAAAATCTAAAAACAACATGCAGAGAACTGTTTAGGTTATAAAAATAAAACCTAAAACTAACAGGGAACGTTCTAGTATTATTCTCCGGGGCCTAATGGAGTTCCGTACAGAGTGTACAAGAGTGCTTCAGGAGTTCTAAGGATTCTGTGGAAATTGATAAAAGTGGCTTGGGAAAAGCAGGTTGTACCTAGATCATGGCGCCGAGCAGGGGGAGTCTTTATACCCAAAGAAAAAGATGCTGAAAGCATCAGTCAATTTCGCCCTATTTCACTATTAAACGTCGAAGGCAAATTTTCTTCAGCATTATTGCCCAGAGATTGTCAACCTACCTATTAAAGAATGGCTTCATTGACACTTCAGTTCAAAAAGCGGGCATTCCAGGATTCTCAGGCTGCTTAGAACATATCAGTGTTATCTGGCAACGAATACAATCAGCTAAAAAGGAGAGGAAGGAGCTCCACGTGACATTCCTGGATTTGGCTAATGCATATGGTTCAGTGCCATATGAGCTTCTTTGGGCATCATTTGATTTTTTCAGGGTACCGATGTCGATAACAAATTTAGTGAAAGCCTATTTTGGAGATTTGCAATTTAGTTTCTCAACTCCAGAATTCAGCACTACATGGCAATGCTTAGAGGTTGGAATAATGGCAGGATGCACCATTTCTCCACTGGCTTTTACCATGGCAATGGAAGTAATCATTAGGGCATCAAAATGGGTAGTAGGAGGAGAGCGCTTGGCTTCTGGGATGCGACTACCGCCAATCAGAGCATACATGGATGACATGACAACCATGACTACAACGGTAGCCTGCACTAATCGGTTATTGGGGAAGTTAAGAGATAATATTGAATGGGCACAAATGCAATTTAAGCCCTCTAAATCAAGGAGCATCTCAATAGTTAAAGGCAAGGTAGTAGATAAAATATTCTTCATTAATGGTGAGGCAATACCAACAGTTTCTCAGAAGCCAGTGAAGAGTCTAGGGAGATGGTACGATGGGGATCTAAAGGACACAGTTCGAGTGGGAGAAGTTAGACGACAAGCAGTGGAAGGGTTGAAGAGCATAAACAGCTGTGCTCTACCAGGCAAACTAAAACTCTGGTGCTTTCAGTTTGGTCTACTGCCAAGGTTGCTGTGGCCACTGACTGTGTACGAGGTTTCTTTGACAACAGTGGATAAGCTGGAAGCGTTAATAAGTTCATACATCAGGAAATGGTTGGGAGTTCCACGCTGCCTCAGCAGAGTGGGACTTTATAGTAAAGGAGTATTGCAGCTGCCAGTCTCTGCTTTAACCGAGGAGTTTAAGTGTGCCAAGGTCAGACTGGAAATGACCTTAGCAGAGTCACGCGACAAATGTGTAAGGGAGGCAGCCCCTGTGGTAAAAACTGGTAGAAAGTGGTCAGCAAAGAAATCTGTAGTAGAGGCAAAGGCTGACCTTCAAATTGGGGATATCGTGGGACAGGTACAGCATGGAAGAGGGGGTTTTGGGCTCAGTTTAGCTCCTCCTAAATGGCACAAGGCAGGCCCAGCTCAAAGGAGGAAGCTGGTAGTCAACGAGGTGCGAAAGCAGGAGGAGAGGATGAGATGTATAAAGGCCATTTCCCAGGCCAAGCAGGGAGAGTGGATGAGATGGGAGAGTGTGGAACAACGAAAAATGGGCAGGCAAGACCTTTGGTCAATGGAAGAGAGTAGGATCAGTTTCCTTATTAGGTCAACATATGATGTTCTCCCATCACCGCAGAACCTAAACCTCTGGGTAGGAGAGGATCCCTCTTGTCCTTTGTGTTCATCACCTGCCACATTAAGGCACATTTTGACAGGATGTAAGGTGGCTCTTAGCCAAGGTCGGTTTACTTGGCGCCATGACCAAGTATTGCGATGTTTGGCTTTAGCATTGGAAGGCAAGCGTAGTATGACCAATAAGTTGCCGCCTGTTCTAGCAAAATATTACACGCAGAAGACAATATTCCTCCGCCCAGGCGAGCAACCACCAAGAAAAGGTGCTAACACCAATTCTCGCCCAGGACAACTGGAAGCTGCTAGGGACTGGAAGATGCTGGCTGATCTTGATCAACGGCTTATTTTTCCACCTGAGATTGCCACCACTAACCTACGACCAGATATTGTTTTGTGGTCTGGATCAGCACGCATTGTTCAACTGATAGAGTTAACAGTGCCATGGGAGGATGTGGTAGATGAGGCATATGAGAGGAAGAAATTGCGGTATGCTCATCTGGCCACTGAAGCAGAACAGTGAGGATGGAGAGTCCAGGTTTATCCAGTGGAAGTGGGTTGTCGAGGTTTTGTGGCACACTCTACAACCCGGTTCCTCAGAGACGTCGGATTCAGTGGTCAAGAGTTGCGTCGCACAGTAAAGAACTTATCTGAAGCAGCAGAAAGGAGCAGCAACTGGCTGTTGTTGAGACGGAAAGATTCTAGCTGGCTGAGTACAGGCCGCCATGCTACGGTTTCGTAGAATTCTTGAAAACTTGAAGGGTGTTGGTTTATTTGTATAGGTTGTATAGTATTTACAGTCATTACGTTCCTGTGTATATTGCGTGAATGACAGGATGTTGGGCAGATATTGTGTTTTGCGGTAGGTGGTATACCATACGGAACCGTTGCCACTGAAACTGCATATTAACGCACCAGTGGGGCTCGACAGCCTTAGTCAAACGGGTTGGCGCGTATGGTTGGGTTGCGGAGAGATTGTGAGATTGTGGTTAGGTCTCAGCAGCACTGTTGGTTTATTTGTAGAGGTTGTATAGTATTTACAGTCATTACGTTCCTCTGTATATTGCGTGAATGACGGGTGGTTGGGCAGATATTGTGTTTTGCGGTAGGTGGTATGCCATACGGAACCGTTGCCACTGAAACTGCATATTAACGCACCAGTGGGGCTCGACCGCCTTAGTCAAACGGGTTGGCGCGTATGGTTGGGTTGCGGAGAGATTGTGAGATTGTGGTTAGGTCTCAGCAGCACTGTTGGTTTATTTGTAGAGGTTGTATAGTATTTACAGTCATTACGTTCCTCTGTATATTGCGTGAATGACGGGTGGTTGGGCAGATATTGTGTTTTGCGGTAGGTGGTATGCCATACGGAACCGTTGCCACTGAAACTGCATATTAACGCACCAGTGGGGCTCGACAGCCTTAGTCAAACGGGTTGGCGCGTATGGTTGGGTTGCGGAGAGATTGTGAGATTGTGGTTAGGTCTCAGCAGCAAGAGGGAAGTAGAGGTCAGTAAGCTGGGCTGAGTTGAGTGGGGGACGGAGGGGGGTGACTCTGGGACGCCAGAGTCACTGTCGAGCCCTCTTGAGGTGTCGTGGGCTAGTCGACGAAACACTGAGGACGGAAGGTGCCCACTTGAAGACCCTAGATATGTTCCCTACTCCGCTCAATCCAGAGGGTTGTTATGGGGGGACCGCACTGTGGTTGCAGCCGTTGTGTGTGCTGACGCGCAAATACACTATTAACACCAGACAGAAGGAGATTCACGTCACCAGATGGAAAGAAGCGTAAATGGATGGAGAAGCATAGGTTACTGTAAAGCTACGTCTTAGTTGGTGCTTATCTTGGCGAAAGCCGAGTACAAATCAGCATGAAGTTTTAACATCTAATCTCGTGTAATGGAAATCATAATCCTAAGGTTATAAAATAAAACCCGAAAATAACCTGCAGGGAACGTTCCCAGAAAACATTGTTTGACCGGTTGTGAACACGTATGGCAAAACACGCCTAGAATATGGCTTAAATAACCTGACGATGACATTCTCTGTAGGTGATAAAAATAAAACCCCAAAATATTATATTTTATTATTATTATTATGTATTATTTTTGTTTGTACCCTGTAAAGTATTATATTGAGAGCACTTGTTAAACTGTTTACTTTTGAGGAAGAAAATACTTCAAGTAGGCTACAGTATAGCCCCTTTCACACAGCGCGTTGATCCCAGGAAATTGTCGGGAAATTGCCAGAACACCTTCTGTGTGAACGCAAACACGACCCGGGATTGATGCCGGGATCGATGCCGGGTTGGGGACCTAGTAACATTGCCGTGTTCAGTCCCCAGTCCCAGTGCGGTGTGTGAACAAAAGCTGTAATCAATGCCGTGTCGTAATGATGGTGCTGAAGCCGGGATCGTTCACCCAGCGTGAAACGGTACGTAATGCACTAGTTTATGATCGAATCAGAGAAAGAAAATGCACAAGCGTGGTTTCTCAAGAGAGAAATTGCAGCTCATAAGCAAACTATAGACGCTGCTGAGACATCGATGTCACGTGTCTTTACGGGATTTTTACCGGTTGTGTGTGAACGCACTCTCTGATTCCGGAAAATCACTGGCAGTGTGAATGAACCAAAGTCAAACGAACCCGGTCAAATCCCAGGTGACTTTTATCTGTGTATTTTCCGGAATCTCTGTGTGAAAGGGGCTTATGTCTACCAGTTGTGAAGTTGTGACAGATTTATCATTTTAATTTGCACTACAAAGTGTGCAAGTATATTTTTTTATTATTATTTATTCATTTTTGGTACATTTCAGAAGCATAATTTATTTTTAGACTTATTTGTTGTCCAGTTGTGGTCTGTGCAATTTTAACTATTATGGTTCTAAACCATCTATTGTGTTTTATTGTTCTACTATAAAGCCCCTTTCACACAGCGCGTTGATCCCGGGAAATTGCCAGAACGCCTTCTGTGTGAATGCAAACCCGACCCGGGATTGATGCCTAGATCGATGCCGGGTTGGGGACCTAGTGACATTGCTGGGATCAGTCCCGGAACGCGCGCTGTGTGAACACAAGCCGTAATCAATGCCGTGTCGTAATGATGACGCTGAAGTGAAGTGAAAGCAGGCTACTGAAACATTACTTAATGCGCTAGTTTATGATCGTATCAGAGAAAAAAATGCACAAGCATAGTTTTTGAGAGAGAAATCGCAGCTCATAAGCAAACTATAGACGCTTCTGAGACATTACATGTCACATCGATGTCACATGTCTTTACGGGATTTTTACGGGTTGTGTGTGAACGCACTCTCTGATTCCGGAAAATCACTGGCAGTGTGAATGAACCAAAATCAAACGAACCCGGGTCAAATCCCGGGTCACTTTATCAGTGTATTTTCCGGAATCTCTGTGTGAAAGGGGCTTAGTAGGGATAGCATTTAAAATTATATATTGAATTCAATAGCCTTCTCTAACATTGTCCCACAGCAACATTCAAATAATGTAGATTAGTGTACAATGTTTTATTTTACTTTAATTCATTCTATTTAGTGAAAATTTCATTAATTTAACATTTAATATTGGGGGCATCCAAGTTATTTGACTTTTTTTTTAAAGTAACGTAATAGTTACTTTCCCTGTTAATTAGTTACTTTTATAATGATGAAACTCAGTTACTAACTCTGTCAGGGTTTGGGTGTGATGAAAGTAGCAAGGACTAAAAACTTCCCCAAGGGAGAAAACAAGACAGACTTGACTAAACGTGGCCCCCCACACACACACAGACAGACTTGACTAAACGTGGCCCCACACACACACACACACACACAGACTTGACTAAACGTGGCCCCACACACACACACACACACACAGACTTGACTAAACGTGGCCCCACACACACAGACTTGACTAAACGTGGCCCCAGACAGACAGACAGACAGACAGACATACAGACACACATAGTGATGTGTCCTCCCGTATCGAGGCTTCGGAGCGTGTGTTGAGTAATCCGGGATGATTTCTGTGAACCGCGTATCGAGGCTTGTGTCAGTGACGTGGAAATATAAGGGCCAGCAAAATGCAATGGATTCCCCCTCACATTTTGTTGACTTGGGACTTTGCGAGTTTGTTAGCGATCTATTCAAACTTCTTTTTTTTGCGATGGAACCATGCGATGTCATTATAATCACACTGCACGTTTTACATTTATTGTACACTTGATGGCACAATAGAGCAAATGAAGCATCATGAAGCGTCGGCACATGAGTGAACCAATTGGATGGAACGCTTCAATGATTTATGAAGCTTCATCCCGCCATCACTATACACACACACACACACACACACACACACACACACACGGAACATAGATGGGTAGAATTATGACGACGAACCAGCACAGGACTGCAAACACAAGGAGAATAAACAGGGAAGCAAACAAAAGCAGGTAACGAGAGAGGACAGGTGGGGCAAATTAATCAATGATCAGGTAACAAGATGGGCGGGGTTAGACAATCAACAGGAGAGCACATGGCACAAGGAAACACGACAAGCCATGTGCTCACACCAAACATGAAAAAAAAAACAAGCACATGGCCAGTAAAGCAAATCACAAGCCATGTGCTCACACAAAACGACACATGAACACACTAATGAAAACAACTAATGAAGTACATGACAAGCCATGTGCTCACACAAAACGACACATGAACACACTAATGAAAACAACTAATGAAAACGACTAATGAAAACACTCATAAGCCACGTGTTCACAGAAAACATGACATGAAAGCATGCAGCCAGTGAAAAACACAACTTGCATGCAACACAGCACAAGACAAAATATGAAATCAAAGCACATGAAACAAGGCACACAGACAAGACAAAACAGGAGTGTCTGGGCTCTGTCACAAAACCAAGCAATAGACTAGACAGATGTGACAGAACCCTGACACTATCCCTCCTCTAAATGGACGCCACCTGGCATACCTAAGGAGGAACACCAAAAAACAAGACAGGAACATGACAACTCACCAACAGACAACACAAGACGGGAAGATCAAAACAGAGACAAAGAGGGTGGGAAGCTAAGACATAGCCAGCATGACAGTCCAGAAAGTCTCTAGAAAGGACGGGAAGGTTGAGCCAGGTGGGTCTGGAGTCTCAGCAGAGGGCCAGGGTGGGACCAGAGGAGGAGACCAGGCAGGCTCCAGCGGATCAGGAGTCCCGGGCAGAGGGCCAGGGCGGTGCTGAGGGGACAGACCAGGCAGGCTCCAGCAGATCAGGAGTCCCAGCAGAAGGTCAGGGCGGTGCCGGAGGGACAGACCAGGCTGACTCCAGTGGTTCAGGAGTCCCGGCTGAGGGCCAGGGTGGATCAGTCAGGTTAGGATCCCTGGTAGAAGGCCAGGGTGGTTCAGGCGTCTGGATGCTTGACTGGGGCCCTCCATTGACTCGGGATAGGAGACGGAGCCATCACCGGACACTGGTCATACTTGGTCAAGACAGGGATTAGAGTGAGGAAGGGGAACCCCACAAGGATTACTGCTCCAAGGGAAGCACGGCCAATGCAGAGGGCTCATCACAGACATTTCTCTGGGACAGCAGCAAACTCTGGGACAGTCTCTGTGGCCAAGAGAGCAGATGGCTCTGGGACAGCCTCTGTGATTGTGGCTAACTCTGGAGACTTCTGGGCTGGATCCGAGGAAGCTAGGAGGGATGTGTTTGTGGCCCAGACACACAGAAGGGTGAAGGCATAGCAGTAGAGAGTGGCTTCAATTGCCTTCGTGGCTGTATCAAGGAGAGCGAGTAGCTTGGTGATGGCCTCCGGACTGGCACTGGGCTCTGGGACAGATTCCGGGCCAACAGCGGGCTGCTGTGGGACAACAGTGGGCTGCTCTGGAACGACCGTGAGCTTTGGGTGGCAGACTGGTCCCGAGTCAGAAGTAACCCTGTGCGTCTTCCAGTCACGCAGGACAGCCAAAACATAAAAGGCAAACACAGCCCTCTTGGCCAGGGTAAGGCTGGCAGGGAAAGCCTCTGTGGCCGTGACAGGGAGAGTGGGCGACTCTGGTACAACCAGACTTTGGTCCCCCGCAGTCATGTCCTCCCAGACCAACAGACTTGAGTGAGCAACAAGAGCCCTCCTTCTCCTGAGCTTACGAGGGCGAGGCAGTGTGGGAATAACTGCCCCTAGGAGTGCTGCAGCTTCTCTGGCCGCTGAAGCTTCTTCAGCCACCACTGGATAGGAAGCAGATGAGGCAAACCTTTTCTTCCTCCCTCTCCCCGAAGGGGTCATTGGAGGACTGGGGACTTGGCAGTTTGTGAGGTGAATGGGAGGTGGGCCAAGAGGCGGAAGGCCACCCTTCTCTCCGCAATTGTAAACATACCCCACAAACTGCCAGAATGACAGTACCCCCAGCATTCCCATCTCCCAGGCAACGACAGGCTCATTAAGGCTGTTGTTGAACATGTCCTTTAGCACTGCGTCGCTGACGTTGAGCTCATCCGCAAAATACAGGAACTGGTAAGCAAGCTCCTTCACACTGTTCTCCCCTTGCCAAAGAGAAAGGAGCCTGCAACGTCTCTCCATCTGATGTTTGTGTAGTCCTCAGTTGGCTGGTTCGTTCTGTAATGGTTTGGGTGTGATGAAAGTAGGGAGGACTCAAGTGCAGGACAATGGGTTTTTAATAATTAAATAAAACAAAATACAAACAAAAACTACCCAGAGGGGGAAGACTTGATTTGACTTGACTTGACTTGACAACACACACAGGAGGAACATATATGGGTAGAATTACAACGACAAACCAGCACAGGACTGCAAACACAAGGAGAATAAGGCCAAGTTTACACATAGCCGGGTATTTAGAGAAACTAATATTTCCCCCCTCCGTTTTCAATAATAACATCGTGCACACAACATTGTTTTCAGAAAAGTTGTCATTTACATCAACCCGCATAAATACGCCGTCGAGCACCATCATAACTATGCCAAGCTGTGCGTTCACATGACGTTAATAATTTTCTGCCGCATAATGTGGCGTTTGAGAACCTAAAACCCCGTTTCTCCCAGTTGACACGGCAACACATAACCGCCATTTTCAGAAATCTCCACTTTGGCCGGAGTTTTTAGAAATAATCGTTTTCTGTGATAAAAAACGGGTTTCTCGTGTAAACGAGAGGCCAAACCGCAGGGAAATATCTGTGTTTTCCCTTCCTGTAAACGGGGCTTAAATAGGGAAGCAAACAAACGAGGGTAACAAGGGAGGACAGGTGGGGCAAATTAACCCAATAATCAGGTAATAAGATGGGCGGGGTTAGACAATCGACAGGAGAGCACATGGCACAAGGAAGCACATGACAAGACATGTGCTCACACCAAACATGACAGAAAACACAAGCACATGGCCAGTAAAGCAAATCACAAGCCATGTGCTCACACAAAATGAGATATGAACACGCAGCTAATGAAAACACTCATAAGCAGTGTTGGGTATAGTTACTTTGGAAAGTAGTTAATTAGGTTACAACGTTACCATCAATTAAAAGTAATCAGTTACGTTACAGCGTTATCTATTCATAAAAGTAACGCGTTAGAGTACTCATGCTTTACCAAAAATTAAAAGCCGTTTGCAGCGCCTCACACATGCTGCAGCTTAATTGACAGACACGGCCCCCTTTAAATGCACCTAGAAGTCGTGACTCCTGGCAATGAATAACGTCAGTCATCCGACTAAATTAACACTGCGGGATAACAATAACAGGAAAGACAGTCATCAATAGGCTATTCCACATAGCGTTTTATTTATTTATTATCACAGAACATATTAATCAAAATTCACACCTTCCCAGCCCGGGTAGCCTATGAGCACCATACAACAAGATAACTCCTGATTTTTTCTTTAACTCTAATGCATTTAGAGTTTTTCTTTAACTCTAATGCAGTTAGAGTTTTTCTTTAACTCTAATGCAGTTAGAGTTTTTCTTTAACTCTAATGCAGTTAGAAATTAACAACCAGTCAACGATCTAACAGAAATTAACAGCTAAAATCATTCACTGCCACACAGGCAAATGACAAATCGCTTAATAGCCGAACTAAATATTAATAAAGTGTAACAACGTTTGTGACTCACCTAAATTCGCTTTAACATAGTCCTCTCCTCTTACATTTACTCTTCAAAGTAGTGATTAAAACGTAGAAGAAGCAGAATTTCAAAACGTTTGTCCGACAGTCGATTTATCCTGGGAGTAAGAACGAGACTCCCGAGGCTGAAAAGTCTCTCCACGGGTGCGCTGGAGGGTGGTGGGGTATTGAAGCGCAGAAACACTGTCTTGATATTGGGGAACTTGTTCAACATATCGATCTCGACACCTGACTTAAAATACTCAGCAATTTCCATACTGCAAACGCTGTCCTCTCTGCCATCTTGCCAGGAGTTCGAAAACACACACACACACACACACACACACACACACACACACACACACACACACACACACACACACACACACACACACACACACACACACATACACACACACACACACACACACACACACACAGGCGCGTGGTAGTGGGGGGAAAAAGGGTACCGAGTACCCAGGGCCCGAGGCAGGGGGGGGGGGGGCCCTTAGAAGACGCCGAGCTGAAGTCAAAAGTCCGTCCACCCCCCCCCCACCGTTGGATAAGTCGCCGCGCTCAAATCAAGAGTCCGTCTCCCTCTCTCTCATCCCCCCACCCCCCCCCCCCCCCCGTTGGAGAAGTCGCCGCGCTCAAATCAAAAGTACGTGGCGGGGGGCCCAGCTAGATGGTTTGTACCCAGGGCCCAAAATTTGGTACTACACCCCTGCACACACACACACACAGGGGGGAGCATAGACATCATGTCTATGGGGGGGAGCAGGCCAGGGCACAGACGTATCACAGCCATTGACTTTATGATTACAGCGCTTCGGCTCCGCTGATACATCCGCAGGTGGCACAGTAGACCTAGGCATACTACTGTCGGACAAAAACAGGCTGCAGTCGGGATTTTCCTTTCCTTCAAATAACGGATTGCTTTTTTTTTTTTAAATAACGAAGTTACTGATTACTTAACGCACAAAACTAACGCGTTAAGTTACACATATCACGAAAAAGGTAATTAGAGTACTCTAACGCGTTACTTTATAACGCGTTACCCACAACACAGCTCATAAGCCATGTGTTTACACAAAACATAACAACATGAAAGCATGCAGCCAGTGAAAAACACAAGCTGCATGCAACACAGCACAAGACAAAACATGACATGAAAGCACATGAAACAAGGCACACAGACAAGACAAAACAGGAATGTCAGGGCTCTGTCACAAAACCAAGAAATAGACTAGACAGAAGTGACAGAACCCTGACAAACTCAGTTACTATTTGTGAGAAGTAACTATTAACTATAACTAATTATTTTTTCTTTTTCTAAGTAACATTTCCAACACTGTCCATAACATATAGGCTTTACAGGACCACACACACACACACACACACACACACACACACACACACTGCCCCAGCAAGCAAGCTTGTCAGAGTTAGTTATATCCCCTCCACACTGTGAGATGGAAGGGAAACAGAATGCGAGTCAGAATGCTGTCTGTTGCTCCACAGACCTTCCCCCAAAATTTCTGTGCTTCAAAGGGCAGATTAGAAGATTCATACTGTGCACATTTGGAATTATTCCGGAACCCCTAAGACCTCAGTGTGTAAATCCAAACCCTGACACCTGTATGGGTCAAAAAAATACTCTCTGAGCATGTCACATTTTTCTGTCTATTATGGTATTTAGTCCATGGGGTTTCAGCAGTAGCTGCCCCATTGTGCTGATCTGAGACCAGTTTTCTAAGCTCTTTGAATAACTTTTCAGTCTGGAATCCCCAAGCAACGAGGATGAGGAGGATGGTCCTGGATAAGATGAAAGGGCAACTTGTACCTATAGCAACAAAAGACTATGGTCTGTCATGTTCATGAGAGGACAAATATATCACGAGATCAACATCAATGGAAGCCTCACAGTCCTCTTCATTTCCACTGTGACAGAATTAATTTACTGTATTCGCTTCTACAAAGTCTCGGTAGCTAACATGGCAGAAGACCAGTATATATATATATATATATAGACCACCGGTGTTCTGATGAATGAGCATCATGTATTTGTGGAATTCCTGTTCGACCAAGGTTGATGAGTGCATAGATAGAATTGTATTTTAAGTCAGCTCTTACTTGCTTTAGTATTTTGTGTAAAAGCATTTGTTTAGACTAAATGCATTTGGATTAGGCATTTATATTAAGTCTAAATGTGTATGGTATAAATAGAAACACAACAACAGAGACAGATGGATCATCTATCTATCTATCTATCTATCTATCTATCTATCTATCTATCTATCTATCATAATTTGCTATTTTTTATTCAGAAATGACAAAATAATTTAATAAGAAATTACAGTAAACAGTGTTTATAATGTTACAAAAAATTTCTATTACAAATAATAGTTATATTTAATTGTAATATTATTTTACAATATTGATGTTTTTCACTGACCCCAAACTTTTAAATTGGATCTGAAAGTGAGAACAGGAGAGTGAGACAGAGAGAATGAGAAAATGAGACATTTATTGAGATGCTTTACCTTGGATTTGCTCAAACCATTTTCACAGCCCTGAGAGCACCTATCACCCTCCGAACAATATTGTGCTTGACCTGCCACATTTTTTTTCTAGCTCCTCCTTCACTGTCTGGTACATCTTGCACTCATTTGCCTTGTTGTTTTCATCACTTTGAATGGAGCTTCCCATTTAGACTTCAGGCTGTCTCCCACGTACTTTAGGTGATCCATCTCATTGACCTCTTGGTTTGTAATCAGTGAATGTGGTTAATGTTGCATTAGGAGCTGGAGGCCTCCTTGCATGGTCTGCACTTTAGGTCTTTTTCTCTATTGATCTTGTGCTTCCATGAATGTATCCATGATGTATTCATAGATGCTTTGCATTTCATCCTTTACTGGCGTTGAACCATAAATCCTGTCACTTGTTCTTTTCAACTTGTATTCAGCTTCTTGATACTTCAGGTGCAATGCAAATTTCTTTCTGCTAGGCAATTTCTGTCTTAATGTCGACTTCTTTCAGTTATTCTCTTGTTCAGATTAGGCAGGGCATATGAATTGTTCCTGTAGCTCAAAAAGTAGAGCATGGTGTTAGCAACATCAGGGTCATGGGTTTGCCTCCCAGGGAATGCATAAACTGATCAAATGTATAGGTCTATCTTGGATTGCAATGGATAAAAGCACTTGCCACGTAGTCTTGAGCCTATCCATTAGTGAAGATGTGCCTGAATGGTTTTGTGTCTATCCAGATCAGAATCGGCCTTGTAGCCCTTACACCTTGTGAAGTCGCCATTTGGTGCTCTTGATTTGGCCTTTAGGATCATCCTATGTGAGTTCCTGATGAAGGTCCGAAGTGTTTTCTTCGTAGTAGTGCCAGGCCTTCAAGGATCTGTGTGGCATGAGTCACTTGTTTCACTTTAGTTAATCTGGTTTTGGGGACTTAAGTTCCTGCTACCATTAGCTGGTGCTGTGAGCCATGTGGTGTCTTTCTCCAGTTCTCTTCAAAACCATTGTTCTTGTGCATTCAAAGCAATATCAATTGTACTGTTCCTGTAATCAAACCATCAAATTTTCTCCATCCCAAAAATAGTTCAGACTTTTGTCCATGATATTTTTTTTCTTTATTATTAACGATATTTGCAGTTATTGCCCTGAGAAATGGTGCCTCTGAGTGAAAATAGTTGTAGAGTTGTTATGCTTCCTCTGTAAAAGATTTTGTGAGATCAATAACAGGAGTGACAGAAAAAGTATGATTTGATTAACTTTCTATTTCTGTGTTAATGCCTGCTCTGAACCATTAACAATTACAAAATTATATTTGACTGTATATATGCCTATTATTAACTAATGTTTAAGCAGAGATTGATATAAATAGATGCACATTTTATGTATTTAAAAGTTAAATTTGTAGTTGCATGATTTTGATTGCAATTGTCTAAAGCTACGAAAAAGATTCTGTACATTACTTTTATGAAGGGGATATAGTATTGTGAAATCATGATAAATCAATTTTGAACAATATTTTAGAGTTAATTATTTTAAAAAGGTTTCAAAAAATACCTTTTTTACACTTGAATTAAAATTATCACAGTGAGAAATAAAATTACGTTTATATTTACTGCTTTGAGGCTCAGCTGAGTTAAACAGCTACAGAATAATTTTGCCATGAAGCACTGGATGAAAACCTATTTTTATGTTCACATGCAATCGTTTATGCGTGCACATGTCTTCATACCTGTGAGCGTATGTGTGACTACCATGCGCAGATAATGTTTTTTTGCCTGGGAGAATAATCTTGCATTTAAGATGCAAGTGTTTATGCTTTTGGTGTGAGTGCATGAGTCTCTGTGAGTGCCTTTGTAAGGTATGGGGAGCCAGAATCACCACATCTGTAAGCAGGTCAGTCTCTGAAGTTCCCCTTGAGGAAACCTGAAAGAGTTCTATACCACCTCTAATGATCCAGCACCATTTTTCCAAGAAAGTGGAACGTACTCTCCTGACCGCAAAAAATAAGAAGCAAATACAAAATCTCAATTATACAACTGGCACACAATAGCCTACAATATAGTCCTTAAAAATCCGTCATAACATCAAAATAAATGCCATTACCAAATAGTATTTGCATCACCTTCAAGATAATAATTTTGTTATAAGAAAGTGGATTCGTTCCATAATCTGTTAGCCATCTCATTTGCCAATGGAAGTAAATATTGTTGTTGCATATTTGCCTGAAGGCAAAAAAAAAAAAAAAAATGCACCCAGGTGAAATTAGAATAGAAAATATTAATGATTCGCTGTGGAAGTGTTATACAGGCATGTTTTATTTATTTTCATCTGATATGCCTGATTGAACTGTGTCAACAAATTCACTTGAGAGTCAGTGAATAAAAATGTAATGTCAAAATTGTTAAACATGCAACACTATGATACACAGTTAAATAGGCATGGAGTTACTTTCTTTCCCAGCCTTTTTTTCTGAATTCATAGCTCATTCACTGACCATCTTTAAATATCTTATTATTGGGGATATTGCAGGCTAGAGGACCCAACGAATCAATGTATATAAAAATAATGTAGGAACTAGATTTTCTTTCAAATATACTTAGAAATACACTACAGTGGCTTCTGGAGTCGTTTTTGTGAGAAAATGTTACTTCCGCATCTGAAAATGGGTGTGACGGGCGTGACGTAACGGGAGGGAGAGCGGTCGATTCAAACAGGAAAACAATGGATCGCAATGACATTTCGGACGGTGAGGAAATATTATTGCCGGCGATGAAGATCTTTATTTGTTGAACATCTTCGTATGCTGTCTGTGAATGAATGATTCCACAGGATGATACATTCGATTTCATTTCATTCAGGTAATACATTTTACAACCAAACAGATTATTACGCCACGATAACAACAAAGTATGACATTATCCGTTTTTTGGACATATACATTAATTTATAGGCAACAGTTTATGAAATGAACACCCGCCATACCGCGGTAATGTGTGTATTGGGCAGTGACGTGCGAACTCGACTTGAAAAATGCCTTTGCCTGCCTTAGACACAGTTAACCAATTTTAAACATGCTTGCAGAAATATACATTTGATTACATTTTGGAGAACAGACAGAAGAAGATCCATCAATGTGCATTTGATCATTGTTTGTGTTCATATAAATATATATATATATATATATATATATATATGCCTTTATGATCCGAAGTAACTAGTAACTAACTACTTGAGTAGTTTTTTTCATTGGATACTTTTTACTCTTACTCAAAGTAACTATTAAGATTATTACTTTTACTTTTACTTGAGTACAGTTTTTGGATACTCTACCCATCTCTGGGGAAATGCGAGGCAATGGTCACAGCTGAGGAAAGTCAGTGCTGCAGGGAGGTGGATGCACCCAGGCACGAAAGATAGCACCGTCCTTTTTTTTGTTAGGAAACCGGTGGACTCGATGTCCTCACAGGCAGTTTTTGCAACCTCCACAAACACATTCATTTACCATGACGATGATAAATTAAAATACAAAAACTACCGAAAACACTGATTCACGACCGCTCTTACTGAATACCAACCTATTCTGCACTGAGCGGACGCAGAGCACACTTACAACGCCCTCTCGTGACGTAAAATGACGCAATGTTTAAAAAAAGCGTTTTTTTACGAGCAGTAAAAGAAACGTTCACTTTATCTACTAAATTGGTACCCTTATGTCGTTTTAAAACATTTTAAATCCTGCATTAACTTTTCATGTGGTATTTTCATACAAGGTTATATATTCATTTAGATTATTTTTTGTACCTGTAATATGCCCAAATTATCAATACGCAGATAGACAGACTGATATAAAAGGAAAGTGTAATGCAGGGATGCAATTATTCATACCATTATAAGGAAAGAGGAACTTTTGAACACAAATAATTTCATTACAGATTTCATCTGTAAATTATTAATGGCTCAGGTCAAACCACATCATCCTTATCCATCAACACATTCCGTTTTGACATTGATCTTTTCCCCCCTGTGCCTTCCGTATCTGTTGCCTCTGAAGGACAGGAACACTCCAGTGCTTATTTTAGCTGCTCTCTGAATATGAAGATCCTTTAGAATTGGACCACTCAATCTGTCCATCAACCCTTGAGAGACTGGCAGATGTCACTGAGGATTCATTTCAAAGTTTGTGCATGGAAGTGCAATGTGGAGTGCTTCTGTGTGAGCTGGGAAGATTTAGACCCTGTGGTGTGTGTCTGGGCAAGGATGTTCGTGTGGGAAAGATTGTATCCTCTGTGTGTCATTTTGCACCTTGCATTGCCCTTTTTTAACTCATTATGCCCATGTGAGTGACTGTGAGGTGATCTATCACACACACCTCACAGTCACAGACATATACTTTATTTCATTTTATTAAAAAAGGTTAAACCCCCCACATTTTTCAATTACCCTGATGCAGAATCTGTTGAAACCTTATAATGTTGAATGGTGAACAGGACAAAGATACAAAAGAGAACCGATGTGATCTTTCATAATAAGGCTGTGACATTTTATCAAATTACATTATGCTGTCTCGTTTTACAATAGTGGAATTTTCTTGAAATTGAAACTTGAAAATCATCTCATCAAGGCATATCAATGACTTGTCACATCGTTTTTAGAATTTACCTCTAGTTAAATTCATAAAGAAAATTGTTGAGGAATTTGTTCTCAGAAAACAAATCTTGTAGAAATTTGTCCGGTCAGACAAAGTTAATAAATGATTATTTATTCATACATACATCAATATTTAACTGACACATTCATATTCATTGAGACTAAGAATCCATACTTATCATAAAGTAGATGTATTAGAGATAGGGGAGTAATTTCTCTTGAAATCATACACAAGCACATGCTTAACTTCATCTCTCGCTCAATCATCTTAAAAAAAGAAACAAAACAATCTTGTATATAAATATTATATATTTTTTTGTATTTATTATTCTACCTATTTTCTTACTGGCTCCATTCAAAACTAAACAATTATGTGTATTTCAACTCTCATCCTTGAACCTTACACAGTAAGATGCTCTCTAACAGTGCACTTTTTTCCCCTCTATACCACAGCCAAATACAAATTATCAAATCAATACATACAGTGCTAAATGTCAAATACAGAACATAAATTATTAAAGAACAGTCATCTCAGTCACTCTCTTACACTTATTCCTTCTGACAGGCACACTTCAGGTGTAAAAGCTGATATGCCATTCCATACTGCCCATAGCACTTGGCCAGCTCTCAGCAGTCATTGATGCGGGTGTCAAGTCCGATACATCACGGGCTATCCACTAGAGACGTAGCAATTGTTACGTGACTGCGGGATGTGGCTAAGATTAAATGTGTAACTAAGTTTGGGGTCAGCGGGCACTAGACAGATCCCTGCTATTAGACCGAGAGGAGGGAGACAGTGAGGCAAAATTAGCTGCATTGACTCAGTTGCAGCACGAGAAGTGAGAAAATCTGAGAAATGAGAGACGTGGAAAAGTTTCTCAGAAGGGAAGAAGCAGAATGCTGTTGCTGGTTACTCAAATGTAATAGTCATACAGTGGACGAATGGGCTGGAGCCTCAGCACTGACTTGGAAACTTGAGAGAGTGTTTTTTCATCACTAAAATAACATTTAACATCAGATTTATGAACTCCCTCAAAGAAACAAAAAACAAACAATCTGTATATCATGAAGTTTTTTTACTGGTTGTTGTATTGACACAATATCTTTGAAAAGTCTTTCTCAGTCTCAGCCAGAAGCTGGAAATATTTATTTCCTCAGGCTTTCGCTGGGGAGACAAAACTATAAAGTATATGATTATCTTTTAAAAGTACTGTTTTATAACAGATATGAAGAATAGGGAGTAAACAGTGGCAGGGATCTACTCACATTAAACTCGCGTGGGCCCTCGGCTGCCATATGAATCCATTTGTTGCCCTGAGGCAACAAGCTTCATCTGTGCCGGGAGTTTGAACGCCTAGAGAAATGAGCGTCCATGGTCTTTGATCTAAGTCTCTCGTGCGTGATTGTATCTTTGCAATCCGAAGCACTTGGGCATGCTCGGTAATTTACACTAGCCACAGCACCAAAGTGCATCAGCCACTGTTGGTAATTGTACCTTTTTTACACAAATTACATAACGGATGTCCTTTTTAATCTAAACATCCAATCACAGCCACAATCAGTAATAATGATAATAATAATAAAATCATAAAAAGTTGATAAATGACAGAAGCTTTTCTGAGAAATGGAGATAGCCCTCCCGAAAATGACAGTGTTTCTTGTCATCCTAAAAGTTTAATGCAAAGCTCATAATATGAAGTCTGGTCATAGTAAATGTAATGTACAGTGTCTGTCTGCCAGAAAAAGGGATCAGGGTAACAGTTTATTTTGATGTCCCCCTTCAAAAAGTTGACTATAAGTAACGTTGCACCTACATGTCAACACTTTACAAGTACATGTCAACTTATTCTACAAACCCTAACCCCTTATTACACTAAACCTACCCCTACCCTTAACAGGCTATATGCTTATATCCAGCCTACCAGACAAGAATATGCAAGCATGCGGGAAGCATGTATTTAGAAAGTTACAGAGATCACATTAGCAGGCAAAAGGGTCCATTGTCAGTATGCACAGCTCACAAATAAATCACTTTCAAACCAAACAGCTTTCCATTGGTCAACACGGCAAATGTGTGACCAATGAAATCAATGTCGGGAAACTCTCTCCCTCACGCAAATCACGACTGTGTGGGTTCCTATTGAAATGACTGGATTTGACATAATAAAAACTTGCTGAACAATGGTAAATGTGATTGCACCTTTAGAGTTTCTCATGCAGAGAATTTTGTGCTTTTAAACGGTGTGTTGAAAGTCAGAGCATCTGTAAATTTTCCAACTTCATGAATGTTTGGAGTGGGTTTGCTCTCTACAGGAAGATAAACATGGAAAACCTAGTGTGGAGCTCGAGCTAAGTGATAACAGAACAGTTTGAGTTTAGGGAAAATCTCTGTAACTCTACTCCACTGATAAAGTACACTGTTCCAGACAGCTTTCCAATCTGTATTGCTTGCCGATATGCAATTTTTAATGCTTGGTAAATGAAAAAATATACAAAATAAATGGCTTTTTTTTTTTTTAAAGTAAACTACATGATATATCATTGGTTAAGTGTGGCATCATGACCATACTGCCATTTTGATATTCGGTACAACAGCACTCACATCTTGACATAGATCTTAATATACATCAAAACAACTTAACCACAACCACCCAGCAATTATAAAGGTAATAGCAGCTGTTTAAAGGGTGATAAAGTGAATGCGGCAATCTATTGGTTGTAGGCATTGCAAATTTCATTCAGTGCAGTCCAATGGCAACTTGGAGAGAGAAAGAGAGAGAGAGAGAGAGAGAGAGAGAGAGAGAGAGAGAGACGCCTGATACAGCCTGAGTCTCTTTCCCTTTAATCTCTTTTTTTTTCAGTCAGTGCTGCCTCTTTCTATGGAGGCAATCAGATTCTCTACAATTTAATGTTTCTCCGCAGTGATTTCAACGAATTACCTTAATCTATGTTGGTCATTTACATCAGATATGTTGAACAGTCCCCGGTGAGCCACCTCTCTTTCGGACGGCAGCATCACGTTGGATTTTAACAGGGGCAGAACGGAGTTAGATTTTTTTCCCTTGTGTGGCACATACATTTTGACCGTACCTCGGGAAGTCGGGCGGCAGGACAGAAGCCGTACAATGCAGACAGCTACTGCAAAGGTAAGACACACGAGCAGCCGTGGAAGTTAAAATAGCCCATCTCTATGGTGTGCATACACAGTTGAACTGTTTGTCTGACGCCGCGTTCACGGTTATTTCCCGCTGCTTCACAAGATTTTTCCCCTCTTTCTCTCGCTCTCTGAAAGCTTCATTCATCCGGACCATGTAACGATTTTGCTTTGAGTGTTTAATTCGCGCCGGCTACACGCGCTGTATGATCTGCATGAAAAAGGCTGGCCGTATAACCTGTTTCAGTAGTTTTTTGGGCAATACATTTTGCGTTCGATTTTTTCGTCATTTAAATTAAGTAGCCTATTATCAATAAAACCCTTATATTCTGCTTTCCAATATTAGTCGTATCCACATTTAGATTTGAAAAGCAAGTAGGCTACTGCACGAAAGAGTCTTTCATATGCGTCATGGGAAATAGGCAAAATGTACGCACTTGGACAACCAGTATATGAGGGGAAATGGCTTTACAAGGGGAATCGTGTGGCAGAACTAAGCATTTCAGTAGGCTATAGCACTACTTACCTGTGGCTAACCAAAGCTCGGTACAGTGAGATATGCTTCATGATTGTTTTCCTCACTAGTGCACATCCATATGCGTGTTAATCAGACACTCGGCTAAAGATGTGGTGGCGATAAATCGTTCGAAATTTCGTTTCTCGAGAGCCATAATATTGGATCAAGCTTTGAAAAAGGCGAGGTTAGACTTCTTAAAACACATAATATAGTCGCGATAAAATACAATATCAGTCTGAGACTGGACACTTAAGGTGCGCCCAGACTGAAGTAGATTTGGTTAAGCGATATGGTTTGTTTTGTAACTTGACTCTCGCCTATAGCTTTGCTGTTGGCTACAGAATAACTACATTCTCCTATAAAGATGCGGTGACTCCGGACTTTCATCACAGGGACCACTGTTTCAGCCGAATCTATTCCGCTTATGCAGCGGTGAGCCACAAGGTGGTACTGTGGACATCTCCTGCATGCGTGTTTTGGGGATAGAGTGGGCCGCCTCTCGAACATTCGCACTGTACAGCATTTTAACCTTCACTTCTGTCAGTATGCGCGGCAACTGCGTGACATCATGTCAGACTGCGGTGAAATAATACTTAAGGAAGTGCAAACAGCTTCATTCATTCTACCCGAAATACGTTAATTAACTATAGGTAGGCATTATGTAATTGTGTCCCTAGACCTGGATAATTTGACTTGTAACTTAGGCAACTAATACAAGTTTTAAACAATTTTTTTATTTGTTGAAATTATTGTATAGGCCTACAAGTTACCACATGGGGCAACTTTCTTTGTATCTATAGGCCTACTACATGCACTTAAACATGCACCACGGGCTTCTTTGCTCTTTTGGTATTATGGGATCTTGGTGAGTAACTGCATCTTCAGTTTTGGTCAGGTATATATTGCAGGTTTTGGTGGTCGATGCTGATAGGAAGAGGCCTGGACTGATCATGAGAACCTTTTGGGTTTTTTTTCACTGTTGATGTAAATGATTTGCTATTTACAAATATAATGTGATGAAGCTACCTTTTAGTGTTGCAAGCTACACATGCATTTAATATATATTCTAATTTAAAAATAGGATGCTGTTAAGAGCAATATTTATTCTGGTCCTAGTCATTTAGAGGTGCAGTTCAGTATACATTTCTCTCTCACTAGCTCATAGGTTCAGAGGTTTGACTTTGAATACATTTTCACTCTCTCTCTTTGCTTACTGGGGTTCCTGTCCACACTCAGTCAACTGACAGAAAGATAGAAAGAGAGAATACAGCTTGAGAAAACAAATTCCAGCTGACTTGCTAGTCCAGACGCCATGTTGAATAAGTCATAGCAGGTGCATTTGCAACGGAATCGCACCACGTTTATCCGAAGTTCACCCAAAGGTCACAGCGGTTTCTATGCTTTATTTCTTTGTCTATCGTTTGGACCGTGTCACCTTTGCATCATGAGTCACTCTTTGAACAGTGCAATTGTTAGAGCCTCCTTCATGTAGATCATTTATTATAATTAAAATGCAGAGAGAGACCCGACACCTTCATTGAGATTCGCGTGAGTTATCTTCAGTGATCACACAGGCAGTGATTCTATTTTCTCTCCTTTTATTCTCCTTGGTGTCATTTCTTCCTTCTTTTTATTTTTCAGACTCACCCAAAAAAATGTATTAAAATTCCAACCAATCAGCTTTATCTAAATGGAACTTTGACAGATGTGGCCGTGGGGAAAATGATGAATTCAAAATTGTATGAATTTGATACTAAACATGGGAGAGGATTTTTAATTATTCAGTTGAGAACATCCCTAAATGGTTGAATATTTTTAAAAGTTATTTACTGTATTTATTCATTTACTTACTTACATTACCATTTAAAACAATATACCACATTTACTTGATGGCAGTGAAGGAAGAGTTCACCCCAAATGAAACAAATTTTTTGTTGCTCAAAAAATTTATGACTTTCTTTCTTCTGTGGAGCGTAAAATAAGATATTTTGAAATGTGTCACTTTTAGTGTTGTTGTTATTATTATTATTATTATTATTATTATTATTATTATTTCCTCCAGACAAAGAGGTCCAATGTTGTTTTGGACCCCACTGACTCTTTTATTGTGTGGACAAAAACTACATGTTTACATGTTTTGAACAATTAGGGTGAGTAAACCAAAGGAACCTTTCTTTTTGGTTGAACTATCCCTTTGGGCTGATAGCCAGTATAGACACATATATTCTTTGAACTTGTTTGTTGCAATAGGGTATTTTGGCAGAAAGTGCCTCCAAACTGAGCCTCTTGAATTTAAGCATTGCTTGAGGATGTAGCAATATTGGCGTAGAGTTATTGAATAAATCCCTCTAGGCTGATCAAGCTTGGACACCAGACGAAGAAAGCATACAAACCGGTGGATGTTACATGGCTTTTTGTCTGCGTTCGAAATTAAATTGCCGGCCAGACATTCAGACCCATCTGCTTCGGAGGACCTATATTTACGTGAAAGGTTTTCTGAAATGCCCTACTCAATGTCAGGATTTTTAGATGATCAACGGCAAAGAAAACAAGGGCTTATCAATTATTAGGACTATAGATCAACAAAGGCCTCTTGGTGGATAATGTTGTCTTAATTCTTAATTGTTTACCAGTCTTTTAAAATGTGATTTAATTTTTTTAGAAAACTTTTTTTCCCTGTTTATAATTGAGCCACTGCAGCATGTACAACACAAGCCTTGATGTCTGGGCTAAATGATGGTTTTAATTAAACAAAAACAAACACACAAATAGAGTGGACTTCAAACCCCAAGGTGTCACGAGATGGGTCTCTCTCAGACCACCAATAAAGTTCTTTTAAAGCATGTCATGTGTAATGTGTACAGGGACTCCTTATGAAATTCTTACTCCTTCATTAGATTCTGCCTTAGAGGAATATCACCTTTCAAATGCTCTTAAATCCTTGTAAATGTTAAGCAGAATAATATTTTACAGTCATTTACCATATCAGGGGATGTTTTCTGCATTGTAGAAAGGAGATAATGCTTCTTTGTTGTTTGTTTTCTTGTGCTTTCATGTTTTCTCTTGTGACTGTCAGTGCTTTAAAACATCCTGCTGTTGTAAGGCGTTCTGTTATGAAGTGAAGTAGAGATAACCCTAATCCTTTTGTAATTTAGCATTTCTCAACACCAATTTAAGTTAATGTGACTGTCTCAATGAGTTTATTATATCATCACTGCTTTGTTCGCACAATTAACTATCCATGGGTTATACTATCTACTATCTGATCTCTGCTGGAATTGCTTTTTGATATGAGGAAATTAAAAAGTTATATCAATCAATCTTAGATTCTTAAATAATTATTTAGAAAGGCTTTGAAAATTACAATGTAGATAACGCTGGGTGTAACATCTGACATCTTGAACACACCATATTTTAAAGAGCTGTTGGTAAAATTATGACGTTTTATATGTTGAGGATTCAATTTAAAGAAGAGGTACTGATCCAAGAACAATCTCCTAAGAAGCTTCCCCACTCCGGTTTCACTGACAGAGCTATTAATGTAGGGATCAGAGCGAACGAAAGAGTTCATCACTTAGTTTTACTCAGGACTTAAGTCATTAAAGTTTCCCTCCAGAGGCTCCAAGGAGTCCAGCTCAGTAATTTGAGGCAAATGTGCATGAACAATCCATAAGATGATCTTGAACATTATATAAAGCTAAACAAATCAGAGCTGTGGTGTGTGTTGTACAGCTGTGTTGAAGTTCAAGAGTATCAAAAGCACCAACTGATACAACTGATATTCTCAATTCTTGTTTTCACACCCACTCTCTTACTCTTTCTTGTATGTGGATGAAATGCATAGAGCATTCATTATTCAAATTCTCTCGCAAGGTAGCATTTATTGTGCATAATCTGCTCTCAGCTTTGTGTGCTTCTTCTGTTTGTTCATTCAGGTGTAAAGATCATCGTTTTTTTCAGACAATAAATGTGATGCAGACGTGCCGTTTTACTATTCGCAAATATTTAAATCAGTGGCAAATTTGTATTCACATCTACTCCAATATATGTCTCTAAAGATATGTATTTTGAATGCTTTTTGATTTATTCCAGAGGATCTTCCTGGAAAGATTCCTAAAGACACTGTGACCTTTAGTGTTTCCACAGCAAGAGGAAACACTGGTTCCTCAAACCAATGTATTTAATGTCATTTATTCTTCTGTAATCCTTTACGAATGGTTTCCTTTTGCTAAATTTCCAAATTTGCACTTGAACAACATATCAGAGTCAAAGGATAATGGATAAATCTGTTTAGATTTGTGTAGATGACTCAGACAGAGACATGATGAATTCTACTCTCTGAGCATGCTCATTGCCTTTATATATCAGGCTATTATTGATGATGATTCTGAAGAGTATTCTGTAGAACAGCTGAGCATGATGGTAGTGCAATACAAATGTCATGGGTTTGAATCCCAGGAAATGCCTGGACTGATAACATGTTTGCTTTGAATGCAATGTAAGTTGCTTTGGATAAATGTTTCTTTCAAATACATGCAAATATGACAAAAAACAAAACAAAAAACAACAACAACACACATCCATATTTCAGGATTTGGAATATCAGAATGAAAATGTCTCAGGTTACGTATGTAACCCTGGTTCCCTGATAGGGAACGAGACGCTGCGTTTGAGACGCGATGGGAACGCTCTGCGTGATTACGTCGTGAAGCACGTGTAAAATCAGTCCAATGGAAGCCCACTACAACATAGGTGACGTCATAGACCAGGAAACTATATAGCAGCCCTGAAATCAGACCGCGACAGCTTCTGAAAAACCTGAAGCAAGTCGATCAGGGCATGCAGGAAGTATGGCAGGCAAACGCAGCGTCTCGTTCCCTATCAGGGAACCAGGGTTACATACGTAACCTGAGACGTTCCCTTTCAAGGGAACTCGAGCTGCGTTTGAGACGCGATGGGAACCCCATACCCACTACGCCATAGTGACAAATGCCCGTTCTGTGTGAAGTCCTGCGCACACTAAGAAGCAAGCAACCTCGCCCCAGGAGTGGAGAGGTCAAGGTCATAAAACCTGACAAATGTATGCGGAGAGGACCATCCTGCCGCATTACACACGTCAAGAAGGGAAACTCCCGAAATTAAGGCCATAGAGGCCGCCATACTCCAGTAGAATGGGCCCGCACAGCCATAGGTGAAGGCTGTCCCGCCGCTTCATAAGCCAATGAATAGCCTCGACTATCCATTTACTCATCACCTGTTTAGATGCAGGGCATCCTCTCTTGAGTGACCCAAAACAAACAAATAATTGCTCAGATTTACGCCACAGAGAAGCTCTGTGAATGTAGGCATCTAAAGCCCGGACTGGACATAACAGGTTAAGCTGTTCCTGATCTGGGGTATTAAAGGGAGGAGGATAAAAGGCCTGCCGCACTATTGGGCCCCCAACATTTAGTGGGACCTTAGGAATATAACCCGGTCTAGGGTAGAGGAATGCTTTCACCATACTAGGTGCAAATTCCAGACATGAAGGAGCAACCGACAGAGCATGTAAATCACCAATTCTCTTGATAGACGAAATAGCAAGGAGAAATATAATCTTTAGAGTGAGGAATTTTTCTGAAACCTCCTCGATGGGCTCGAAGGGAGCCAAGGCCAGACCCTCAAGTACAATGGCCAAATCCCAAGCCGGTGCTCTAGATTCCAGTGCAGGCCTGAGCCTCAATGTACCACGGAGAAAACAAATAATAAGAGGATCTCTCCCAAGAGAAGAAGCCCCGAGAGGGGTGATAAGCAGATATAGCCGCTACGAACACCTTTAAGGTGGAGGGAGATAATCCAGCAGAGAAACGGTCTTGAGGAAATCGAGAACTGTACCAACTGGGCAGTTAACAAGATTTAAAAAACGTTCTCCACGCCATGTAGAGAACAGTTTCCATTTCAATGTACATAGTTTTCTCGTGGAAGGAGCTATGGATTGAAGGACGGTCTCAACGACCTCAGTCGAGAGACCGGATTCTATGAGCTGGGCCCCCTCAGAGGCCAAGCCCACCGTTTCCACAACTCCGTTTAACCCTTTTCTATTATGTGCAGGACCCATAGAGAAATATTTGGCAGAAGTTTCCACGCTGCCAGAAATTCCGATAAGGGAACCAGTCTCTCGAGACTGGCCTCTGGATTTGATTGAACAATCATTTCGGCGCCCTGAAGCGGCGAACCGGCAGGGAACAACCGAACTGACCGTTCTACAACCTTCCTCAGAGGATTGCACGGGGACGCTGACAACTCGGTGCCCTGAAGCGGCGAACCGGCAGGGAACAACCGAAGTGGCAGCGCTGCGACCCTCCTCAGAGAGTCGCACCCCAGCAGAACTCCCGGGAGCAATGATAACGGTGGGAATGTGTACAGGTGCAGCCTCGGCCACACCTGCACCATAGCGTTCAGTCCGAGAGGAGCTGGATATGTGAGGGAAAACCATAGCGAAAAGATCGACCTGAGCTTGACCAAAGATTTCCCATAGGAGCTCCACCACCACGGGGTGAAGTCTCCATTCCCCGGGCCTCAGCCCCTGCCTCAACAGGATATCTGCTCTGATTTACGAGATCGTCAGTGTGTTGTCCGGACCCTCCGCCGAGCGACCACTCATGATCACTTCCGACTTGTGAGGGAAGCATCCGTCGATAGCATAATGCGTCGACAAGAAACCCCCAACACTGGGCCTGGGCGAGGAACCAAGGTTCTTCCACATGACCGAGGCACGTAGGCATAGCCGCGTGACCTTGATCATGTGAAAACGGATTTCCCCTCGGAGAAAACCCCTTGGTCCCGAGCCACCACTGCAGGGGTCTCATGTACAGAAGGCCAAAAGTAATTGCGTTGAACGCAGCTGACATGAGACCCACAGTCTGAAACTGTTTCACAGTGAGTGACTGGCCTAGATAAACCCATATTACACCTAGAAAAGTGGTCCTCTGAGCTGGGAGGATCAAACTCTTCTGGCGTTGAGTGGCAACCCCAACATCTTTAAATGAGACAGAACGACATCTCGATGCCGAACTGCCATATGCTCAAATTGAGCTAGGATCAACCAATCGTCGATATAATACAATACGCGAATGCCCTGGAATCTCAAAGGAGCCAGAGCTGCATCCACGCATTTTGTAAAGGTGCGGGGTGATAAACCTAGGCCAAATGGAAGAACCCGATACTGGTATGCTTCGCCACATTTTTAAAGCGAACCTCAGAAACTTCCTGTGATGAATAGATACTTGGAAGTACGCTTCCTTCAAGTCTATTGCGACAAACCAGTCCTCGGACTGAATCTGTGATACAATCGGTTTGAGTGTAAGCACTTCCTGCTCCATAACCAGAGCCTGCTGTGAGTCCACTACCGTAGGGAGGACCCCCTGAAATCTGGGCGGACGAGAACCGCTGTAACCCTTTTCTATTATGTGCAGGACCCATAGAGAAATATTTGGCAGAAGTTTCCACGCTGCCAGAAATTCAGATAAGGGGAACCAGTCTCTCGAGACTGGCCTCTGGATTTGCTTGAACAATCATTTCGGTGCCCTGAAGCGGCGAACCGGCAGGGAACAACCGAACCGACCGTTCTACAACCTACAAAAAATATTTTTTTGTAAAAAAAAAATTCAAAACACTAACGATACCAATTCCTCGGAACTGGAAATCGCAGCACACTGGATCTGCAGGTGAAAGCTAAGATAGGGCGGAGCCCGTCCCAACCCACGCTGTCAGATCCGTTTGCGAACCCCAAAATGCGAGTCACAGTCGTGTCTAGGCAACAGCGGGACCCGCGCGGGTAGCGCGAACCGAACCATTCTCTTCAAAGAACGATCGGCGAGAGCGGAGCGTCTTCATAGATAGACTCAGACAATGCACACAATCAGCCCCCTCGAGGACTGACTGGGCATGCTCCACTCCCAAACAAGCAACACAAAGCTGATGTGTGTCCCCACCCGTAATATAACAAGGGCAGGGAACAACACACCGTCTTTAATCTTGCTTGCTCGCCATAATAATGATAGATTGGGCTTGACAGACAACAATAAATAGACAAGGACAGATATACAGAGAGCGCTTGCTGAAGGTACAGAAGCTGTCGCGGTCTGATTTCAGGGCTGCTATATAGTTTCCTGGTCTATGACGTCACCTATGTCGTAGTGGGCTTCCATTGGACTGATTTTACAGGTGCTTCACGACGTAGAGCGTTCCCATCGCGTCTCAAACGCAGCTCGAGTTCCCTTGAAAGGGAACTAATAGCATTCATTACTGGATCAAGCGATCAAAATACTTCAAAGTCTTAGATTGGTCTTTCCTACATTAAATGGCTAGTTCACCCCAAAATTAATAATTGATTCACCCTCAAGTTGTTCCAAACCTGTATGAATTTCCTTTTTGTCTGCTGAACACAAAAGAAGATATTTTGAAAATGGTCTACCAAACAGTTGATGGACCCCATTGACTTCCATAGTATGGGAAATAAATGTTATGGAAGTCAATTGGGGCCCATCAACTGTTTGGTTACCGACATTCTTTGAAATAACTTATTTTGTGTTCAGCAGAAGAAAGAATTCATACAGGTTTGGAACAAGTTTGCATTTCGGGTTGAAAATTTAAATAATTTAATTTAAGTAATGAGAAGGAGAATAATGTATAGATTGGACAGAATTGTAGTTCTAAAAACATAACTGCTCAATCACACTGCATGTTTTTTTCTTGGCAAATAGATCAATATATTCCAAGCATACGTTTTCAGTACAACATACATAAATGTATATCATATATTTTGTGTTTACGCAACAATGCAATGCTAACAGTTATTTGAGCCTATCAATTTACCAGACCACTTACTTTATAAATCGTGGCCCAGTCAATAGAGACGTAGAGTCATATTTCATTTAGTTTCAGTTTCAATCTAGAGTATAATGATGTCTAAGTGTTATAATTTATTTGTTATTTGTGTCTATTCATGTATTTTTTTCCCATTTCAGTGCAAGGTTACCTTGGCATCTCCGATGCTTAATGCAAAGCATACACATTAATAAAGGAAAAGGAATTTCTTTGTTTTTGTTTATGACAATGAATGAAAATTTACGGGCTGTTCTTTCTTTCCCACAGGCAAACCAATAAAGGAGGAATTGAAAAGAGGGAGTAATTACACCAGAGGACAGCTCAGGGAAAAAGAGACACATTTTGTTTCTCGTCAAAAGGATAGCAGTTGAAGAACGACAGAAATACAACTGAGATCCAGAATCGCCCTCATGGCTAGGGGGGATGCCGTGATTGTTGATTTGATTGGTGGGAGTGCTGTCAATCATCTGTCCGTTGCAGCCTGAAGGCAGGTTTCACCTTGGTTGTGGGAGAAGGGAGGAGTGGAGGACTGTGAATTCAAATAACTCTGCCAACCGCAGCTGGACCATGTCACGGCTCAGAGGAACTCCATGGATAACACTCACCATGGTTCGTCCGCTGGCTACTCTCCGCCCTTTTCCCTGGATTGTGCTTGCGGCTGCTTGGCTAGCCATTACACAGGGCCAGCAGCAACCTATTGTCACAACAAACTACGGCAAGCTAAGAGGCTTGAAAACATCTCTGCCCAATGAGATTTTAGGGCCTGTGGAACAGTATCTGGGGATTCCCTATGCCCTCCCGCCCACGGGGGAGAGAAGGTTTCAACCCCCTGAGCCCCCCATGTCCTGGCCTGGGATTCGAAATGCCACACAGTTTGCTCCCGTTTGTCCTCAGTTTCTGGAAGATCGTTTTTTACTCAATGATATGTTACCTGTATGGTTCACCGCCAACTTGGATACCGTTGTAACCTACGTACAAGATCAAAGTGAAGACTGCCTATACTTAAACATTTATGTTCCCACCGAGGATGGTATGTAATTTCATTACCATAACATAATGTGATGATTGTCTTTAATTTTTTCTTCTCAACAAGTTTCATCAATGTTTGTTTGCTAATCAGGTTGTAGATATTACATCTTGTTAGTTGTGATAGATCATCTCGGTTGTTTTACAGCACCGTCTGTTTAGTTAGCATCATCACAATGGGACCTTTGAAGATTTTCCAATCTTAGGAAGTTGAGAATTCCCAAATGGCTTTTTGTGTGTTTGTTGCTGAAAGGGAAATTAGATTTGACCATTTTTTTTAGAAAGATACTCATCACATTTAGGTTATTGAGCAAGCTCATGACTATCAATTCAAAGTAAACATTTATTTTTTTTCTTAAAATCTGGCTAGTATAAAATTGTATTGTATTGTAATTGTATTTGGGAATAATTTTGACCATGAATGTTTTGGCTGGTGTATAACCTCTTATGTATTTTTTAATTTATGTTATTTAAATTTAAATGATTTAAAAACAATACAGATAGCACTCAATTGTTTGTCCTATAGGCTTCAGCTGCATGATGGTGAGGTAAATTTAGCTTGAACACTAGATTGACAGATTAAAATGTAAGAAAAGGGATTAACTTGCAACTGAACATCACCTTGCATAACAACAAATGTACTTCTGGGAGAAATCTCTCACGGAGGTTAATTAGCCACATTTGTATCACATTATATATATATATATATATATATATATATATATATATATATATTTATTTATTTTTTACTATAACATCATCATGATAAGATATTTAGCCAGGGATGTGATTAGTCAGTCATTTGGGGAGAGGATAGGGAGCTATGAATATTGTTCTTTATTACATAATGCTTTTTAAACTTTATTTATAAATATAAACTTTGATAAACAGAAGTATGTATTGGAACCTGAATTCTGGAATCTATATTGAAATTTGGAATAACTGGAATAATTAGAAATATTATCCATGATTCTGACCTGAAATCAAAGTTACTATATTCCTATGTATTCATGACTGTTGCAATGCAGTCAATTTCCAACAGAATGTGTCAGAAAATTGTGACATCTCACAGTTTTGCTTTAAAAAAGTCCCTCCTGTGATGTTGAAATTCAATCCTCCTTTGTGTCATACTGAAGATGGTCATCCCCTGTTAGCTTTCAAACGCTTACCGCCCATTATGCCTTGGCTCTCCAAATTGCCCTTTTCAAAATCCTGTGTAATATGGGAACGTCCTGGTATTTTTGACTCAAAGAGGGACTTGCTCTGAAGTTGTGCCACTGTTGAAAGAGGATGACAGATGTAAAAAAGGCCCTTTTGTGCCATATCAAAAGAAAAAAGCATGATTTTTTCAGGGCTAGAATGGGAAAACCTGGATCACCTCTTCCTGATATGTAGAAAACTGGTTAGAGACATACATTTTTAGTTTCCTTCATCTTTTGTTAGCTAGACGCACAAAAGAGACTGGAGTCTGTTAGTGACGGAGTCAGCGTTATCTCTCAGTGTTACGAGTGAAGGCTGTGGAGGTGGCATCCTGTTTTGTTTTGAATTAATCACAATTAATGCCTCAGCCTGAAGGGACGGTCTTGGTGAAGAGACAATGTGGGCTCTCTTCCAGTCTTTAATTGGGAAAGCTAACCAATTTAATTTCTATTGGACTATTCAAAAACCCATACATCGAAAAGAGGCAGTCACGACAAATCAGTGCTTGTTACACTCATTGTTTATCTCAATGGGTGGACTTTTTTAACCTAACATCTGAAATCCAGTCTTGTTTTAAAGGTAATTGAGATCTACATGTAGATTGCAAATGAGTAACTGACACCTATGATCATGTACTGTAATTAATCCCACTCCCTGCTGTTCCACAGCCTATCAGCCTATATATAAATTATATGACCAGACAATTGACACAGGATTAAAAAAAACAAAAATGAAACAATTATAAAGTAAAACAATTATAATAGCAATATATAGCCACAGTGATATGGTAAAATCTTAGTATGTTACTAGAAATACTAGTCATAGTCAGGGACGTGCACAGGAATTATGAGGGGCAGTTGCTCTGACCTGAAAAAAGGGCTTCCTGTACATTCAGTTGTGCTTCTTGCTCGTATTCAGTTCTGATGGTAGGCTACGGGCAACTACGCATGATTTGTAGTATGATTGCGTAAAGGCAACAGGAATTCCGGTAGGGAAAAGAATCGACTGCTAAACCCAGGGCCGATCCTGAACTCCCCCTGGGGCCCTAAGCAAAAGGGGCCCTCTACCTGACCTGTGACGCCGTGAGCTATGTAAACCATTTGCCATTGCCACACAATCACACCTGACACTTCAGTGCTCCCAATACAATCCTCCCTCCTTGAAACAAAACAGTCAAAGAATAAGTACAACAATATAGAACAGAATGAGGTTCAAACAAACAATATTTTTTGAATAGAGTATTTTCTATAGAATGTTGACATAACAAGTGAATATTAACGTAAACATAAATAAGAAGAAAATAATAAATTATAACCCTGAGCTTTGGCTTTTGGGATTAACTTTGGTTCTCTCTACAGCCTGGGTATTTTCGGCATCAGTATGATTTTTATTTATTTATTATTATGCATGTTGAAGCAATTCTTGATTTATGGTTATTATTTACTGAGGGATGTGCATCCATATTGACCAGTATGTCCAGCTAATCAACATTTTAAATTCAATATAGCCTATAAATCAATAGTCAATCAATGTCAAATTGTCAATACATTGCTTTCTATCTTGCATAATTAGTGCAGTTGTTTAGAGTTTTTAACTACACTGAGACTAGATAATCAGTTTCTTGTTTTATAAATGTGACTTTGATTGGGAGTGCCATCATTCACGTGCATGTATTGTACAGTATGTCTGGTCTCCACATATTTCTGCTTGAAAAATGCGAGTTTCATTTCGTGCACGCGCATATGAACGCATGATAACACACGCGACGCGGTTATGTTTTCCGAGCTGCAGTAGGTAAACAAACACCGTTGCACTTTGTAGCTTATCAAAAACAAACGTAATAATTTTTTTTATTTTACTCTCACTTTTGTCAGGCACAAAGTGATGCAAGAGATGCACTGCCTGCCCAGCTAGGTTAGCAAGACCGAAAAACATCAAACTTTGCTGACATCAAACTTAGAGAGGAGAGAACACAAGTTTACCTGATTGTTGTTCCCGCAATTCACTCTCATGGGTTTTTTCTTCTTCATCTTTTCGTGACCAGAAGGATAGTTTCGCTTCATTTTGTCATGGATGTTGTACACATTAATTGACACGCTATGACACGAGATGGAGGCGGGGCCTTAAGTAATTTGTGGGGTCTTACGCACCGGTCGCGTGCAGCGCTGCAGCCACGTAAACAGTTTGCCCTTACCTTACTGACTTTCACTTTCGGTGCATGAATGGAAGTGAATGAGGCTTTGCGATTTAAAAAAAAAAAAAAAATGTATCTAGGCCTATGTGAAATTCTGCAGCCATTGTACGATTTTTATTATTTTTTTCTCGGAAGGGCAACTTGAGTCGAGAAGGGCATATGGGCAGTTGCCCGGGCAACCTGAGCAACCCCCCTGTGCACGTCCCTGGTCATAGTAATTACTAGGCTTAGTCTTATGTCCTACTTCACATGTACCTGTATGTGCAAAACTTGATTCCATCATTTGAGAATGCTCCAAATTACTTCAAAGCAACTGAATCTGACCCTTTTTTGTTTGTTTACCAAAGAGTTCAAATTTCTTCAAATGTGCATATTTTATAAGTAAAAAGTGAAGTATCATAAGTATTTCTTATTTATATAAAGCCGTAAAATGTTTATTTTTATTTTTAATTTTATTTTTTTCAAATCGCAAAGCTTACTTTTTACCTTGAAGTTGTTTTTTGAATCCTAGACTTTCAATCTCATCTCATTCTATTTTACGTCACTAAATATATCTCAGAATGCATCTCAGAAACTGCTGATCTCCTGGGATTGTCACACACAACGGTCTCTAGAGTTTTAAGAGTACGAAAAAGAAAGGAAGAAAGAAAAACATCAGATGAGCAGCAGTTGGTGGTGATGCTGGTGAAATTGCTTCGTTAATGAGAGGGTATGGAGGAGAATGGCTAGAATGGTTCAAGCTGTCAGGAAGGTTACAATAACTAAAATAACAAGGTATTACAACAGTGCTATTCCGAACAACATCTCTGAATGCACACTTTGAACCTTTAACTGGTTGGCGGTAAAAGCATGCAAACACGTTCCTCTGTCTGTCAGCCAAGAACAGGAGGCTGAAGCTACAGTGGGCATATGCTTGCCAACTGGACATTAGATGATTGAAAAACAAACAAACAAAAAAACATCCCTTTGTCTGATGAATCATGATTCTGATGCGATGCAGATGATAGAGTCAGAATTTGGTTAACCACATGAATTCATGGATCCATCCTTCTTTTTATCAACTGCTGTTGGTGGTTAAATGACATGGGGGATTTTTTTTGGCACACTTAAGATCCTTTAATGTCATTTGAGCATCATTTATTCCACATTCAACCTGCTGTGATCTGCAACCTTGTTGACTGTGTGCATCTGGTTATGGCAAGAGTCTACCCATTTTCTGAGTCTCCAGCAGGATAACATGCCATGTCACAAAGACTGGTGATGTCATTGAGTTTATTGTATAATGGTCTCCTGGGAACGGCATGAATGTGAAGCTGACACATTTGGAGGGAATGCGTGATGCTCTCATGTCAGTTTGGACCATAATCTCAGATTGTTTTTACAACCTTCCATTCCATGAAAGCTATACTATAATGCAATCACACATGATCATCTCTCATTTTGTGCCCCCGTGACTATTCATGTGTTGCTGTCAATCACCTCTGAATAATTGGCCATTTCTTTTGGTTAATGTGTTTTGTGTGAAACCTTTATTTGAGCTGTGGGGATATCGACCGCTGGGTAATGATGAGATGTCCTTTAATGTTCAGCCAAAAAAAGGGTTCAAAGCTAGTTTAACTTAGTTCTTCATATTCTTCAGGTTGAATTATTAATGAATAAAATGTAATGAGCTTCTGAACTAAGGGATTAATAAATGTGCTTCGTACATGCTAAAAATACTGATTCAACCTGTGCTCAGGAGAAGAAGAAAAAGTAGATTAATACACTACAGGATGATTTGGAAGTGTCAAACCTGGGCATACACGGGTGGAGGGTATCCCTGTGAATTTTTGTGGTATGCATATCATTAGTGTCAATGTTCAACAGTCTTCCTGAACACATTCCTGTATTAATTATTAATTAGTTATGTTTAAATAAAGTTTTTTTTGTACAATTAAAGGTTACTGCATTGAATTTAAATATATAGATACATAGAAATAGAAGTATACAAACATATATATAAAAAATGCATATATATATATATATATATATATATATATATACATATATATATATATTTAAATAACGCCAAATTATGTAAATTATTATTTTATTAATTCTGAACAATCAAATGTAAATAGCATTAAAATTAATATTAAATGTATTTATTTCTATATATTATGAAATTTACAGTTATACAGTTAAATAATTTTAATATTGTAATATCAAACTAAAATTTCATAAAATTGGAAACTAAAACCGTAAAATAGAATTCCAAAAATAACATTCCATTACTTGTACTATATAAATTGCATCATACAGAATCCATTGTGCCATGTTTCCAAATGTAATTTCATTCATGTTTTAAATCCTCAACAAATTTCAATTAGACAGCATGGTGCTAAAAACTTTCCTTGGAGAATATGGTCCAAACAGACCCTTGATGTCGATTTTACCATATCATTCTGAGCGCAAGTCCGATGATGAAACACTGGAAGAACTAGTTATTCAAACCGTAACCTCCATCTCAAGGACGACTCGAGCAGGACGTTTCTCAGTGATACACTACTTAGTTTGAGGTACATTATGTTGCAACTGTAATTCCTCACCATCAGCATTAACAAGTGGATGTCCATCAACAAACCTATTATTTTACTTGTACTTATTTATTTACCGAACATTTTTCTAATTTATTGCAGTGAACATGTGGAAAATGTATCTATAACAGTGTATACTTTAGCCGAGCTATAGCTGAATGACTGATGTAACATAAACGTTGCTAAAAACAAATCTTGGTCCATGCTTAAATCTTTCCTCAGAGTAGTGAGAACGACAGACAATCTGCATGAATAGACACAGTTTTAGGTAATAGTGGCCCACAACTGATCAGCAGAAATATTCTAGTAAGACAGTAATAATGTGAGTTAACCATGTTAGCAGGAGACCTACACAATATAAAACTCAAAACTAAGTATTTTGCAAATCCTGCATTGAATTCCGAGAGTTCAATGAAGCGTCCAGTTATTCCAGTGTCTTCTCGAAATGATGCTGTCCAGTATCCACAAGAATCAGCTGCAGTGTTGAAAGAGGAGAACGCTCTGCGTGATTACGTCATGAAGCACGTGTAAAATCAGTCCAATGGAAGCCCACTAGGACATAGGTGACGTCATAGACCAGGAAACTATAAAGTAGACAGCTATCGCGACAGCTTCTGTACCTTCAGCAAGCGCTCTCTGTATATCTGTCCTTGTCAATTTATTGTTGTCTGTCAAGCCCAATATATCTATCATTATTATGGCGAGCAAGAAAGATTATAGACGGTGTGTTGTTCCCTACCCTTGTTATATTACGGGTGGGGACACACATCAGCTTTGTGTTGCTTGTTTGGTAGTTGAGCATGCCCAGTCAGTCCTCGAGGGGGCTGATTGTGAGCATTGTATGAGTCTATCTATGAAGACGCTCCGCTCTCGCCGATCGTTCTTTGAGGAGAATGGTTTGGTTCACGCTCACCGCGCGGGTCCCGCTGTTGCCTAGACACGGCGACGACTCGCATTTTGGGGTTCGCAAACGGATCTGACAGCGTGGGTTGGGACGGGCCCCGCCCTATCTCAGCTTTCACCTGCAGATCCAGTGTGCTGCGATTTCCAGTTCCGAGGAATTGGTATCGTTAGTGTTTTGTTAAGAAAAAGTGAACAAAACAAATAAGAATATTAAGAAAAAGGCAGATGTTTGATTTTTCAATAAATAGGCAGCTCATAACTCTGTTGAATAAAGAGGAGCTTTTAAAAGGAGGTTTTTCTAATGCTGTTGCTAGTTAAATATTTATTGGACAGCTGAACATTATGAGAGTGACAATAAAAAGAGTTTATTAGATGAAATATATCTAAAAAACAGGAAAACTCTGTATCTCAGCTTCCTCGTCGGGGACTACTGGTTTTTCCCTATCTCCACACTGAGGTGTCGAGATCGTGGAATAAACTGGTTTCTATTTTATGTGTTTAATACCCAAACGTCTAACTAGAGTAATGTTATGGGTATTAAGTATCATGGTATTACAGTGCCTTGGATTATAGAGACGCTTGCGAGCTTTCTCTCTCCCGAGTCGGCGTCATAATTTTTTAACCCCGACGTTACCCACCAGCCATCTTTAATAATAAATACATTTTATGAGGCAGTACTGGTGGGTAAAGTATTTAAGGACATAGATGAATGTGAGGATGTCAGCATTGACTCTATTCGAGAATATATTCGAGAATATATATATATATATATATATATATATATATATATATGTTTATATGTATAAATTTTTCTGATATAAAAATAAAGAAAAAGAAAGATAAAAATGTCTGTTCTTCTGGACGCTCCGCTTTCAAGAAAACTAAACCGTTCAGCAGGATTCCAGAGGTTTCTTCCTCACCAATCTATGTTCCTGAAACTGGCATAGAGTGCAAAAAAAAAAAAAAAAAAAGACCTGATGCCGAGGCTATCAGGCTTCTAAGGGTGGTCCCCTCCAGGGTAGGGACGGTTTTGAGAAATCGTTTCTCCTCGGCGCCCTCTGGGGTGCGACTCTCTGAGGAGGGTCGCAGCGCTGCCAGTTCGGTTGTTCCCTGCCGGTTTGCCGCTTCAGGGCGCCGAGGTGTCAGCGTCCCCGTGCAATCCTCCGAGGAGGGTTGTAGAACGGTCAGTTCGGTTGTTCTCGAGAGAGACTGGTTCCCTTATCTGAATTTCTGGCAGCGTGGAAACTTCTGCCAAATATTTTCTCTATTGGTCCTGTACATAATAGAAAAGGGTTACAGCTGGGTTCTCGTCCGCCCAGATTTCAGGGGGTCCTCCCTACGGTAGTGGACTCACAGCAGGCTCTGGTTATGGAGCAGAAAGTACTGACACTTCTTCAAAAAGGAGCTATAGAAAGGGTTTCTCCTCCCAGCAGAGACTCAGGGTTTTACAGCCGTTACTTCATTGTTCCAAAGAAGGATAGAGGGTTGCGTTCTATTCTAGATCTGCGCCATTTAAACAGCAGAGTTCAGAAACTCAAGTTCAGAATGCTTACACTCAAACAGATTGTATCACAGATTCAGTCCGAGGACTGGTTTGTCTCAGTAGACTTGAAGGACGTGTACTTCCAAGTATCTATCCATCCTAATCACAGGAAGTTCCTGAGGTTCGCTTTAAAAACGGGGGCGAAGCATACCAGTATCGGGTTCTTCCATTTGGCCTAGGTTTATCACCCCGCACCTTTACAAAATGTGTGGATGCAGATCTGGCTCCTTTGAGACTCCAGGGCACTCGCGTATTATATTATATCGACGATTGGTTGATCCTAGCTCAATTTGAGCATATGGCAGTTCGGCATCGAGATGTCGTTCTGTCTCATTTCATTTTGTCTTCGTTTCCTGTTTACAAATCTTGGCTTTGGGGTCCATATGACCCCAACAATTGATAGAGTAATTGTACAAAAAATATACATTTTTAATAATACAAATAACATATCATTTTTTTTGTTTACTTCTCATCTATTCATTAATGCTGTGTTTTGGGGGATATGAAGTACTTTTTTACCTATTTACTGCAGAATTCCTCCACTACTCCATTAGCATATGTATGAAATATTAATTTTTTATTAAAAAAACGCATTAATAATGATCAAATTTAAATAGGAATTGTTTCTGGATATTGATATAGGTGTTAGATGCATAATTCTGCCATCTGCTGGTTAGCTGTTTTTTGTAGATAATATATTTTTAGCCTGGAATTGTAATTACCATATGCATCCAGCAGAGGCCCCATAGAGATCCATTCATTTTTCTGGATGTGACTTCCTGTTCTTATAACAGTTTTTGTTATGCATATATATATTTAAACGTTTAAATACATTAAATCAGTATTTTGTCAAAGTTTAGAATTATTTTTGTTGTTGTTTGAGGTCTTTTGAAGTATCTTGTTATTGCTATAGTGCTATATAAATGTGCAGTAATGCCAAATAAATTTGCGATAATGCCACATAACTTACCACTAAAAGAAAATACTTGATTGCAATTACATATTTCAATAATCAAAATGTACAAAATTATTAACTTTAGAATAAAAAAATAATTTTTAAAAAGTAAATAAAAACAAAAAACAAACAGCTATAGGCAGATATGAACAGGAGTGAAGAGTAAATACACCTGTGTGTCTGTGTGTGTTTGTGTGTGCGCACGTGCATGTGTGTGTGTGTGCAATCATGCTCATTCCACATTGTTTTTTTCTCTAATGCCTGGCCTTCATTTATGTGTGAACATTTTTAGATTCATGCTGGAATTATTGGTTTTATTTCCCAATTTCTATAAAAATGCACTCTTTTGCTGTCGCACCTGTTTGTTTGTTTGTGTGTTTCTCTGTGTGTATGTGATCTGTGTGTAATCATGTTCTTTCCATATTGTATTTGTGCTCTCATAGCATACCCTCATTTGTGTGTGAAAGTTTTAGATTCATGCAGAAATTATTGATTTTATTTCCCAATTTCTATAAAAATGCTCTCTATTGCAGTCACACCTCTCTCTATCTGTGTGTGTATTAGTGTCTGTGTGTGTGTGGGCGCACATGTGTGTGTGTGATAATGTTCATTCCATAATTGTATTAGTGATCTAGTACCATGCCTTCATTTATGTGTGAGAATTTTCAGATTTATGCAGGAATTATTGATTTCATTTGTCAATTTCAATAAAAATGCTTTCTATTGGAGTCACACCTGTGTGTGTGTGTGTTTGTGTGCGCGTGCACGTGTGTGTGCAAGTGATCATGTTCGTTCCACATTGCATTTGTGCTCTAGTACCAGGACTTCATTGCGGTATGGAAAGTTTCAGATTTATTCTGGATTTATTAATTTTTTTTGACAAATGAAAAAAAAAACTTTTTTTTTTCGATTTTCCCATTCATTTCAATGTGGGGTCATATTGACCCCGAAGACAAGAAGTGTACAATTTTTTTTTACATGCCTATAGAACAACCGAATCAAGCCCAGTTTTTTTGTGTGTGTATAGATAGATAATGTAGGAAAATTGACAAAATCTTATTCCACTGAGATGAAGGGAACCATTTTTTTTTACTAAGGAAAAGTCGATTGGGGTCATATAGACCCCAGTACCAAATTCAGGGTTAAAGATGTTGGGGTTGCCACTCAACGCCAGAAGAGTGTGATCCTCCCAGCTCAGAGGACCATTTTTCTAGGTGTAATATGGGTTTATCTAGGCCAGTCACTCACTGTGAAACAGTTTCAGACTGTGGGTCTCATGTCAGCTGCGTTCAACGTAATTACTTTTGGCCTTCTGTACATGAGACCCCTGCAGTGGTGGCTCAGGACCAAGGGGTTTTCTCCGAGGGGAAATCCGTTTTCGCATGATCAAGGTCACGCGGCTATGCCTACGTGCCTCGGTCATGTGGAAGAACCTTGGTTCCTCGCCCAGGCCCAGTGTTGGGGGTTTCTTGTCAACGCATAATGCTATCGACGTATGCTTCCCTCACAAGTCGGGAGCGATCATGAGTGGTCGCTCGGCGTAGGGTCCGGACAACACACTGACGATCTCGTATATCAGAGCAGATATCCTGTTGAGGCAGGGGCTGAGGCCCGGGGAATGGAGACTTCACCCCGAGGTGGCGGAGCTTCTATGGGAGATCTTTGGTCAAGCCCCCGATATCAATGCTCCCGGGAGTTCTACCTGGGGTGCGACTCTCTGAGGAGGGTCGCAGCGCTGCCAGTTCGGTTGTTCCCTGCCGGTTCGCCGCTTCAGGGCGCCGAGGTGTCAGCGTCCCCGTGCAACCCTCTGAGGAGGGTTGTAGAACGGTCAGTTCGGTTGTTCCCTGCCGGTTCGCCGCTTCAGGGCGCCGAAATGATTGTTCAATCAAATCCAGAGGCCAGTCTCGAGAGACTGGTTCCCTTTTCGGAATTTCTGGCAGCGTGGAAACTTCTGCCAAATATTTCTCTATGGGTCCTGCACATAATAGAAAAGGGTTAAACGGAGTTGTGGAAACGGTGGGCTTGGCCTCTGAGGGGGCCCAGCTCATAGAGAATCCGGTCCATAGAACTCCATAGAATCCGGTCTCTCGACTGAGGTCGTTGAGACCGTCCTTCAATCCAGAGCTCATTCCACGAGAAAACTATGTACATTGAAATAGAAACTGTTCTCTACATGGCGTGGAGAACGTTTTTTAAATCATGTTAACTGCCCGGTTGGTACAGTTCTCGATTTCCTCAAGACCGTTTCTCTGCTGGATTATCTCCCTCCACCTTAAAGGTGTTCGTAGGGGCTATATCTGCTTATCACCCCTCTCTGGGCTTCTTTTGGGAGAGATCCACTTATTATTTGTTTTCTCCGTGGTACATTGAGGCTCAGGTCTGCACTGCAATCTAGAGCACCGGCTTGGGATTTGGCCATTGTACTTGAGGGTTTGGCCTTTGGCTCCCTTCGAGCCCATCGAGGAGGTTTCAGAAAAATTCCTCACTCTAAAGACTATATTTCTCCTTGCTATTTCGTCTATCAAGAGAATGGGTGATTTACATGCTCTGTCTGTTGCTCCTTCATGTCTTGAATTTGCACCTGGTATGGTGAAAGCATTCCTCTACCCTAGACCGGGTTATATTCCTAAGGTCCCACTAAATGTTGGGGGCCCAATAGTGCGGCAGGCCTTTTGTCCTCCTGCCTTTAATACCCCAGAACAGGAACAGCTTGACCTGTTATGTCCAGTCCGGGCTTTAGATGCCTACGTTCACAGAGCTGCTCTGTGGCGTAAATCTGAGCAATTATTTGTTTGTTTTGGGTCACTCAAGATAGGATGCCCTGCATCTAAACAGGTGATGAGTAAATGGATAGTCGAGGCTATTTCATTGGCTTATGAAGCGGCCGGACAGCCTTCACCTATGGCTGTGCGGGCCCATTCTACTTGGAGTATGGCGGCCTCTATGGCCTTAATTTCGGGAGTTTCCCTTCTTGACGTGTGTAATGCGGCAGGATGGTCCTCTCCGCTTACATTTGTCAGGTTTTATGACCTGGACCTCTCCACTCCTGGGGCGAGGTTGCTTGGTTCTTAGTGTGCGCAGGACTTCACACAGAACTGGCATTTGTCACTATGGCGTAGTGGGTATGGGGTTCCCACCGCGTCTCAAACGCAGCTCGAGTTCCCTTGAAAGGGAACGTCTCAGGTTACGTATGTAACCCTGGTTCCCTGATAGGGAACGAGACGCTGCGTTTGCCTGCCATACTTCCTGCATGCCCTGATCGACTTGCTTCAGGTTTTTCAGAAGCTGTCGCGGTCTGATTTCAGGGCTGCTTTATAGTTTCCTGGTCTATGACGTCACCTATGTCGTAGTGGGCTTCCATTGGACTGATTTTACACGTGCTTCATGACGTAATCACGCAGAGCGTTCCCACCGCGTCTCAAACGCAGCGTCTCGTTCCCTATCAGGGAACCAGGGTTACATACGTAACCTGAGACGTTTTCCCTGGTGTCTTCGCGCAATAAGTGGGCGGGCAATATGCTAATGTTTCGTCTTGACGTCACAACGAAACGGCTTATGACTCGTTTGAAAAACGATTTATTTAATTTACTCAGAGTCGACTCTTACTTTTGAAAGACAATAACTTTATACACGGTGCACTTTCAGATTTAAAACTTTGCAGGATGTTTTCATTCCCTTAGAGCTATGTTACACACTACATGAAAGGTCATTTTCAAAAATCCGTAATAGGGGCACTTTAAATGATGTTCAAATGGCATTAACACTAAAAAAAGTGAGAGAAAACAGCAGTAAGTGTGTTATGTTATTATCATGGCAGCCAAATACATTGCAAGCTGATTTGAAAAGATATTCTATGAATGAAAGAATGTGCAAAATCAGCTTGCAACGACAAATATTAATTTAATTTAATTAATTTCATCCCAGTGAGAATTAAAAAATTATACTAGAGACAACAGTTATAGGGGTTTCAACATTTCAGATCGGAAGAATGGACTATTCACCATTTACAACATTCTGTTGGCATTGGTAGACCTATTCAGGAAAAAAAAATTGAATAGCACTGAAAATCCTTCTGTGACACAAATGTAGGATTTCCAGTTTGAAATGGGACATGTCATATTTTGTGTGGTATCTTTCATTTGGTTGACAGCATTCATTTCAAAATCCTAGATATGAATATTTAGCTGTTAAAAATGCTTTTTCGACCTCTGAATGAAATTATCCTCAGTCTTAACATTAATTAAATCATTTTATGTAAGCACATCAAGCTGATCTGTCTAAGCCAATGTAACCATAACATCACTTATACAGGCATTTATGTAAGGCTAATGTTGAAAGACTCTAGCGTAGTGAATACACATTTATAGAATATTTTGTGCACTTTAAGCACTAGTTAGAGTCGCCGTCAGGTAATTTTCTGTGCACCTTTATTTTTTTTAAAGGTATTATTAAAGGTGGGGTACGTGATTCTCTTTTTTGTCCATTTTTTCAAAATAACTTGAAATCCTATTCCTAACCCACTTACAGCCACTGAGTTAGAAGGACTGAAATGAAAATTAAGCAATTTAATCATCCGTGGAACGGGCAGGACTCGAAAAACTCCATCTAATCATTTCCAAGACCACCTAGAATCATTGGACAGTAAGTTCGTCAATCAAACGGTCGTACCACACCCCCCTCCCCCCCTCGTGCGCATACTCAAAACGTCTCGGTTACGTATGTAACCCTCGTTCCCTGAGTAGGGAACGGAGACGTTACGTCGGATGACGACGAATGGGGTTTCGCTTAGAAAGCCTATCAACTTTGAGTATTACAAAACGAGCCAATGGCAAAGAAATGCCATGGGTCTGCGGAATTTGCATGACGTAACTCCGCCCCACCTCGTGGGTATAAAAGGAGGACGCCAGCAACAGGCAGATATGTTTCTTCGCTGAGGAGCCAAGACTGAGCTCAGGCGATCCCCGCGATACAGCGGAAAGTGGCAGGCAGACGTAACGTCTCCGTTCCCTACTCAGGGAACGAGGGTTACATACGTAACCGAGACGTTCCCTTTCGTTGTCAATCCGAGTTACGTCGGATGACGACGAATGGGGTTACCAGTCTAATCACGCCACCTTCTCAGCTGTCTTCCAGTGCCCTGCGTAAATCTGAGATCCCTGTCGTGAGACTGGCACGGACGAAGGACTCCTATTTAGCACAGGAATACCAAGGTACACTGGGGAGCATATCCCAAAGTTTAGGGGAAATATGCAATTACTGCCAACCCAGAGGGGGGGGACTTAGAGAATACACATATGACCCGAAGGAGACATATGGAGAACACTGGGGTGTCCAGCCGCAGGTGGAATATTTCAACCCCAGGGGTGGCAAGGTGGCTTGCCAAGGGAAAGACACACACTCAGAGAGGCTTACAGTGGAAATACACATGTGGGGGTCGCTCAGAGGAGGGACCATGCACACGGGAGGCACCTAGCCGACGCACAGGCAATAGACACTGGCGCCAACGTCAGGAGTGCTGGAGGAACTCAGGGCTTTTCAGGGAAGCTCACCTGAGGAGAATATCGCACGTATCCAGTCCGTGGAGTGGAATGGCGAGCAAGCGAAGACACCTGAGCGGGTCCAGTACTAGCTGGTTGAAGCGAGTACATGAGAGGACACTGGCTCCACTCGGAGATTGTAGAATCTGGCGAATGTGTTAGGTGTCGCCCAGCCTGCAGCTCTGCAGGTGTCTGTTAGCGAGGCGCCATGCGCTAGAGCCCAAGAGGATGCCACACTCCGGGTGGAGTGGGCGGTCACACCAAGGGGGCACGGTCGACCTTGCTGCTGGTATGCCAAGGCAATGGCGTCCACTATCTAGTGAGACAACCTTTGCTTGGAGAGAGCCTTTCCCTTCAGCTTCCCACCATAACAGACAAAGAGCTGGTCTGAGGTCCTGAAACACTGCGTCCTGTCTACATAGGCGCGGAGGGCGCGTACTGGACAGAGCAGTGCCAAGGCTGGGTCTGCCTCCTCCGGGGGCAGCGCTTGCAGGTTCACCACCTGGTCCCGGAAGGGAGTGGTAGGAACCTTGGGCACATATCCAGGCCGGGGTCTCAGGATCACGTGAGAGTAAGCCGGCCCAAATTCCAGGCACGGAGAATGCATGCAAGTCCCCCACCCTCTTGATGGAGGCCAATGCAACCAGGAGCGCTGTCTTCATAGACAGGAACTTAAGCTCCACTGATTGCAAAGGCTCAAAGGGAGCACTCCGCAGGGCAGTTAGAACCACTGAGAGGTCCCAAGAGGGAACGAGAGGAGGACGAGGAGGATTCAGTCTCCTCGCTCCTCTCAGGAACCTAATGATCAGGTCGTGCCTTCCAACAGACTTACCTTCGACTGGGTCATGGTGTGCGGCAATAGCGGCAACATAGACTTTCAGGGTGGAGGGAGACAGCCTTCGCTCCAGCCTATCTTGAAGGAAGGAAAGCACGACACTAACCGAACATCTCCGGGGGTCTTCTTGAAGAGAAGAGCACCAGTTGACGAAGAGGTTCCACTTCAACGCGTAGACGTGTCTCGTGGACGACGCTCTAGCGGAAGTGATGGTAGCCGCCACCGTAGGTGGAAGGGTACTCAAACCTGCTTCGTCCCGTCCAGGAGCCACACGTGGAGGTTCCAAAGATCGGGACGAGGGTGCCATAGGGTGCCCCGTCCCTGAGAAAGGAGGTCCTTCCTCAGGGGAATCGGCCAGGGAGGTGCTGTCGCGAGGAGTACTAGTTCGGAGAACCAGGTCCGGGCGGGCCAGTATGGCGCGACCAGAATGACCTGCTCCTCGTCCTCCCTGACCTTGCGCAGGGTCTGCGCAAGAAGGCTCACTGGGGGAAACGCATATTTGCGGCCCCGCGGCCAGCTGTGCGCCAGTGCATCCGTGCCGAGCGTGCCCTCGGTCAGGGAATAGTACAGGGCGCAATGGGTCGAGTCGTGAGAGGCAAACAGATCTATCTGTGCGTCCCCGAACTGGTCCCAAATCAGCTGAACCGACTGGGGATGGAGTCGCCAATCTCCCGGGAGGGGCTGAAGCCGTGAGAGCTCGTCGGCTGCACAGTTCAGGGCTCCGGGGATGTAAATGGCATGAAGCGACCTCAGATGCTTCTGACTCCATATGAGGAGGTGGCGGGCGAGTTGCGACATACGGCGGGAGCGTAGACCACCTTGATGGTTGATGTACGCTACAGTTGCGGTATTGTCTGAACGGACTAGTACGTGTTGGTTCTTGAGCACGGCCCGGAAGCGGCGCAGAGCAAGACGTACGGCCAGCAACTCGAGGCAATTGATGTGCCAGAGGCGGCGGGGTCCTGTCCAGGAGCCCGCGGCAGCACGTCCATTGCACATGGCACCCCAGCCCGTGGAGGAGGCATCTGTCGTTACAACAACATGCCGCGAAGCTCGTTCCAGGGGCACTCCGGCCCGTAGAAAACTGAGGTCCGACCAAGGGGTGAAGGTCTGACGGCAGGACGGAGTAACAGTTACTCGGAAGGTGCCGTGTTGCCATGCCCACCTCGGGACTCGGTCGCGAAGCCAAAGCTGAAGCGGTCTCATATGAAGCAATCCGAGCGGTGTTGCCACGGCTGCAGATGCCATATGCCCCAGGAGCCTCTGAAAGAGTTTCAGTGGAACCGCACTCTTGCCCTTGAACTGTCTCAGGCAAGTCAGCAGTGACTGCGCGCGCTCGCTCGTAAGCTGCGCGGACATGGCGACCGAGTCGATGTCCATACCGAGAAAAGAGATCCTCTGCACGGGGCAAAGTTTGCTCTTTTCCCAGTTGACCCGAAGGCCCAGACGAGCTAGGTGCCGGAGCACTAGGTCCCTGTGTTCGCATACCTGGTCTCGAGAGTGAGCTAGGATCAGCCAGTCGTCGATGTAGTTCAGGATACGAACCCCGTGTTCCCGAAGGGGAACAAGGGCTGCCTCGACGACCTTCGTGAAGACGCGAGGAGACAGGGCTAGCCCGAAAGGGAGAACCGCGTACTGGTATGCCTGCCCCTCGAAGGCAAACCGAAGGAACGGTCTGTCTCGAGGGAGAATGGAGACATGAAAGTAGGCGTCCTTCAGGTCGATTGCTGCAAACCAATCCTGGGGCCGCACACATCCGAGAATGTGTTTGGCAGTGAGCATCTTGAACGGCAGCCTGTGAAGGGAACGGTTCAGCACACGCAGGTCCAGGATTGGTCGTAACCCACCGGTTTTCTTGGGGACAATGAAGTACGGGCTGTAGAAGCCGGTCCTCAAAAGATTCCCCCCCGGCCCTCCACCGGGGGAAGGAGTGGTCCTGCTACCATCTCCTGAGAAGTAATTTTCAGCATCCCTGAGTAGCCCGTCTCAGGAGCGCCGCTTGGCCCGGCGTTTAGCGGGGGGCGGGGCTGGAGAGGGCTGGGGCACCTTCTTACGGCTTCCTCCGCGACCGGGCCTGGGTGGAGGCTGCTGCTTGGGCCGGGCGGGAGGGGCGGGAGCCGCAGGAGGGCGCCCTCGGCGGCGAACAGACTGAGGGATCTGCCCGGTCGGCTGGGTGGAGGCAGCAGCGGGCCGTCGGGGCAGAATGTGCCTAATGGCCTCAGTCTGTTTCTGGGCGGTGGAGAACTGTTGGGCGAAATCCTCCACCGCACCGCCGAATAGGCCGGCCTGGGACATGGGGGAGTCGAGCAGGCGAGAGCGCTCAGCGTCCCGCATGTCAGCCAGGTTCAGCCACAAGTGTCTCTCCTGGACCACAGCTGTGGACATCACCAGACCCAGGGAGCGTGCGGTCACCTTCGTCGCCCGGAGGGCGAGGTCGGTGGCGGCGCGCAGCTCATCGAAGAGCCCTGGGTCCGTCCTACCCTCGTGCATGTCCTTTAGCATCTGCGCCTGATAGACCTGCAGAGTGGCCATGGCATGCAAAGAGGCAGCCGCCTGTCCCGCCGCTCCGTAGGACTTCGCCACTAGGGTAGACGAGAACCTACAGGCCTTGGATGGGTGCTTAGGCTCGCCGCGAGAAGAGGCACTCTGAGGACACAACTGCATCGCAACAGAGCGCTCAACCGGGGGGAGCCCAGTGTACCCACGGGCAGCTGCCCCATCGAGGGGAGGAAAGGCGGATGAAATCAACGAGCGGTCGCGGGAAGACATGGGAGTCTTCCAGGACTTCGATATTTCATCATGCACGTCCGGGAAGAAAGGTATTGGGGCAGGCTGAGGACGGGAAGCCGCAGCTGCACCCAAAAACCAATCGTCCAGCTGCGAGCGCTCAGGACAGGGTGGAGGGTTCCACTCCAAACCAATGCTCGCGGCCGCCCGGGAAAGCATGGCCGTCATCTCTGGATCAGACTGAGCCACAGCCGTATTCACACCCGAGGGTGGCAGCTGTGACGAGTCGTCACTTCCAGACGAATCAGACCCGCCTAGTGATGCTGCGATCGACATCGCATCTTCCTCTGGAGCGCCAAAGGACACCCGCGGGACCTCAAAGGACGGTCCCGCGATGATCCCCTGAACGCTCGCGGGTTGCAACACTGGAGAAGGTGCTGCGGGGCACGGACACATAGTCGGCGCTTTGTTCCACACACTCACCCTCAGATCACCCTGGCCACCAGCCGAAGTAGAGCCTCTCGAGGAGGCGCTAGATCGGGGTGTGGATGAGGGGACTCTCACTCTTGCGAGATCCTTGAGTCTCGATCTAAGTGTTGCGATGGTCATGTTCCCACAGAAAGAACATGACTCATCCACGAGCGCTGCTTTAGCGTGATCAAAGCCCAAACACACCAAGCAGCGCTCGTGCCCATCAGAGTCAGACACCAGTCGACCGCAACCAGAAGTGCACGGGCGAGGCATCTTTAAAAAGACGTGCCGCGTGCAAGCTCTTTTTGTGAGAGAAACTCAGTGCTGAAGCGCCCGCGGAGAACACACTCGCTGGCAAACCACGCTCAGATAAGCAGGAAGTGTGCACTCGCCGGGAGATCGCCGTCACACCAACACTGGAGAGTTGCTCGTCTCGTAAGAAGCTGACAATCAGAGATAGCTTAAGGAGTGAAGAATTACACTTGGCTCCGAAGCGAAAACATATCTGCCTGTCGCTGGCGTCCTCCTTTTATACCCACGAGGTGGGGCGGAGTTACGTCATGCAAATTCCGCAGACCCATGGCATTTCTTTGCCATTGGCTCGTTTTGTAATACTCGAAGTTGATAGGCTTTCTAAGCGAAACCCCATTCGTCGTCATCCGACGTAACTCGGAGTGACAACGAAAGGGAACTCGTGATGCATGCGCATCTCGTCAGTAAAGCCGGTTCCATGATTAGTAGTAAATCGTTATTACAATCTGCATCTGAGTTTTCGCTTGTGCATGATTGCGCGTCCGTGTTCTTCGAATGGGTGGAGTCAGAGCCAGTGTTGGAGGAAAGAAGGTAGGACCAATTGAATTGTGTATTTTCAAAATCTGCCAGTCGTTTTCCAAATCACATACCCCACCTTTAAGAAGATATTTCATGGTATTATGTATTTGACCAAACTCATATTTTAATATTCATTCATTTTTTTGTAGGTATATTGTGTTTTAGTAATATTAGAATTAGAATGTTGATGTGATACAGTGTAAAAACTAACTATAGGCTATATACATAAGAATGGAAAACTCTAACTATTTTGCTGGCCATAAGTTTATTGTAGTAGTAGTTTACCACATTCTGTTGGCATTGGTAGACATATTCAGGAAAAATCTTATAGCACTGACAATACTTCTGTGACACAAAAGTAGGATTTCCAGTTATGAAATGAAAGATTCCGTCTTGTTTTGTGCGGAATCTTTTATTTGGTTGACAGCATTTCGAAATTATAGATATTAGCATTTAGCTGTTAAAATTGCTTTTGAGACGTCTGAATGAAATTCTCAGTCTTGACATTAATTAAATAAATAAATATATATATATATATATATATATATATATATGTTTTTTTTTTTCTCCTGAAGACTTGCATCAGGTTGAGCCTGGCACTGGTGGCTATTATTTAGGACTGGGGTGGTCTAAACTGAGGTTGGACCCACTCCTGAAAAGCAAGGTGAGGTTGCTTTACTACGCAACCCCAAGGCGTTCCATTTAGCGTCAGTGTGACAATATCTAGTTTATTCATCAAACTCTAGAGGGCGCAGGCACATCATTACCACATGACACAAGCTAATTAGCCTCTTTTGATCCTGCTGCCAATGTGATTTAAATAGTCTGGTTCATTGTTTTCTGTAAGCTAACCCTTGAAGCGCATTATCAGAGTTCTTCTGAAACCTTCCACCTCCCTCAGCTCCACCTGCCTACTGTAGATCTGCCATTGTTATGTCTATTTATGTAGCAGCAGCATATCTTATATGCTCACAGCAGTATGTCTGTGTATCTATTAGCAGTAGTAAGTCCATACTTGCTCTCCTGCAGCAATAATCCACAGCAGCAACAACAGCGTATAGCAGATCTAGTCTGCCAAGAGCAAATATATTAATGTTGCCATATTCAATAACATGCTAAAACTATTCAGAGTTTTCATGATTTAATTTTTAAGCGTATAACTCTTCAGTCTGGCTGTGGAATTCAGGTTAATGTGTAAAATGTCTGTGAAAGGAACGTTGCTCTTTTAGCTAAGAGCACAAAACTTCAGTTGGTGAAATTACTAATTACTACCGAGGGATTACACAGCAGTGTGTAGGGCAGTTGATTATGGAAGCATATGAGTACTAATATTCAATTTGAAATGTAATATGCAAAATGACAATGCAATATGTAAAATGGCAATGCATTTATGTTTTTGAATTTACATTTTCCATTACATTTGTGCAACGTTCGTGCAAAATGAAAATGAAAAAAGAATTATATAATTTACATTTGCCATTTCCTACACTAGTTTTAATATGTAAATTGATACATATTTTAATGCTTTATAAGTTGCAAAATTTAAAATTTAAATATATTACAGAAATGATTAGATATTTTAACATTTTCAAGCAAAAACTGTAGCAAAATGATAATTTAAATGTTATTTTTCTTAATTGCATTTACACTCACAGTTAAGACACTTAAAGGGTCACTCCACCCATTTCAACATTAATCTTTATTGAAAGTGGGTTATATATGTAGTCGAAATGTAAAAGAAATTTTGAATTTGGTGCCCTCTTGACCGAGAAAAGACAGAAAATAACTTTGGGGTGCATTTGTATGTAAGACAACAACTCCCACAATGCAGCTCCGCAAGCCACTCCCACTAATCCAGAACAGCGCAAACATCAGAGAAATCACTCTTCCGTCTACAAGAAGGCTAGCTGCCAAATGAGTTTGAAATTCATTTCACAAAAAATGTCTAGTTAGTTGGCTGTGGCGAGCAGGACGAGGGCGAGGGACGTGAGAGGACGACGCGATTGATAATGAATGACACCTGTGCAGCGGTCTCATATCTCTCACGGAGGAGCGGAAGCACAAAAGGAACAGGCCTGATTTTATGTTTTGTTTCTGTTGTGTGTGGCCAGCTGGCTTATACTTTTGTTTTGTATTTGTTTATTTTACTATTAAAACATTCAAATGTTCGCCGGTTCCAGCCTCCTTCTTCCCACAACAACGAACCCCGTTACATTGGCAAACATTAGTGAATTACTCGTTTGTATTTCTTTCTATATGGTGAATTATTGCATGATACCTGGATGTTCAGTCAGGCGAAACTAGGATGGTTCACATCACAACACAAACGTCCGTGTGGTCATCTGATTCAGAGATTTCGTCCAGGAGAAATTGCGATCGTTGAAATTCTCTGCAGCAGACGGACTCTATCTGTGTCCGTAGCGCACAGCGAGAGCACACGCACCAGCAGCCCGCCTCAGCTCGACCCAGTCCGGGCTCCTCGTCCGCGACAGGCAGCCGCCTCCTGATCCTCCATCAGCCTCAGCTGCTCTTCACTATATTGCGGCTCGTAAAGATAGCCACGAACAGCGGATTCGAGCAGCAGAATTTCAAAATCCTCTATTCCATATCATGTTTAGTTTCTTCCGTCATTGTCGTAACTTCCTATATCCACAGCGCTTGTTAGCTTAGCTTATAAACAAGATGGCTGATATTGCTTTCAGTATCTGCAAGTGAAGTCCCACCCACTGATCTGTGATAGCTCTGTTAGCGCATTAGGCACAACCCCCTATGGGCGGGTTTGAAAGGGTGGGAATTTATGCTTGTAGTCTATACAGAAATCCCCCCTTTTTACACTTCCTCCTACAATGACGTCAAATGACGATTTTTGCGTCATTGTAGGAGGAAGTGAAAAAGGTAAATAGTAGATTTCTCTCGTCTCAGGGGAAAATGAAAGAATGTTGCACGACCATTCAATAGTATGACTGGTTGTCTAACAATGGACCTCTTAATGCAAATGGGTGGAGTGTCCCTTTAACTGCCGTGAACGAGCAGCGCCTGGTGTTTATTCGTAAGCGTGAGCGCTCGTAAGCGGGCACGTAACTTACATTCATAGCCATGGGCAGAATAGCCTCCGGGTTCCGATCGCCGCACTTCGTGGGCTCAGGAAACTGAACCGGAGGTATGGGCGCGGCGCGCGTGCCCTCGGTGCTCGAATACGGCAGCTCGCTGACAGCGGTAGCTGGCTGTTTCATATGTGACGTCCCGATTGCTTTGAATGGGGAACGTTTTGTGATAGCTTTGTGATACGCGAGCGGCGCCCGGGGCAGAAAGTTTGTTAGTAGGCGTGAGTGCTCGTGAGCGGGCACGTAACTTACATTCATATGTGACGTCCCGGTGGCTTTGAACGGGGAATGTTTTGAGATAACTTTGTGATGCGCGAGCAGCGCCGGGCGTTTACTAGTAAGCGTGAGCGCTCGTAAGCGGGCACGTAACTTTCATTCGTATGAGGCTGTTTTGGCTGTGTGACAGTGCGGGCAGAGAGTAGGCGTGAGCACAGAGTTGTGGGCACATTTCCTACATCTAGCACTCGAGCGGCATTTGCCAGCTTTATGAGAGTGGGCTCTGTGAGTGTGAGAGTCACGGGGGTATCGTGCTTGCCTGTAGGGGTGAACACTGAGATGTGGGCACATTTTCTACACTTAGAGCACCACGGCATGAGCCGGATAGCCAGAAGTTATACTCTTGAGATTTTGCAGGCGAGCGGGTTGCATTACCGGCTCGTTGGCTGCCGAATACATCGCTGCAGTAGCCTTTCTAAGGGAACTGACAGGGCGAGATGTTTCAATGGTGGTCCGGCCGCGACGGGACTCAACCGTCTTTTGAGAGATTTGTCTGGGTCGTCGTAGCAACGGCGGTTGTGTGCAGGCGAGCGGGTTGCATTACCGACTCATTGGCTGCCGAATACACCGCTGCAGTAACCTTTGTAGCCTTCCTGGATCGAGGAGGAGGCGGAGTGATGTGAACTCGACCACTCCTCGCTGTCCGATGCCAGGATGGAACAGCTGTCACCTGGGTCAATTCCTTCAGCTTTGTCCCCTGAGGTGGCGGCAATAAGGGCTGAAGCCGGCAGCTGCGCGTCCGGAAGGGGCAGAGAAGGAGAGAGAGAGGCTGGCGGGATGCATTCCGGTGACCTCAGGTTCCGGTCACCTCTGTGAACGGCACTTCTTCTTGCGCGGTCCAGAGGGCGGAGTGACAGCTTCCACATTGAAGGCCTTGAGTCGAGCCCAGAGGGTCGACAGCGGAAGCGCATCCCAATGCTCGCAGCCCCCCAAATCCAGGCAGAGAGCGCAGATCACGTGGCGGTCTCCTGCGCTGAGTAGGGCTCTACACGAGCCACAGGAAATGCGAGGCATTTTGAGAAAAATGCCTCGCGCTCTTTTAGAGAGTGAGTGTCGCGGTGGCGAACACCCACAGAAAGCAAAGCACTAAAAGGATACTTGTCGCCGGATAGCGTAGCAGCTACGGAAGGCTGAAGGCGGCGAAGACGACCGGCTTCCTCAGGCGCTTTCCTCTGCGTGCTGGTCGCTGGTTTCGGCGGAGGCGGCTTCTCTCAGAGTCCAGCGATGCGGAGAGCTTTGCTGAAGAGATGAAAATCAGTGAGCTTCCTACCGAGCCTGACTTTTATATGCTAAACCACACCCCTTTTGGCGGGCTGTGACGCGTAAAGGGCAGACGTCACGCGCGAGGCTCAGTGGTAGGCTGCTGCCGTTGCCGCAGGGTGGCCAATGAGCACGCAAGACTGCCTGCTCTAGGTCTGCTAGCTGCTGCACTGCGTTGACAATAAATGGAAAAATTTGGATAATTTTTTGGCTTCAATATCTCGAGAAAAGATGACTTTACCCGTAGCGTAAGCAACTTACGCAATACGAGAGAACCTCTCGTAAGAGAACTAATGTTTGAAATGGCAAATGTAAATTATATAATTGAATTATCATTTTTATTTTGCACCAAACGTTTCATAAATGTAATGGAAAATGTCAATTGAAATACAGAAATGCATTGCCATTTTACATATTGCATTGTCATTTTGCATATTGCAATTATCATTTTGCATATTACATTTCAAATTGAATATTGCTACCCATATGCTTCCATAGTAGATCTCCCTCTTCTGTTAGGACGTCAGATAAATGGAAAGACCGGGGTAAGTCTATGTGGAGCAATAGAAAACTTCTGGGCGACACAACATGTGGGGTCATGTGTTCATAGACACATACACACTCACATGTCAATATATATTATATACTTTTTTTTTTTACCCAATTACATATATGCACATGTGAATGTGACCTCTTTTGTATATTTTATCTGCATTGTCCATTTACATGGCTCTGATGTACTAAGATCAAGTGAGCTAAATCACTTGTACAGTCAAACAGATTGTGTGTAAGCTTAATGGTCATATTGCTGGTGATGTACTAATAACAATTGCACACAAAGCCAAATGTGCAAATAAATTGGACTCATAATTAAATAATGTTGCATGCAATAATGCCAAATGTTATTCATGGATGTGAGTTTTGAGTATATGACAAATTTTACGATTGTCACATACATGCCAAATAATTGAATGTGATACAGTATTTGTGTATGACAATCTTGAATCAGTTTTAGAAGGGTTGTGGAGCTGAATACAATATAGCCTGAATACACAAATAACAAACTGGAATGACTTGCAGTCTTCCAGATGGGTGCAATTTAATCTATTTGCATGGTTCTGTATTTTGGCTTTTTTGTGGAGACTATATAGATTACATATTTAGTGTGCATCAAAATGTTTTATTACTGATGTACAACAGTTCTGGGTAAACTGTAGTAGTAGATAAGCTTTGGGATATTTTTCATGCAATCAACGTTTTACATGTTTTAATACAGAAAATCTTTAATAATGCATGGCTTATATTGGGTGCAAAGGCATTTCTGTGGACCTTTAATAATGCATTATTACTTAATTAGTTTAATTATTAGCAAATCTTTAATTATTTATCATTTGATTCATATCATTAATAAGCATGGCCTATCATCGATTTCTTTTCCACCAGGTACATATTGACATAGACAGTTAGCCTTCAACTTAATTACTGAGCCACCAGGGCACTACAGGTTCAAAACCTTTGGGCTTGCTTTATTAAAAATCTGCCTTATCTTTAATGAGGAGGTTATAAACAAAAAGGATGAGAGAGACTTGTCTTATTCATGGCACAGTCCTGCGCTGTAACTATGAGGTGACATATCTCACCCAGTATTTATATTTAATGAATACTATGGATTTTATCATTGATTACAGTATTTTTCTTTAACATTTCTCCTGGAATCTTGTATATTTAGTTATGCCCTTGACACAATCCCTTGTCACTAGAAATGGCACGTCATTTTAAATTGTGCAGCACAAACAAACTGCCTCCTTTACATGTCAATTAAATTCACTCAGGACCTGAAGTTGACGAAAATATCAAAGGCTACGTTCACACTGCAGGCTGAAACGACCCAATTCCGATTTTTTTGCCCCTATGCGACCTGTATCTGATCTTTTCATGACAGTCTGAACGACACAGATCCGATCTTTTCAAATGCGACCCAGGCCACTTGGGTATGTGGTCCAAATCCGATAAGTATCCGATCTTTGAAATGCGACTTCAATCTTAACGGCCAGGTCACATGTATCCGACCCGCACGTCATTGATATGCGACAAACGTCATAATTCTGCGTTGAAGTTGGCGGGAATGAGAAGATAAACAACAACTATGGCGGACGATGCTGAGACCAGTCAATGGAAGGGGAGCGAAGTTTCTGATTTAATTAATATTTGGGGGGACAGCTCTATTCAGGCCATGTTAAGCTACTTCTGCAAACAACAAGTGACGTCGTTGACCGTTGAGTACTCTTCTGCGCATGCGGGTCATTTCATGTTCACGTTCACGTTCACACAGTAGATCACAAAAGGTTGCATTTAATTGGAAATGTGAACGGCCTTGCAAAAAAAATCAGATTTTTTCAAAAAATCGGAACTGAGCATTAAGCCCCTGCAGTGTGAACTGCATAGTTAGCAATTGCATACTGATTTAATATTTCAGAGTCAAAATAAGAAGTATTATTACTATTAATTTCAATCAGTAATACTTCAGCCCATGATACCTAACCAGAAGTCACACAGATTATACCACTTCATAATATTTATGTTTAGTAAGTCATTAACAAACTTTTGATGCTGGCAGATCAGTTCATGTATGTCACAATATAATCTGAAAATGTATAAATCAAAACATGAATGTAGACTAAATTGAAAAATAAATTAAGTATTGTAATTTTTAATATTAGTTCTGAAGTGTTGCCAGACTACATTTGACAATAATCTAATATAAGCAATAACATTTACAGACTTGTTATGATTGAACTCTCTATGTGATTCAAATGAAAAATGAATTTGACAACATTAAATATTTTATGCTGAACATTTTATGTTTGCATTGTGAATCTACTTTACAATGAACATTTACCATTTGTTTATATTTAACAGATTATTTTGAACTTCTTAAATTAAATCAGTGTTTGGCAGGATTTAGGCAGCACTGCATTACACTTATTTTCTCATTTTACTGAACAAAAATAAGTGAAAACTGGATATATCTAATCATTAATCTCAACATTATTCATGTCAGTCTGGCATTTTTTGTTTCTTAAAAACAATTCTTAAAAATTACAGTAACCTCACATTTAAAGGTTTAGCATTAAACATGTATGAGAAACTAATACGGGAATGAATATAAATTAATGTACAGTTCTTGAATTATGCATTTGGTTATTTTTGTTCAGCGTCGGTTCAAGTTTTAAGTTTGCACCATAAAACCCTGTGAACAAACACAAAGAAAAGGTGAAAACAAGAGGCCAAATTCAACTCAACATCATAGCAGATGTGTTTAGTCCTGTGGTTTGCTTACATACAGGCAATATTAAGCAGCACTTTAAGATCCAGTGAGAAACGATTTGTTGCGGAATTATCTGTTATGAACCCCAAATGTCTGTGATTTAAACTAGTTAAAAAACAGTGCTGACATGCTAGCTGTCTTCAAACTAGCTGTCCCGACCTTCCGATACTGCATGATGTTCGAAGCTTCAAACGTCATCAATCACGCGGTATTGCCATTTCGATACAAGTATCGGCACAGTGTGTGATACAATAGTGCTTTTTACCGATGGTTTGAAGTTGCTTTTCATTGATTAAATATTTGCAATACCCACAGACAGATGTAAACGGTGATCAATAGTAATGATAAATATGGAGATCGTCTCTGGTTACGTATGTAACCCTAGTTCCCTGAAGGGAACGAGACGCTGCGTGAAAACACTTTGGGAACGCCCCTGCGTGAGTGCGTCATGAAGCACGTATGAAATCAGTCCAATGGCGAGACGGAACGTCATATGCGGGTGACGTCATCGACCAGGAAACTATATAAGCACACCAAAAACACAAGCGCATCAGCTTCTGATAAGACTGAAGCAAGTGCTCACGGGCATGCTGGGAGTATGGCACAGACACGCAGCATCTCGTTCCCTTCAGGGAACTAGGGTTACATACGTAACCAGAGACGTTCCCTATCAGGGAACTCGAGCTGCGTGAAAACGCTTTGGGAACGCTAATACCAACGCCGCCATACGAGCAAGTGTCCGTCGTGTGAAGTCAGAGCGCACATTTGGACGAAAGCACCTGCGCCCCTGGAGTGGAGCTGAAGTCAAGATGGTAAAACTTTACGAATGTGTGCGGTGAGGACCAGCCTGCCGCATCGCAAACGTCCTGAATTGATACTCTTGACAAAATAGCCTTAGAGGCAGCCATACTCCTGGTTGAATGAGCCCGGACAGCCAAAGGAGAAGGCTGACCGGAAGACTCGAAGGCAAGTGAGATGGCCTCGACCACCCACTTGCTCAACCTCTGCTTAGATGCAGGACAGCCCTTCCTAGGGGGTCCAAAAACAAACAATCAGTTGTTCACATTTTCTCCCCAGGGCAGCTCTGTGGACGTAAGCATCTAGAGCCCTAACCGGGCAAAGCAGATTAGTTTCTCTTGGTCCGACGTCAAAGGAGGAGGACAGAAGGCTTGCAGTATAATAGGCCTAACAGTATTAGTTGGGACCTTAGGAACCTAGCCCGGTCTAGGATGGAGAAAAACTTCTACCATGCCGGGCGAGAATTCCAAGCACGAGGGAGAGACCGATAGAGCTTGAAAATCTCCTTTTTTATTCTTTTTAAAGAAGAGATAGCAAGAAGAAAGATAGTTTTTAGAGTAATGACTTCTCAGAAACTTCTTCAATGGGCTCGAACGGTGCTAGAGAGAGACCTTCTAGAACAACCGCAAGGTCCCAGGTCGGCACCCTCGTGCGAACTGCTGGCCTCAGCCTCAAAGTGCCACGAAGGAAACAAATTATAAGTGGGTGTCTCCCGAGAGAGGCTCCACTTAAAGGGACGTGGTAGCAGATAAGGCCGCCACGTACACCTTCAGTGTGGAGTGGGATAACCCTGTGGAGAAACGCTCCCGAAGGAATTCCAGCTCTGCACCCACCGGGCAGTTAACTGGGTCCGACTGGTGTTCCCCACACCAAGAGGTGAACATATTCCACCTCAAGGCATAAGATTTCCTAGTGGCCGGAGCTCTGGAGTGGAGGATGGTCTCCACGACATCAGTCGAGAGACCAGATTCTATGAGCTGGGCCCCCTCAGAGGCCAAGCCCACAACCTCCGTAGTTCTGGGCGGGGGTGAAGGATCAACCCACTCGCCTGATAGAGAAGGTCCCTCCTGATCGGAATCTTCAGGGGAGAGCCGTCGAGGAGAGAAATTAGGTCCGGAAACCCACGTCCAGAACTCCTGGGAGCAGCACGATCGGGGGAAATGCGTACAGGTGTGACCTTGGCCACGCCTGTACCATAGCGTCCAACCCAGAGGGCTGGATGGCTTAGAGAGAACCACAGTGGAAGTGTGATGTCTCCCTGGATGCAAACAGGTCTACCTCGGCACGACCGAAATGTTTCCATAGGAGCTCCATCACCTCGGGATGGAGTCTCCATTCCCCGGGCCTCGGCCCCTGCCTCGACAGGATGTCTGCCCCCTGATTTAGATACCCTGGGATATAAATCGGCCTCAATGAAAGAAGCTTCCCCTGGGACCATAGAAGGATCTGGCGAGCCAGCTTGTATAACGGGCGCGAACGCAGACCTTCCTGGTGATTTATGTAGGAGACCACCGATGTGTTGTCTGACCGGACAAAAACATGATGACCTCTCAGGTCTGGGAGGAAGTGTTTCAGAGCCTGAAACACACCAGCATTTCTAGACAATTATATGCCAATGAAAATGATGGGCCTCACAGACCCTGAGCAGGGCGACCACTCATGATCGCCCCCCAGCCCGTGAGGGAGGCATCCGTTGTTAGCTTTACGCGACTACAGGGAGCTCCTAGCAAGGGCGCATGGGACAGGAACCAAGATTCTTTCCACATAGCCAGGGCGCGAAGACACCGTCGCATGACCCTGATCATGTGGAGCGGGTTTCCCCTCGGGGAGAACCCCTTGGTCATGAGCCACCACTGTAGCGGTCTCATGTACAGCGGGCCGCAAGGTATAACGTTGGACGCTGCTGCCATCAGACCAGAATTCTCTGATATTCTTTTACAGTAAGTGACTGGCCTAGCTTTGCCTGTTTGACGGCTAAGAGAATCGAAGCTATACGAGCAGGAAACAGACGTCCCTGCCTCGTCGTCGAAACCCAAACCACACCCAGAAAAGTGGTCCTCTGTAATGGAGAAAGCACACTGTTCTTGGCGTTGAGCCTCAACCCCAACTTTTGACATGGGCAAGCACGACATCTCGATGCCGAATCGCCCGATGCTCCGATTGAGCTAGAATCAACCAATCGTCGATAAAATTTTAAAATGCGGATATCCTGGAGTCGCAGCGGAGCCAGAGCTGTATCCATGCATTTCGTGAAAGAACCCGATATTGGCGCGCTTCGCCCCCGAAAGTGAACCTCAGGAACTTCCTGTGTTGTGGAAGGATGGAAATGTGGATGTAATGTAATCGGCTGTAATAACCTAGCTCCAAACTGGGAAGAGGAACCCGTTCTATAGCCCCCTTTTGAATGAGTGTTTTCACCTCTTGTTCCATTACCAGAGCCTGCTCTGGGCCCACCACTGTGGGCAGAACCCCCTCTGCCAGAAATTCTACAAAGGGTACCAGTCTCTCGAGACTGGCCTCTGGTATAACTTGAGCAGCAAACACAGTGCCCTGTAACGGCGCACCGGCAGGGAACAACTGGTTTGACTGCCCTGAGACCCTCCTCAGAGGGAGCGAGCGTCCCTCGGAATAGCGCTCGCTGGGACCGTCTACGCCCCGGCATAGAGTCGGGGTTGGCAGAAGGGGCCCCTGAGGGCACCGAGGCAGAACAGGCACCCTAAAAAGAGGTGAACACCTTTCTCCCTCGGTGGGGACCACCCTCAGTGTCCTGACTTTTATGACGACAGGACTTTTTCTTGGCTGAAGCCTTCTTGGCCAATATAACTGTCCTCAGATCAGTTCTATCGCCCGCAGGCATTGGCTGAGCAGGGGGAGCGCGAGACGCGACACACTGCTTCTGCCCTATGCGAAGAGCTCGTAGACAGCCGGGGCTGCTCCCGCCCAGCAGCCCCGGGGACGTGAACTTTTAATGGTAGAAACTTTTTTTTTTTTTTTTTTAAGCTGCTGCCTATTTTTCTTCCTGAAATTGATCAAATTACAGAATTAACTGAGTCACCGAATAACCCCCCAGGGGAGAGAGGAGCATCTAAAAGAAAAGCTTTTTCTTTCTCTTTCATAGTCGAAAAATTAAGCGATATATGACTCTCTGCGGCCACCAAGGCTGCACGCAGAGATAAATCAGCAGCCTGACGCAGTTCTCGAACCACGTCAGAACTGACCTACTCACTCTCGCTCACGTCCCTTAGCAGATCAGCCTAGTATGCTCGCAAAATCAACATAGTATGCAGACATGACACAGCCTGACCCGCCCCCGAGTACGCTTTACCCCGAGGTATTTCTTAAAGGCTAGGGTGTAAAGTCGGTGCTTTAAATGATGAAGCAGCCTCGGAAGAGAGATGGCTCGCAAGCGTCTCTTCTACCGAGGCATAGCGCCATAATATTTTGCCCCCGTTATATTAGAATATGTTTATGTTAGAGGGCTAAAAAAATCTATAAGAAACCGGCTTCTTCCCTGATCTCGAAACCTCAGTATGGAGATAATGAAAGAACGGTAAGCACCGGTGTGGAGGTTGAACACGGTAAGGGAGAATTCTCTTATCTAATTTAGATTCAGTAACAGACTCCTGCCTAGCCGTTGGCTACTCAATGCTTAATATTGACACAGCTCGAGCGAAAACCTCCGTAAGCCCTTCGCACAATACTGACAACATCCAGCTCCTCAGAACTGGGTAATAGAATGATGGTGCCTCAGCCCGGGTGGAAGAAACCGCAGCGCATGCTTCCGAACCCGGATCTGAGGTACTGGATCTACCAGGTAAGGGCTGAGAAAAGGCAGAGCCCATCTCAATCCCCGCTGATAGATCCATATGTGATCCCCACGATTGAAGCCTTCGCTGTGCCTCGGCAACAGCGGGACCTGAACCGCGGGGAGCGTGCACCGAACCACTCTCCTCGAAGAGGGCTCAGCGAGAGCAGAGCGTTTTTATGGACAAACGCTCGCAATGCTCGCAATCAGCTCCCTCGAGAGCTGACTGGGCATGCTGCACTCCCAAACAAACAACACACAGATTGTGTGTGTGTCCCCACCCGTAATATAACGCGAGCAGGGATGAACACACTTTCTGAACTGCTGTTCGCTCGCCAGTTTGACATATATATTGTCTCTTTTATAGTTTTTTATATATATATATATATATGTATATATATGTGAAAAACTCCTGCCTAGCAATTTCTAAGGACAGACAAAAACACTTGAGACACAGACTTTTTCATACACAGAGCACTTGCTGAAGACTCTGAGAAGCTGATGCGCTTGTGTTTTTGGGGTGCTTATATAGTTTCCTGGTCGATGACGTCACCCGCCTATGACGTTCCGTCTCGCCATTGGACTGATTTCATACTTGCTTCATGACGCACTCACGCAGGGGCGTTCCCAAAGCGTTTTCACGCAGCTCGAGTTCCCTGATAGGGAAATGAGGTTTCTGCCTGACAACGACTAAATAAGTACAAAGTAGGCTGTAAATTGTTACAAGGGCTTAGAGTGTTACAAAATATGTAAATGTTTACCTGTTAAAAAATAGTTTTTTAGACATTTTACAGTAGTTCACGGTGGCCGAGAGAGCTCAATGCATTGGAACTGAAGAAAACACTTACAAATAGAAAAAGCACTAGCAAATTCAGAAAACATCTTCATCAGTTTGACAACATATGTGCTGCAAATATTTGCAATACAACCAAATTCCAAATAATTGTGGCTTAATGGTTAGAGAGTCGGACTTGTTACCTGAAGGTCACGCGTTCGAGTCTCAGTACCGGTAGAAAATGTAGGTGAGCGCCTCTTGAGATCAGGGGAGTGAGGTTTACACACACACAGCTCTTACTGGCCTATGATAGTTACACAAATAGAAAAAAAACACCAACAAATTAAGAAAACATCTTCATCAGTTAGACAGCACATGTGCTGTGAATTATACAGCTAAATTCATTAAAACGTACAGAGAATAGCACAGACCACAACTGATTTTTCAAGGTGACCCCAAAGTGACGAACCTGGCTGGGACATGCTTATTGTTCAATGTCTACTCGTCAGTGGTGTCGTTAATGACCTGAAAGGTGATTTGTTGTGTTGTTGTTTATATTAACTTTCTGATCGTATGTGCGTTTTGAGTATTTGCAGCGCGTTTCTGTATTTGGTTGTGTTGTGAGTTTTTGCAGCACGTGTTGTCAAACTGATGAAGATGTGTTTTCTTCAGTTGCAGCGCGTTGAGATCTCTCGGACTCCGTAGATGTTACTGTTGCTAATATAAGTGAATTTACATCTACTCATGTTAACCCCTTCCCAACCCATATCTGTGTAGAATTTGGCTCAGATAGCAAAGCTGTCATTTGTTATTCTGAAGCCATACAACGATCACTTTTGTGGCTGCAGGGAACACATAAAGCTGCACCATAGTAGAGCTTTGTATAATTCAAGCCTCTTTAGGAGGGTGGTACAAAAGAAGTTGTTACTCAGAAAGAACCATGTAAAAGGATCTCTGGAGTTTGCCAAAATTCATAACAGTGATGCAGTGGTGATGGGAAAGATTTAGAATCCAGGACAGAGCTGTTTAGCTAAAAGTCAAATAGATCTGTGTGGTGCAAACCTAACAATACACACTACATCTACAATGAAATATGGCGGAAGCATCATGCTGTAGGGCTCAGTACTTTTCATCAGCAGGAACAAAAACATCTTATTACAAAAAGGAAAAATGGAAGGCACAATGCAGAGAAATAATGCAAGAGAATATCATTCAATTTGATATAAAACTGAATTTTGATAGTTCTTCTTAGAGCAAAACAATGATTCCAATACCATTTCACATAACCAAAATAAAATATCTAAATGTGGGGATTGATATGTGCTAACACATTTTTAGTACCTAAATACAATTAGGCTGTAGGATTTGTAATTTTGTAAAAGCACAAACTTTGTGATCCCGTATCTCTGCAGGAAAGCAACTTTCTCTCTCTCTTTTAATACTTGACATTTACCGTTAGGGTCATCATTCATAGAGGAAAGGAGAGTGAAAATGCAGACTAGCAAAGTAGCAAATCAATGGGCATCCAACTGTATCATGCCAGGAAATCCTGTTCTTAAATTCAGCACTACTTTTCAGAGGATTTATTTATTCATCTTTTTTTTTGTTGCTAAAAATATAAATAATAATAATAAAAAATCCAATCAGCTGAAAAAAGTAGTGTGGTGCATTAATAAATACATATGTTGTGCTAAACACAAACTAAGAAAAGAAAAAAAAAAAAACAGAAGATGTGTATAATTATTCAGTATCTGCACCGTAATCACCTCTTGGCAAAGTTATTACATGTGATGTTCTACAGTCCAACCTCATAATCCCTGTGGTGTAATATTTATGACCCAGCATGGTGGGTGTGTTGTTCACACTCTAGTGATTTACATGCTACTTACTTTTGTTTATACAGCTTGACATCCCACAATCCTCTGTTAACAGAAGACATATTGGAACCTGCATGATCTCTCAGTGTGAGCCAATGTTAACACACAGTGCTGCATATGTAATGAGCCAAGGTCATTTACAGAAACAACTGATGCTCATTTTGCATTTGATACAATTTTTATAAAAGTTTTATACATAATATATATATATATATATATATATATATATATATATATATATATATTGTATAATTTTGTGGCATAAACACTTTATTATTCCCCCTCATTTACACACCAAAATGCAAGACTAATAAGTATTTTTTTTTATGTTATAATAGGAAAATAATGTTTGTAATTATCTAAAAAAGTACAGTATTTATTAATTTAGAAATCCCCAATGATTAATACTCAATGTGTTAAGAGTAGGTTTTCTACCAGATTTATATAATAATGGTTTTCGTTTAATATTTAAGCTGCTGTTTTAAAATCTCTTCCCCCATTTATCCTCTTTACCTTTCCCCTGTTGTTGACAGTAGGAGCCAACACAGTCAAAGGCGATGATTTCACCAATAATGAGGGTGGCGAAAATAAAGGTATTTTCCCCCAATCCTTTCCCCATTTTTTTAAAGACAAACAATAGAGATTCCAGCCTGAAGCTTGCATGAAAGCATTTTTTTTTCTGTAATGAATACTTTAATTTAATTTAATTTAGTTCTTAACTTTTTTGGCCATTGAAGTACACCATCATAAAGCACACCTTGGACCCCTTTTTGACACCTCTTTCCTCTTTGGAGATTCCTAGCACAGAGTTGAAGGGCTGTGTGAAAAGGCTAACGTTTGCCTGTGCCGAAAATTCAATAACATCCATAAAATAACACTTGTTCTCACATAAACATTGCCTTCTCCCAGTGCTGCAAAGTGAAAGACGGTTGACGAAAGCCTGCATGCTTTTTTTCCCTCTTCTCCGCAAAGAAATTATTAAACAGTCATGTTTTTTCTCATGTTTTTGCTATTGTTTTTCCTTCATTGCCCGGTGAAGCATGAACACTAACCTGTGTTGTTTTGACAGTGGAAATCTGTTCATTTGTAACTCCTGTCAGATACTGGGTTGAAGAAACTCTTCTCACTGTAATATTAATAGCTTGCTCTTTTGCATCCCATTAGACTTGGACAAATAGCACTTTAAGACATGATGCATTATAATGCTGAGAAAGGGTAGAGCTGTGTGAATGAAAGCAGTGAAGTATGTTATATACGTCATATAAGCAACATAGAGCATATGGTAATTTAATTGATATATATTGGGCAGAGAATGTGTTGTTCTCTTCAGGTTGCTCTTGACACGTCTGATAAATTGCTGCAGTGGATCTCACTATGGTTTGTGGCTGGCGAGGAATCAGCTGTCATGATCTCTGATCGTGATGTGTACGATCATTGATTGCTGCTGTCCAGACATGTTGTACTTTTTGATTGCCCTCTGATACCTGTATTAGTATGGAAGAGAGCAAACATGTGTCTGTAGATAGCTGGGGAAATACTACAAGAAACATTTTCGAAGATCTTATTTTTGCTCTTTTTCCAGGTTTAGTTATCTGAATACTATTGCTCACACAGTGATAGCTGTTACTCCTTCTGTGACCTGTGTAATCACATAATGTTAACAGTAAAATCTGTAGAATGACAGTGTGATATTGGTCTGCCAAATGGGAGGATAGGGTTCCAAAGCAAATTTTAGTAAATAAAATTACAAAGTTTACTTTTTGGGCTGTCTAAGTTGAGTAAACTCAAAGGGATGGTTCACCCAAAAATAAAATGTATGTCATAATTCACTCACCCTCATGTCATTTTAAACCTATATGACTTTCTTTCTTCTGAGGAACACACACATGATGTTTTATTAACAAAGTTTGGGAGGAACATGTCACGGAATGGGTAAATCAAAGGTGCGAGGACTCAAGTTCATAACAATGGGTATAATTTATTAAGAAAACAAACTGAAAACTACAAACAAAACTCCCACAAAGGGGGGAAACGAGACCGGAAAACGAGACAGAAAGCAGGCAGGATCAGGAAACACAAGGAACATGGATAACATGGACAACGAACCGGCACAGGACTGCAAATACAGGGAGCCTAAATAGGGAAACAAACATAAGAGGGTAACGAGGCAGGCAGGTGGGAAAAATTAATCAATAATGAGATAACAAGATGGGCGGGCTAGACAATTGACAGGAGAGCACATGACACATGGAAATACATGACAAGCCATGTGCTCACAACAGACCAGACTAAACACAAACACATGACACACCGGGAGTGTCAGAGCTCTGTCACCAAACCAAGATATAAACCAGACAGAAGTGACAGAACAGGTTCGAATTATCCATCCAATCATCACCTAATTCCAATAATCATCATTTCAATCATCAAGCCATTCCAACCTGCTGTCAACAATCAGTAATCAACATTTCTACCCAATCAGCAAATGACATACTACATACTACATACTACATACATGCCTCCCCTCACTTTTCCCCCTCATCACCAACATAATCAACTCCTCTCTGACCTCTGGTATTGTCCTACTCTCTGTCCTATTAAGCCGACACACTCACGCCCGCCTCCTCAGGTCTGTTAGTGCTGACACACTCAACACCATCAGGACTAAGCGCCGGACCTGGGGGCGACAGAGCCTTCTCAGCTGCTGCACCAACCCTCTGGAACGCCCTCCTCGGCCACATCAAACAGTCAAGCACCTTCAAAACCTTCAAACATCCTTCAAACAGGCCCTCAAAACTCACCTCTTTGAACTTGCTTTTTCCCGTTAACAGACTTTCCCAGTTCTTCAATTCTTGTGCTAGTTATGTAACCATATCTATATACCTTGTTTCTTTTTTGTTTTATCGATGTAAACCAACAACTGTAAAGCATCTCTGAGTGTCTAGAAACGCGCTATAAAAATTATATGTATTATTATTATTATTTATATACACAGTCGACTCACCTATGTTCCTCGACAGTTTTCAGCATCCCTCCACCACCCTGTCTCCTCACACTCAGCTGGTTACTTTCCTAACCAGAAATACGGGGGTAGTACTCTGGGTTCGGGCCAAAATACCGAGCTCGGAGCCCTGTCCTCCGACAGCATGCCATATACACATACTACTTTACTCTGATCTGATTATTTGCAAGTGTGAACTCATGAAGCACACGTTTTGGATTCCATCTACTTTTGATTATATGGAGAAAAAAAAGAGACATTGTGTTTCTCAAATTTCTCAAAACATTTCTCAAAACATCTTTCTCAAGACATTTTTGGATTCCAAAAAGACGATTTGGATTCCATCTACTTTTGATTATATGGAGAAAAAAAAGGGACATTGTGCTTCTCAAATTTCTCAAAACATTTCTCAAAACATATTTCTCAAAACATCTTTATATTCAGGTTAGGAACATATAAGTTTGAGTAAATGAATAACCACATTTTCATTTTGGGGTGAACAATCCTTTTAACTTTGCTTTCTAAAGATTATAATGTCCTAATGTGCTGTATAACTTAAAGTTGTTACAATGTTAAGGAATTATGGTAACTTTTACCTGATTTAGAAGAAAAAAAAGATTTAGAAAAAAAAATATGTTTCTCATCTGGTGACAAATATTGAACTGGTAATTTAAGAAAAATGTATAATAATAAAAATATCAACTATATTATAAATAGCCTTGGACTTTGGACCGAGTTGTCCAGATGGGATATTAACATACTCATAGTTAATCAGTGCATTTTTAAATCAGGCTACTTTAAAAAGTCTTGAGTCTTGTAAGTACCTCCACCAAAAACTTCTTGTGCTGAAGAGACGAAGATGGTATTTTCCGAAGGGCAGGATCGATGCTCTCTGTCTGTATGAACATCTGCAGTGGCGATTAATTCCTCTTCCTGCTCCCTTAAGGTTGTACCTATGCCATGAGACTCCCCTGCAAAATCACCCTACAGCAATGCACCAGCCTCCACAATTCCCTGACACCTTTAAAACTCACCCAGAAAGACTATTTAAATGCAAAAAAAAATGAAAGAGAAAGCTGCTCTCTCTGTCTGTAGTCCCGTTAAAAGGATGACACTCTTTAGACTAGGTCTGTACAGAGAAAAAAAAGCTTTTGTTTTGAAATGAATGATTGAAAGAATATTACTTGTCAACCATGCATTAATTGGTTAACATGGGCTCTGAATGGAGGGCCTACGGCATTACTTTAACAGCTTTATTAAAGGTTGATGTTGAAAGCTTACATTTGAGACCCAGTAGCAGTACATGAATATCAAATACGGTTCATGTCCAGAAGCCACAGTTGACTTCAGCTTGATGTGAGGCCAATAATCGGCATACAATTGTCTTTAATGATTTATTACAGCCAAGTTTTTGCTTGCGTGCCTACCCTGTATTGCTGTGCATTACAAATCTGTGTTACAGCTGAACAGACTGACTGAACAGCTCAGCATTGTACAGACTGCATGGTCATTAACAGCCATCACCCTACTAACACTTGAAAAGATTATCCAGAAATAAAGATTATGTCATTATTTTCTTACCTTTCGAAACCAGTTTGACTTTGTTTCTTTCTCTTTTTTTTATATGTTAAGAAAATAATATATTTGATATATAATAAGGCTATGTATGTTACACACACACAAACTTCTGTATATATGCTTTTGTGTCCATTTTGAAGCCTGAAAGCTCGATAGAAGCTTTGTGGAAAAGAGTGAATGGTACATTCTGCTAAATATCACCTTATGTGTTGCAAATTATGACATCATTTTCTTTTTTGGGAGAACTATTTCTTTAATAAGAACTGTTGAGTCTAATGAAGAATTCAGTTCTTTCTCTCTCTTTCTTGCTCTGTATAAAGATGAGTAATGTGTGCAGTGCTGTGCTCTATTATCCTCCTCGGCCTGTCCTGGCAATGATGAATGTCCAGGGTGTGTGCACTGCGGAGTCACCCCCACTCACTCTCTCCTTTCGTTCGTTCCTCCCTCCCCTTTCTGTCTATCTCTCTGACACTTGCTCTCTCTCTCTCTCTCTCTCTCTCTCTCTCTCTCTCTCTCTCTCTCTCTCTCTCTCTCTCTCTCTCTCTCTCTCTCTCTCCTCTCTCTCTCTCTCTCTCTCTCTCGTTCCCTTTTTCTTTTATTTCTGTCTTTCATGTTCTCTCGTTGTCTGTACCTGCCTTTTCTTGTCACAGCACAGTTTCACAGATAAAACCAGAAAGGGAACTTTTATAACGTAAAGTGGCAAAAACTCTGGCCAGGATGGTGTCAGACTGGATGCATAAAAGGCCTATCACACAGGAAATGTTCTTGCATTTACCTGAGCTGTTCACAAATTTTCGCGGGCAGGTACTCAAGAAAAAAGGGGCACCCCTCTTATAATTATTTATATAAAAATAATAGTTACATGTTGATCTATTGATTAATTATACTATTTAACATTATAAACTAATTAAATGATATCAGTATCAACAAAATACATCTTACCATTTATCAAAATTTACACTGCAATTGCCTAAAAGGTGTAAATATTTTATGAGATTTATTTATAATAGCTAAAAATAACATTTCAAATATTGAAAATACGAAATGTTGGAAAAATGAAATTATACTATTATATATGAAACTAAAACAGAGAATCATTCAAACCAGCTGATTCATTCATGAAAGTGTCCATTAACATTTTGAATGGGTCGTTGAATCATTGACTCAACAATTTCTTTGTTGGGAACTATTTTTACTGGCAAAAAGAGCACAAATTGTCAAAATTGAACATTTTTGGTCTAAAAATAGTCAATTCATATAATCAACTTATTGTGTTTTGAACTGTTGTATAAAATGCATATCACATTTTGTAATCGTGCTGATATGCTATTTGAGAAAATAGCACTCTTGCTTGTGTGATATTGCTTAACTACATTATGTTATTAACACAACATACAAGAACTCATACAAGATCAAATTAATATCTTGACATTTTCAGTTACGGTCATACAATGCAAACATAGCATCTATGATTTACTTATAATTATTTTTCCTGTTGGATTCGAATTCAGTTTCGTGGTCGATTGTGTTTCAGTTTTATTTTAGTATTATTGATATAATATTACAGTTTTTATTCATATTTTGAATTAGCTTAAAATGAAGATTTCATTTTTTATAAATTTTGGTGGCAATTCTCACCTTGCACAATGCTATTTTACATCAACGCCAGACTTGTTGTTTGTTTGTTGCTTGCTTGTTGTTAAGTGTAACAAGTTAGGCTGCTGTATTGTTTTAATAGTGGTTTAATTTCACAACGGTGACAAACAGTGACAAAGTGACAAAGTTTAGCGCAAACACAATTATTAACTTGCTGTCACCCATAAAGGCAGGTCCGGGAGACGTGGATGCTGCTCGCCTGCTCTGCAGAGTGGTTTGGTGTAGAGACTGTTTTCTTCATCCCGCTCCCGCCCGCCGAATTTCTGACCATTACCGCCCGCTCCCGCAACGTATGTTTTACAGTCCCGCCCGCTCCCGCAATATGTATGTCCATTCCGCCCGCACCCGCAAAACTGGTTAGAAGTTATTCCCGCACAATAACAGAGATGCATTGATTTTGTGTCTTCTCCCGTCCCGCAGGAAAAAACACGTATATGTATTGCTATTAATAAAGAGCTTCATGGGGTTGTTTGTTTCGTTTCCCTGGCCTGCATCTGACGCACTGATCATTAAAAGATAGTCGTATCTTAGGATCAAATACAATCATGTATTTGTATTTATTTAAATCTATTTATCTAAATGTATTTTTATTTAATTGATTTTTTTATTTAAATGTATTTATTTATTTTTTATTTATTTGCTGTTTTTCTAGCTATTCTTCTAATAAATTTAGATAAATATATTTAAATAAATACATACAAATACATGATTCTAGATCTTTTGAGGGTCCCTCTTCAACTTCTTTCTTAAATGAATGAGCCGTCGTTTTCTGGGAAAATCTCAACAACAGTGAAGTTAATGCAGGCGTACCACTGTCTACATCTTTCTACAATAATTTAAATAATGAACAGGACAGGTAAAAACGCACTGTTGTGGACCTATCACAGCAAATATGAAGCCGCAAAGCAAAACAACACCCCGAGAGGGAAACAAATATAGCCGACCACAAGAAAATACAGTATACAAAAAATTAAAAAACATCGCTGTAATTGACAAGTCGGAATCGGTGATAATACATCAATTGTCAATGTCAATATATATATATATATCCTATGTACATTTGTCACAATGAACAAAGTCCAGTTCCTTTCCATCTTTGTCACAAACAATTGAGAAACTTCTCCAAATGTCAGACTTGCCTTGCTTAAGTTTTGTGCTGTAAATACCTCGTTTGAGGTTCTTTTCCACGTCATTTATTGACATCTCAATCTCCACTACGCTACCTCCCGATCCCGCAGGGTTTTTTTTAGCCGCCCATTCCCGCCCGCAGCAAAGTTCAAACCGAGATTTGCTTTGGGTCCCACGGGACCCGGCGGGACTCAATCCCAATGCAGCCCTCTAGTTTGGTGCTTTGGTGAGTGGGAGGGGCTTGTGCGGTCTCGCAGAATTATGAAGAATAAGTTGTTGGGCACACAGTGAGAATTAATTGAAAAATGACAATTAATTCAACAGGCCACATTTAAACAAAACATTCTGTAAAAAAAGGGTACTTATATTGTTAAAGGCCAAAAGGTTCATGTGCTTGAGCACCACTTATGGCCTATCTGTGCAAGTGCCTGTTTAGAATGTCTTCAGCGATTATGTTTCATCTTGCCAACTCTGTCTCGTGGTTCTCACACGTGCCACCAAATTAATGTTGTGAGGTTTTGGTTGCATGTTACTTAATGTTAGTATGGCAGATGACCCTTACACGCCTTTAACCATGGGACACCAGCTAAGTTAATTTACCTTAACAGTAAAGAACAATCAAGGAGAATTGTTGAATAAATACAAATTATGTAAATTGGAGGGAGCTGTCAGGTACGCTTGTTTCTGCCACAGAATAAAAAAAATAAGGTTAAACTTTATTTCGATAGTCACTTTAGACATTCTACTAACTATAAGTAACTTTTCAACTACATGTCAACTAACTCTCATTAGAGTATTAGTAGACTGTATTAGACTGTCAGTAGACTGTTAGGTTGTGGTTAGGTGTTAGGGTTAGGGTTGGGGTTAGGAGAACAAGTTGACTTGTAGTTGCCAAGTTACTTATAGTCAGTAGAATGTCTATGTGGGGACCAACAAAATAAAGTGTTAGCAGATATTAAGCAGACAATCTACTAATACTCTAATGATAATTAGTTGGCATGTAGCTGCAAAGTTACTTATAGTTAGTAGAATGTCTAAACTGGACTATCGAAATAAAGTGTTACCAAAAATAAAGATAATTGTCACTTTTTATCTCACAATTCTGACATTTTTCCTCACAATTATTTAATATAAACTCAAAATTCTGACTTTTTTTCTCTCAGAATTGCAAGATATAAATTTGGAATTGCGAATTATAATGTCAGAATTGTGAGATATACACTCTTAAGCAGTTCATTATGACTCACAATGCTGACTTGTTTTCTTGCTATTCAGTCTTTTTTTCAGAATTGTGAGATATAAACTTGCAATTTGCAAGTTATAAACTCCAATTCTGATGAAAAAAGACTGACTCAATTGTGACTTTATATCACACAATTTTTTACTTCAGAATTTTACTACAGAATTGTGAGATGTAAAAAGTCGCAATTACCTTTTTTATGTTGTATTCAGGGGCAGAATAGTTAGATGTCCATTCTGAAGCATTTGTGAAATATAGGATAATTTGTAGAGCCTCTTACTGTATTATTACTATTACTAATGTCAACACAAGGAAGACAGAACTGTAAAAAAATACATCCTCTTTGTTGCCATCTCTGTTCGAAATCTGCAGTAACAGTTATTCGCAGAATTATCAACTTTACGTGGGTTGTGCCTCGGCACGCCACAGCGCGGATTAATCCAAAGTTTTCTTAAATGTTAAATAAAGCAACCTGGTAAAAAGATGAAAATGACTTGATTTTACTTTCAATTCCTTTTACATTCTCCAAGGTATTAACATTCACATTTTTCATAACTCCATGTAGGACGTTTCTGTACATAAATGTAAGCAATGTGGTTAGGGTGGCCATTTCCATAACACCAAAAAGGAGGACACAGACATCCCAAACTACAAGAAGTCATTTCACGGCTAGGGCACGCAAGGTCTCTCGCTCTCTCTCTCTCTCTGTCGTGTGCGCTACACGATTTGGAGCACATACAGTAGGCTATGTTCTGTCTCGCATTCGTGGCTCTAGATTACAGGAGATTTTAACTAATTTACTGGCATCAGGGAGCCGCTATCAATTATGCAGGATTTTTATAGGTTAATTTTTTTAAACAATTCAGCGCAACTCCAAAAACGAGGACAAATGAGTGTCCGGCTTGAGGCTGCGCCGGACAGGGGGCTTAAAATCCGGACGTGTGGCAGTAGTAATGCAATATTTAGAATATGTAATCTTAATACTCAAGTACTTTTAAAAACAAGTACTTCAGTACTTTTACTTAAGTAGACATCTGACTGTCGTACTTTTACTTGTACTTGAGTCAAATTTATCAAGGGGTATCTGTACTTTTACTCAAGTAATGAAGCTGTGTACTCTGTCCGCCTCTGGTGGATACTGACATTCAGAATCACAGATTATATTTTTTGGAAGTATGACCAACAATAGAATTTTCACCGGAAAATGTCATCTGAACAAGTAACATCCACTTTTATTCTGACCAACTAAGCGGAAAAAAAACATTGCAGTAAATCGCCCTGATTAAATCTAACGATCGCTTATCATATCACGTCAAACCGTGCAAATTATACTTTATCAAATTGTTAATGTTAACAACATCAGCATTGCGTGACTACATTTAATGCCCTTCAGATATTTATCCTTGTTTTCACATGGGCCCGGTTGCAGTCTCTTTTTTCTGTAGCCACTCCGAAGTCAAGTTTAATTAGATCAAGTGTTGTGAAAATAGGCTATTAATCTCCATCTCAAACATCCTCACACTAGCCGAGACACCTTTATGTGTACAGATGTGATGTAATGATGCAAAGACATGTTCGAATTTCCCACGGAAATCCACCAATATCACTAGAATTAAAAACATTATTACAAGCTTACCGTTTTGAATCAAGCTAAGGCAAGCAGATCGTTTTGAACACTGGCTGGTCATGTACTTGCTCATAAATGTATTTGGGGATAGTTTTTAACCCAAAAAATTTACGGACTGGAAAACAAATAAACTGTTGTTTCTCTAAAATTCTAAAAGGGGAACAACTTTATTCCACATAAAAAAAAAAAAAAAAAAATATGATTTGCTATTTACTGACATCCGCTATGCAACCTCTATGTCTATATGGATTACTTGTATGATTTTTTTATGATTTTTTTAAGATTGAAAATTTTCCGTGGACTTGCAATACTAAAAGTTATAAAAGTTAGACTAAAAGTTGAAGTAAAAGTCCATACAATAGTAAAAGTTGCATGAAATGATCAGCTTTTCATTAGACATCTCATATAGATTGTCATGAGAATGTACAAGCTGAAAGTGTTCTCAAATTGAATAGCACTGCATTAACAACCTAAGTGTAAAGTGTGAATGTTCTGTGAACGGCCCGTTACTCTTTCCTTTTCAACATTCCCAAGAGCCCAAATGTTTGCCAACTTTGCAAATTTTCAATGCCAGTTGAGTTTCAACACACCTGGGATGCAAAATGTGCATAGATGTGCTTCCTTCTCAGCTAAAGTAACAGCCCATCCAATATGTCTCCTTGATCTATGAGTTTGCTGTGAAGAGCCTTAAGATGTGTATCGGCATCTACTCTAGACAAGGTCATGGCAGCCCTCCATTCTCGTAATGTGTTTCTGGATTGTTCTCCTTCCAATAGCTGTGGAGATGAATGATTTAAATTGTTTTCTTGGAAAGAGCCCATGTGATCATTACCTAAACTACTGCTACTGGCTCAAGTTTTCCAGTTAAGATTCACCATAATAGAGGTTTCCAATTTTGTGGGTGGTATGCTCTTGCCTGCGTTGGTAGTAATGGGTTTGCTTGCGATTTCGGGTCAGGATAGGTAATCCTAGACCAGTGTAAAAGGGTAAAACATCAACACAAAGCTTGAGTAACATCTCCACTAAACTAGAATCCCGTGTGCAGCTATTAGTCTGCCTGGTTGAGAGGCAGAATGTTAGACAGGAGGTTCTGACCTTGCTGATGGTCCAGCGCAATAAAGGCGCTGCAACGTTGAAAGTTTTACACCAGCAAAGACCTGCAAAATAGATGCACTCGCATTAGTGCACTGCCTGGCGCCCACTCAGAACCCGAACGAGATTAATCACCTGTCACGATGGGTTGTTTTCCACCTCTCCCTCTCTTTCTCTCTCTCTCACTGTTCCCCTCTCTCTTGTTCTCTCTGTTTTCATTTGCGGGGAGAACGATACACAGACTTGCCGTTAATTCTGCTCGCCTGCCCACAGGCGCTGTAGGATTGTGCCAGCTCTGCAGCAGACCACGCTCTCTCTGTGTGTGTGTGTGTGTGTGTATGTGTGTGTGTGTGTGTGTGTGTGTGTGTGTGTGTGTGTGTTTGTGTCTATGTGTTTGTGCACCACCTCTACGCAGTTAATGAAGCCATATGCAACAGAAACCAATAATCAAAGTACAGTGAGGTGGCTTTGGCTGTATACCAATTACTTATGCTGTCCCCTGTTGGACTCCACTCCAGTCTGAGAAGCCAACAGGGCGTTCCTAATGCAGATATACCACTCCCACCGAGAGGAGGCTGTTTGCATTGAGTATGTTTACAGAGGTGGATGCTAACAGACGCAGGCACACATACTGAATGTCATAACCCCTTTTTGATGCCATTAGCTCTCATTCCATCAGCTGTTTTGAGCGGACTGAGGAAGCTATTTGATGAAATATTAGTACTGTACTGTATATGCATTGCTCTAATAACCAACAGTGCAGACCTCAGAGCATTAAAACACACTTAATTAAAGATGCACACTGATTATTCTCTCTCAAAAAACTATGTTAAGGCTTGTTTGTTACCAGTAATTTGTATTATTATTATTGGTAGTAGTATTATTCATTGAGGAAGCTTTGAATCAATTGTAAGTATATAAATGGGTGTTTCTTCAACTGTGCACAGTTAAACACATTGAAACGAAACTAAGAACAAACACAACTAAATAAGTGTAACACCATGGTGTTGAATAAGAAAATGAATTACAAAAAATGGTAATATTATGAACTAGTTGCTTATTAGCATACATATTACTAGGGTATTGGCTGTTTATTAGCACTTATAAAGCACATATTAATACCTTATTCTGCATGACCATATTCTACATCCCTTAATCCTTCCCAATACCTTAACTCAACAACTAACTTACTAACTATTAATAAGCAGTAATTAAGAGTTTGTTGAGGCAAAATTCATAGTTAAAAGTTAGTGAGAATTGGAATCTTATCTAAAGTGTGACCAAAAAATATAAATATGTTTTACATCAACATCAACCGCTGCAACAAAAAAAAGTGGCCTAAGTTGAAGAGAAACATTTGTATCTTTTGTTATTTACAGCTTCCATTAGCATACTGTACATTCATTAATGTTAATGTTCAGCCTATGCAGTAAGCACAATCGTCTAGAAACTCTGTGTGTTTTTATTGTGACTAAACACAGGGACACATCTACATCTGCATTTGCTGTCCTGTTCAAGACCAGTAAATATCTGATATCAAAATCTATAGTTTGGGTAAGCCTGCCTGCAATTTGTGAATTGCTGTCAAAGTCTCCCTCATCCTTGGGCTTCATGTCTCCTGTTTTACAATCAGCCTCCTACACGTGTTTTAATCAGGGGCTTTAATCAGATCAAGAGAACCTCACAAATAACCAACTAATCTGCAGCAATTACAGACTTCCCTTTGCATGAGCCACATCTCGAGGTGAATCTTCCTGTGGTGGGATTAGTTTCAATGAAAATGCAGCTTGGTAATGGTGGTAAGAAGCAATTTAATTTGAAACATTTGTCTGATCTTCTCATTTCAGATCATACTATTGGATTTTCTTGTCAAAGTGTAAAGCCTATGTGTTCTACTGATGTTCATTTTCTGAGAAAAACTATTAGTTGGACCAAACAAGGTTGTTCAGTCATTCCACAGATATAAAATGTTTATAGTATGTCCAGATGATTTTGTTTTTTTCTTCTTGCAGACATCCATGATGAAAATGGGCTTAGACCTGTGATGGTGTACATCCATGGTGGGTCCTACATGGAAGGAACAGGGAATATGATTGACGGCAGCATTCTGGCCAGCTATGGAAATGTCATCGTGGTGACCCTGAATTATAGGCTGGGAGTGCTGGGTAAGTCGTTAATTTTTCATTAAATGCTGGTTGGTTTTGATTATAGAATATCTTTATGACCTCCTGTTTTATATTCAGCCTCCTACACATGTAATAAAGATATACACATGGTTTAAAGAGGAACATGATCTTGGAATAGCTGAGGGTCATAGGCTTAAAAGTCACAGAATTTAAAATGAAGATTTCAAAAAGATCTGAGTGGAATGTTGTGTAAGTCAATTCTTCAGTTACAGTCATACAATAAAAAACATAGCATCTATGATTTACTTATAATTATGTTTTCCTGTTGGATTCAAATTCAGTTTCTTGGCCTGAAATTTGTGCTGTCTAAGTTTTAAAGTCCACTTTGGATTTCATACTCTTCATTCATCTTTCGTTGCAGGACAGTTGTTCCTCAGTAGGATGTAGAATGATTACATTTTGTTCAAGAATCTAGGCTGTGGTGGGTAAATATTAAAAAGGGATCATTCACAGTCTTCCACTTCGGCTGTTCTTACAACTCGTTATCAGCTACAGCTCTCTCTGAGGCTGGTTATATTTAGATGTGTTGGAGCCAAGGGGAATGGGTATAGGAAAAGGCCTACTAGAAAAGTATGCATTGCGGGAAAAGACAGCATTTGGGGGAAGTGAAGAAAGTGGCAGAGAGACCGAGGACAGGAGTGAGAGAGTGCAAGCGAGGCCTTTGTTAAATATGTTTCTGCTTCTCTGCCTGACATCGCTAAGCATGAAGGTGATGGAGATAGTCTAAAGTGTCTGGCTGTCTCTGGCTTTACAGTGAGCAGTTTGAAGCGTGGTGGCAGTTAAAAGCAGAGCACTATAGATAGAGGGCAAAGTGAGATTGGAACATGTTGCACAGACTGCTCTCTAGTTGCCCCATGCCCAGTCCGCCACCAGTGAGACATATTTCTTCTCAGCTGTTTTTAGACCTAGTGTTGTAATAGCTTTATCTAGCTTTTAGACACATGCTCACTGATTAGCCAAGGGTGAGAGGAGCATTCTGGTGTGAAAATACTATTTGCAGAAAGCCATGCACTCCTCTCTGGAATTAGCTTGTTGGAGAGTAAATACTGCTGCTGAACATTATGTAAACATATTTGAGATAGATACAGTGACCTGTTATGCATTATGTGGTATGCATAACAGGGTTGTTAGTGTGATAATCATAGTTTGAATTATGGGGGGTATTGGGGGGTCCGACCTAGAGGTCTTCACGGGTCCAAAAATTCATGCCCGAACCGGAAGAGACCCGTAATGTGCTACACCGAACCGACCCGGAGCCGTCTATTATTTCAAAAGTTGGACCCGGACCCGTGCAGATCCGAGAAATGCCATAAATGTACTGCCCGGACCCGACCTGGACCCGTCTATTATTTGAAAAACTGGACCCGAACCCGGCGGGAAGACACAAACCCGACTGGACTCGATTGTCACTATTATTTCACACAAGTTGCGAAAAATAAAAGTTTTTGTCTTACCTAATTTTAGTAGCCGTCGTCTCACTTCCTTGTAACGTTACCTGACTGACTGTGATGCATTACAATTCACCGACAAGAAAGTTCTATTCATGGTATTTCTCTCGTTATCAGTCCCGGGTGCACTGTGAAGACCTCTAGTCCGACCCCCCTAGATGATGCTTGATCCCTCCAAAAAGGAATGGAAATAATACTTTGGGGGGTATTGAAAACAATGTAATGAAATATAATGTTAGCCTATCCAAATATTAAGTATTTAAATGCAGTATTACCATCACATACCAACAATTCAGGAAATATTCTAATGAAATACGATTTTCAAACCCTCACTCCCCATTGGGCTGTACCATTTCTCTGGTACGTTCAGACTGTTCTTTGCTGTTCTTCAGCCATGTTCTTCAGACTGTTCTTTGATATCACTTTACTAGCTGTCAAAATGTATGTGTCAGCAAAAAATTAAGAGTAATTGGCTGAATCAACTTTAATCTCTGCCCATAGTTTTGACTGCCATGTATATGATCATGGGTTGTGCTTTGTGGTAAATGTTATGAGCATTTCGTCATCTAAACAGGTTTTCAAAACTGTCTTAATTTGGCTGTTCATAGTTTTTCTCTCATCTATAATGAAGTCATAGTCTAGCTAGTATAGCTAGCTAAAAGTTCACGCAGCTCCTGAAGCTCTCTGTATCAAGCAAATATTGTCCGTATCTTGGTGAAACTAAGCCAAGAATGGTTGCATTAACCACAGACAAGGTTGTTGTATGGAAACGTGGTCAAATTTGTGTGTTTGAACTGCTGAATTCCGCATATAGATTAGTGGTCCTCATGTGTATTCCTATATAAAATGGAGAGTAACGTCACCAGTCGAAATAGCTGTACCCCCCGAAGCTCATGGTATAATTCGAACACTGATGATAATCATGCTGGAATCATTACGTCTGCATGGGTTTTCACCTATAATCATTTTGTATAGACTACATGGGCATGCATGTGTCAAATTTTTCTGTCAAATTTGCATCTGTAACTGTGTGTGTGCTTTATAATGCACCATCTGCCGTGGGGCACATGTGGCCTGCCAATGATCCAATAGAAGCTGTAAGAATGAACTGAGATGTGTTACTGGCACATGACTCTCTCTCTCTCTCTCTCTCTCTCTCTCTCTCTCTCTCTCTCTCTCTCTCTCTCTCTCTCTCTCTCTTGCATGGAAACATGAGCAGACTGCTGATGTGTTTCATAATACAGCAGAACGAGTCTGTTTCTGCACTTAACATCATCACTGTGCATTTTGGCAAACTCAATTCTAATTTGGCATAATGAGGTATTTATGTATGCAGCACTAAATGAAGAATCACAATGGCTACGTTCACACAGCAGTATAAGGCAGATCAGTGATCAGACAGAACACTTTTTTTTAGTAAGAGGCTTTTTTAAATCGTTTTGTATTGGCATTGAGCGTTTTGTTTGCTTTTTATGCAACTTTAGCGCCTCGCGTTTTAGACGCCTGCTGCGCCTTGTGTTTTTGTTGAAGCTTTCTAAGTTCCTGAAGTTGAAAAAAAATCAACTCTGAGCAGAAAAGTGCCCAACGTCATTCACATTTTTTTTTTAAAAGAGCTTGGGATCGTTTCGTCACGTCACGATGCATTGTGGGAATAACGGTACGGAAGTAGATGTACTGTATAGTAGGCAGTACGTAATTACGTTGGTCATTAGATAATATTAGGTTTAATTTAGGTTATTTTTAGGAAAATGGTTCATTATTGCTGTATTGTGAACTGCTGTAATCGGTCTTACGATCGACAGGGCAAACGCCTCATAAATCATATAAGTGGTGTTTTTTTTGCTTTGCTTTGTAGTCAACTCCATTAGCGCTAACGTCTTACTGATAATTTATATTTTTTATCACATGGTCAATAGATTTTCAGCTGCCAGAGTTAACTAGCTAGCTACATTTACATTGAATTAGGGCTGCAACAACTAATCGATAAAATCGATTATAATCGATTATGAAAATCGTTGTCAACGAATGTCATTATCGATTAGTTGGTCTGCTTACGTCACGGGGAGCGTTTACTGGTACGCACACACACGCAAGGTCTCTCTCCCTCAGGCGCTCTGCCGAGCGCGCGCGCTACACGGTTTGGAGCAGTCTCTTCTGTCCTCTGTCTCGCATGCGCGCTCTTGCTTGCGCGCTCTAGATTTCGGGAGTTTGAACTAATTCGCGGGCATCAGGGAGCCGCAATCAATATGCGGGAGACTCCCGGGACTTCCGGGATGTCTGTATTTTGTCTCGAGCATCAGGTTGTGCAATCAGTTCGCTCGCAACGTAAGTGATGGATTAAAATAGCGCTACCGCAGAAATAGGTTAAATTAAAACGGTGTTTACAAAGTGAAGCATTAAATACAAAGGCAGTTAATAACAGCAGCAGTAAAATATTGTTTTTTAGTCACTGTACTCAGTGGTTTTCAGCGAATGCTTGTGCACTAATGCATAATTTCTCCTGTCCTTTACTCAAGCCTGTTAGCTTGCTGGGTAACGTTACCTCCATTCCGTTCTCTTTTTATAGCATTTGTCTACTAAGTTTTAATTGTTTTTCAAACGCGATCTACTGCGGCTCTACATTCACACAATTGTTTTCAGTCTTTCTATATTTATTTAATCAATTTATCCTTATATTATATTCTTTTATATATTATATATATAATATATATTATATTCTTTATCCTTATATTCCTTATATATAATTAATTTTAAATAAAAATTAAATGAATTATATATTTTAGATGTTTTTAGTTTGTTTTTAGTTCAGATATTCACATCTGAACAACATGTCTGTGTAAATTTGTTTTAACAAAAATTGTGTTAAAACATAATATGTTGGATATCATTTTTTTAACAATAATCATGTTTGTCAACTTGCCATCAGCAATTATCATTAAAAACAATGCAAATATTGATATTAGTAAAACTCAATGTGTGGCTTTTGCACTTTTTAAAGTACACTTTTACACATAAATACCCTGATATACGGTTTTATTTAGTTATAATAAACAAAAAAATCTAATTTAATTTCTATTCGATTAATCGATTAATCGAAAAAATAATCGTCCGATTAATCGATTATCAAAATAATCGTTAGTTGCAGCCCTACATTGAATGTATTCATTTAGCAGTTAACTAAAGTTCTGCTGTTCAGATTAACGTTAAAGCAGTAAGTACGTTGCTGTGTTTTGGGAGCAAGCTGTTATACTGATGTAGCTGCTGTTAGCCAAATCAGCATATCAATTCTCGATTAGCAATGTCACCTCGTTTATTCATCTAAATTTTGGTGGATAGACTAGGTATAATACTGACCAGCTATGGCATAATTTGTACCTCACACTTCTAGAAAGCATCAGCCAATAGACACAAATGCAGTGGTAATTTCTAGCTATAGTCCCCTCTGTACTGGACCTTAAAAGTATTCTGTTGCGGAAGCTGTAGCTCTGTAGCTTAAATGTTAAAATGCTTTATTATTACTAATAGCTTACATATTATTCTATTGCTGGAGCTCTGTAGTTTAATTGTTATTATTACATGGCTTGGTTGAATACTAATGTTGAATGCAGTCTGTTATTTCTTGATAACAGACCACTGCTAAGTATAACACACCGTTGCCATGAAAAACAGAGCGTTGCCATGGACACAGTTTTGTTCATTCTGGAGCAATACAATCGTTTTTAAATCAATAAACTCTTTTATTTATCCGGAGATCGGCCGGTTACGCTATTACCTTATTACAAACCGGCCTTTGCGTTACCTCTAAAAAGGCCACCGTTACCCACAATGCACCGTTCCATGACGTTTACGCCCGAGCTCTATATTCCAATCAAATGAATGGAGAGGCGGGTCTTCCGTTGTGGTGACGGAATTTTACAGTTGCTTGGAAGATCCGGAAACTGCAATGATGATGGAGAAACTTGTGGTGGCTGTCGGGTTACACAGAGCTGTATGACTTCACAAACAGCAACTACCACAATGTTAACAAAAAGCAGCAGGCCTGGAGGCAAGTTAGTGTGGCAATAGAGATGTTTACAGTTTACGGGTAACATTTTACAATAAGGTTCATTAGTTAACATTAGTTCATGTATTAACTATCATGAACTAAAAATTATCAATACATGTGTTAATGTATTAGCTAATCTTTGTTAAGGTTAGTTAATAAAAATACAGCTGTTCATTGTTTGTTCATGTAAGTTCACAGTGCATCAACTAATGTTAGCTAATGCTAAAAAAGCTAATGTAACCTTTGATTTTAATAATGTATTAGTAAATGTTGAAATTAACATTAACTAAGATTCATAAATGCTGTAGAAGTATTGTTAATTCTTAGTTCATGTTAACTAAGGTAGTTAACTAATGTTAATTAATTAACCTTATTGTAAAGTGTTACCAGTTAAGATTCTAGAGTGATCGCGCTATGATCTTTGATTAGACTGACAGGATAGCTGATTCTGTGGTTGCCTAGCAACATAAAAACATACCACACTGCTCTTTTCTAAGCTAAAACAAGTAAACCAAAGAAAGGCAGTGCGGTGTGCCTAGGGTTGCCAACTTTCTGAAATGGAAATAAGGAACGGCTGCGGTGGGGGTGTTTCGGGGGGTTGGGGGGTTGTGTTGTGGCAGTGACATGCCCCCATGGAAGAAAATTTTGAAAAATAACCCCTGAAATGATGACTTCTGGTGAATATTGTATGCTATCATACATACGTTTTATTTTTTTACTTAAACAAATACAACATATAACATTCAAAACTCATCGGCTTAGACTGCATTTGAAGAAAAATAAACACAACAGTTCTCTTATGAGAGGTTCTCTCGTATTGCATAAGTTTAGCTTACGCTACGGGAAAGATTCATCTTCTCGAGAGACTGAAGCCAAAAAATTATCCTTAATTTTGTATTCATTGTCAACGCAGTGCAGCAGCTAGCAGACCTAGATTAGGCCATCTCGCGTGCTCATTGGCTGCCCTGCGGGCAACTGCTGCAGCCTACCAGTGAGCCCGGCGTGACGTCACGCCCAATGATGGGCGCCCACGCCTTCATAGCGTCACAGCCCGCCAGAATGGGCGTGGCTTAGCGTATAAAAGTAGGGGCTGTAGGCTGACTTCCCTGATTTTTCATCTCTTCCGCGAGCTCTTCGCATCGCTGGATCTGAGAGAAGCCACCGCCGCCGTTGAACAGCGAACAGCCAGCTTAGGACAGCGCTGAGGAAGCCGGCCGTCTTCGCCACCTTCAGCCATCCGTGCGAGCTACGCTATCCGGCGACGTATCCTTTACCTTGCTAAAATCTATTCTAAAAGAACAGCGAGTGTTTTTTTAAGACGCCTCGCACTTCCTGTGGCTCGTGTAGAGCCCCGCTCAGCGTCAGAGACCGCCACTTGATCTGCGCTCTCTGCCTGGGCCTGGAACACGCAGAGCTCGCCCTCGCGTCGGGGGCTGCGAGCTCTGTGAAGCGCTTCCGCTGTCGACCCTGCGGGCTCGACTCGAAGCCTTCAACACCCCCCGCCCCTCCTCACCGACGCACAGCCTCACTGCCGTCACATCTGAGGATGAGGCCGAGGGACACGCCACGAGCACGCGGCTAGCTCTCTTTACGTTACAAGAGAGCTACCCCGCCCTTGTGTCCCCATTCGCGCGTCATGCAGAGCCCTCTCGAGCTCTCTGCATGACCCGGGCGGGCATCATCTGTGTTACATGTAGTCCCGTGCCCACTACTTGTGCGCGCGCCCTCGTACAAACACTGTTCCCAGTTCTGCTCGACCAACGAGCACGCGGCTAGCTCTCTTTATGTTACAAGAGAGATACCCCGCCCTCGCGTCCCCGTTCGCGCGTCATGCAGAACCCTCTCGAGCTCTCTGCATGACCCGGACGGGCTTGCGCGCGGCCGTCGAAATGTCTCGCCCTGTCAGTCCCCTTAGATAAGGCTAGTGCAGCGGTGTATTTGGCAGCCAACGAGCCGGTACTGCAACCCGCTCGCCTGCACACATCCGCTGTTCTCGCGGCGACCCAGAGTGAGAATCTCAAGTGAGTATAATCTCAGGTTAAGAATGTAAGTTACGTGCCCGCTCACGAGCGCTCACGCTTACTTACAGACACATCGCCTCCGAATGGACGTGCGTGTCCGGCTGTGGCCGGACCGCCGTCAAAGTTTATTTCCCTGTCAGTCCCCTTCAAACAGGCCACTGCAGTGGTTCAATTAGCAGCCAACGAGCCGGTTTGTTTACCCTCTCGCCTGCAAACAAACGCCGTCTTCACGGCGACCCAGAAAAATCTCAAAAAGAGTATAATGTCTGCTCCGGCTCATGCCGTCGGTGTTGTAAGTGTAGTGAAAGTGCCCACGCCCCAGTGTTCACCCCTACACATAAGCACTCCGAATCTCGCAGAGCACACTGTCATCAAGCGCAGAAAAGCCGCTCGAGTGTTGAATGTAAGAAATGTGTCCACAGGTCTGTGCCCACTATCTGCCCGCTCTGTTACACGATCAAGAAAGCAGGTTACGAATGTAAGTCTCGTGCCCGCCAGAGTGCGTTCACGCTTGCTAACACAGACCTCCCTCCGTTATCACAAAACACAGGGCATTAACAAAACGCTCCCCATCCATTGATCGGGGCGTCAAACAGGGGCGTTTCTAGGTTTTAAAAACATCAGGGGCTGAGCCCGAAACATCAGGGGCTGGGGTGGATAATAAGATAACATGATTCGATACAGAGAATAATGTATATTGTAGGCCTATTTGCAGGGGGCAGATTGGTAAAAAAAATTCAGCCCTGGCACTGTAGCCACAACAGCTCACATTACACATGCACATTCAAATGTGAGGTAGCTAAGGTGGTTCGGGCGCTCCCCCGAGAAAATTTTGATTTCTAGGACCTACATATGTGCATTTTAAGGTGTTTGAAGGCCAAAAAAATTGGATAACAATAGCGTTAAAAGCATGTCAGTGGGCAGTAGTATACATTATTTGTCAAGCAGATAACAGATTCTTAAACATGAGAATGAGGATAAATGAAATCATCCCACCTTACATATACCTAAACCTACCCATCTCCGCCCCCTAATCCCTAAACCCACCCCTAATCCTGCCCATCTCCACCCCTTGGATCTTGATCCGACTCCTCCCCGTGGATTTCGTGTACTGCATTGAGGTGCTACTGGGCAAATGAGCAATTTATACTTATACATTTTATAAATAAATCTATTTATACTTATGAATTTTGCTTATAGTTTCTATAATTAGCCAAGCACATCTGTGTTAAATAGGAATACATTGTAGGAATAATGTTAATCAAGCTGACTAAATCACACGACTGCGCAGCCTTCACACTCACAATAAAAAAATACAATATAATTTATAACAAAGACAACCTCATTATACACAGGAAATAATATTACAGATCTAGACAAATTGGGGTTGCTATAGTTAAAAGAATGCCATGAACGATAATTTAGGCTAGATGTATTTTTCACATTTTTGGTCACAAAATATATATTTTTTAATGACCCAAGTCAGTTTTGATGACTTTCCAATATTGATAAAATGTTAAAATAATAATAATGAAAAATTAGTAGGGCTACGCCAAATTGTGTAACATTTATGTAGCCTACAAAGGAATACAAAAGCCCCGACATAGAGTTTTGACGCAGCTTTAATCTCCCTTTTCGTTATTTCAATACTTAATTGACGACAGAACACAACGTTACATACTCGTAGTTTCTTTTGCGTGATACAGGGCGCGCCGCATTTGCGCGTGATATTGAAGAGTTGCGCACCGCGAACACACGGCTGACACGACAGGAAAGTTTGTTTTTCTGAGTTTTACTTAAATAAAGCCTGACAACATCTCATCTGACAGAGGACTGTGCGGCGGTGCTGACTGCCTTATTTATTTTTTTTTTTTTAAATTGCTGTGAGATTGTTTGCTGTTGCGCGCAAATCCTGGAGATATTCTACGAAAGGCTGAACAGTGAAAACACTCACGTGGTGCGTCTGTGTGAGACAGATTTCAACAATCACCAGTCAGAGACAGCAGCAAAGCCAAAGCACAATGAAATAAGGCAACTTATGATTTCGGGGGTTTACATAATTTTAAGCTATTGTCCGGTTTCATATCAGTCAACTTTTCAAAATACATTCGGGGCTACACTCAAAACATTCGGGGCTGAAGCCCCGGTAAAATCGGCTGACGATGCCCCTGGCGTCAAATACACTGTAAGTCCAGTGCCCGCGCACACGCGCTCACGCTTACAGGAAGCTTTTCCGCCCGGAGCGCTGCTCGCGCGTCAACAAGTGAATAAAGAATGTTCCCCATCCCTTATGATTGGGACATCTCACATAAATCAGCCGGTTTCGGCTTTCAGCGAGCAGCCATTACCCAGAACCGAGAGCGCGCACGCCGCGCTTTTGGCTCCGGGTCAGTTTCACAAAAGAAAGCAGGTTATGAATTTAAGTCTCGTGCCCGCCAGAGTGCGTTCACGCTTGCTAACACTAAACTCCCCCCCGGGCTCCGCCCGCGCGTTTAAGTGTTATCACAAAACGCAGGGCATTAATAAAACGCTCCCCATCCATTATGATCGGAGCGTCTAATACACTTGTAAGTCTCGTGCCCACTCTCACGCTTACAGGAAGCTTTTCCGCCCGGAGCGCTGCTCGCGCGTCAAAAAGTGAAAAAGAATGTTCCCCATCCCTTATGATTGGGACATCTCACATAAATCAGCCGGTTTCGGCTTTTCAGCAAGCAGCCATTGCCCAGAACTGAGAGCGCGCGTGCCGCGCTTTCGGCTCCGGGTCAGTTTCAGAAAAGAAAGCAGGTTATGAATGTAAGTCTCGTGCCCGCCAGAGTGCGTTCACACTTGCTAACACTAACCTCCCCCCCTGGGCTCCGCCCGCGTGTTTAAGTGTTATCACAAAACACAGGGCATTAATAAAACGCTCCCCATCCATTATGATCGGGGCGTCAAATACACTTGTAAGTCTCGTGCCCGTGCACACGCGCTCACGCTTACAGGAAGCTTTTCCGCCCGGAGCGCTGCTCCCGCGTCAAAAAGTGACAAAAGAATGTTCCCCATCCCTTATGATTGGGACATCTCACATAAATCAGGCAGTTTCGACGCTCAGCGAGCAGCCATTGCCCAGAACCGAGAGCGTGCGCGCCGCGCTTTCGGCTCCGGTTCAGTTTCACAAGCGCGCAAATGACGGCGATCTGAACCCGGAGGCCATTCGCCCCCTAGCGGCTCACATAGCTGCATAGGAAAGTATCCCAGGGATTTCAGAATGGGTGCTGAGCACAATAAAGCAGGGCTATACACTTCAATTCATTCGCCGTCCCCCGCGCTTTCAAGCCCGGCCCAGACGATATTGAATGCGGAAGTAGTACACCTACTTCACGCAGAAATAGCAAAGCTGCTGTGCAAAGGGGCGATAGAAAAGGTGCCGCCTTCTCTGAGCGAGTCAGGCTTTTACAGCCGATATTTTCTCGTACCCAAGAAGGACGGAGCCTTCAGACCTATCCTAGATCTGAGACATTTGAACAAAGTGCTTGCGAAAAGACCGTTCAAAATGCGTGCGACCAGGAAAATCCTCGCGCACGTTCGCCCTAGGGACAGATTTATTTCTCTAGATCTGAAGGATGCCTATTTTCAGATCCAGTAATACCCCGTCACAGGCAATTGTCGAGATTCCCCTTCGACGGTCAGGTATATCAATACACCGTCCTGTCGTTCGGGAGTACATTTACGAAGTGCATGGACGCGGCGCTCGCCCCCCTGAGAAGTCAGGGGCTGCGAATAATGAACTATCTGGACGATTGGCTGATATTGGCACAGTCAGAGACAGAACTGCTGTCACACAGAACAGTGCTTCTCAGTCACCTGGAAAGCTTGGGTCTCACGGTCAACTGGACCAAGAGCTCATTACTGCCCAGCCAGTCAATTTCCTTTTTAGGAATAGAACTGGACTCGGTGACCATAACGGCTCGTTTATCGACATAGCGCGCGCGCCGTGTTCGCCACCTAGCTGCATCTTTTCAGAAGGGCAGCTTTCTCCCTTTGAAAACATTTCAAAGGATGTTGGGCTGTATGGCATCAGCTGCAGCGGTGCTTCAGCTGGGCCTACCGCGCATGCGCCCGCTCCAACGCTGGTTGAACGCTCGCGCCTCCCGCCGAGCCTGGGTTTCTGGCGGCCAGAAAATCAGAGTGACTCAGGCCTGCATAGCGGCTCTGCAGTCCTGGTTAGTAGCCGACTGGTACCAGCAGGGAGTAATGATGGGAACCTTCTCTTATCGGAAAGTCATTTCGACAGACGCGTCCAACTCGGGTTGGGGCGCTCTGTTCGAGGGCAGTCCGGTCTTCGGCCAGTGGTCAGACCAAGAGAAGTGTTTTCACACAAACTGCCTGGAGATGATAGCGGTCGAGAACGCACTGAAGCGCTTCCTCCCGTTCATACAGGACCAACATGTTCTTGTCTGCTCGGACAACATGTCTGTAGTATCCTATGTAAACCGTCAGAGCGGTGTCAGATCCAGAAATCTCTACAATCTGACGGAACGCCTCCTTATTTGGTCTCAGATGCACCTGCGCTCGCTGAGGGCGGCGCATGTGCCTGGCCATTTGAACGACGGCCCAGACAAACTGTCCAGGGATAATGTTCCCCCAGGGGAATGGTCCCTGCACCCCCAAACGGTCCAGAAGCTGTGTCGCCTGTTCGGCAGAGCGGAATAGGATATACTTCCACTATAGTTAACTTTCTTTTCGCCGGCTGCTCGGAGGTAGTCATTTTTACATTTCCCGCTGTTGTCACTTGTCGTCATCGTTACTACGATACGTGACTCACAATGATGACCAATTAAAAGGGCATTCTCTGATGATGTTCCAATATGATAAAAATGCTACACGGCTGATCATAGACAAACAGGGGGAGAAAGTAGTATCTACCGCACCGTCGGGTTTTTTTTTCTTATCATAGCCCACAAATGTCTTCGTTCATAGTCTGTCTGACATATATTAGAAGCTATGTGTCTGTCATGGATTTGCACTGAATTGATTCTCAAAAATACGGAACAAAGTGCGTTCCATTTCAGTTCAACACGGAACAAGACTTTTATGTGTCAAATAAGTGTCTCTCTCTCTCTCTCTCTCTGTGTGTGTGTGTGTGTGTGTGTGTGTGTGCGTGCGTGCGTGCGTGTGTGTGTGCGCGTGTTTTTATTACTAATATTAAATAGTACTGTGTTGATTTTTTTTTAAGAAGCCAGCATCTTTGACTTAAGTCATTGTCACTCTCTTTATAGACATTATTCACGACTGTAAGTATAAAAAGGCAATTTTAAATGCATATCTGTTGATAAATATTGGCTCTCATTCCAAAACTGTAACACTGTAAATGTAACCAATCAGATAAAAGCTGTACAACTAATTTCTTGCTGTGCCAGAGAGAACCTCTAGTAGACATGCAAATCTGCTTCTTTACTAAAATTGAACTGCAGAGAGTCCAGCAGAATTGCACTTTGGCTTTTATCAAACAAGGTATTAAAAATACCTTCCCAGATCACCCTCTCAGTCGTTTAACAGGCAGTAGCTTACACTAATAGACCCCTCTGCAGTGGCTCAATCTCCATGGAGCCTTTATCCTATTCACTTCTGTGTCTGTCAGGCTGTCTCCCGCCACTGCCTGGAAGGCTTCTACGGTTTACTGGAGGCCTGTGAGTAAAGTCTCCACAGCAGGGCAAGGACAGGCACAGCCCAGGGGAGGAAGGCCGATTGGACTGAAATGGCGTCATGGGGCACAAAGTGAAATAGAGAGATTAGGAGCAACAGACAATGAGAAACAGAGGGCTTTTTGGGTCACATTTTACGCAATAGCAATATAACGCCACAGTAATATTGGTGAGAATGTGCTTGAGTGTCTTTAGGCAAGTCATGCTGTCCTCAACTGCTGATGTTTGTTGTTGTCTCGTGGTAGCTCTAATGCCTACTTTCTTTTACACAACAAACAGAGAGAAGAGGTGATGTAAGGTAACGGCAGGAGAGTTCAGTGGAGGACTGGTCCAGGTAAATGTGTTGAGAGTTGAGAGGGTGGGCAGGAGTGAGGTATTAGAGGCTATTGAGTAGATTAAAGATAGCATGTCAACACAAGAAGATGAAGGGCTGAATCTACATGCAGAAGAGGCTACCAGAGAAGTTAAGAGGAGAGTTGACATAGGAATTAGGGAATAGAACAGAAAAACTGTTTTGTGTGGCACAGAGGGTTGTGAAAAATAAATTGTAAAGGACATTGGAGCTGTGGTCAAGGGATAGAGACATTGTTGAAATACAGAGAAGTAGTTCAGCCTGAATTGTGCCCTGTAAAGACGGGCAGATCCAAATTAAAATATTCATACTTTTGTTAATAATGTTGCATTGAGGTGATCACCCTATTTAAATATGGCTCTAAGTAGTTTTAATTGACTCCTTTCACTATTTATTTAGCATGGAAAGTAATAAGCTTAAATGTAAAAAGCTTATACTTATAACAACTAATAGTAATACTATTAATGATAATGAAAATTGTATTACTATTAAAAATAGTTGTAATGTAGACATTTACATAGTGTCACGATCACCAGCTAAGTCACCACCTCCTCACTACATTTCCCATCATCCTCCCTGGCCCTCACCTGCATGCACTTACCAATCACATAGATCGCTGTCTCCTGCACGTCGTCATCATCATTGTAGGGTATGGACCAATCAGACACATACTAATTATTCATTATATACAAAGGTTTATGAAATTCCTCACACAGCCCAAATGAACAAACACAAGGGCAGAAACAGTGTCATGTTACAGGGCATGATAAGGAGATTTTACGACCTCCGAGGAATGTGGCCACATACTCAAGAGAGAGACTATTAAACAGAAACCCTCTTTAAAACAGACTTTGCTGCATTAATCATAGACTAACTGATCTATAAATGAACATGCATAAAACTGTGAAAGAAACAGTGTAAATGGTTTACTGTCTCGTGTACTATTAGGTATATATTATGGTATGTATCCTGGTATACAACCAACTAACGATCAATGTAACCTCACCTGTATCATGCCTCCTACCTAATTAATCCTCATTTAAAGACTCACACTTTGATGTACATCACCTTCTTCTAGAATGCAGTGTGGATGTGTTATAGCTATCTGAGCATTAATGAAGGTATAATCATGCTAGGGACAAAGATCCGTAAATCAACTAAGAGCCACTTTCCCTCTCAGACATGTCACCTTTCTGATTGGTCGAGTTCAACCCTGAGGGGAGGATCTTTTCCAGGCCGTATTAGAGACAGTCCACATGTGACCTCCCTCTCTTAGTTCTTTCAACCAGCCGCAACAGTGTTCTGGTGTTACTGGGGAACCCCCTCCCCCTCCATGGGGGCCCCAGGGCCCAGCAGGCCTCGATTCCAACCAGATATGGGCTCAGGCAGGAGAGAGATGACTCTCTCACAAAGAACCAAGGACAATCTTAAGAGTTTTGGAACAAAGACTCCAACCAACAACGACTCCAATCACCCATCCTTCCGACTTCCTCACTTCTCCTGGGTGCTCGGCGTGGCCTCAACAGAGTCCCAGGCCTTGACCAAACCAGTCATGCGTTCCTGGAGAAAGAGAACTCTCAACCAACTTCCACTTGACACTGCCGGAACCATCAACGACTTCAGTTTCCAACAACTTCAAGAATTGTTCCCATTACAAATGCAAGTATTCAATTCAATGAAATGTGAAAATGAAATTCTGATGGTTCTTTTCATAGACCCTCTTCCGGTTTCCAATTTCAACCTATCACTAACCTATTTATGTATTCATGTGTGTATGTTGTTTAGTTTATTTATTTTCATATAAATATCTATATTTAGTTAATAAAACTTTTACATAATATGTATTTGGTTCTGTTTTGTTTGCAATACAAGTCACTTTACGATCACGGTTTTTGCTACTGGCTCAAAGTACTGTACAGGCGAAGAAATAATTATTCTTCGGTGGCCATGGAAGATACCCTTTTCTTAGAATAAATTAATAATCAAAAGAGTTCGTTGGAAGAACTGATTAATTGATTGTAATATTAATTCAGCCACATCAAGTTAATCCAATTAACTGACCCAAATATTTATAATTAATAATAACAAGATATTATTGATTATTAATATTTCCAAAAAGCTGAGTTCCTTACATCATCATCAGCAGAACAGTCAGCATAAAAGCACTGACCTTACACAATCATCTGGTCTGGTCTAGTTCATGAGTAAGGACTCACTTACCCGTCTGCACTTACCTCTTATGAAGTGTCTGTTGATCTCCCGTCCCGTTACTACAAGTCTCCAGCGTCTTCCTGGTTTCCTTCGTCTGTTTCCTCATCCAGTTACTACTCACCTCTCTTCAAACATCGGTGTGTGCTCCTGCCATCTACCTCCTTGTAATCTGCGATCTCCTCAATCATCTACAACAGAAAGAACTGTCAGTATCTCCATCCATCATTATTCAAAGACAATCACCATTATCGTCCCACTGGTACTCACCACTACAGTTTCCCACTCGTATCCATTGTCTTGAGCCTCTGTTCCGTAACACATAGCAGTTGGGGTAATAATAAAGATTTGTTTTCTATAAATTGTACTAATTTTGCATGGTAAATTGGCAGCTAATTTGACACGATAATAATGTTCCTGCAGACCCTCATGACTGTGTCGATGTCATTTTTTTTTTATTGATTTTTTTTTTATGTCAGATAATTTGAACTTTTCATGATGAGGCAAGGTTAGTCAAGGTTGTAAAATGTGATGTCCTCAACTCATTAAAACCTTAATGATATTTATGAATGAATCATATGAATATTTATGAATGATATTTCATTTATATATATATATATATATATATATCATTATCACAAAGAACTTTTGCGAGCGCATCATTTTGCGAGTGAGTGCAATGTTTCTTGGGGGAAGGTAAAACATTTTCTAAAGAATGCAAAATCATTTCAAATGATTGAATGAATCATTTCCTCCTATCCCATATTAATTTCCTTCACCACGTCCCATTAGGGGCTCCGTATTTCTCTTTTTTTTTTTGTTAATTACACAAAGGACAGGATGGATGAGGAAGGAGGTTTAGGTTGAGAGATTGAGGTGACTTTTTAAGGGGAGTCTTCAAAGCGTGACACATGAAGCAGTGCTGGTTAACATCTTCCCATTACAATCAGCTCAGAACACAAACAAAAGCAAACACGCTCCTTCGAATGGCACTGATGCCCAAGGCGGGTGAGAGAGCTTATTTGTTTGTACCAAAAGAATAAAAACAAAACCTAATTAAAGACAGACCAAGCCCCAGCTGATATTTCCCTTTTAACACATACACACCTCTAATGGCTTTTAGAAACGCAAACCTCTAGGAATTAAATAAAAGAACACAATTAGTAGTGATTATTCAGACACTTTGAATCACAGTGGCCTCGTGAGAGGGTCTGGCAACTCTGATAAGGAAGGCTACCTTGAGAGACCCTTGTTGAAATTCCTCGATTTTGGAATTTTACCTTGTAGCACATTAATCTTAATCTTTCCAACATTAAATAAGCTTACTGCATTTTTTTTTTAATAAAATGTTTGTTGATATGGAATTTAAGTCCTTTTTTCTTTAGTCATTGCTCATAAACATTTAGCTTTTACAATAGCTTTTTGTCTTAAGAACCTTTAAAGAACACCGACTGAAATGTTCAGCCTCTAGTTTGCCCTTATAAAGTTTGGATGTCTCTGCTTAGCTTTTCTCGTAAAAGGTCACTGTTGTTATATTACTTTGTGAAGGCAATATTATAATGGGCTCTGAAGTATTATTTTAATCTCATTCAACAAGAGCGTTTTTTTTTTCTATCTTAATATATGTTTTTTTTTCCTGTGATGGCAAAGCTGAATTTTCAGTCTTAATTTACTCCAGTGTTCAGTGTCAAATTAACCTTCAGAAATCATTCTAATATGCTGATTCCTCATGTCTAATATGATCACGTAACAGTTATTCTTATTAGTGTTGAAAACAGTTGTCGCTTGTTTTTTTTAAATGTTTTTTGACACAATTATTTTAAGAAAAGAAAGTTCGAAAAAACTGTATTTAAAAATAACAATGTAGCTGTTTCTTCCACTTTAAACGGAATTTCCACTTTTATTTTGAATGGTCTCACTGCTGAGTAAAAGTATTAATTCATTTTTAAAAAAAATCTCAAACTTTTGTACAGCAGTGTAGTTAAACTACTTTAAATTATACTACCTATAATTAATATAACTACAATAAGTGTCATTTTAACTCTTGTCAAGGCCTTGTTTGAAGTTTCAAAGTCTTAAGTTTAGAGGACTATGGGTCTTGCTAATGGATGAATGGATAAAGGAATAGATGAATAGAATGCCATTTTCTATGTTGAATTTCTTTGAATGCAGTTCATGGAAACTTTCTGTGGTGCACTGCTAATTCGATCCAAATTACTCTTGGATTGCAAGTTAGTGTCACGGGTGGTTGCAGGAAGGCAGACGGAGATGAGGATATATTTCCAACACGAAGGTTTAATGGTAATTATACAGGACAACAACACTAAATACAACGGCGATCAGACAAAGACTGATTGAACAGACGAAACTTAGGCTATGTTTACACGGAAACGATCTGAAGAGAAAACGCAAAAGTGGCGTTGCGTTATCACTTTTTATTCTGCGTTTAGACGAGCGTTATCAGGGGGAAATCCGCTTGCATATGATGACGCAAAAGTGTGTGAAATTCGATGTAGTATGCACTCCAGGCGGCTAGGTGGCAATGTGAAGCGCTGCGACACAACAACACCAATATCTGAGAATATTTTGTACAACTGCTGAAAAGACTATTGTACGTTTATCAGAGCTGCAATGGCAACTTGAAGGTCCGACGTATGGAAAGAATCCGAAATATTGGGGTTATTTTCCTGTAATGGCGCATGCCTGTGATGTAAACACGTACGCGACGAGAGCCACAGTGAGCAGATTTGCGTTTTTACTGTTTAGATGGGAACGCGACGGTGGATCGTTTTAAAGATTTCCACTCTGGAGGGTGGTTTCACTTATTTGCGTTTTTAAGCCTCCAAAACGCCGTCGCCGTGTAAACGAAACGCACATTCGATAAAATATTTTTAAGTTTTCACCCAGAATCGTTCTCGTGTAAACAGGGCCTTAAATGCAAAGACAGATGACACTGATTAACGGAACACAGGTGATACAAATGATGATGATTAACTAAAAACAGGTGATACAGCTGAACTGATGATGACAGTGAAGTTTGACAGGTGACGTGAATACAAGCAGACCAGTCCAAATGAAAACAAACTAACCCAAACACAACTGTGACAGTTAGCCAGTTCTTACATTCTGAGTTTTGTCAAGCCCTGCAATAACTACATCAGAAACTCAAAACAAATATGTGTGTTGCTGTTTACAGACCTGCAGACATCAGTAAACATTCCTCCTCCTCCTCAGATATGTGCAGTCTGGCATCATCATATCTCCACACTGAAATAAGGAGCTCAGTTTGACCTCAGAGCGGACCTTCTTCAAGAACCAGATGTACTGGAGAGATCTGGCCTTGTTTTTCCCCATAAATCCAGATGGCCTGGTCCCTTTGAGAGGAGTAAACCTCACTGTGTTGATTGGTTAATCCTATAA